>NC_092179.1:8427587-9125274 GCF_045791955.1 Oncorhynchus clarkii lewisi | reverse complement strand
CAGTGACTGCACATAAGTCTGCCAACACGGGGAGATTACGTGGGCATCTCTCCCTTGTAATAGGTTGTACAGGTGTTGATAATACGTTTTATAGCAGCTGATGTGATATGCATGTCCTTGGTAGAGGATGAATAGGTTGTTGTTGAAGATGATGTGTTTGATCTCAACTCTATAATCCCATTGTTCTATGAGGTATCTGTCAGAATAGGTTTCTTGAGTTATTGTTAAAGATGAGAATGTGTTTGATGTCAACTCTATATAATCGGATGTACTATACGTGATATGATGGGTACTGTTTGTTCTCAGGAGAGGATGAAGTGATTCTGTGGGACTGGGCAGCCAAAGGCAGCACTGGATCTGATTATCCCTCCTCTTCTTTGCCATTCCTCCTCAAGTACTAGTCTTTTTCCAGAGAAGCACCACACGCACCATTACACTCTGCAATATGTCTACCATGTGTGAGACTCTTACCCAGTACTGTGCTATACTGTGCGCTCTCCTGCCAAAAGCTCCATCTTCTTCTAAGGCAGAAAATACTTTACTAAACATGTCATATAAGTCCTTTCTGCTATTTGTCTCCACTCCCACCTGGTGTCGCTTATTTTCCCCAGTGTATTTATACCTGTGTTTCCTGTCTCTCAATGCCAGTTCGTCTTGTATATTTTCTAAGTCAACCAGCGTTTTTCTCTGTTCTCCTGCTTTTTGACCCTTGCCTGTTTTAGACTCTGTACCCACCTGCCTGACCTTTCTGCCTGCCTTGACAACAAGCCTGTCTGCCACTCTGTACCTCCTGGACTCTGATCTGGTTTGGACCTTTTACCTGTCCACGACCATTCTCTTGCCTACTCTTTTTGGATTATTAAACATTGTAAGACTCCAACCATCTGCCTCCTGTGTCTGCATCTCGCCTTGTGCCATGACATACAGAGGGTAGTGCGTACGGCCCAGCATTGGGGCCAAGCTTCCTGCCAACCAGGACCCCTATACCAGGCGGTCAGAGGAAGGCCCTAAAAATTGTCAAAGACTCCAGCCACCCTAGTCATAGACTGTTCTCTCTGCTACCGCACTGCAAGCGGTACCGGAGCACCAAGTCTAGGTCCAAAGGGCTTCTTAACAGCTTCTACCCCCAAGCGATAACACTCCTGAACAGATAATCAAATGGCTACCCAGACTATTTGCAATGTCCCAACACCCCTCTTTTACACTGCTGCGACTCTCTGTTTATTATCTATTCATAGTCACTTTAACTGTACCTACACGTTCATATTACCTCAATTACCTTGACTAACCTGTGACCCCGCACATTGACTCTGTACCGGTACCCCCTGTATATAGCCTTGCTACTGTTATTTTACTGCTGCTCTTTAATTATTTACATTTTTATTTAACACTTTTTTTTCTTAAAACTGCATTGTTGATTAAGGGATTGTAAGTTAGCATTTCAATGTAAGGTTGTATTCAGCGCATATGTGTCACGACTTCCGCCGAAGTCGGTCCCTCTCCTTGTTCGGGCGGCGTTCGGTGGTCGACGTCACCAGCCTTCTAGCCATCGCCGATCCACTTTTAATTTTCCATTTGTTTTGTCTTTGATTTACACACTAGGTTTCAATTCCCCAATTACATGTTCATTATTTAACCCTCTGTTTTCCCCATGGTTTTTATGCGTGATTGTTTTATGTATGTTCGTTTCCGTTATTGTGGGTATAACAACATGTTATTGGAATATTTGAGTAAAGTTACTTTTGTTTCTCATCTCTGCTGTCCTGCGCCTGACTCCTCTGCACCAGCTACACCCAGACCACTACAATATGACAAATTACATTTGATTTGAAATAGTGATATTTAATTTGGTATACACTGTACACTTCAAATATGTCATATGATTACAATAACATCAAATGTTGATGCATGGCTTTTATCTAAATGTATTTACAATGGAATGTATTTAAAATGGAATGGAATCCAGGTGCCAGTCTCCCGCCTCGACACTCCCCACAGAACACTCAACCCCGAACTGACTAATTTCAATCTTATCAACTCTCACAGACTGGAAACCCTAAGGGACAATGAAAAGTCAATGAAGGAAACAACAACATACTTCACAAAGATGGAGTGAAGGGCTTGAAGGGGAGAGGGGTAGAGAGCGGTTCGTTGGGGGAGAGTGATGAAGGGAGAAAGAAGAGTGGTGTGTTCCAGTATATTATTGTTTTTATTCAACCTTTTAAAAACATTTTATAAACATGTTTAATGGGACAATGTATTGTAAACGTAAACATAACAACACAATCATCAAGTCACAGTCAACCTGTAATTTAAAATTGCAATTACCATATATTAGGCATATGATGAGTTACTGAACAACACATACTGACAGACCTGACCTCTCGGTTCATTTGGAATGACTGGTTAATGGCAATGATTCTGATCGCTGCTTGAGTCTGGGCCCATAAGAGCCTGTAAGAGCATACATAATAGAGTGTTTTAGATGCCTCCTGACTGTGTCAGTTCACATTTAGCAAGAAGAGACAGGATATCCTAGTTATAGCCTGCCACATTTCCACTGACGGATTGATGAGCGTTGAATACCTCTCTGAGCAGAAACACAATCTCCAGGACAGATGGATGCACTGACTCTGTTCACATTGTTTCCATTAAACCTCCCCCTAAACATGGACTGGGATATGTTTCGTATTGCGTCAAACAACAACATTGACGAATACGCTGATTCGGTGAGCGAGTTCATTAGAACGTGCGTTGAAGATGTCGTTCCCATAGAAACGATTAAAACATTCCCAAACCAGAAACCGTGGATTGATGGCAGCATTCGCGTGAAACTGAAAGCGTGAACCACTGCTTTTAATCAGGGCAAGGTGACCGGAAACATGGCCGAATACAAACAGTGTAGCTATTCCCTCTGCAAGGCAATCAAACAAGCTAAGCGTCAATATAGAGAAAGTAGAATCGCAATTCAACGGCTCAGACACAAGAGGTATGTGGCAGGGTCTACAGTCAATCACGGATTACAAAAAGAAAACCAGCCCAGTCACGGACCAGGATGCCTTGCTCCCAGGCAGACTAAATAACTTTTTTGCCCGCTTTGAGGACAATACAGTGCCACTGACACGGCCCGCAACCAAAACATGCGGACTCTCCTTCACTGCAGCCGACTGTCAACCCTCGCAAGGCTGCAGGCCCAGACGGCATCCCCAGCCGCGCCCTCAGAGCATGCGCAGACCAGCTGGCTGGTGTGTTTACGGACATATTCAATCATTCCCTATCACAGTCAGCTGTTCCCTCATGCTTCAAGAGGGCCACCATTGTTCCTGTACCCAAGAAAGCTAAGGTAACTGAGCTAAACGACTACCGCCCCGTAGCACTCACTTCCGTCATCATGAAGTGCTTTGAGAGACTAGTCAAGGACCATATCACCTCCACCCTACCTGACACCCTAGACCCACTCCAATTTGCTTACCGATGCAATCTCAACCACACTGCACACTGCCCTAACCCATCGGGACAAGAGGAATACCTATGTGAGAATGCTGTTCATCGACTACAGCTCAGCATTTAACACCATAGTACCCTCCAAACTCGTCATCAAGCTCGAGACCCTGGGTCTCGACCCCGCCCTGTGCAACTGGGTACTGGACTTCTTGACGGGCCGCCCCCAGGTGGTGAGGGTAGGTAACAACATCTCCACCCCGCTGATCCTCAACACTGGGGCCCCACAAGGGTGCGTTCTGAGCCCTCTCCTGTACTCCCTGTTCACCCACGACTGCGTGGCCAAGCACGCCTCCAACTCAATCATCAAGTTTGCGGACGACACAACAGTGGTAGGCTTGATTACCAACAACGACGAGACGGCCTACAGGGAGGAGGTGAGGGCCCTTGGAGTGTGGTGTCAGGAAAATAACCTCACACTCAACGTAAACAAAACTAAGGAGATGATTGTGGACTTCAGGAAACAGCAGAGGGAACACCCCCCTATCCACATCGATGGAACAGTAGTGGAGAGGGTAGTAAGTTTTAAGTTCCTCGGCGTACACATCACAGACAAACTGAATTGGTCCACCCACACAGACAGCATCGTGAAGAAGGCGCAGCAGCGCCTCTTCAACCTCAGGAGGCTAAAGAAATTCGGGTTGTCACCAAAAGCACTCACAAACTTCTACAGATGCACAATCGAGAGCATCCTGTCGGGCTGTATCACCGCCTGGTACGGCAACTACTCCGCCCACAACCGTAAGGCTCTCCAGAGGGTAGTGAGGTCTGCAAAACGCATCACCGGGGGCAAACTACCTGCCCTCCAGGACACCTACACCACCCGATGTCACAGGAAGGCCATAAAGATCATCAAGGACAACAACCACCCGAGCCACTGCCTGTTCACCCCGCTATCATCCAGAAGGCGAGGTCAGTACAGGTGCATCAAAGCTGGGACCGAGAGACTGAAAAACAGCTTCTATCTCAAGGCCATCAGACTGTTGAACAGCCACCACTAACATTGAGTGGCTGCTGCCAACACACTGACTCAACTCCAGCCACTTTAATAATGGGAATTGATGTAAAATATATCACTAGCCACTTTAAACAATGCTACTTAATATAATGTTTACAAACCCTACATTATTCATCTCATATGTCTATGTATATACTGTACTCTATATCATCTACTGCATCTTTATGTAATACATGTATCACTAGCCACATTAAACTATGCCACTTTGTTTACATACTCATTTCATATGTATATACTGTACTCGATACCATCTACTGCATCTTGCCTATGCCGCTCTGTACCATCACTCATTTATATATCTTTATGTACATATTCTTTATCCCTTTACACTTGTGTGTATAAGGTAGTAGTTTTGGAATTGTTAGTTAGATTACTCGTTGGTTATTACTGCATTGTCGGAACTAGAAGCACAAGCATTTCGCTACACTCGCATTAACATCTGCTAACCATGTGTATGTGACAAATAAAATGTGATTTGATTTGATTTGAACATACGACAGCCGTCGTCGCTGTGGCACATAAACTGAACCATATGGACAGTGTTTAGTGTGAGCACGGGGTCAAGACTCCACCGGGATTGATTGACAGTTCCTGTGGGAGTGGTGAATGCAATCTTTGCAAGAGCTTTTCTCTGAGCTCCGCCGGGGTAGGGCCGGGAGTGGTACCCGGGTCAGGAGTGTGGTGTGGCGGATGCTGCTGTTCGAATCCTGATGGCCGAACCTGTGGAACAGCCTCCAGCAGCACGGCAGACAGTGGACCATGTCAGAGAGGAGGTGGCCGCTGAAGATCATGTAGATCCACGGGTTACAGCAGCTATTCAGACTGGCCAGCAGAGCTGAGATGATGACTGCGGTGTTCTCGGAGTCTGGAGAGAGAGACACGGGGAATAGGGGGTGTCGGCCAGTCAGTGAAGGAGAAAACATTCAAGCTTGTTCTGTTTATCTACTAGCAGTGACACACACTATTTATGCATACTCTCGAGGGAGTCTCAGCAAGCCACTAGGTCTGAAGGGTCACTGACTCTCCAGCAAAATATTGAATTAATGTTTGGAGATCTCCAGGAGAGATTAGAGTCAGTGCATCCATCTCTCCTGGAATAAGTCAAGGGATCTGAATAGTTTCCTAAAGCACTGTAGTTTTAACCATATTTTTTAGGTTATACAGTGTTTGTTCACATTTACTTTGTTTACTAACATTGGCGTAAAACAAGCATATGTTTTCGGTTCTAATGTGGTACAACAGTTTAATGAAGCTCATAGGGCATTTATGAGTTATATTCTTCAATAATCAGCGGGTACGTATTCTTCACTTATAAGTCTAAAAATAGATGAACAACTGATGATTGCCTCTAAGATGAATGCACCAACTAAGACCGATGGTCGTTTTCACAACTGTCTGTCACACCTGCACAACGGTTGCTTTATATGGCACGTGTTTAACACTTATGTATGGCCTTTAGGTGATTCTGCTGTTTTTCTATTCCGCACTGTCCCATAAATCAAGCACTGTCCCATAAATCAAGCACTGTCCCATAAATCAAGCCACAGCAGATGGAATAACATCAGCTCCATTCAGACCTCATCAAGGCAATGGATTATGAGTTAATGCACAGGACTGATCGTCAAATTACTTCCAGTAAGATATTTTTGTGCGCGGTTATTCCATTGCGGTCACAAGAATGTACCCCAGGACTCCAGTTTGCACAGTCTATAGCTCAAGTAATGCGTATTGACTGTCTGTATAGTCTATTTGTTTCAGTTAGGTCTATGTATCTGAGAAGGAGTCATAGAGTTTTTGTCTCACTATATCCGTGGTAAACTGTTGCGTAAAAGCTATCTACATTTGGAGAGCAGTGAAGCAGATTTTAGGGAAGCCCCTTGGGTAATGCATGAAATATGTGCTGATGCTGTGCACTATCACCAACATATTATTCAGTAAGTAGGGCTAAGCAACAATATAATATTTAAAATCACAATAAACGGAGACATGGCACCAGCGCGCGCTGCCACTAACTCACAGCTCAGAGCCGAAATACAACACTTACCATCCCACGAGAAGCTCTCATCCCACACCGACCACATCTGTACGGTGAAAAACGGAGCCCAGCACACCACGTACGCCAGCACGATCACGAAAGTCATCTTCACTGTGCGCAGCTTGGCGCGCGAGATTGTGGTGATGCTGCTGACTGAACTCTTTCCGATCAGCCTATTCTTGGTCACAAGTGCCATCGCAATCGTGCTCTTCTGGGTCTTGTACTTTATGTTCAGCCAGATGGATCGGCAGATGAAGCCGTAGCAGAGCATGAGCACGGCCACGGGCACGAGGAAGATGCCCACGGTGATCCAGGTGATGTAGGCGCGCACACCCCACGGCTGGATGAAGTGTCCCCAGCAGTCATACACGGCCGAGCCCGGGCGGACCTCGCTCAGTGAGAAGATGAAATACTGGGGCATGCTCAGGGCAAGACTACACACCCAGGTGGCCCCGATCATCATATAGGCGCGCTGCGTGGGCTGGTGAATGTTCTGCATCGGGTGACAGATTGCGATGTAGCGGTCCAGCGTCATCATCACCATCATGTAGGTGGACGCGAACATCCCTAGCACCTGCAGGTGCTTGACGATACGACACAGAAGGTCAGGCCCGTAGAAGCGGAAGGTGATCTCCCAACAGAGCTGCGGCAGCACCTGGAAAAAGGCCACAGCCAAGTCCGCGAGGCTCAGGTGTTTCATGAACAGGTGCATGCGCAAGGGCTTCCGTCGGCTCATGTACATGGCCAGCAGCACGCTCAGGTTCCCCACCACAGCCACGAAAAATGTCACGCTAAGCACCGTGATCTCGATCTTGGCGACCTCCTCGTTCCGGCCAAACGGGTCGCTGGAGTTCCCAAAAGTGCCGGTGTCGTTCCCAGGGTCCTCCATCATCCCCGGCTTGCCAGTAGGTTCGAAGCCTATGTTCACATTTTCTTCCATGAGGGTGAGTGAGCTCTCTGAAGGGAAGAATGCGTCTCCGGAGAAGTGACTGACTCTCCTGAACCAATCCGCGCGCACGACACCTGCTGCCACCTAGCTTTAAATTTGAGCAATTCTTAGTCTATCGTCTACATAAACTCGCTCTTTGCACACAGACCAACATTTGTGTTGGCTTGGCAAAGATGTGGAGCACTTCATGGTGTGAAACTGTATCTGTGCGCAGTCGCCACCAACCCTTTTTAAATAATTGTATACCCCAGAGACCGCCTCGTCGCCAACAGCCTCTAAACAGCCTAGGACACAAAAACAACAGCAGAGAGAAACAACATGTATGGCAAACATTATTGTTTGTATTTGTGGAATTTCTCTGAAAGAGTCGTTACCACTTGCAAGTAAATAGGGAACACACCGATGTTTTACATTGTAAATGTCTCCAGATTCTGTACTACAAAGCCCAATAACGAATGGTGCAATCAGTGGGTAAATAGTCACAATGTGCGCTACTGGTCAGTATACCATATCCATTTACTTATCAAACCTCTAAGAATCATTTTTGAAAAGGTAACAACAATCTTTTTTTAAACATGTAAGGTGACCCATTTTTGTATTTGAGATGATGAAGATGTTCTGATGTCATGTAATGTTTTTCTGTGATGTTTATCATATTACGGTGATGCCAGAGGGACATTTCCACATTGTGTGGACCAGGGACGTCGCTAGGCCTATTTTAGGGGGGCTTTATCTGTCGTCTTGTGAAACAGTGGATGTATAGAATCTAGCTAGCTGAAGTATTAACTGCAAATTGAATGTACAATTGTGTAAGCATGCCATGCAGATAGATTTAATAACGTAGCTAGCTAGCTATGTTCTTGCTTAGTGTGCAGTGATGGAACAAATACCTGTATGCCTATGGATGTGTAGCTAGCTATCTAGCCGATCTGTGTATAGACCCAGACGTTTGGTATACATATTAGTTCAGAACCTAGCTATGAACCTCAGCTATCGTAGCCAGTTGTATCAACTTCAAAGCAGTCTGAATTACATTAATGAAGCCTATGGATTGAGTAGAATATAATAAAACTTTGTCAAGGATGCAAGTTGTATATACATGTAGTTATTACCATAATTGAGATCCCCACATTGTAGTCTGTACATTTTCATATATTCACTGATCATGTACTCTACCTTGGCATATAAATGTGCAGTTCAGGTATGAATGTCTTTGAGATTATTTTTTAGTCATATCCAATAACAGGAGTATCAAATTCCAGTCTTTGAATGACTCTATGTCTGCATGTATGTATTACAATTATACACTTCAACAGGGTTTGCTCATTTTGGTCCTGGGACATCAATAGGTACACATTGAAGCTAATAGACTAGAAACAGGATTTAAATAGTTAAAGGCTGGTTTGTAATTCATATATACAGAAAAAACAGTACACTACACTTCCAATGCATCATGTAAATAATCTAAAACCGGTTCATCTCAATACCGAATGCCCTTCATCTGCATTGATCTGATAAACACAGGATAGGTGTAGTATTTAATTAAATTAGACTTAATTTCAACCAGTAGAGAATGTAAAATGCTTTATTGAAAATCTCATTATCCAAGTGTTATAAATACATGCATTATAAATATTATAATGGTAATGTTATAAATTCAAGTTCAATCTGTACTTCAATGCACATCTGTTGTGCATTATGAAGAAAGAGACGGCGGGAGAGGTGTAAAGGGGAAAGAGGTAAAACATAGGAGCAGGGAAGGCAGCATATGATTAATGAATCACAGTGCTACCTAAATATTCTCAGTTCATCACCATTACATAAGTATCACTCGACAGCCCAAAGGTTATCTTAAAAGCAGGTGAGGTGGCGATGATAGGACTGGGGGTGGGCATCCCCTCTCACATCAAAACATATCTGCAGACAAGAGACAGATGGAGAGAGAGCATGTTTAAGCCTTATTTTTATTCTAACGTTGTTAGTCATCAATCAGGAAGTGAAATGCAAAACTGACCTTGGATCATTAACTCTGGGACTACTTCATCTCTATTTCAATGTAAAGCATCTCTTTAATAATACTTCATGTTGACCTGACCAAGTGACCTCTAACCTCTGATCATGTTGTGCCCTCTATGTAGCCAGTTCAGATGTGGGAGGGGTTCACTGACACAGCTGATATAACCTAGAGGATTTAGGGAGAAGAGACAGGGATGAATTGAACGAGACTGTTATTGAAAAATAAGGTAGTTAAAGTGACTGTGTTCAAAAGGAAGCTCTGTGCGGCCTCTCCTAGTGTCCACACCACACTAAGTGGCTGCAGAGTACTTAATGCAGAAAAACATGAACGGACACACGGGACAAACAATATAGAGTAGTTATAGAAATAATGAATTATCTTACTATTCTCCATGGTTGGCCCTCTTGCCTATTTTTTGAAGGTGGAAGGAGCCACAGTTAGACACCTAAGCCTGCTTACTGCACAACACAATCCAACAATCATATTGATACATGAGTGTGTGGGTTATAGCGTGTCTAATTGTTTTTAAAAAATAAATATGGGTGATTTAAAATAGCCTGTTTTGTTTCTGTACAGACATCACACCCTTGGCTAAACAGCACCCTCATCTGAGAAGTTGAAATCAAAGGGAGAGAAATTGGGAATTGAATAACTGCTGTTGACATCGTTAAGTAAATGGAAGAATACTCTTATTGCAATGTCAATGGCTCTTAAAAGAGCCTTTGGTTGTGCATAGTGTAGTCAATGGTGTTACCAGGGAACAGCACCATCTTCGAAGAAGTAGGAGGTGAAGATCTCCCGCACATAGATTTCCTCTCTTGCTGCGTTGTTAGACCCCATCCTTGAAACATCTCACAGAGCAGCAGACTTCTACTCTGGCACACGGCGGCAAGCTGCACATCCCCTCCTGGTCCTTGTGTCCATCCTCATGAAGTTATGCAGGACACAGGTAGCCTTCACACACCTGAATTCCCCCAGGAGGCAGTCCCAGGTGGCCCTGGTCACCCAACCTTGCAGTACCCTATATGTTAACTGTAGGCAATCGTTTTGAAGGAATCTCCAGTTACAAGGTATCTGTTGTAATATGGAAGACAATGTAATTATTATACTTTTACATCACTGGGTCATTGTGGATTACTAAAGTATAATATCCCTTATAACAACTCATGAAAACATTGGATATCAAGATGAATGGGCACACACGTGCATATATAGCATGTGACAATAACAGGATCATATCAAAGAATGAATACAGAAATACCACTCAAAGCTTGATGAGTTGATCAACTGAATCAGCTGTGCAGTGCTAAGGCAAAAACAGAAATGTGCACCCCTTTTGAGACCCCAGGACTGAGAACCACTGCTCTTCATATGTAGACCGGCTTTCATAGCTCTCTTTATCTGAGGACAGAACACCTCACAAGAAACAGACTTCATTATAGTCCAATTATACCGTACTGAATGTTATGTTACTATCTCCGTCCTCACTTCTAAGGACAGGAACTACACAAAAGTACCCTCCCTATCCAGAATAGCCTACTCTCTCACTTTTGACAGTTCGGCTGCTATCCTTTCCCGCTCCTCCATGGCTGTTAGCTAGCTAACTTACCTACAAATGCATTTGGAGTTAGTTTTTTACAGGGATAAATAAATCAAGATACCGAGCTAATATGAGGTTAGGTAGCTGGTGATATTTAATTAGCTTAGCTAGCTATCTATACATTATGTGAAGTTGGCAAGCTAGCCAACTAGCTAGTTCATTTAGCAGCTCATTTGAGTTAGCCTGCACTGTAGCTAGTTAGCTAATAATACGTCGGTTTTTCTTAAATTTTTTAAATGTATTTACTTTACTTGAATAGGTTCTCCCAGCCATGTAGATAATTTGAAACAGGGCAGCAAAGTTTGTTTGTCACTAGAGCGTTTTAGAGGACCTGCCCACCCATGGCACTGCCTCCCTCTGACTGCTGAAAATGATCCCTGGTCAGGTCGTCCACCTCTCTTGTCTTCTAACATAAGATACAACATGTGTGGGGTGTGTGAAACACTCCTCTACTTACTGAGCTCTTCTGATCTGAATTACAACATTGTCCCTGTAACCTTACAACAATTCCAATGTTTAATCTATATGCAGAGAGTGAAAACCAGCAGAGAGTGATGTGATGCAGCTCTCACAGAAGAGCATGTTTCTCATGTCAAAGAGTCGGAACCAGAGAGAGAAGGCCAGATGAGTGGTGAGTTATGTAACATATTGCTAAATGACAAACAATGAAGGGTAATGGGAATGTCAGAGTATATGGATTCATGAAACTGGCCAGTCATTAGGCATGTCAGACTCTCACTGCAGGCAGTGATACATCATTCAACTCCATGTATCAAATCAAATACACACATATTTAGAAATGCTTGTGTTCCTAGCTCCAACAGTGCATTAATATCTAACAATACACAACAATACACACATCTAAAAGTAAAATAATGGAATTAAGAAATATAGAAATATAAGGACAAGCAATGTCAGAGTCCGGAGTATAAATATTTACTTAACAAAAATATAAACGCAACATGCAACAATTTCAATGATATTCCTGAGTTGGAGTTCATATTTAAATAAATTAAGCCCAAATCTATGGATTGCACATGACTGGGCAGGGGCGCAGCCATGGGTGGGCCTGGGAGGGCATAGGCCCACCCACTTGGGAGCATGGCCCACCCACTGGGGAGCCAGGCCCAGCCAATCAGAATGAGTCTTTCTCCACAAAAGGGCTTTATTACAGATAGGAGTATTTCTCAGTTTCATCAGCTGTTCGGGTGGATAGAATATATAGTATATCTGTAGAACACCTAGGATAGAATACTATTTGCACCTGGAATAGAATACTATTTGTACAGTAATAATTTAATAGGATGGCCTTGACTAGAATACAGTATATATATGTGAAATGGGTAAAACAGTGTGTAAACATTATACAATTTATCAGTGTTCCGTTATTAAAGTGACCAGTTTTCCATGTCAATGTTCATAGGGCAGCAGCCTCTAAGGTGCAGTAACCCGCTGGTAGCCAGCTATTGACAGTGACTAAGTTCAGGGCCTTGAGATAGGAGCTGTTTTTCAGTCTCTCGGTCCCAGCTTTGATGCACCTGTACTGACCTCGGGTGGCTGAGGTCCTTCATGATCTTCTTTGCCTTCCTGTGTCACGGGTGCTGTAGATGTCCTGGAGGGCACGAAGTGTGCCCCCGGTGATAATATAGGCAGACCGCACCACACATCACTGACAATCTGAAATGGTTCACCCACACAGACAATGTAGTGAAGAACCCTCTGGAGAGCCCTGTGGTTGTGGATGATACAGTTTCCATACCAGGCGGTGATACAGCCCAACAGGATGCTCTCATAGGTGCATCTGTAAATGTTTGTGAGGGTTCTTCACTACATTGTCTGCGTGGGAGGACCATTTCAGATTGTCAGTGATGTGTACACAGAGGAACTTGAAGATTTTCACCTTCTCCACTGCGGCCCCGTCGATGTGGATACAGCTGTGCTCTCTCTGCTGTCTCCTGAAATCCATGATCAGCTCCTTCATTTTGTTGACGTTGAGGGAGAGGTTATTTTCCTGGCACCACTCCGCCGGGGCCCTCACCTCCTCCATGTAGGCTGTCTCGTCATTTTTGGTGATCAGGCCTACCCCTGTTGTGTCATCTGTAAACTTGATGATTGTGTTGGAGGCGTGTTTGGTGTAATTTTGCTCATGATATGTGTTTGATATGTGTTGGCGGCATATGACACACATTATTTGGTATGGTCTCTGCCTCAATTTATCTCTCTAAGTGGCCACCAGTGTCAAAGAAATTACCAGGCCTTTGTGTGAGTGAGCACAGCCCTGTGGAAGACTGTTGAATCGAGCAGTGCCCGATCAAAATATACAGTCCACAGGACTGTGTGTATGGGGTTGTGTGTGCGTGTGTTTAGCAGAGAGGTCTGGGTCTGTCAGACCAAAGCAATATGAAGCTATAGTGAGTGTTGTTTGACTCAGAATCCACTGAACAGTCATTGAGTTTGTTTGGGGAGAAGGAATAGGCTAGGAACCTAGAGGGCTGGTATATAAGCCTATTCAACCAAAACAATCATTAAAAGCCCTAAAAGCTCAGGAAGAGGAATACTGCATTCCACTTATCCACAAAAACCCTTTTTACGTGTTCTATAGAATAGAGCCCCTGAGTCTGAACTGAAAACAAAAGTATAACTATAAGTAGTAACTATATTTGAACCACTGTTCCGGGAAGGAAGTAAAACATATATTTTTTTATAATTTAATTCATGTGTTTTTGTGAGAGCAATGAGAGAGAAGAGTCTCCATGTTGCCTCAACATTGCCTAGTGGTCTGTAGAAGAACAGGTTGTTCTTTGAGATGTTCTGCTGGGGAGTAAAATCAAATAAAATTTTATTGGTCACATACACATGGTTAGTAGATGTTATTGCGAGTGTAGTGAAATACTTGTGCTTCTAGTTCCGACAGTGCAGTAATATCTAACAAGTAATCTAACAATTCCACAACAACTACCTAATACACTCACATTTAAGTAAAGGGATGTAATAAGAATATATACAGTGGGGAGAACAATTATTTGATACACTGCTGATTTTGCAGGTTTTCCTACTTACAAAGCATGTAGAGGTCTGTAATTTTTATCATAGGTACTGTGAGAGACGGAATCTAAAACAAAAATCCAGAAAATCACATTGTACGATTTTTAAGTAATTAATTTGCATTTTATTGCATGACATAAGTATTTGATCACCTACCAACCAGTAAGAATTCCAGCTCTCACAGACCTGTTTGTTGTTCTTTAACAAGCCCTCCTGTTCTCCACTCATTACCTGTATTAACTGCACCTGTTTGAACTCGTTACCTGTATAAAAGACACCTGTCCACACACAAACAGACTCCAACCTCTCCACAATGGCCAAGACCAGAGAGCTGTGTAAGGACATCAGGGGTAAAGGCTGGGATGGGCTACAGGACAATAGGCAAGCAGCTTGGTGAGAAGGCAACAACTGTTGCCGCAATTATTAGAAAATGGAAGAAGTTCAAGATGACGGTCAATCACCCTCGGTCTGGGGCTCCATGCAAGATCTCAGGGGGGGATCAGGGATCAGGGATCAGCTCAGAACTACTCGGCAGGACCTGGTCAATGACCTGAAGAGAGCTGGGACCACAGTCTCAAAGAAAACCATTAGTAACACACTACGCCGTCATGGATTAAATCCTGCAGCGCACGCAAGGTCCCCCTGCTCAAGCCAGCGTATGTCCAGGCCCGTCTGAAGTTTGACAATGACCATCTAGATGATCCAGAGGAGGAATGGGCGAAGACCATGTGGTCTGATGAGACAAAAATAGAGCTTTTTGGTCTAAACTCCTCTCGCCGTGTTTGGAGGAAGAAGAAGGATGAGTACAACCCCAATAACACCATCCCAACCGTGAAGCATGGAGGTGGAAACATCATTCTTTGGGGATGCTTTTCTGCAAAGGGGACAGGACGACTGCACCGTATTGAGGGGAGGATGGATGGGGCCATGTATCGCGAGATCTTGGCCAACAACCTCCTTCCCTCAGCAAGAGCATGGAAGATGGGTCGTGGCTGGGTCTTCCAGCATGACAACGACTCGAAACACACAACCAGGGCAACTAAGGAGTGGCTCCGTAAGAAGCATCTGAAGGTCCTGGAGTGGCCTAGCCAGTCTCCAGTCCTGAACCCAATAGAAAATCTTTGGAGGGAGCTGAAAGTCCGTATTGCCCAGCCCCGAAACCTGAAGGATCTGGAGAAGGTCTGTATGGAGGAGTGGGCCAAAATCCCTGCTGCAGTGTGTGCAAACCTGGTCAAGAACTACAGGAAACGTATGATTTCTGTAATTGCAAACAAAGGTTTCTGTACCAAATATTAAGTTCTGCTTTTCTGATGTATCAAGTACTTATGTCATGCAATAAAATGCAAATTAATTACTTAAAAATCATACAATGTGATTTTCTGGATTTTTGTTTTAGATTTTTGTCTCACAGTTGAAATGCACCTATGATAAATTACAGACCTCTACATGCTTTGTAAGTAGGAAAACCTGCTAAATCGGCAGTTTATCAAATACTTGTTCTCCCCACTGTACAAATAAAAATATGGTTGCGATGACCAAGCGGCATAGGCAAGATGCAATAGTTGGTATAAAATACAGTATAAACATGAGATGAGTAATGCAAGATATGTAAACATTATTAAAGTGGCATTATTAAAGTGACTAGTGATCCATTTATTAAAGTGGCCAATGATTTCAAGTCTGTATGTAGGCAGCAGCCTCTCTGTGGTAGTGAATGCAGTTTAACAGTATGATGTCTTTGAGATAAAAGCTGTTTTCAGTCTCTCGGTCCCAGCTTTGATGCACCTGTCCTGAGCTCGCCTTCTGGGTGGTAGCGGGGTGAACAGGCAGTGGCTTGGGTGGTTGTTGTCCTTGATTATCTTTTTGGCCTTTCTGTGACATCGGGTGCTGTAGGTGTCCTGGAGGGCAGGTCGTTTGCCCCCAGTGATGCATTGTGCAGATCAAACCACCCTCTGGTGAGCCTCGCTGTTGTGTGCGGTGCAGTTGCCGTACAAGGCGGTGATACAGCCCGACAGGATGCTCTCAATTGTGCATCTGTAAATGTTTGTGAGGGTTTTAGGTGACAAGCCAAATTTCTTCAGTCTCCTGAGGTTGAAGAGGCGCTGTTGCGCCTTCTTCACCACACTGTCTGTGTGAGTGAACCATTTTAGTTTATCCTTGATGTGTACACAGAGGAACTTAAAACTGTCCACCTTTTCCACTGCTGTCCCGTCAATGTGGATAGGGGGTGTTTTGTTGACATTGAGTGAGAGGTTGTTTTCCTGACACCACACTCCGAGCGCCCTCACCTCCTCCCTGTAGGCTGTCTCGTTGTTGTTGGTAATCAAGCCCACTACTGTTGTGTCGTCTGCAAACTTGATGATTGAGTTGGAGGCGTGCATGGCCACGTGTAACCGATGTGAAATGGCTAGCTAGTTAGCGGTGGTTCATGCTAATAGCGTTTCAATCGGTGACATCAGTCGCTTTGAGACCTTGAAGTAGTGGTTCCCCTTGCTCTGCAAGGGCTGCGGCTTTTGTGGAGCGATGGGTAACGATGCTTCGAAGGTGACTGTTGATGTGTGCAGAGGGTCCCTGGTTCGAGCCAAGGTTGGGGTGAGAAGAGGGACGGAAGCTATACTGTTACACACGCAGTCATGGGTGAACAGGGAGTACAGGAGGGGGCTGAGCCAGCACCCATGTGGGGCCCCAGTGTTGAGGATCAGCGAAGAGGAGATGATGTTTCCTACCTTCACCACCTGGGGACGGCCCATCAGGAAGTCCAGGACCCAGTTATACAGGGCGGGGTTGAGACCCAGGGCCTCAAGCTTAATGATGAGCTTGGAGGGTACTATGGTGTTGAATGCTGAGCTGTAGTCAATGAACAGCATTCTTACATAAGTGTTCCGCTTATCCAGATGGGATTGCCTGCAGTGTGATGGTGATTGTATCGTCTGTGGAGCTATTGGAGCTGTATGCAAATTGAAGTGGGTCTAGGATGGCAGGTAAGGTGGAGGTTATTTGATCCTTGACTAGTCTCTCAAAGCACTTCATGATGACAGAAGTGAGTGCTACGGGGCAATAGTAATTTAGTTAAGTTACCTTTGCCTTCTTGGGTACAGGAACAATGGTGGCCATCTTGAAGCATGTGGAGACAGCTGACTGGGATAGGGAGAGATTGAAAATGTCCGTAAACACACCAGCCAGCTGGTCTGCGCATACTCTGAGGACGCGGCTAGGGATGCCGTCTGGGCCGGCAGCCTTGCGAGGGTTAACGCGTTTATATGTCTTACTCACATCGGCCAACGAGGAGAGGGGGGGCACGCTTTCCTTGGTAGCGGGCCGCGTCGGTGGTACTCTATTATCCTCTTGTTATCTAATAGTTCTTCCCAGCTGTATGTAATAACACTTAAGATTTTCTGGGCTAGCAATGTAAGAAATACTACATTAAAAAAACTAAATATGGCAAAGTTTCCTAAGGACTAGAAGCGAGGCAACCCTCTCTGTCGGCGCCATGTACAGATGATCATGAGATGGTTTAGTAGCCAGTCAGCCTATAGACCATACAGTGTGTGAGGTAATGACAGCACTCATAGTATGACAGACGCCAGCCATACCTCCCAGCATTGTGATGTGTATTAGGTTAACCCCCCAGGTTAGGTTACAGCCTCTACCTTCAACTCACCTCACCTCATTCCTTACTCTCCTCACTCACCACAGGGGTCTGCAGACCCCACTTTGAGAACCCATGCTCTAGTGCACGCATGCACACACACACATACACATGTACTCACTGTCTGGTTGGAATGATAGGTGTGTCCGCAAAACATCAAATCCATTTTTTCAATGTGGTTGACATGATGACAGTTTCCAGGCAGATATAAGGGGTATGAAGGGAATGAAGTTTGATTTGTTGGAATTTTGGCCAACTAAAGTTTTCACCAAAACAAAGGTGTTCTAATGAGAACATATCTGAAGTGCCATTCCCTTGTGCACACTCATAAGCTGTCATTCCTCAAGTCTGGTGTAACGTTCGTCGTCTTCCTCCGATGAGGAGTAAGAGAAATCGGACCAATTTGCAGCGTGGTAAGTGTCCTTTTTAATAAGACAAACTGAACACTACAACAATGCAAAATAACAAAGTGACACAAACGAAACGGTGGTAACAAACACTAACACGGAAAATAATCACCCACAACTCGAAAGTGAAACCAGGCTACCTATATATGGTTCTCAATCAGGGACAACGATAAACAGCTGCCT
The DNA here is from genome assembly GCF_045791955.1 of Oncorhynchus clarkii lewisi. Lineage (NCBI taxonomy): Eukaryota > Metazoa > Chordata > Actinopteri > Salmoniformes > Salmonidae > Oncorhynchus > Oncorhynchus clarkii. The sequence goes on along the minus strand of NC_092179.1, from coordinate 9,106,870 downwards.
CTGATTGAGAACCATACCAGGTCAAACACAGAAATCCCAAAACATAGAAAAAGGAACATAGACAACCCACCCAACTCACGCCCTGACCAAACTAAAACAAAGACATAATAAAAGAACTAAGGTCAGAACGTGACATCTGGGAACTCTTTGAGATGTTATGAGCTGGGTTGTATTTACACAAATACTTATTGATAGCTGATGGTTGGTCCTGGAGTATGTGAGAGCTTATTCTGTGGGGGGAATAGGCAGGGTCTCCTATTGTTTCTGTCTGTTGTATTGTATATCATGTGGGTGTTTTTTTTAGGGAGAGATCATGTTTTGTCTCTGTGGAGTTCCTATATTGTGTGTGTTTTGATGTTTGAATAGTGTGTTGTGAAGAATGTGAAAGAACAGTTTGCCATCAGTCTCACTGCCAGTGTGGTGTTGCTGTAGTTAGCTTGTCATGACTGTGTGTGTATTTGTGTATTTTTGTTATGTATTTATTTTATGTGTGGTTCCATGTTGGTGTTATCTGTCAGCCATACCAAAACTCATGGGAATCTTTGCATACCTTATCAGATTGTATATACTTTTAACACCCCCTATACACTCTTACACGTGTAGGAACATGCCATTATGTAAAGACTTTGGGATACTTGCGAACATTAGAAACAGCTTACATTTAAACAGTTTCTCTGACTCAAAATGAGCATCAGCTAATTAAAATCATCGATTTACTTGCACGTGATAGGACGTTGCATTGTAGCTGGACCCATCAGATCACCTGGGACACATTAGCCAGGTGCTATATATTGGCCAATAAGAGGCTTTGAAGCGACATTTTGGCCATATTGGCACTCCCCAGAAGAACCAGGAATATTTCTATTAATTGTTTCATAGACAAAATTACATGTATTTAAGTATTTTTGTGGTTGGAGTAGGGACAGTAACATTAGAACTTCTTAAAAATTATACTTTTATGAAAATGATTTAGTATATTTTTTTCATTTTTTATTGTTATGTGTAGCTCACATAATATAATGTAAATGTATGCATTATGGTGTCTGTAATAAAATAAATTGTAGGTATTAATAAATGCATTTCTATAACTTCCTAAATATTTTTTACAACGATGAGGGAGTGCCAAAATGGAAGCGTGGTGGCTTCAGAGGCCACTATTAATCATCTAGTGTATATATAAATCATTGGTTAGCCCTATACTTACCTATGGAAGTCCAGAGAGGGAGGACATATGAATAAAAAAGTAAAGTCCCTCATTATTTCGAGATCACAACTTATTTGTCTCATGATCACGACATAACAAAAGTTGTTTTGTCGATTTCACAAGATAAACTCTATAAATAGGAGTGGACGTATTGATAGATTGACAGTATGGTTGAGGCGGAAGAGCCCACTGTGGATCAGCCCTTAACTTGAGCTAAGAGTTCTTGGGGCATTTAAGCCCTGAACGATGCCTGACATGCAACCCTGTCTCCCAGGTTGTATGCCACCCCAAGACCATAGCCAATCACATGCAAGTAACAACACTAGCTTGGCTAGTCTTGTGAGTGAGTAAGTTAGCCGGGTAGTCTTGATAGCTAGCTTGTTATCTATGCTGGTTGTTAGCTTGCATAACTGGTATGTGTACAATTGTAAGGGACACTTCATGTTTTGTGGATAATATTTACATTTACAGTGGGTGAGCTCCATTCCTGACAGGCAGATCAGACTTAATTTCAGCCTCAGAGCTTGATCAGATTCAATATCAGCCTGCAAGCTAACAACCAGCATAGATAACAAGCTAGCTTACTAGCTAGCTAGCTAACTAGCTTACAAGACTACCTAGCTAATTAGCTAGCTCACGCTGGGAAACAGGGTTGCCTGTCAGGCATCGTTAAATGCCTGCATTGCGCACAACGCAGCCTTGATTTAAGTGGTTATCGTGCACCTGAACAAACTAATGGATGATGCGTGGTACTTTTGATTATCTCATGATCTCTCCAAAACAACTTTTGTCATGTTGTGATCATGAGATAAATAGGTTGTGCTCTCAACATAACGAGGGTACTAGTTAGCTTTTTTGTTTACCCCTTTTTCTCCCCATTTTCTTGGTATCCAGTTGGTAGTTACAGTCTTGTCCCATTGCTGTAACCCCCGTACGGACTCTGGAGAGGTGAAGGAGAGAGAGCCATGCGTCCTCCAAAAAATTACCCAGCCAAGCCGCACTGCTTCTTGACACAATGCCCGCTTAACCTGGAAGCCAGCCACACCAATGTGTCGGAGGAAACACCCTGCACCTGGCGACCGTGTCAGCGTGCATGCGCCCGGACCACCACAGGAGTCGCTAGAGTGCAATGGGACAAGGACATCCCAGCCGGCCAAATCCTACCCTAACCAGGATGATGCTGGGCCAATTGTGAGTCAATGTAGAAAATAGTAAAAAAATAAATAAAGATAAACCCTTGAATGAGTAGGTGTGTCAACATTTTTGACTGGTACTGTACTGTAGATGGACGTGAACAAAAACTATTCCATAAGAGCATCCTTAACAAAGTCAAGCACTCTCGTTATCATCCTAAAGATGGCAGTATTGTAGTACTAGTGTTAGTTATTTTAAAGAAGTTTATCGCAAGTCTGGACTCGAGCATCCATACCAGAGGAAAGTGTATTGTTTATCGTTCTACAGTACACCTGTCAATCAACTGATCAACACATCCTATGGCACGCTGTAGACCTATTATTAATAAGGTGGTAACCTAACATATCAGGTGTAAAATTAATGCCTGAGCGGCGTTTGTTTCTTTCCAGTCCTGACGAGAGAACAAAAACTGTCGGGAAGGTCTCATCTGCACTGTTGAACCAATCCAGTAAGTGTGGAGGAGAAGTTAAGATGGAGTGTCACCTTGTTAACATCCAAAAACAGGCTCTCTTTCCATTTCCCCTGAAAACCAGATGCATCCGGTTGATTCTGGCCAAAGGTATCACCCCTATTCACTTTCACTCCTCAAATTTCCTCTAAAGTAAATTTGGCCTATGCTGTAGTTCTGCTTTACATACAGCAATTACCAAGAACAAGCCTGCTTCTTTCTTCGGATAGGCTATAAGGCCTAGTATAAAAAATAAAGGTCCTATAGCTTTTGTATGGAAATCTATCCTGACGGACCTTATGGGTCCTTGAGGCAAATTTGTTCAGCATGTGGAAAGACAGCTACATATAAAGTTTAAACCTAACAGGGTGGCGGATATGAAGGTTTAAATGAGCTTGCTTATAACGGCGCCATCTATTGGCCGATCAGTGCCATTCTTTTTGACCAACTTACTTATGGCCTCTAGTGTCTGTGTGCCAAATTAGAAAAAAGTGACCAATCTATGCTTGGTTTATTTGATCATGTCAAGGAAAAAAACTATAATCGCTGTGAACCCCTAATAAGTATCCAACAAGTTATTGTAGTCTGGCTTTTCCTGTGACTCCACAAGATTTAAGAGGATTATCTGAGGCAGCGGAGAGGCCAGGTGCGTACTTGTGCAACATAACAATGGAGACAAACAGGCTTGAAGCCTAAGTTAGAAGCTTATGCATATTAGCCCATTATTCAATAGCTCAATGTTAGGATTACACACACACACACACAGTAGTAACCCTCTGTAATATTACCACCTAATAAGTCCCGCAGAATTTTCAATTGATGTACAGTGAAGGGATACAAGCCATCCACTGCTCTGAGGTCAGCTTTGAACTTCCCTATTTCCCCTTGGTGTCTAACCCTTTGATCCTGAATCAAAGATAGACACGAAAGTGTCAAAGGCTTGAGCAGTGAATAGCAAAACAGATGATAAATAGATAAACCTTATCCCTCAAAAGGACGATCCCGGGGATCAGGAGCGGACCGGTCGCCTCTGCTGAGGTGCGGTAAAACCTGTCAGTCCGGCTGAGATGTGAGATCATGGTGACTTAGAGCACCAGAGAGAGCATACATGGCGGTACCCCCTCCCCGGCGCGTTCGGCTCCAGCCGCAGGACGCCAACCAAAGGGACGATCACAGGGATCAGGTGCGGACCAGTCACCCCTGCTGATGTGTGGGAACCTGATGAGCCAGCTGAGACCTCCCCGGCTACCTCGATCGAGGCACGGGAACCTGTTCACCCACCTGAGGCATGGGAGCCTATCGAGCCCGCTGAGGCATGGGAGCCTATTGAGCCCGCTGAGGCATGGGAGCCTATCGAGCCTATCGAGACTGAAAAGATTTGGCATGGGTCCTCAGCTCCTCAAAAAGTTCTACAGCTGCACCATCGAGAGCATCCTGACTGGTTGCATCACTGCCTGGTATGGCAACTGTTTGACCTCTGACCGCAAGGGTAGTGCGTATGGCCCAGTTTATCACTGGGGCCAAGCTTTCTGCCACCTTTATACCAGGCAGTGTCAGAAAAAGGCCCTAAAAATGGTCAAATTGTAAGTAAGAATTTCACTGTAAGGTCTGCACCTGTTGTATTGTATTTGATTGGTTTGATTTAAAAGTTCATTTGTGCAATTTTTTTCCTTTTTAATGCTTTTGAGCCAATCAGTTGTGTTGTGATGAGGTAGGGGTTGTATACAGTAGATACCTGTCACGGATTCCCCCGGTACTGCTGCTCATTCCGTGCACCAGTCTTGGATGTCTACTTCACCGGCCTCTAGGCGTCACTGAATCGTCTCATTACGCACACCTGATTGCAATTCCCCTGAATAGTAATTGTATATACAGTGCCTTGCGAAAGTATTCGGCCCCCTTGAACTTTGCGACCTTTTGCCACATTTCAAGCTTCAAACATAAAGATATAAAACTGTATTTTTTTGTGAAGAATCAACAACAAGTGGGACACAATCATGAAGTGGAACGACATTTATTGGATATTTCAAACTTTTTTAACAAATCAAAAACTGAAAAATTAGGCGTGCAAAATGATTCAGCCCCTTTACTTTCAGTGCAGCAAACTCTCTCCAGAAGTTCAGTGAGGATCTCTGAATGATCCACTGTTGACCTAAATGACTAATGATGATAAATACAATCCACCTGTGTGTAATCAAGTCTCTGTATAAATGCACCTGCACTGTGATAGTCTCAGAGGTCCGTTAAAAGCGCAGAGAGCATCATGAAGAACAAGGAACACACCAGGCAGGTCCGAGATACTGTTGTGAAGAAGTTTAAAGCCGGATTTGGATACAAAACGATTTCCCAAGCTTTAAACATCCCAAGGAGCACTGTGCAAGCGATAATATTGAAATGGAAGGAGTATCAGACCACTGCAAATCTACCAAGACCTGGCCGTCCCTCTAAACGTTCAGCTCATACAAGGAGAAGACTGATCAGAGATGCAGCCAAGAGGCCCATGATCACTCTGGATGAACTGCAGAGATCTACAGCTGAGGTGGGAGACTCTGTCCATAGGATAACAATCAGTCATATATTGCACAAATCTGGCCTTTATGGAAGAGTGGCAAGAAGAAAGCCATTTCTTTAAGATATCCATAAAAAGTGTTGTTTAAAGTTTGCCACAAGCCACCTGGGAGACACACCAAACATGTTGAAGAAGGTGCTCTGGTCAGATGAAACCAAAATTGAACTTTTTGGCAACAATGCAAAACGTTATGTTTGGCGTAAAAGCAACACAGATGAACACACCATCCCCACTGTCAAACATGGTGGTGGCAGCATCATGGTTTGGGCCTGCTTTTCTTCAGCAGGGACAGGGAAGATGGTTAAAATTGATGGGAAGATGGATGGAGCCAAATACAGGACCATTCTGGAAGAAAACCTGATGGAGTCTGCAAAAGACTTGAGACTGGGACGGAGATTTGTCTTCCAACAAGACAATGATCCAAAACATAAAGCAAAATCTACAATGGAATGGTTCAAAAATAAACATATCCAGGTGTTAGAATAGCCAAGTCAAAGTCCAGACCTGAATCCAATCGAGAATCTGTGGAAAGAACTGAAAACTGCTGTTCACAAATGCTCTCCATCCAACCTCACTGAGCTCAAGCTGTTTTGCAAGGAGGAATGGGAAAAAAATTCAGTCTCTCGATGTGCAAAACTGATAGAGACATACCCAAGCGACTTACAGCTGTAATCGCAGCAAAAGGTGGCGCTACAAAGTATTAACTTAAGGGGGCTGAATAATTTTGCACGCCCAATTTTTCAGTTTTTGATTTGTTAAAAAAATGTGAAATATCCAATAAATGTCGTTCCACTTCATGATTGTGTCCCACTTGTTGTTGATTGAAAAAATACAGTTTTATATCTTTATGTTTGAAGCCTGAAATGTGGCAAAAGGTCGCAAAGTTCAAGGGGGCCGAATACTTTCGCAAGGCACTGTATGTGCCCTCTTTTCACCCTTGTCTTGTCGGTTATTGTTCCCATGTCCGTTCGTCTTGTGAGTACCTGTGCATTGTTGTTTCGGCTTTCGTGCTGCATGTATTGTGTACTCATTATTACGGGTCTCGTCCAATGTATTGTTATTACGTGTCTTGTCCCTTGAATTTATTAGAGGTTTAACCTCGCTCTTTTGCTTGGGTTACATCCCTTAGTTTTTGTATACGTGTTTGTTTTGGGCTTCGTCCTCGTGTCTTTTCATGGCATGTTGTATTTTTAGGTGGAGTATTAAAACCCCCTATTACGTATTCCTGCGCCTGTCTCCAATCCTTTATAGAACGTGACAATACCCCTATTTCGTAAAAGACCTAGTCCATATTATGGCAAGAACAGCTCAAATAAGCAAAGAGAAACAACAGTCCATCATTACTTTAAGACACGAAGGTCAGTAAATACAGTGGGGCAAAAAAGTATTTAGTCAGCCACCAATTGTGCAAGTTCTGCCACTTAAAAAGATGAGAGAGGCCTGTAATTTTCATCATAGGTACACTTCAACTATGACAGACAAAATTAGGAAGGAAAATCACATTGTAGGATTTTTCATGAATTTATTTGCAAATTATGGTGGAAAATAAGTATTTGGTCAATAACAAAAGTTTATCTCAATACTTTGTTATATACCCTTTGTTGGCAATGACAGAGGTCAAACGTTTTCTGTAAGTCTTCACAAGGTTTTCACACACTGTTGCTGATATTTTGGCCCGTTCCTCCATGCAGATCTCCTCTAGAGCAGTGATGTTTTGGGGCTGTTGCTGGGCAACACAGACTTTCAACTCCCTCCAAAGATTTTCTATGGGGTTGAGATCTGGAGACTGGCTAGGCCACTACAGGACCTTGAAATGCTTCTTACGAAGCCACTCCTTCGTTGCCCAGGCGGTGTGTTTGGGATCATTGTCATGCTGAAAGACCCAGCCACGTTTCATCTTCAATGCCCTTGCTGATGGTAGGCTTTGTTACTTTGGTCCCAGCTCTCTACAGGTTATTCACTAGGTCTCCCCGTGTGGTTCTGGGATTTTTGCTCACCGTTCTTGTGATAATTTTGACCCCACGGGGTGAGATCTTGCGTGGAGCCCCAGATCGAGGGAGATTATCAGTGGCATTGTATGTCTTCCATTTCCTAATAATTGCTCCCACAGTTGATTTCTTCAAACCAAGCTGCTTACCTATTGCAGATTCAGTCTTCCCAGACTGGTGCAGGTGTACAGTTTTGTTTCTGGTGTCCTTTGACAGCTCTTTGGTCTTGGCCATAGTGGAGTTTGGAGTGTGACTGTTTGAGGTTGTGGACAGGTGTCTTTTATACTGATAACAAGTTCAAACAGGTGCCATTAATACAGGTAACCAGTGGAGGACAGAGGGGCCTCTTAAAGAAGTTACAGGTCTTGAGAGCCAGAAATCTTGCTTGTTTGTAGGTGACTTGTAGGAATACTTATTTTCCACCATAATTTGCAAATAAATTCATTAAAAATCCTACAATGTGATTTTCTGGAGAAAAAAAATCAAATTTTGTCTGTTATAGTTGAAGTGTACCTATGAGGAAAATTACAGGCCTCATCTTTTTAAGTGGGAGAATTTGCACAATTGGTGGCTGACTAATTGGTGGCTGACTAAATACTTTTTTTGCCCCACTGTATGTGCAGTTACCAGCCTCAGAAATTGCAGCCCAAATAAATGCTTCACAGAGTTCTAGTAACATCTCAACATCAACTGTTCAGAGGAGACTGTGAATCAGGCCTTGGTGGTCGGATTGCTGCAAGGAAACCACTATTAAAGGACACTAATAGGAAGAAGAGACTTGCTTGGGCCAAGAAACACAAGTAATGGACATTAGACCGGTGGAAATCTGTCCTTTGGTCTGATGAATCCAAATTTGAGATATTTGGTTCCAACCGCTGTGTCTTTGTGAGACACGGAATAGGTGAACAGATGATCTCCGCATGTGTGGTTCCCATCGTGAAGCATGGAGGAAGAGGTGTCATGGTGTGAGGGTGCTTTGCTGGTGAAACTGTCATCCCATCTGATTCGCACTTAGTGGGACTTTAATTTGTTTTTCAACAGGACAATGACCCAAAACACAGCTCCATGCTATGTATGGGCTATTTGACCAAGGAGAGTGATGGAGTGCTGCATCAGATGACCTGGCCTCCACAATCACCCGACCTCAACCCAATTAAAATGGTTTGGGATGAGTTGGACCGCAGAGTGAAGGAAAAGCAGCCAACAAGTGCTCAGCATATGTGGGAACTCCTTCAAGACTGTTGGGAAAGCATTCCTCATGAAGCTGGTTGAGAGAATGCCAAGTGTGCCAAGCTGTCATCCAGGCTAAGGTTGGCTACTTTGAAGAATCTAAAATATATTTTGATTTGTTTGACACTTTTTTGGTTACTACATGATTCCGTATGTGTATTTCATAGTTTTGATGTCTTCACAATTATTCTACAATGGAGAAAATATTTTAAAAACTTGAATGAGTATGTGTCCAAACTTTTGACTGGTACTGTATATTCACGGATTGCACGTTGCATCACAATACTGTTTTGAACGTTTGATTTAGGATTGATGCCCAACTGAGCATTCTACATCCTCATTGGGCGCTGATGAAGATTTGGTGTAAAGTGCATTACTGTAGCTTTAAAACACAAATACAAATACTTAGCAGGAAAACCTTTTGTAATCATTTTGATGTTGCCAGATTGTCTTTAGTTACAGTATTTAGTTACAGTCTTAGCTAGCTAGCTAAGATTAAAGGGAGACCTTCAGATTTTAGCTAGCTAACATTATTTTTGAATAACTTTGCAAGCTAATGACAATATTACCATCTGTCCAAAATATATTTGACAACATGATGATTGCAAAGTTGTTTCCTACTAAATATGTGTATACTTTATCAATGTTATTGTATTCCCAAGCCCCTGTAGTGTAATTTAGACGAAACAGTCATTAGCCCTTGTTTAAAGTCCTTAGTCCCCATCCTAATTATGAGCACCAACATGGCTACGTGACTGAGTGACGGTGCAACTGTTAGTGTTCAAATACTGGAGAGTTGAGACCAAATCACGGACGCTGGACAGAGTGGATTTCAGTTGTAACAAAAGACAGTTTTAATGAGTCAGAGATATCTTGTCCCGCAGTTTTACGTGCACGGACCTAGTTCACATAACTCGTCAAGGAGCCAGGTGAAAAAGAGACCTATACAATGGTTACATACATTTTTATACATAGAATAAAGTAGGTGGAGTCTTGTCGTTTCGGTCTTCTTGACTGGTCGGAGGGTTGGAGGCGGGCCTTGCTCTAGCCAGAGCGGGCCCCATTGGTGCACAGCAAAAGTTCTTTGCTCTTGGGACCGGCCAGTTAGAGGGAGATGAGATGTGTGTTTATATAAGGAAGAGGGGGTCAGTCTTATGGCTGGGTGTATGTGTTCTTACGACAGAATGTCTTTGTTTATATGAGCTATGTGTATGAATATGTATATAACACAACCCTTATATAATAAATGTTTCATTAAGTTCTGAATAGCACCCCAGACCTAAACCCAAAAAGAGCCAGCTCAGGCAACAGTGTTAAGGGAATACTGCCTAGTTAGGAAAAAGCAGATACTTGATTCCAACAGTGTGTTCCTATAATTCACTGGGTCATTGTAATATTTCCCTCATCATGCTGTCCTGGTCTGTGATATAACATTACGTCTTGTATGAAAAGTGTGGTGGCTCTGCTAAGCGCGATACTTCTAGAATAAAGAATTTATTAGTGTTCTATTCCAGATTGGAATGTAGATGGTATGATCAACTCTTGTCTGTGTGTGTGTGTTCGCTACCTCGTCCTCATCCTTTCACCCGACTGCAGTTTGTCATTGCCTCTAGGCCCTATGTACATTACTGTTTAATGTTACAGGGGTCAGAGGCCAATGATGATGCATACCCTGTTCTTATCTCTCCATCCTCTTATGATGGACACTCATCCATCCGTTTTCACCTTTCCCACTCTTCCACATGGTTTTAGATTGGCTTTGAAACCCTTCCATAAATCTGCAGATTACTGCCAAGAGGCACTTAACCCTCCTGGATTTACCACTGCCATTGTCTTCTGTTCTTCATCTCATCGGTCTCTACTGCTTCTCTTCTCATATGTCTCCTCTGTTTTTCAATCTCTCCCTCTCAGCCCCCCGACACACTGACCGGCCCAGGCTCTCTTAATGTCATAAAGATGTCAGACACGTTTTGACACGTTTTGATAATGATGCTATAACAATGTTATAGAGTTAGGGGATCATTTCTCTGGTTTTACCTGTATGACTAGATAAGATGTGTGTAAATGTGTCAGAGAGTCTAACTATGAGCCCTTCAGGCCATCTACTGTCTGCTGCTCAATAATCCACAGCCGCAAATATGTGATAGTCCGCAGGCTCATTATTACACATTTACGAACCTAATTTCATTGGACGCTCACGGGCGTATGTCAAATTTACCGTGCAGCTCGGCGGCTTTGAACTCAGTAGCACACTCTGCTGTGCTCCGCTGAACCCAGTCCTCTGTGTTAATGACTGTCAATCATTGCAAACTAATTTAGAGGTAAACTAATACATCAGAAACATTGAACATTCATACATTGAATCAAAGTGTTGGTGTTGGTGACTGATAACGCACCCCCAGGCTAATCGTAGGCTAATTACAACAGACTGATCAGAGAGAGAGAGATGCCAACCATAGTTTGTCCTGTGTAATTAAGCATTTGTAAAAAAAAAAAAAAAATAAAAAATTAAAAGTGTGTGTTACAGGCTTTGGTTTTTAAATTTTGAGGTTGGACATTAGCACGTAGGGTGCACCGATTGGTGTCACCTCGTTAGTCAGAACACTGTGCTGGTTGGTCAGCTCTTTAGTGGGAAGGTGTTTCTCCTGTGCTGGCCCAGGTTCTATTTAAGAGTGGCTGGCCCAGTTCTTCAGTTGTCTTGAGAAACATGGAGGGTTAACACCTTTAGTTGGTTCTCCCAATTTGATTTCCAGACAAACAATCTTTTATCTGATCTTCCCTGTTTTTGTTTTGCGTCCTGTCTTTAAGTTTGGTGTGGGATTTTCCTTTGTTCGCCTCTTCTTGGGCAAATTTAGTGGGTGCTGATAGTGGATGTCTTTTAGGTCCCAGTTCTTGCTGCTAGTCAACTTTCAGTGGACACTCCCATGAGTGTCTTTCAAAACACCTCCTAAATCCCCACCAATTTGCTCTGTGTGTCACGCACTGATCTGTTTCACCTGTCTTTGTTATTGTCTCCACCCACCTCCAGGTGTCTCCTGTTTTCCCCATTAGTCCCTGGGTTGTCACGGATCCCCCCCGGTACTGATGCTCATTCTGTTCACCAGTTCCTGAGGTCTACGTCACAGGCTTTCTAGGCTTCACTGAACGGGATTCATTATCATCAACCCCGGACTGTCTTGTCTGATTACACACACCTGGTTCCCATTTCCCCTGATTAGTATGTTATATGTGCCCTCTGTTCCCTCTGTCTTTGTCGGTTATTGTTCCCATGTCCGTTGGTGCAGCTGTTATTCTGCGTACTTTATATATTGTGAATTACGGGTATCGGCCCGTTTTGTTCAACGAGGTTTACCCTCGCTCTTTTGTTTGGGTGCAACCCAGTGTTTGTATACGTGTTTGTTTTGCGTGTATTAAAAACCCATATTGTGTATTCCTGCGCCTCCAAATCCTTTACACCAGCGTGACACGAGTGTATTCATCCCTTTGTTTCCTGTCTCTGTGCCAGTTCGTCTTGTTTTGCCAAGTCAACCAGCTTTTCTTCTAGCTCCTATTTTTCCCAGTCTCTGTTTTTTCCTAGCCCACCTGGTTTTGACCCTTCCCTGTCCTGACGCCGTATTCACCTGCCTGACCACTCTGCCTGTTCTGACCTCGAGCCTGCCTATCCCCTTGTACTGTTTGGACTCTGACCTGGTTTATGAACTCTCGCCTGTCCCTGACCTGCCTTTGCCTACCCCTTTTGGTATAATAAATATTGAAGCCCACCCATCTGCCTCCTGTGTCTGCCTTTGGGTCTCACTTTGTGTCCTTATAGTACGAACTGGCCATGACAGACCCATCAGACTGGGACCAGCTCCGTCACTCTGTCTCTCTGCAGGGAGCCACCATTGGGAGGCATGAGGAGTTACTGCTGGACCTTTTGGAAGGGCTTCGTTCCCTGACAGAACGCCACGACCAAGGGTTCAAGGCTAAAATGGAGCAAATCAGTGAGTTAGCTCATAGGCAGCCCGCCACCTCTGAGACCTCCCAACCACCCAGTAACCTTTCTACTACTAGTGGATTTGTTCAACCTACCCCAGCTCCCCGAGAACCACGCTTACCTCCTCCAGAGCATTATACAGGGCATCCTGGTACTTGATGGGCATTTCTTTCCCAGTGCTCCCTCATTTTCGAACTCCAATCCTCTTTGTTCCCATCGGACCGATCGAAGATAGCCTATTTAATCAGGCTAATGTCCGGAAGGGCGCTCTCCTGGACAATGGCTGTGTGGGAGCAGCAATCTGCTGTGAGGAATTCATGGCAGAAGTAAGGAAGGTTTTTGATTCTCGAGTGAACGGGAGGGAGGCGGCTCAAACTACTGTAGGTACATCAGAACTCCAGTAATGTGGCAGACTACGTAGTAGATTTTCGCACATTGGCCACCGAGAGTTCCTGGAATCTGAAGGTTCTGTTTGACACCTTTCTCCACCGACTGTCGGAGGGGATAAAGCACGAGCTCGCAGGTCGGGATATACCACTGGACCTCGATTCCCTCATCGCCCTGGCGATTAGGCTTGATGGGCGCCTACGAGAATGCCGGTGTGAGAGGTCGGGTCTCATGAACACGCGTTTGTCTGCTGATGCTGGCGCCTTTCCGAAAGGAATCCGGAAATCCCCGAAGTTTGTATTTCCGATGAGAGCTGAAAACACCAGAGGTTCCCAGAGAATAATCGGTGACGGGTGAGTTGGATACTCCCGAGCCCATGCAACTGGGAAGAGCTAGGTTATCGTCAGTTGGGGAACACTCACATAGAATTAAGCATAACTGTTGTCTGTACTGTACGGGACATTATATAGGCACTTGCCCAGTTAAGAAACCCTTTTCTTTAGTGGGTACAAGTACTCTGTTGAACCAGACTGGAAGTCCCCTAACTTCCATCACCCGTCCACCCTTTTTTTTGTGATTCTGCTGTGGGGAGACCAATCTAAGTCTCTCCGGGTGCTCATTGACTCTGGGGCTGATGAACATTTTATGGATGCTACCATGGTTTCTGAATGAGGTATTCTCACTCAACTTCTCTCTGTCCCCGTGGATGCCAGGGCACTGGACAGTTGCTCTATTGAAAGAGTCACCCATAGCACTGTGCCCATTCATATACGGGTATCAGGAAACCACAGTGAGACCATAACATCCTCATCGATTTTTATTTTTTATTCTCCCCCCCCCCCCCCCCCATGTTCCTGTGGTTTTGGGATTTACTTGGCTCCAGAAACACAATCCTGTTATTGACTGGACCACAAGCTCCATCCTGGGTTGGAGCCCGTTTTGTCATTCTCATTGCCTAAAAGCGTCTCAGCCTTCCTTGAGACGTTCCCCTCAGGACATAAGCAAAGCCACAGATGTTTCTGCCGTCCCCACTGAGTACCATGACCTCCTGGAGGTCTTCAGTAAGGCACGGGCTACTTCTCCTCCCCCGCACCGCACTTATGATTGTGCCATTGATCTCCTCCCAGGCACCACACCACCTCGTTGTTGGCTATATTCTCAATCCGGCCCAGAAACCAAGGCCATGTTCTTCGTGGAGAAGGCCAAGACCCTGAGCCCGTGCATTGACTACCAGGGTCTGAATGATATAATGATCAAGAACCGTTACCCCTTACCACTCCTCTCCTCAGCTTTCAAACCTCTACAGGGGGCCACCATTTTTTCCAAACTGGATCTTCGGAATGCCTACCACCTGGTTCGGATACGCGAAGGTGATGAGTGGAAGACAGCCTTTAACACAGCCAGTGGACATTATGAGTACCAGGTCATGCCGTTTGGACTCACCAGGCTCTAGTAAACAATATGCTCCGGGACATGCTAAACCGTTTCGTGTTCGTCTACCTTGACGACATCCTGTTTTTTTTTTCCGGTCTGCCCAAGAACACATTCTTCATGTCAGACAAGTCCTTCAGCACCTCCTGGAGAAACATTTGTTTGTGAAAGCCAAAAAGTGTGAGTTCCACCGCTCTACAATCTGGGATATGTCATCGCTGATGGAAATGTCCAAGTGGATCCGGAAAAAGTGAAAGCAGTGGTAGAGTGGCCTCAACCTACATCCAGGGTGCAGTTGCAATGCTTCCTGGGGTTCGCTAACTTCTACCTCCGCTTCATTCGGGTCTACAGCACCCTGGCGGCCCCCCTCTCTGCACTCACCTCTCCCAAAATACCGTTCACATGGTCTCCAGCGGTCGACAGGGTGCCTGTCACATCGGTTGAGCCTTCGTGGACCTAAAGTATCGGTTTCATCACAGCACCCATCTTCGTCCATCCAGATCCGTCCCTCCAATTTGTGGTAGATGTTGATGCTTCTGATGTTGGAGTGGGGGCCATCCTGTCCCAACGATCTGCCCAGGACCAGAAGCTCCATCCATGTGCCTTCCTGTCCCATCGGTCTCCGAAAGCATTCTCCCTACCTCATGCCTTGCAGCTTCAGTCGATTAGGGTATTGAAACCTTGGTCCGCAAGGCACAATGTCCCAGAATGAACCAGAAGGGGGCCCGGGCTAACCGGTTGTTTGTACCTAACTCAGTCTGGTCCCTGGTCCTGGAATGGGCTCATTTCTTCAGGCTGACCTGTCATCCAGGTTCCTGTCATACCCTAGCCTTCCTACGACAATGTTTCTGGTGGCCCACAATGGTTCCTGGCATTTCTGCCTTCGTCGCAGTGTGCACAGTGTGTGCTCAGAACAAGACTCATGGCAAGCTCCTTCTGGCATCCTTCAGCCACTGCCTGTCCCTCATCGTCCCTGGTCCCATATCTCTCTGGACTTTGTCACTGGGCTTCCCCCGTCTGATGGCAAGACTATCATTTTGACAGTAGTGGATTGGTTCTCCAAGGCAACCCATTTCATCCCTCTCCCCAAACTACCCTCTGCCAAGGAGAAGGCCCAGCTTATGGTGCAGCACATCTTCCAGATCCATGGACTCCCATTGGACATGGTCTCCCACCGGGGTCCTCAGTTCTCATCTGGAAGGCGTTCTACACCCTTATTGGGTCGTCGGCCAGCCTGTCCTGCGGATTCCATTCCCAATCCAACAGCCAGTCGGAGCGAGCTAACCAGGACCTAGAAACCACCCTAAGATGCCTGGGCTCAACCAACCCCACTACCTGGAGCTGACAACTGGTCTGGGTGGAGTATGCCCGGAACACCCTTCCCTTTTCAGCCACGGGACTCTCCCCTTTTGAGTGTTCTATGGGGTATCAACCTCCACTCTTCCCAGAACAAGAGGTCAACGTACCCTCGGCCCAGATGTTTGTCCGACGCTGTTGGCGTACCTGGAGAAGAGCAGACCAAGTCCAGGTATCGTCGACAAGCGGATTGCCACAGGACTCCAGCTCCCCGCTACCGCATTGGGCAGAGGGTATAGCTTTCCACTCTGGACCTGCCCCTTTGGGTGGAGTCCCGCATACTGTCCCCCAGTTTCATTGGTCCTTTTCCCATCTCTAGGGTCCTTAGTTCCACTGCTGTCCATCTTGTGTTACCCCGTACCTGCCGTATTCACCCTACTTTCCATGTTTCTAGGATTAAGCCTGTGTCTCATAGCCCTTTGTCTTCTGTCTCCGTGTCATCGATGGCCATCCTGCATACATGGTGAAACGTCTCCTGGGTGTTCGACCACGGGGCAGGGGTTTCCAGTACCTGGTTGACAGGGAGGGTTACGGCCCGGAGAAGAGGTGGTGGGTTCCCGCTAGAGACATCCTGGACCCGCTCCTCATCGCCAACTTTCCCCGCTGACATCCCGGTCAGCCAGGTATGCGCCCAGGTAGGACGCCGGGTGGCATCCCTAGAGGGGGGGAGGGGGGTGCTGTCACTTCCTGATCTGTTTCACCTGTCTTTGTGATTGTCTCCACCCACCTCTCTGACCTCAAGCTTGCCTATCGCCTGGTGCTGTTTGGACTCTGACCTGGTTTATGAACTCTCGCCTGACCTGCCTTTTGCTTTCCCCTTTTGGTATAATAAATATCGGAGCCTCCTGTGTCTGCATTTGGGTCTCGCCTTGTGCCCTTATACTGTTTTTTAAACAAGTGAAACCCAATCTTTCCTAAATAAGTTTCTCAAAATCCTTTTGCATATAGATTATTCAATGCTTCTTTAGTACATTCATCAACATGATGTGTAATGTTAGATTTTCTGTTGTAAGTCTTTTCTCTTTTCTCTTTTGTATTTGAAATGAAAATTGTATTGAATGGCCTTTAAAAAGATACATTTAAAGGCATCCCATACGATAATTGGGGCTTCTGAACATGTATTGTGCTAGAATTTTTATGAATTCCTTAGTTTTTGTTAAAGTACTGTCAATCCATAAACCCTGGTTCAATTTACAATATCCCTGTCCTTGTGGAAAGTCTGTCATAGTCATAAGGAGGAATATAAGTTGATGATCTGATTGAAGGACTGCTACTTAACTTGGCAGACTTCAGTAGCTGTGCTAATTTATAGACACTCCTGTGAATCTCAAATGGCTGCAAATCAATCAGGAAGACAACTTTGTGCAAATTGTCCCCATGGCCTACAAGTCGGAACGTGGGTCTCAGTCTCTCAATGCAATCAAATTCAAACAAGATTTAATATATTGTAAATGATGAAGGATAAAAAAGAACACACATCCAAAGCAGAGAGCTGCAAATCCAATTAAAGGTCCAATGCAGCCGTTTTGGCAGAAAGGTTTGGAACATTGTGATGCTACTTTGGAAAGTGGAAACTCCTGCTATGGAAAGTGGAAAACCCTTTTTTGTTCCTGGCAGAACCCTTTCGGGTTCCATGTAGAACCATCTGTAGAAAGGGCTCTACATGGAACCCAAAACAGTTCTACCTGGAAGCAAAATGGTTTCTTCAAAGGGTTCCCCTATGGGGACAGCCGAATAATCCCTTTAGGTCCTAGATAGTAAATGTTTTTATTGTAGCTATGTTTCCATGCAAATATTCTAAAATCCGCATACAGAAATTGCTGCGGCTAAAAATCATTACATGATGACATGCAGCACACAAAATGTACTTTTTTGCAAATGTTTTCATAAAAATCTAAGGTTCAGTGTGTTGCTATCACATTTTCAACTCTACGGATTGTTTTGTCACAAAAACTGTTGAATAAAATAGCAAATGTGCCTACTCTGGTCTAGGCACATGCTCTCTACCCAACAGCTCGCAGATACAGTGCGGGTAGGCTAGTCTACATTTAATTGATTATTATGGATAAGAGCGAGAATATTTGAGTGAGTGGCACAGCGGTCTAAGGCACTGCATCTCAGTGTGTCACTACAGACCCTGGTTCAATTCCAGACTGTATCACAACTGGCCGTGATCGGGAGTCCCATAGGGTGGCGCACAATTTGGGGGGGCTTTACTTGGCTCATCGTGCTCTAGTAACTGCTTGTGGTGGTCCTGACGCCTGAAGGCTGACCTCGGTCGTCAGGTGAACGGTGTTTCCTCTGACACATTTGTGCAGCTGGCTTCCGGGTTAAGGGGGCGGGTGTTAACAAACGTGGATTGGCGGGTCATGTTTCGGTGGACGTATGACTTGACCATTGCCTCTCAAGCTGTTGGGGAGTTGCAGCGATTTGACAAGATCCAAATTAGGGAGAAAAAGGAGGGTAAAAAAAATGGTTTTGGTTGATTGGCCGATACACTTGAGAAGGAGTGCTGATCTAGGATCAGATCCCCCCTGTCCATATAATTGTATTCATCATGATCTAAATCAGGCAAAACTGATAACAGATCAGCACTCCTACTACGAGACTTTCAGAGTAATTGTGAAGACTTTCTATGAATGTGGCCTGATTTAGGCCTTTTTTGTGGTCTCTATTCCCCCAAAATGTGACCTGGAATTGTGAGGGTGGGGATGTGGTGGCATTGACGGATTTCACATCCATTCTGGCTCCTCAGAGGAGGAAGGGGAGGACCATCCTCAGTGAAGTTCAGAAAATAAAAATGTAAAAAGTTATCCTTTTTAGATAAAACTAAAAAACATATTCACTCCACCAAATAATTGATAACACACTATTATGCAATGAAGGTATACAGTAGCCTCAACAGCACTCTGTCGGGTAGCACCATGGTATAGCCTTAGGACACCTAGCTTCAGTCCTCCTCTGGGTACATTGACTTCAATACAAAATCTAGGTGACTCATGGTTCTCACACCCTTCCATAGACTTACACTGTAATTATGACAACTTCCAGATCACATTCTTCAACCTATCAGAGCTCTTGCAGCATGAACTGACATGTCCGCCCAATCAAAGGATCAGAGAATGAATCTAGTACTGAAAGCATACAGTGCATTCAGACCCCTGGATTTTTTCACCTTTGTTGCGTTACAGCCTTATTCTAAAATGGATTAAATAAATACAAATGTTCAATCTACACACAATACCCCATAATGACAAAGCGAAAACGGGTTTCTAAAAATGTTCACAAAAATAAAAACAGAAATGCCTTATTTACATAGGTATTCAGGCCCTTTGCTATGAGACTCGAAATTGAGCTCAGGTGCATCCTGTTTCCATTGATCATCCTTGAGATGTTTCTACAACTTGATTGGAGTCCATCTGTGGCAAATTCAATCGATTGGTCATGATTTGGAAAGGCGCACACACCTGTCTATTATATTAGAAGATCCCACAGTTGACAGTGCATGTCAGAGCAAAAACTAAGCCATGAGGTTGAAGGAATTGCCCGTAAAGCTCCGAGACAGGATTGTGTCGAGGCATAGATCTGGGAAAGGGAACCAAAACATTTCTGCAGCATTGAAGGTTCCTAAGAACACAGTGGCCTCCATCATTCTTAAATGGAAGAAGTTTGGAACCACCAAGACTCTTCCTAGAGCTGGCCGCCCTGTCAAACTGAGAAATCGGGGGAGAAGGGTCTTGGTCAGGGAGGTGACCAGGAACCCGATTAGTCACCCTGACAGAGCTCCAGAGTTCCTCTGTGGAGATGGGAGAACCTTCCAGAAGGACAACCATTTCTGCAGCACTCCACCAATCTAGCCTTTATGGTAGAGTGGACAGACGGAAGGCACTCCTCATTAAAAGGCACATGACAGCCAGCTTGGAGTCTGCCAAAAGGCACCTAAAGAACTCTCAGACCATGAGAAACAAGATTCTCTGGTCTGATGAAACCAAGATTGAACTCTTAGACCTGAATGTCAAGCGTCATATCTGGAAGAAACCTGGCACCATCCCTATGGTGAAGCATGGTGGTGGCATCATCATGCTGTGGGGATGTTTTTCAGTGGCATGGACTGGGAGACTAGTTAGGATCGAGGGAAAGATAAACGAAGCCAAGAACAGAGAAATCCTTGATGAAAATGTGCTCCAGAGTGCTCAGGACTTCAGACTGAGGCGAAGGTTCACCTACCAACAGGACAACAACCCTAAGCAAAGAGCCAAGACAGTGCAGGAGTGGCTTCGGGACAAGTCTTTGAAAGACCTTGAGTGGCCCAGCCAGAGCTCGTTCTTAAACCTGATCGAACATCTCCGGAGAGACCTGAAAATTGCTGTGTGGTGACGCTCCCCACCCAACCTGACAGAGCATGAGAGGATCTGCAGAGAAGAATGAGAATAACTCCCGAAAAACAGGTGTTTCCAAGCTTGAAGCATCATACCCAAGAAGATTTGAGGCTGTAATCGCTGCCAAAGGTGCTTCAACAAAGTACGGCGTAAAGGGTCTGAATATCTATGTAAATGTAATGTTTTTTATTTGGACTACATTTGCAAAAAAAAACTGTTTTTGCTTTGTCATTATGGGGTATTGTATGTAGATTGATGAGGAAAAAACCCAGTCTGGTTAATTTTAGAATAAGGCTGTAACGTAACAAAATGTGGAAAAAGTAAAGCGGTCTGAATACTTATATTAAATTTTGTGTAACTGGCCTACCCCCAATGCCCAATCATGTCAAAGTGGAATTATGTTTTTAGAAATAATAAACAACAAAAATGAAGAACTGAAATGTATTCAATCCCTTTGTTATTGCAAGCCTAGATACGTTCAAAAACAAAAAGTCATGATATCGTATAGTCTGAGAACATGGCAACAATGTTGATCGAATATTCTCCTAATCATCAGAAAATGTTTTTGCACCGTCTCTTGAAACTTGTCCAGAACAATATATTGTATACTCTGAGGACCAGAGGGGGCTGGTGGGAGGAGCTATTCCATACATGACAATGATCCCATCCTTCTATAGTTTCTCTCACCAGCCTTCTTTGCTGAACACATGGTAACCACATTCTAGGTGAGTTCTGTTTGGCAAAACATGCTAAATAGGTTCTCATTTGTTTTTTTCCAACATACAGTTGAAGTTGGAAGTTTACATACACCTTAGCCAAATATATTTAAACTCACTTTTTCACAATTCCTGACATTTAATCCTAGTAAAAATTCCCTGTTTTAGGTCAGTAAGGATCACCACTTTATTGTAAGAATGTGAAATGTCAGAATAATGGTAGAGAGAATCATTTATTTCAGCTTTTATCACATTCCCAGTGGGTAAGAAGTTTACATACACTCAATTAGTATTCGGTAGCATTGCCTTTAAATTGTTTCACTTGGGTCAAACGTTTCGGGTAGCCTTCCACAAGCTTTCCACAATAAGTTGGGTGATTTTGGCCCGTTCCTCCTGACAGAGCTGGTGTAACTGAGTAAGGTTTGTAGGCCTCCTTGCTCGCACATGCTTTTTCAGTTCTGCCCACAATTGTTCTATAGGATTGAGGTCAGGGCTTTGTGATGTCCACTCCAATACCTTGACTTTGTTGTCCTTAAACCATTTTGCCACAACTTTGGAAGTATGCTTGGGGTCATTGTCCATTTGGAAGACCCATTTACAACCAAGCGTTAACTTCCTGACTGATGTCTTGAGCTGTTGCTTCAATATATCCACGTCATTTTCTTACCTCATGATGTCATCTATTTTGTGAAGTGCACCAGTCCCTCCTGCAGCAAAGCAACCCCACAACATGATGCTGCCACCCCCGTGCTTCACAATTGGGATGGTGTTCTTCGGCTTGCAAGCCTCCCCTTTTTCCTCCAAACATAACGATGGTCATTATGGCCAAAAAGTTATATTTTTGTTTCATCAAACCAGAAAAAAGTACGGTCTTTGTCCCCATGTGTAGTTGAAAACTGTAGTCTGGCTTTTTTATGGCGGTTTTGGAGCAGTGGCTTCTTCCTTGCTGAGTGGCCTTTCAGGTTCTGTCGATATAGGACTCGTTTTACTGTGGATATAGATACTTTTGTTCCTGTTTCCTCCAGCAACTTCACAAGGTCCTTTGCTGTTGTTCTGGGATTGATTTGCACTTTTCCCTAGGAGACAGAATGGGCCTCATTCCTGAGCGGTGTGACGGCTGCGTGGTCCCATGGTGTTTATACTTGCATACTATTGTTTGTACAGATGAATGTGGTACCTTCAGGCTTTGGAAATTGCTCCCAAGGATGAACCAGACTTGTGGAGGTCTACAATTTATTTTCTGAGGTCTTGGTTGATTTATTTTGAGTTTCCCATGATGTCAAGCAAAGAGGCACTGAGTTTGAAGGTAGGCGTTGAAATACATCCACAGGTACACCTCCAATTGACTCAAATTATGTAAATTAGCTGTTGTGGGGGTTCTAAAGCCATGACATAATTTTCTGGAATTTTCCTAAATGTTTAAAGGCACAGTCAACTTAGTGTATGTAAACTTCTGACCCACTGGAATTGTGATACAGTGAATTATAAGTGAAATAATTTGTCTGTAAATAATAGCTGGAAAAATGACTTGTCATGCACAAAGTAGATATCCTAACCAACTTTCCAAAACTAGTTTGTTAACAAGACATTTGTGGAGTGGTTGAAAAACGAGTTTTAATGATTCCAGCAATACATACAGTACCAGTCAAAAGTTTGGACACACTTACTCATTCAAGGGTTTTTCATTTTATTTAGACTATTTTCTACATTGTAGAATAATAGTGAAGACAGACTATGAAATAACACATGTGGAGTCATGTAGTAACCAAAAAAGTGTTAAACAAATCAAAACCTATTTTATATTCTTCAAAGTAGCCACCCTTTAGCCTTGATGACAGCTTCCTGTTTATTAGTTGCAACACGCATGCACATGGTGCTAGCAACCCAGCTCATCTCGAGGTGATATATTATACCCATGACCCACCTGGCAACCCTGGTCTTGTGGATCAAAGGTGATGTTAGATGTTGTGTAATTTGTCTCCATCGCTCTCACACCCTTCAATCCTTCTTATTTTATCTCCTTCTGTTTTTCAATTCAATTTTATTTTACATTTAAGGGATTTATTGGCATGGGAAACACATGTTAACATTGCCCAAGCAAGTGAAGAAGATAATACATAAAAGTGAAATAAACAATAACAATTAACAGTCAACATTACACTCACAGAAGATCCAAAATAATAAAGACATTTCAAATGTCATATTATGTATATATACAGTGCTGTAACGATGTGCAAATAGTTAAAGTACAAAAGGGAAAATAAAAAAATATAAATATGTATTTACAATGGTGTTTGTTCTTCACTGGTTGCCCTTTTCTTGTGGCAACAGGTCATACGTCTTGCTGATGTGATGGCGCACTGTGGTATTTCACCCAGTAGATATGGGAGTTTATCAAAATTGGGTTTGTTTTAGAATTCTTTGTGGATCTGTGTAATCTGAGGGAAATATGTGTTTCTAATACATTTGGCTCTTTTTCTCTCCCTCAGTCCTCTCTCTCTCTCACTTCTTCATTGTCAGACAGACCATAATTATCCTACTCCGTAGACACTTAGTGAAAGAGCATCCGTGCATGCCTGAGTGCTGGCGTATGTGTTCAGACTATTCAGATTAGGTCAATGTAGTTTTATTGTAGTAGTGTGGTGAAGTGTCATTAACCGTCTGTTGTGGAAACCCAGAAACAAAGTTTATTGGTGCTAGGTGTTGACTGGGGCCATAAAGAAGTTCCGCCAATCAGATGACTAAGCTGAACGAGCCTCTCCATCTCTGGGGGTGTGTCTTTGTTGCTATGCCATCTCTGGCCAGAGTGAACCGCTCAGAACTAGAACCATGAGACAGGTTTACGGTCAATGATGAGCATTCAACCAAGGGTTTATGTAGAGCAGATGGGCATTTTGGAGAGGGACATGTTTTGAGAGCAGTGAGCTACAGTACTACAGTCATGCCTCTTTGTGCTAATTCAGACCCGGCCTCGCTTCCACTCTCTTTCTCCCACTCTCTTGATCTCCGTCTGTCTCTCGCTCCCTTTCTCCATCTCTCTTGCTCTATTTCGCTATCTCTGAAACACAAGTGCAAACAAATAGATTCAGTACACTAAAGCTCTAAGTAAAACAAAACGCCTCCCAGGAGGCTTGAGCAAAGCAATGAACATGAACACAAACACACAGCCAACACTGACTTTGACTGTATCATTTAATCTTGACACAAATCAGCGGATAGAGCGAACACTGAGACCTAGACCTACAGGCCGCACTCTACACACACACACACACACACACACACACACACACACACACACACACACACACACACACACACACACACACACACACACACACACACACACACACACACGGAAGGGTTACATATCAACACCTAGCATATCTGATCCTGTATTTCTACTGTGTGATGTTGAGCTTTGGGGGACTATACTGAAGAGAACATTGATTATGTGTTGTGTCCAGCGATCCCAGGCACAAACAAGCTACTGTAGATCACTAGCTAGCTGTACATGGTCCCTGTCAAATAAACAAATGGAAAGTTTCTCGAAACTTTGCTTGTAACAGTAATCTATGAGCTATTTGCAAAGTAAACAGCATCTTTAAATTAAGCACTTGGGGTTGCTGACCCAAGCACTAACTTCCAGTTCATTGGGAGGAACGAGGTCAGGTCACTCTATATGACAAACAGTTATGGTCTTCTCTGATGTGTTCTCCATTTGGCCGTGTGTTTGTATTTTACACAGTGGTGGATTTAGGTAAAGGCGACATGGGCAACCCGGGGCGGCTTCTTGCCGGTGGCAGCACGGAGCGCCCACACAATTTTTGGGGGAATGGTGTACGCTCATTTGCGCGTCACGTCAATGATATCATGTCACCGTGTGGGACTGTGGGTGAATTAACCTTGTCGGAATGGGCCCCTGATTCTAGTTGGGCCCCTGAGCTAGGTAGGCTACTGCCTGGGAAGGTCTCCCCACTCAGAAGTACGAGATGGGGAGGGGGGTGGGGGTAGGTTGACCTCAGGTCTCCCCACTGGAAGCCCGAGGTAGGGGGAGCGGGGGAATCTATCAAATAGCACCCCTCTAACTTTGTACAGTACTAATGCAATTAGTAAAATCAGTCACACTACGAAATGCTACCAAATAAACCACAATTCATTCATAATACTGTGAATATATAGTTTCAAAGACATATCATTTTCTTTCTGGGTTGTTTTCAAAATCGTTAAGAATAATGTTAAACCAGTCTGCACACCACCAAGGTGAATTGGTTTAGTCTTGACTTTTGGTTGACTGTGTTTGGGGATGGATAATGTATTGATGCTCGAGTGCCAAATCAACACATTTGTTTCTATTTATCTTTGTTACTTCTTTCTAATATTTATGAGTCTTTTTTAATATTATTTATATATATATTATCTATATAAGTATATATTTTTATACTTATATAGGGGGGGTGAAGGGGGGGGGGTTCGCCCAGGGAGCCATACAAGCTAGAACCGCCACTGACTTTGCATCTCGTGTTCTTATGGTCTTATGAAGTCAGGGCTCTTAGTATTTTTAGAAATACAATTCAGAGACAGTTATACTGTTATTACTGTGTGTGTGTGTGTGTGTGTGTGTGTGCGTGTCTGCGTGTGCGTGCACGCATTTGTGCGCGTGTGTCTGACATGTCAGTGACGATGTGACTGAGGGATTCTGTTCCAATGTGATTTTGATCAAATCCATGATTCTTTCCAGCTGTAATCCAAACAACAAGTCAGTCAGTCTCTCCCTGGTCAGTGTACCGGAGGAGCAGCAGTCAGGGAGAGGGAACCCTCTGCACCTCCTACGGTTTGTTTGTCAGCGGCACGGACCACAGCAAAACACATAAGCCATGTTTCAGTGCAATTCTGTGTAATTGATAACAGCGTCTGATTCTGCATCTAGCAATTGACCCCAAGGGAAACTGGACACACGGAAATGTAAATAAGACATTAGGTCCCACACTCTGGACTGTTAAACTCCCATAACTGAGTGAGTGTATGAGTTATATACATGTACAGTACACTATATATGCAAAAGGTATGTGGACACCCCTTCAAATTAGTGGATGTGCCTATTTCAGACACACCCTTTGCTGACAGAAGTATAAAATTGAGCACACCGCCATGCAATCTCTATAGACAAACCCTGGGAGTAGATTGGTCTTACTGAAGAGCTCAGTGACTTCAATGTATCATCGTCATAGGGCGTCACCTTTCCAACAAGTCAGTTCGTCAAATTTCTGCCTTGCTAGAGCTGCCCCGGTCAACTGTAAGTGCTGTTATTGTGAAGAGTGAAATGTCTAGGAGCAATAACAGCTCAGCCACAAAGGGGTAGGCCACACAAGCTCACAGAACCGGTGAGGGCTGAAGTGTGTAAAAATCAGTTTGGGACTACAGAGTCCTAAACTGCCACTGGAAGCAATGTCAGCACAATAACTGTTCATCGGTAGCTTCATGAAATGGGTTTCCATGGCCGAGCAGCGGCACACAAGCCTAACATCATCATGTGCAATGTCAAGTGTCAGCTGGAGTGGTGTAAAGCTCACCGCCATTGGACTCTGGAACAGTCGAAACGCTCTCTCTGGAGTGATGAATCAGGCTTCACCATCTGGCAGTCCGACGGACAAATCTGGGTTTGGCAGATGCCAGGAGAACGCTACCTGCCCCAATGCATAGTGCCAACTGTAAAGTTTGGTGGAGGAGGAATAATGGTCTGGGGCTGTTTTTCATGGATTCGGGCTAGGCCCCTTAGTTCCAGTGAAGGGAAATCTTAACGCTACAGCATACAATGCCCTTCTAGACGATTCTGTGCTTCCAACTTGGTGGCAACAGTTTGGTAAAGGCCCTTTCAGCTTGACAATTTTCAGCTTGACAATGCCCCCCAGCTTGACAATGTACAAAGCGAGGTCCATACAGAAATGGTTTGTCGAAATCGGTGTGGAAGAACTTGACTGGCCTGCACAGAGCCCTGACCTCAACCGCATCGAACACCGTTGGGATGAATTAGAACGCCGACTGTAAGCCTAAATGCCCAACATCTATGCCCGACCTCACTAATGCTCTTGTGGCTGAATGGAAGAAAACCTTCCCAGAAGAGTGGAGGCTGTTATAGCAGCAAAGGGGGGACCAACTCCATATTAATGCTCATGATTTTGGAATGAGACGTTTGACCAGCAGGTGTTCACATACTTTGAGCCATGTAGTGTTTGTATACTGTTTGTGTGTGTGTATGTGTGTGTGTGTGTTGTATCAGGTCGCTGTTGCTCCTCTGTCTGTTCCACCATCCCTCTACCTTAACATCCCTTATTCCAAGTAGGCCTTTACCCTGCTCCTGTCTCCCTCACTCTCTCTCGCTCTCCCTTTTTCCCCTCGCTGGAGTCTTTCGTGACTTTTAAAAATCCATTATCCCCATGTACGGGAACTGTGTCATTTCACTCTCACACTCACACACTGCTCTGTGGTTTCATCCTGGGCTCTGGTGGTGATTTAAATCTCTAATGGCCACTTAAGGAATTCTGGAATTTTGTTGATTGTTCAGCCAGATGAACCTCAACTCAGAAGTCAGAACGCTATGTACTCTATGGATGTGACCAGAATATAACACACACACACACATGCACGTACGCACACACACTCCCTCAATAACATATCTTTGAATTGATTGTCATTTGAGAAGTGAAACCCCTGAATTAAATAGAACACGTACCTCTGTAAGTGACAGAAAGATTCATCCATAAAGATAATTAACCCCTCTCCTCTGGCTCATATAGCAAGGATCGCTACAGTGCCCCCCCCTCAGAACAGGAAGGCATGTCCCCGTGCTTTGACTTTCTTTCAAGCCGCCTCACATGTCCGCCTCTGGATTTCGATAGCCTCATGGCCGCAATCCCACTTCCGACACCAGTGTAACGAACGGTGGGGAAGGGAAGTGAACAAGGTTCGCTAGCGTGAAAGGCAGACACCATTCGCATCGCGTCAATAGGGTTTACCTTGGTGAGAATTGTAACGATTGCTACAATATAACTCACACACACACTCTCTCTCATAGACACACACTCATACACATACACTCCCTCACTCACATATCTCTGAATTCATTGTCCTATGAGAAGGCCACGCCCTGGCCTTAGTTATCTTTGTTATCTTTGTTTTCTTTATTATTTTGGTTAGGTCAGGGTGTGACATGGGGGATTTATGTGTTTTGTCTGGTCTAGGGGTTTTGTATGTTTATGGGGTGTTTTCTAAGTCTAGGTGTTTATGTAAGTCTATGGTTGCCTAGATTGGTTCTCAATTAGAGGCAGGTGTTTATCGCTGTCTCTGATTGGGAACCATATTTTCGCAGCCATGTTCTTTGGGTATTTTGTGGGTGATTGTCTTCTGTCTTTGTGTCTATGCACCAGATAGGACTGTTTCGGTTTTTCACATGTGTTGTTTTGTATTTTGTGATGTTCACGTTTATGGTCTTTATTAAACATGTTGAACACTAACCACGCTGCATTTTGGTCCTCCTCTCCTTCAACGGAAGAAAACCGTTACAAAGTGAAACCACAGAAGGAAATAGAACACTTCTCTATGGGTGACACAAGGATTCATCCATAAAGATAATGAACCCCTCTCCTCTATATATTATTCATATACCATCTTAGACAGCTTCTGTTAATGTTTGATGCTCATCTTAAATAAGTAATCTCGGAGTCAAATGGTCTGTCATCTCCTAACTGTTCCCCGGGGCGTAGCTCGTGGTGCTCATATGGAATAATCATACCATAGCACACCAAGACAGTCGTGAAGAGGGCACGACAAAACCTATAGTCCCCTCAGGAGACTGAAAAGATGTGGTATGGGTCCTCAGATCCTCGAAAGGTTCTACAGCTGCACCATCAAGAGCATCCTGATGTGTTGCGTCACTGCATGGTTTGGCAACTGCCCGGGCTCCGACCGCAAGGCACTACAGAGGGTAGTGCGTATAGCCCAGTACATCACTGGGGCCAAGCTTCCAGCCATACAGGACCTCTATACCAGGTGGTGTCAGAGGAAGGCCCTAAAAATTGTGAAAGAGTCCAGCTACCCTAGTGGTGCCCCAAGCCATAAGACTCCTGAACAGCTAATCAAATGGCTACCCAGACTATTTGCATTGCTCCCCTTTTACGCTGCTGCTACTCTCTGTTATTATCTATGCATAGTCACTTGAATAACTCTACATGTACATATCAATTACCTCGACTAACCGGTGCCCCCGCACATTGACTCTGTTCCCGGTACCCCCTGTATATATCCTCGCTATTGATATTTTACTGATGCTTTTAATTGTTTGTTATTTTTTTATATATATATATATATATTTTTTTATTAGAACTGCGTTGTTGGTTAAGGGCTTGTAAACTAAGCATTTCACTGTAAGGTTTACTACACCTGTTGCATTTGGCGCATGTGACAAATAACATTTGATTTGATTTGATATCTGACTAAGTACAGCTCGGTAAATTGACTCCTCCTCACCAGCCCCAAGGAGAGGATACGGTGGTTCTCTCCTTGTCAGAAAAGAGAAACATTTTGATGGCTCCGAGAGTTCCATTTGATCATTTGGATAATGGCACGGTGTCATCAAAGTGCAGGATGTGTGTGTGTCTTTGTATTTTTTTTTGTGTGTGATGTGAGTGTGTGTTGTTTGGTGAGAGTTTAAGGGTGTGACTTTTCAGCAGGCAGGGAGTGACCACAGGCTCCGGTCAGTATGCTGCTAGCTAGTACTATGCAGCGAGATACCCACCAGACAGTTTATTAGGTACACCACCCCGTTCACCAAAATTGATCGCTCATACAGACAGTCAGTCACGTGGCATTCAGTTGCTGTTCGATTAAATGCTAGAATGGGCAAAACGAGGCGCACCGGATCCAGTATGTCAGAAACGGCCGCCCTCCTGGGCTTTTCACCCACGGCAGTGTCTGGGGTTTAACGGGAATGGTGCGACAAACAAAAAACATCCAGTCAACAGCAGTCCCGGGGGTGAAAAACGTCTCGTTGATGAGAGAGATTGAATGAGAATGGCAAGAATCATGCAAGCTAACAGGAAGGCAACAGACAGACAAATAACGGCACAGTACAGGAGTGGTGGGCAGAACGACATCTCGGAACGCACAACTCGTCGATCCTTGTCACGGATGGGCTATTGCAGCGACCACACCGGGTTCCACTTCTGTGGGGAATGCTTTCCTGGCACACGTTAGGGCCATTGATACCAATTGAGCAACGATTGAACACCATAGCATATCTAAACATTGTTGCCTACCAAAGCCAATAGAGCATCTTTGGGCTGTTCGCAGTATGAATGTACCACCGTCCAATCTACAGCAACTACGTGATGTCATCGTGTCAGCATGGACCAACATCCCTGTGGAATGTTTCTGGCACCTTGTAGAATCCATTCCCTGAAGAGTTCAGGCTGTTCTGGAGACAATGGGGGGGAGGGGGGGATCTAAGCCGGTACTAGGTTGGTGTAACTAATAAACTGTTCGGTGAGTGTATAACATTCACATGGTAGGAAAGTTCCATCTTCGTCACTGTTTCCGCTCAGGTAATGATCATGGAAAGGTTCAATTTAATGTAAGGTCTACCCACTCTAACCCCCTGATTTCCTTCTTTCTCAAGCCCCTCTATCTCCCTGCACTACCTCTGCTCTCCATCGCTTGCTCCCTCCTTCTCGACTCCCCCCTCTATCCCCCTGCTCTACCTCTGCTCTCCATCGCTTGCTCCCTCTTTCTCGCTGCCCCCTTCTATCCCCCTGCTCTACCTCTGCTCTCCATCGCTTGCTCCCTCTTTCTCGCTGCCCCCCCTCTATCCCCCTGCTCTCCATCGCTTGCTCCCTCCTTCTCGACTCCCCCCTCTATCCCCCTGCTCTACCTCTGCTCTCCATCGCTTGCTCCCTCTTTCTCGCTGTGTGTGTGTGTGTGTCATTTTGTGTGTGTGTGTGTGTGTGTGTGTGTATTTAAGGCTCTGCCATAGAACAACCTGTTTTCCAAGGCATGCAAAAGTGCAATCTGTTTGAACTCAGGAGAGCGGAAATGAGGGAATGAAAGAGAGAAAATGAGAGGGAGATTGAGAAAAGAAGGAGAGAAAAAAGATGAGAGAGAGATCAGGACTGCTGTCTGTCTATTAGTCATACTGGAATGGGATTTCCTCAGGGGGAGAGAGAAAGGAGGCTGTTTATGTACTTTTCTTATGTACAAATACACAGATAAGCTCCATGCACAGATAAGATTGGACAGGAAACAATAGATCAAAAACAGACCATCAAAGCACAAAATGCCTCTTACCATCCACAACAGATCCACAACTCCATATGTTAGTCAAAAACACACATCCACTAATTTACTGCTCTGTACTCATATCTACAGACAGTGAGCGACACAATGCTTTAAGCTAAACACACCAGAAACACAGCCTGCGATCCAAAAACGGCACCCTGTTCCCTATATAGTGCACTACTTTTGGCCAGTGCCCAAGTGCACTATATAGGGATTAGGGTGGTATTTGGGACTAAACCACAGTCTATCTGTCATTCAGATTTGGTAAATGAGGGTTGTGTAACATGGACATGGTCCTCTCCTCTCTCGGTCCGTGGCTAACCTAATAGAGCTGGGCCTGTGGCTGGCTTAAGTGATGTGATGAGGGCACTTACTGCCTGGTTAGCCTGAACAGTCCTCAGGGGTTTCGAGTAGCCTCGTGGGGAGAGAAACAGGGAGTTTCTAAGATTTGTTTAATGGGGTGGCCAAGGGGAGACCAGGAACCAGTCATTGGTGGCCATGGGAAATCAGCAAATTATATCACAAATAGCATTACAAATTGGCTTAAACAATGATGCATTGTATTGAATAAGTGTTTATTTGTATCTGCCTCTTAACCGATAGGCTACCTGTTAACCTTTTTATTGGAACCAATTTTATTTTTGTAAATCAACATTTACCATTTTTATTCCGAAAAATAAAGACAAATGGCATTGACACAATGATTGGCATCCCGAAGCTAGTGCATGGTTGCACAGCCTTTGGCCAAGATAACTGCAGACGAATGCTTATTGTAGCCAACAATGAGCTTGCTGCACCTTTCTACTGACAATTTGGCCCACTTCTCACCAGCAAAATGCTTTCAATTATTTCATATTTGAGGGTTACTCTCTATTGCCGTTTTCAGAACTCGCCATAGAGTTTGGATGTGATTCAGATCTGGACTCTTCTTTGGCCAGTCCAGCATCACTTAACCATTCATGGGTGCTTTTAGATATGTGTGTTTGGGGTCATTCACTTACTGGAGGACCCACAACCTTCAATGGAGACCCACCTTTTGGACACTAAGTTGAACATTGGACTATGCAAAACACCTGATAATCATGATGCCTTGCACAAGTTCACGGCCCCCAGTACCAGAAGTAGCAAAGCAACCCAATAGCATTATCAAATCTCCTGCATCTTTGATTTTAAGGAGGGTGTTCATGTCATTGAATGCTTCAAATTTGGTTGTTAGTAAACACAGCGCTGATCTGTATTGCCGAAGAGCTTGAATTGTGTTTCATTGGGACACAGAACATTTCCCCCAGGATTTAGGCTTGTTTTCAATTCAAATTAGGCTTCCTTGTGTCTCCTTCAGCAGTGGGATCTTTTTGTATTGTTTATAAAAGATAAAATAACATCTAAACATACATGTAAAAATAGAACACCCTCCAAACAATCAATTATTGGCGAGGTTTGATAATGCTGAGAAGTGCAAGGATGCCAATATATTTTGCCGCAACTGTACATAATGCACGTCCTCAGCACCGGGATTAAAAACTCTAGTTTCGTTTCCTGTCAAGTCAAACAGCAGTTACCTAGCCATCTTCCACCTTAACTACAGAATTTTCTGTGAATTGTATGCTCCATACTTGTTAGGGGAGAAGTAAGGAGGGTAAGTTGAGCCATTTTTTATATTCAACATGACTACATCAAGGGAAATATAGTATTCTTTCCAACAAAGGTATCTACATATATTTCAGGATGTTGTGTATCCCTGGAAATCATCAGAATTCAAGTACACAAAACAGTTTTGAAAACATTGCAAAACTTACCTAGCCTCGTACGAACCATCATGACCTTGCGAGCTCAACTTTTTTTTATTTTTACGTTACAGCGTTATTCTGAAATGTATTAGATCATTTTACCTCATCAATCTACACACAATACCCCATAATGACAAAGCAAAAACGGGTTATACATTTTTGCAAATGTATATAAAAAATATTTAAAAAACGTAAATATCACATTTACTTAAGTATTCAGACCCTTCACACAGTACTTTAATAAAATAAAATAAACTTTGTTGAGGCACCTTTGGCAGCAATTACAGCCTCAAGTCCTTTTGGGTTTGACGCTACAAGCTTGGCACACCTGTATTTGGAGAGTTTCTCCCATTCTTCTCTGCAGATCTTCTCAACTTCTGTCAGGTCGGCTGGGGCGCATCGCAGCACAGCCATTTTCAGGTCTCTCCGGAGATGTTTGATCGGGTTCAAGTCCGGGCTTTGGCTGGGCCACTCAACGTGTCCTCCAGACCTGACGCTTGGCATTCAGGCCCAAGAGTTCATTCTTGGTTTCATCAGACTAGAGAATCTTGTTTCTCATTGTCTGAGTCCTTTAGGTGCCTTTTGGCAAACTCCAAGCGGGCTGTCATGAGCCTTTTACTGAAGAGTGGCTTCTGTCTGGACACTCTACCATAAAGGCCTGATTGGTGGAGTGCTGCAGAGCTGGTTGTCCTTCTGAAAATTTCTCCCATCTCCACAGAGGAACTCTGGAGCTCTGTCAGAGTGACCATCGGGTTCTTGGTCACCTCCCTGACCAAGGCCCTTCTCCCCCGATTGCTTGATTTGGCCGGGCGGCCAGCTCCAGGACTAGTCTTGGGGTTGTCCAAACTTCAATGATGCAGAATTTATTTTGTTACCCTTCCGCAGATCTGTGCCTCTTGTCTCAGAGCTCTACATACAGTTCCTTTGAACTCATGGCTTGGTTTTTGCTCTGACATGCACTGTCAACTGTGAGACCTTATATAGACAGGTATGTGCCTTTCCAAATCATGTCCAAATCAATAGAATTTACCAATCTAGTTGTAGAAACAGCTCAATAATGATCAATGGAAACAGGATGCACCTGAACTCAATTTCTAGTCTCATAGCAAAGGGTCTCAATACTTGTGTAAATAAGGTATCTGTTTTTTATTTTTAATAAATTAGCAAACATTCCTATTAACCAGTTTTTGCTGTGTCATTATCGGGTATTGTGTGTAGATTGATGAGGAAAAAAAGTTAATGAATACATTTTAGAATAAGGCTGTAACGTAACAAAATGTGGAAAAGGTCAAGGGGTCTGAATTCTTTCTGAATGCACTGTATGCCTTCATTCAGATCAGTGGTGGTCAGTGCCATTTAAGATGAGGGAGGATGATTATTTTTTTCATGAGCATGTCCTTATTTCTATTACAGCATATTGGATGACTGTCATTCATATTCTATTCAACCAGTTCAATGTAATATTGATAGGTTTAGGCTACTATATGATACTCTTACTTTTCCCTATACCCATCTATGAACAGAGGTTTATAATGTAGCTGAACACAGGTCGAAAGAAAGATTTGAGGTGACAGAAAGGGACACATGGACAGACAGTGACACATCCAATACTACCTTGCACACTCTTGCCTGCATCTAGCTGACCGAGGATGTAATCATTAGTCCAGCAGTTGCAAACGAGAGCTTCTATTGGACAAATTCAGGTATGTTTGTCCCCGTTTCGTTCCGTTTGCTTCCATTTAAGAAACGTTTTTCAACAGAATCGGAAGAATGAATACAAATCTATGATCACATGTAAACAGTCAACTTTCATAGCTACATACAAACAGCTCGTTGTATTCCTTCTAGCATCTATGCACTATTTTCCTCTCACCTTTTCCCTTCGCTTGTGGACTCAATGCACAACACATCAGCTGTCTGTGACCAGGCAAAAAAAAAACATTCCAAGCCAAACCTTCATATCATAACCGCTACACATAGCCTATTTCATTGTCACCATATTAACTAAAGTAATGTCATAGTCAACATAGCTAATAGAACTAAGACATTAGTAAACTCGCTACAATCATGCAGTACAGTGTACAGTCAGTAAGCAGTTTAGCAGTTACGCCGGTGGGCCCCGGTGGCAATAAATTTGTAAAACCAAAAGCTTATCTGGACTTAAAAGAGTTCCAGTGTTGGATAGTCATAGCCAGCTAGATAACATAACATTCCTCTTTTTGACCCAAGTGTTTGATTAGGCAAGCTGAATTTTCTAGCTATGTAAGTGAAAGTGAAAAGAAAATGACAAATTATCTCCTCTCTCGCTCCTCCAACTATTGTCGTTCTCTCTATTTACACTGCACTGCAGTGCTAGCTAGCTTATGCTTTCAATACTAGATTAATTATCTGATCCTTTGATTGGGTGGACAACATGTCAGTTCATACTGCAAGAGCTCTGGAGGATGTCCTCCGGAAGTTGTCATAATTACTGTGTAAGTCTATGAAAGGGATGAGAACCATGAGCCTCCTAGGTTTTGTTTTGAAGTCAATGTACCCAGAGGAGGACGGAAGCTAGCTGTCCTTTGGCTACACCATGGTGCTACCCTACAGAGTGTTGTTGAGACTACTGTAGACCTTAATTGCAAAACAGTGTGTTTTACGCAATAATTTGGTGAAATGTTCATACATTTTGTATAGTTTTATCTAAAAAAATGATAACTTTTTTTAATGTTTCACTATTTTTATGAAATTCACTCAGTAGGATGGTCCTCCCCTTCCTCCCCTGAGGAGCCCCCACTGATTCAGATATAGTAGATCTCTGTTCAGTATCACTTGCTTGGCCAGTTGTCTGGGACTGGGATGTTGTTTAGAAGTACCAGTTCGTAGGAAAGTACTCTGCATTTGAAGCCCATGAAACTGGACCACCAGATTTGTTATATGTTAAGCAAGCTAAGACTCCATGTCATCAGAAAAGACATTGTGTGCCTCTGCTACTCTATCATAGCATCTCTTTTGCACAGATACATGCTATTTATGTCAATGTACCTCTTCAGGGTCATTCAGTCTATTTTTCTATCCTTGCTGCTGCGCTAATGGATTTCTTCCCTTCTCTTACTTCCTTGGCTGCTCTCTCAAGAACCTCAAGGGTGACCAGATCCATGCTTGTTTTATGTTTGTGTGACGCACACAAATATACAGTGCTGCTTGAAAGTATGTTAACCCCTTGTGCAATTACAGATTATTTAAATTTTTGCCATGAAATCTTCATTTAGAACCAGTCTTGTTGATCTGACATAACAGGTTTATATTCACCAATACCATATGTGACCTGTTTCAGGAAACTAGGCATATGCCGCGGTCACTACTTCACAGGAGAGCCGTTTGAAACTTTAACTTTTTTTAAATGAAAATTCGTTTTTTTTGCTGAAATGTCTTCTTGAACATGTGAACTTTCATGTGCCTTAATAACAAAACTTGTATGCCATCTGTAAATACAAATAAAATTGTTAAAATTACGAGCCTATTTGGTTTAGCCACAGAAAAAGTCAACAACCTTCCCGCTAGCCATGATTGGCTGAGATAATGAGTGGGCTTGACATGCTGAGAGATGAGCTTGGATTGGGCTGCCATATAGCACACTTCTGTCTATTTGAGCTTGTGTGTAGGTCTAACGCTGCTTTAATTTTTTTTGTTGCGTAGTAAAACTGCATAAGTGTGGCTCTCCACTTTCTGGAGGACCGAGTTTTGAAATCGGTGGAATTCGAGTATGATAGCTAAGGAGATGGAGAAAACACCTGTCTCCCGATTACATCTTCAAACTAAGGGCAACCATGGCATCCGTGACAGGCTCAGGTCAGGAGACGGGTAAGATAGTCTAGCTAGCTACATTTTCAGATATTACACGTCTCTAATTTTGACAAAGTGGTTTCATTTCAAGTTAAAGTGTACTGTTAGCTAGCTAACGTTAGCTGGCTGGCTCGCTATGTATATGATCTTATTATTCCTATCTCAGAGCCATTTGCTTGGCTAGTTATAGCCTAATGTTAACTAGCTAACATTAAACCTGGTTGGTTAGCTACCTGCAGATTCATGCAGGGTAGAAACGTCATGAGTTGGGATTATGGTTCATTGTTTAGCTAGCTACATGTCTTAACAAAATACTCCACTATGCAAGTATCCATTTCAATAGAATGTCACCGCAACAAATGTTTCAGAGCACTCTCATCTGAGTGTGCCAGAGCGCAGAATAACTGATGAATTTACAGAACGCTCAACACCTGTTGAATATGGCTGGTGTCAGTAAACGTCGGGGGAATAAAACTTAATTTTTGCCAGGAGCACAGTTAGTTAACCAATGCTCTGGATAACATGAAAACAGCCTAACCAGCTCTGCTAGGGTGAGTAAAATGGTCAGAGTTTTGGTCGGGGCTAAAGCTTAAAATGATTCTTATGGCATTGCACACAGTCAAAGTGAAACAGAGTGACTTGACACAACGGGCCAAGCAAGCTGTACAAACAAAATGGAAATGACACGGGACGTCTTTTTAATGAAAGGGGTTGCAGTCTGCCGTGAAGCGTTCATATATGTATACGGAGGACGTATACGGAGGACGTTAGATGGCTGGCTCGCTAGCTGACATTGCGTTTATGATCTGTGTGTAGTAATGTTCTCAGAATGCCATTCTGTTTTTCTGCTACACGCATGATTTTTCCTCTGCACCAACATTGGTGTAGAGGAAATCATGCATGTAGCAGAAAAACTCAATTAAAAAGGAATTAGTGCAGGTGCAAAAATAAGTGAACCCCAAGTTGCATTGGTTAAATCAAGTAGGTAAGTAGAATCAGGTGGGTAAATAATTGGGTACCAAATGAACCAATCAAAGGAGAGATTGTTAGGAAAGAGTTTGAGCGGGACTCTGATAAATAGAGATAAGAAATGTGGTAAGTTTGGTGTTACCCATCCAGGTGAATGCAAAGCAGACCATGCTGAGAGGAAAGGAGATCTCAGAGGACATCAGGACGAGGGTGGTGAGGGCACATCAGTCTGGGGAAGGCTATAAAATCATCCCAAAAAGATTTGAGCTCCATCAGTCCACTGTGAGGCAAATAATGTATAAATGGAGAGCCTTTAACATGACAGCAACTCGGCCTGGAAGTGGACACCCTTCCAAAATATCTCCAAGAGCCACAAAACAATAATAAATCAGGTAAAAGCCAACCTAAACATAACATGTAGAGATTTGCAGACCTCCCTTGCTGCATCTCAGGTAACTGTGCATGCTTCAACAATAAGAACACGGAATCGAAATTACATTTATTTAACTTGACAAGTCAGTTAAGAACAAATTCTTATTTACAATTGACGGCCTACCAAAAGGCCTCCTGCTGGCACAGGGGCTGGAATAAAGAAATAAAAAATATAGGACACAACACACAACAAGAGAGGCAACACTCCAAAAAAGAGACGTAAGACAACAACATAGCAGGGCAGCCATTCATGGGAGGCTTGCTAGGAAGAAGCCTCTGCTGTCAAAGAAAGAACCAAACTGCCCGTCTTAACTTTGTCAGAGACCACCTGGACAAATCTGAAGGTTTCTGGAAGTCCATTCTCTGGACCGATGAGTCCGAAATGGACCTTTTTGGTCACAATCAACACCGGTATGTTTGCCGAAAACCCAACACTGTCTACCACCAAAATAACCTTATCCCAACAGTCAAGTGTGGTGGTGGGAATGTCAAGATCTGGGGAAGCTTTTCCTCCTCTGGACCTGGACGACTCCACATTAGTATTAGATTTTTTACCTTTATTTAACTTTAACCTTAATTCCCTTAATTTAACATTAACAATTGTTTTAGATTAGTTTTCCTTATGATCCCTGGAGACTAATGTGAAACCAGTCATAAGGAAGCAAACTGAAAATCATTACAACATGACATGTATTGCGGCCCATTTTCCACAGTGAAGTATGCTATAAATAGCTGTGCCTTTATTCCAAATTTTAATTGTAATTTGCGGGGATGAAATTTGCAGACCCAAGGGAAGGGAAAGGAAAATCGAGTCAGTTGCAAAAGCATAATGCATTCAACCAAAATGTATCTTCTGCATTTAACCCAACCCCTCTGAACTAGAGAGGTGCGGGGGCTGCCTTCATCGGCTCCGGGTAGCAGTTGTTGTTGGGGGTTAACTACCTTGCTCAAGGGCAGAACAGAAGATTTTTCCACCTTGCCGGCTCGGGATTTGAACTAGCGACCTTTCATCTACTGGCCCAACGCTCTTATACGCTAGGCTGCACCAAGCTATAGGCTTTTGTAACGCAGGAACCGATCAAGTTGATTTTTGCGCATTATTTTTTTATGATATGCCCTGCCTTTTCTCAGTTGTATTTTACAATTAGTAGAATGTTAAATATTAGCCAATATCAGTAATGCCCATATAATTGTAACTTTAGTGATAGTTTCCTTCAATGTGTAGACTAAATGTTGCATCATTCCATTCCGTTAACCTTTCTCTGTCACATCCGTGTAGTTGTTCCTGAGGGTCGCTATAGTAGATCATATTAGACTAACGTTGTGCAATAATTTGGGACATGTAGCCGTATGGTCTGGAGCCTGGCGCACGGTTCACGATGACTGACCTTGGTCATTACAGTTCCGTTATTACTGAGGATTAGGGTAGATTTATTGGACTAGCCTATTGTTCAACCCCTATTGTACACTTTTTTCACCTTCCAATATTTAACGGTTTGAACTTGAATATGGCAACTTTCAGGATGAATTCAACCCCAAAAAATGATGAATCAATACATTGTGTGTAAAAGATCTCCAAATACATTCC
Source organism: Oncorhynchus clarkii lewisi (assembly GCF_045791955.1). Lineage (NCBI taxonomy): Eukaryota > Metazoa > Chordata > Actinopteri > Salmoniformes > Salmonidae > Oncorhynchus > Oncorhynchus clarkii. The sequence goes on along the minus strand of NC_092179.1, from coordinate 9,067,062 downwards.
TAACCTTAAAATGTGCCTAAATAATCTACAAAATCAGAGTAATTTTAAACCAGCTGGTGCCGAAACGGAGACAAATATGCATATATTTAGATGGCTTCCTTTCATTGATCACTTATATTCTGAAACTGTTATTTCGATGCATTCTAGTGAGTCTGTGACCAAATTAAAAGGCATTTAAAGGGATGGCTTAAGGTTAATGTACTAAAACTCAATTGAATGAAAACTCTACAAGAAAATCTGTTGGCCAGCAAGTGGGAGGGTTTTCAGCGGTTTAATCAAATGTATTCAGACTGTGGAAGGGAACCATGCCTGCAAAGCCGGTTGCGCGCCTGCATAAGGTAAGTCTGAATACCAATTACTGAGAACTGCGTAGTAATGACATGCGTAGGAAAAACTTACATTTCCTAAGTCTGAATCGGCTCCATATGCATAAAAGAGACAATTTACCCCATGGACACTGGCTCAAGTTACCCCAAGGCAAACATTTGTACTATTTTAGCCAACACAGCAACAAGGATGCACTTTCATTCTAGGTTTAAGACCTCATATTGTAGACCCCAACTGATGTAATGAACAATCTTAAAATGATATACTTATGTTTCATGATGCTTGCATCTAAACCAAACACATTAATTTGACTTGGGGAGTAGTGAACTACATCTAGTTCAATTAATGTCTTTAACTATATTTTGCAGTAGGTGGAAGCTGAACTAAATTTGAATCTAGGTAGTGTTTTCAGTACTTACTTGTTTGCCATGCAGCAGTGTAGCTAACTACTAGAACTACACACTTTTTTTGCTAAACTAAAATATGGGTGAAGTAGGCAATACTATATTTTTCAGCATCAGACCTGCCTAATTGACACTTGAATTTTTGGGGGGTGATTTAATAGGCTAAATTACACATTTTGTTAACATGACCCCACAAAGTAGTTTGGATGGAGTGAACTACTTTTTAAAAGTAACTATAGTTAAGTAAACCATTTTTCTTAAGAGCAACTTTAGTGTAGCTTAACTTCTTCCAGTGTGAAGTAATTGGTAGCTTGGTAAACTATATTTTCAGTGTAGCTTCCCCAACACTGGTTACCACTTTTCCATGTGGTTTCTTCCTTCAGACTCCATGAAATGATGACATCTTCCTAAATATTTGGTCACATGATTCATTGTGTATGGTTTCCACGAAACAGGTTCAACGAACCCTTTGGCTCAACTTAACCCACTCTCCCCTACAGCTTAGCTGGTATAAAGTCTGGGCAGCAATTTTTTAACTAACCTTTACCTGGCGATAACATTACTTCCTCTCAACCTGGAAGTTACCGGTGTCTTCATCTCCCATCAATAGATGGAACGTAAGAATTTAGAAAATTCTCTTAATAAATTGAATACATTTTTGCTCCATGAGGTAATTAAATTCATGTAAATAAATGATAGTGAGAAGCTGAGACTGTGATTGGATGAGACGTCCATCAATGTCAACAGTGCAGGTTTATTTGCATGAACACCATAGTAACAGCATAGAGCAATATTACTCATAGCCTATATGACTGACTATGCACGGATTCCTGCAGATGAGCATATGCTCTGAACTTCTCAACCAGGCCCAACATGATTGATTATTCTCTGTCTGTAAAGGGCCTGTGTGGGTGCAGAGTTTTATTCCAGCCCAGTAGCATGAAGTGCTTTGAACCTGATCATGTAAACCCCTCCCACAGTATCATATCCTACATCCTCTCTATCCTTAATTTATCAAGCTAGATATGGGAGACCACTAGGGCCAACACAACAGCACTGCCTGCCAGTGGGGTTCTGACATATTATTTAAAGGGTAATTCTACCACTTGTCAACCTCATATTCATTATCTCCACCAAGAAACCATGTATTATATAAATATCTGTACACACTATTCTATAAAGAGCTAGGTCCAGAGGATGTATAAGTGGAGTAACTAGCAGGACTCTGCTGGCATCTGGTGGCAGGGCCATAGGCAAGACTGCATCCTGAAGAGGGTTCTGTAGATATGTATAGTGTCACTAGATGGCAGACTAGTCTGCATCAACACACAGCGGAATGTGCAAGTCCTGGGGGCAGTGTAGATGTAAATCTTGGTGGGGCAAAGTAAAAAATAAACAATAAATAATAATGTTTTAGATTCATGCCAACAAACCCACTACACAACACTAAACAATACATGAATTGCACTATAACGGTGACAAACGGTGCCCACAAAACTGTTAGGGCCTACATAAAGCTGTCCCAACAGCAGTAGTTTCTTTTCAGCACCCTGGAGTGAATCCTTACCACCGCTATACCTGGCTATCAGCAGAGTCTTGTCTGGCAGCGAAACAGTTAATTCAGCCTCATTTACTGCCTTTAAAAAAATAACAATAAATGATGATATTACTGACTTGCTTAACTTCTTGGTGACAGAAGGGCAGTATTGAGTAGCTTGGATGAATAAGGTGCCCAGAGTAAACTGCCTGCTACTCTGTCCCAGATGCTAATATATGCATATTATTAGTAGTATTGGATAGAAAACACTCTGAAGTTTCTAAAACTGTTTGAATGATGTCTGTGAGTAGAACAGAACTCATATGTCAGCGAAAACCTGAGACAAATCCAACCAGGAAGTGGGAAATCTGAGGTTTGTAGTTTAATTTAAGTGATTGCCTATCCAATATGCTGTGTCTATGGGGGCAGATTGCACTTCCCAAGGCTTCCAGCAGATGTCAACAGTATTTAGAAAGTGGTTTGAGGCTTCTATTGTGGAAGGGTGTCGAATAAGAGCTGTTTCAACAAGTGGATTAGGCTGAGGCCAATCAGTTGTTTACTGCGCGGTCACGCGGGTGCGCCGTTACTTCTTTTTCCTCTGTAATGAATAAGCTATTGTCCGGTTGGAATATTATTGAAGGTTTATCATAAAAAGATCCTAAGGACTGATTGTAAACATCGTTTGACATGTTTCTACAAACTGTAATGGAACTCTTTTGACTTTTCGTCTGGATTTTGCACTCGCGCATTGTGCCTTTGGAATAGTGATCTAAACGCACAAACAAAACTGAGGTATTTGGACATAAATATGGATGTAATCGAACAAAACAAACATTTCTTGTGGAAGTGGGAGTCCTGGGAGTGCATTCCGATGAAGATCAGCAAAGGTAAGTGAAGATTTATAATGCTATTTATGACTTTTGTTGACTCCACAACTTGGTACACTTCTTGGTAATTCCACCACAGTGTCCGATTTCAAATAGGCTTTACGGTGAAAGCACCACAAACAATTATGTTAGGTCAGAGCCAAGTCACAGAAAAACACAGCCATTTTCCCAGCCAAAGAGAGGAGTCACAAAAATCAGAAATAGAGAGAGAATTAATCACTAACCTTTGATGACCTTCATCAAATGACACTCATAGGACTTCATGTTACACAATACATGTATGTTTTGTTTGATGATGTTTATATTTATATAAAAAAAATCTCAGTATACATTGGCACGTTATGTTCAGTAGTTCCAAAGACATCCGGTGATTTTGCAGAGAGCCACGTCAATTTACAGAAATACACATAATAAACATTGATAAAAGATACAACTATTATGCACGGAATTATAGATACACTTCTCCTTAATGCAACCTCTGTGTCAGAATTCAAAAAAGCTTTACGGAAAAAGCAAACCATGCAATAATCTGAGTACGGCGCTCAGAGCCCAAACAAGCCAAAAAGATATCTGCCATATTGTGCAGTCAACAGAAGTCAGAAATAACATTATAAATATTCACTTACCTTTGATGATCTTCATCAGAATGCACTCCCAGGAATCCCAGTTCCACAATAAATGTTTGTTTTGTTTGATAATGTCCATCATTTATGTCCAAATAGCTACCTTTGTTTTCCCATTTTGTAAACTAATCCAAAGTCACGTAGCGCGTTCACTAGGAGCAGACGAAATGTCAAAAAGTCCCGTTATAGTCCGTAGAAACATGTCAAATGATGTATAGAATCCATCGTTAGGATGTTTTTAACATAAATCTTCAATAATGTTCCAACCGGAGAATTCCTTTGTCTTCAGAAATGCAATGGAACGCAAGCTAACTCTCACGTGAACAAGTGTCACGAGCTCAAGGCATTCTGGCAAAGCCCTGACTCATTCCCCTCTCATTCGGCCCCACTTCACAGTAGAAGCATCAAACAAGGTTCTAAAGACTATTGACATCTAGTGGAAACATGACCAATATCCCACTGTATCTTCAATAAGGAATGAGTTGAAAAACGACCAACCTCAGATTTCCCACTTCCTGGTTGGATTTTTCTTCTCAGGTTTTTGCCTGCCATAGGAGTTCTGTTATACTCACATACATCATTCAAACAGTTTTAGAAACTTCCTAGTGTTTTCTATCCAAATACACTAATAATATGCATATATTAGCAACTGGGACTGAGTAGCAGGCAGTTTACTCTGGGCACCTCTGGGCACCTTATTCATCCAAGCTACTCAATACTGTCCCCAGCCATAAGAAGATAGTGACATTTCTCTAAAACAGGCTACAGGCTACATGTGCACCAACAAGTCAGAACAGTAGGCTAAGTTATGAGGCGGAAAGGAACCACATTCTTAGGGTGAGGCACATATACTGTAGCTAAGAAAGTAATACTAAGTGTATCTCCCTGGCATATTACATCATTCATGCAGCAGCATACAAGACATTTTTGGACTCAACTTGTTGTGCTGTGCTCACTTGAAAAGGAAGATGGCGCGGCGGTCCTTCTTGTGGGCAAATTTTGTCATCAAAGTCTCATTTCTCAGTTTCCAGTTGTTTTGAACACGGCAGAAGTCATGCTGGATTGACAGCATGACCGATGTAGTCAAACTTTTCTGGCCCATGGTGTTGCATGTCACTGTTTATCATTTTAAGCTTAAACCCAGACTTTGACCACACACCCTCTCCACTGAATAGCAGGCTAGTGATTGCTTTGCAACTGTTGCGGTTAGCCACTGATTCATTCCAAACCACTCATTGTTGAAATTGCGATTTGCAACATGTTATGTAATGTTTATGTATGTATGTATGTATGTATGTATGTATGTATGTACGTATGTACACACACACACAGTACCAGTCAAAAGTTTGGACACCTACTCATTCAAGGGTTTTTCTTTATTTTTTACATTGTAGAATAATAGTGAAGACATCAAAACTATAAAATAACACATATGGAGTTATGTAGTAACCAAAAAAAGTTAAACAAATCGATATATATTGGCTTTATAGCCTTTGATAGATTTGCACACTCTTGGCATTCTTTCAACCAGCTGGAATGCTTTTCTGTCTTGAAGGAGTTCCCACATATGCTGAGCACTTGTTGGATGCTTTTCCTTCACTCTGCAGTCAAACTCATCCTAAACCATCTCAATTGGGTTGAGGTTGGGTGATTGTGGAGGCCAAGTCATCTGATGCAGCACTCCATCACTCTCCTTGGTCAAATAGCCCTTACACAGCCTGGAGGTGTGTTGGGTCATTGTCCTGTTGAAAAACAAATGATAGTCCCACTAAGCGCAAACCAGATGGGATGGCGTATCGCTGCAGAATGCTGTGGTAGACATGCTGGTTAAGTGTGCCTTGAATAAATCACAGACAGTGTCACCAGCAAAGCACTCCCACACCTCCTCTTCAAAGCTTCACGGTGGGAACCACACATGCGGAGATCATCCGTTCACCTATTTTGCGGCTCACAAAGAGATGACAGTTGGAATAAAAAATCTAAAATTTGAAGTCATCCGACCAAAGGACAGATTTCCACCAGTCTAATGTCCATTGCTCGTGTTTCTTGGCCCAAGCAAGTCTCTTCTTCTTATTGGTGTCCTTTAGTAGTGGTTTCTTTGCAGCAATTCAAACATGAAGGCCTGATTCATGCAGTCTTCTCTAAACAGTTGATGTTGAGATGTGTCTGTTACTTGAACTGTGAAGCATTTATTTTGGCTGCAATTTCTCAGGCTGGTAACTCTAATGAACTTATCCTCTGCAGCAGATGAAACTCCGGGTCTTCCTTTCCTGTGGTGGTCCTCACGAGAGCCAGTTTCATCATAGCGCTTGATGGTTTTTTCGACTGCACTTCTTGAAGGTTTTTGAAATTTTCCGGATTGACTGAACTTCATGTCGCAAAGTGATGATAGACTGTCATTTCTCTTTGCTTATTTGAGCTGTTCTTGCCATATATGGACTTGGTATTTTAACAAATAGGGCTATCTTCTGTATACCACCCCTACCTTGTCACAACAGCTGATTGTCTCAAACACATTAAGAACCAAAAGGACCAAAAGGCTACTCAACAGCTTCTACCCCCAAGCCATTAGACTGCTGAACAATTCATAAAAATCGCCACCTGACAATTTACATTGACGCCCCATGTACAGATTACCTCAACTAGCCGGTAACCCTGCACACTGACTCAGTACCGGTGCCCTCTGTATATAGCCTCGTTATTGTTATTCTATTACTTTTTATTATTACTTTTTATTTTAGCCTACTTGGTAAATATTTTCTTCTTCTTGAACTGCACAGTTTGTAAGTAAGCATTTCACAGTAAAGTCTACACTTCTTGTATTCAGGCGCATGTGGCAAACAAAATTTGATTTGATGGAAAGAAATTCCACAAATTCACTTTTATTAAGGCACATCTGTTCATTGAAATGCATTCCAGGTAACTACCTCATGAAGCTGGTTGAGAGAATGCCAAGAGTGTGCAAAGCTGTCATCAAGGCAAAGGGTGGCAACTTTGAAGAATCTCAAATCTAAAATATATTTGGATTTGTTTAACACTTTTTTGGTTACTACATGATTCCATATGTGTTATTTCATAGTTGTAATGTCTTCACTATCATTCTACATGTCGAAAATAGTAAAAAATAAAGAAAAACCCTTGAATGAGTAGGTGTGGGAAGGTGGTATTTACCACATACGACTGGGAAAAATCCACATGCTGACCTATGACGTAAGCAATTACCTCGATAACAGCATTTTTGGCAGTTAAATGCAACAAAACATTATTTATAAAAAGCAATCTTGGTTTAATATGGTTTTTGAACACTATAATTTGTTTACAAGCATGATAGCTGTACTTTTAGTTTATGGTTGATACAGCTTGTTGCCATTAGCCAATCAAATCAAAATCAAATTTGATTTGTAACATGCGTCGAATGCAACAGGTGTAGACTTTACCGTGAAATGCTTACGTATGAGCTCTTTCCCAACCATGCAAAGTTCAAAATAAGAAAATAAAAACATGAGGAATATAATACACAAGAATGAATCTACAGGGAGTACCAGCACCATATCAATGTGCAGGGTTATGATATTTGTGGTAGATATGCACAGTGCCTTCAAAGTATTCACACCCCTGGACTTATTCCACATGTTGTTGTGTGACAGCCTGAATTAAAAAGTATGCAAGTATTCACACCCCTGAGTCAATACACGTTAGAGTCACCTTTGGCAGTGGTTACAGCTGTGAGTTTTTCAGAGTAAGTCTCTAATTTCCCCAAACAGAATTCTTTGTATTCAGGACATAAAGTTAATTTCTTTGCCACATTTTTTTCAGTTTTACTTTCGTGCCTTATTGCAAACAGGATGCATGTTTTGGACTATTTGTTATTCTGTTCAGGCTTCCTTCTTTTCACTCTGTCATTTAGTTTGCTATTGTGGAGTAACTACAATCTTGTTGATCCATCCTCAGTTTTCTCATATCACAGCCATTAAACTGTTTTAAAGTCCTTCCTCTCTATGTTAGGAAGGACACCTGTATCTTTGTAGTGACTGGGTGTATTGACACACCATCGAAAGTGTAATTAATAACTTCGCCATGCTCAAAGGGATATTCAATGTCTGCTTTTTTTTATCCATCTACCAATAGGTTCCCTTCTTTGCGAGACATTTGTAAACCTCGCTGATCTTTGTGGTTGAATCTGTGTTTGAAATTCACTGCTCATCTGAGGGGCCTTACAGATAATTGTTTGTGTTAGGTACAGAGATAAGGTAGTCATTAAAAAGGTGATCATTATTATTGCACACATAGTGAGTCCATGCAACTTATGTGATTTGTTAAGCACATGTTTACTCTTCAACTTATTTAGGCTTGCCATGACAAAGGGGTTGAATACTTTTTGACTCAAGACATTTCAGCTTTTCATTTTTAATTAATTTGTCAAAATGTCTAAAAACAATTATTCCACTGACATTATGGGGTATTGTGTTTAGGCCAGTGTAACACAACAAAGTTGAAAAAGTCAAGGGCTAGGAAAATACAGAGATTATGTTCCTAGGTCAAGGTCAATACTTTCTGAAGGCACTGTGCATGTAGGCAGGGGTGAATTGAAACAATCTACATTTCTCATCGAGTTCAAAGCACGTGAACTCATCCAACTGGTATTTATGGCTTCACAACTGGTAAATACCAGCTTCCCACTTGGTTATGAAGTTAAATGTCCAACTAGGCCTATTTAGGTACTCCAGATATAACTAACTATATTTATGACAATTTTCCATAGGATAATTATTGGTAGATTTCAGTTAGTTGATTGCCTTTCTAATTAATGCTTGGCTAGAGTGAAATCCAGTACAGTGTCCTCAGAATAAGAATTTTAAAAATCAACATTTGCTGCATTTACACACAGCCCAAATGTGATCTTTTGCCACTAATTGGTATTTTTACCAATCAGATCTTTTGCCAATAATTGGGTGCGTGTTCAAACAGCGGTCATTTGCTGACTCGGCTACGCTAGTTGTCACTACGGGTGTGTGCACAGTGGTGTAGGCTGATTGGTGGTGGTGCTCGCAAAATCATAGTGTTATAACACTTTTAAAGCCTTAAAGGAGAAGATGAGCCAACTTTCAAGAACGAGTCATTTTTGGTTAGCCACAGCAGTCAACTAGCTAGCTAAGTAGCTGTTTGGCTTTAGCACATTCACTGTTTTGTTTGTAAACAATAAACAAGCTAGTTAGCTACCACATGTTCTTGTCTAACTGTCAACAGAGTAGCTAGATATTCCAAATAACAGTCTAAAAACAACTTGAGCAGAAATAATTCCGATTTAACCATTCAAACAAGTCACATGGCCAAGAAAGATTTGTATCTGATTTCAAACCACCTACAAAAGGTTATTTTAAATATCTGATTCCGTGTGCTTTTTGGCTGTTCAGACTGCAGGAAAAAGAACATATTCGAATAAATAAAATAAGATTTGAGTCACTTCAAACTGCCAATGTGAACATGGCATAAGTGGTTACGGTAGGCCTTACTGTCAATCATATCTGGGTACCCGCCCCCGAGTCCCACCCTTTCCCATGGCATTGAGCAGCATGCCGGAGCGGAGTAGCGTAGCCCATAGTTTGTGTGAAAGGTTACTACAGTGTTAGATCACAGACACATATTGTTCATAGTACTCACGCAAACACCCCGGGAGAGACTTGAACAGGAGAAACTCCGGCGAACGAGAGACCAGGGTGTGCTCCGCTGGAAAACCTTGTGGGCGTGCACCCCTCTCTTACCGCAGCCCAGTGTGTGTGTAGGCTACTGCCGCTGCCTCTCCCGCGCTCTTTGAGCTCGCTAATGGGAAATTGTTTCTACCTGCTTCCCAGTTGACAGCTCACAGAGAACCCAAACTTAGCATGGCTCAGGCAGTCACTGGTGGCTCTATGGAGAGGGTGATTCTGGATGATTGAGCGTTTTATCCGTCATCCCTTGGGGAGGAATAATACATTCTGTTGTTGCGGCAGTGAGTGGATCTATTCCCTAGTATGTAACCTGTGGTTTGGGCATCGTAGACGCGCGGTGGAGCGGAATAATCAAGGTTTGGACCGTTATCTGATTGACCATCCTTAGTGCGCCGACATGTCGAACCTGGTCAGGAGCAAGAAGGACAAAGAGATAATTGCAGAGTATGAAAGCCAGGTGAAAGGTATGCTTTTTATTTGTTTTATTAGTAAGGCGTCACACGCACGCGAACCTGCACACATATACACCCCTCATACACACCCCTCTCTCATAGGCACATTCATATATATATATATATATATATATATATATATATATATATATATACACACACACTACACCTGCCTATGTTATGTCTGATTCTACTGCCTCACACACGGCTTGTTTGGAGAATGGATGTGTAGTGGGGATGACACCTCAGTATGAGACGTCAGTATTTCTGGGTTCATCCTGAGTGCTGCAAGGTGCCTGAGGGGGAGAGGAGAGGGGGAGGAGCGGAATCTGCAGAGCCCTTGATCATTCTCAGCCATGTGGAAGTGTGGGTGTTTGATAGTAGTAGGCTACATTACAGTCAGTGGGTATAGAGTGGAGTAGTAGGTTGGTATAGAGTGGAGTAGTAGGTTGGTATAGAGTGGAGTAGTAGGTGGGTATAGAGTGGAGTAGTAGTGGGTATTCGCCATAGCTGGGATCTCTGTCTCTCTCTGTCTGTGTTGGTTCTGTTCCACTGTTGGTTTACCTCAGAGGTTGTGACTGCAGCAGGCTCCCCCCGGTGTGTGTGTGTGTGTGCGTGACGAACTGTATATAACGAGCACTGCACTCTGCATATGGTGGGAGTGGGACACGGCGTAGGTTTCATCGTCTTGTCAACCCCACTGATGTCCTTGGAGAGAGGCTTGATGTGGTTACTGTGACAGTGCTGTAACTATGAACTGCCCCCCCCCACCCCATGATGCCATGTGGAACAGTAGGAGATGAGGGGGACACCTGGGGAGTGCACTGACTGACTGCAGGTGTTCCACGTGAGACCGATTCTGTTAAATGTCACGTCTTCCGGATGGACGTTGGATACAGACTTGTATCACGGGTGACCTGGCTGACTACATTGTGTGGTGAGCGTTCTGGCGCCCAGGGCTTCTGAGGCATCATCATCCTACACTGTGTTACACAGAGTGGAAGAGGAGAAATGCAGTGGCTATAAGACTTGTCCTCTACAAGATCATCCGCAGACTCCATCACCATTGTCTACCACCCCGTGACCAGCTCTCTTCATTCACCCATGAACTGACCTTCACCATCTTCGTAGGATGCAGCTGTCAAGGACTTGGCCTCTATTGCTTTTTTGTTTTTTGATTTTTGAAATGCTTTGAGATTCTATGAAAAGCGCTATTCAAATGTAATGTATTATTATTATTATACTGAGGACATTCTAACCAAGATGGTAGCCAGGCCACAAAACTGAACATGGCTCTACACCCATCATAATTACATGGGCATGTTGCAAGGGCTGTGTGGGTTGAACTCTTCCTCTCTCACTCGCTCTCACTCACAGCACCACAGAGCACATAAAACATTCTCACTTTATTACCTGCAGTGCCTTCATGCCCACGTGATCACTTATCTCAGAAAAGGAAATGGCTTTCACTTTTCACAGGAAAGAGCTCCACATTGTGAAAATGCCTGATGTCCCCTGCAGGTTGATATCAAAGAGAAAGGAGGAAATGGAGACGCTGTTGGAGAGTTTGGACTGAAATGACGTGTGTGTGTGTGTTTATGCATTCTGATCAGGAAAGGTCATGAATACATCCTCAGCTCAGCCACGCACACATTGCTGAAATTCTCATCTCTTTCTCTCCCTCCTACGGTGCTCTTTCTGTCACTGAGGAACTCTGAATGCACAGGCTCTTCCCTGGGCACACACACTGAATCGACATCGACACAGTGACTTTGAGTGATTAGATTTAATGGAGAGCACCGGAGAGCGTGTGTGTGTGCGCGCCCATCCCCAGTCTGGCAGCTGGCCAAAACACTTGGGGATGCCCTGCATTACAATGACCACTTAAAGATACAGTGCCGCTTTGCTGCTGCTCTCTCCCGTCTTAGCGGAGGTACCTGTATGTATCTGAATTGTCGCTATGTGGCTTTGCAGTCTGCCTTCCCTCCCCGGGCTGTGATTGGTCGGGAGCAGCTGTGTTTATGAGGGGGCAGTTCTTTTCATGTGATGATGTCACAGTGAGAGTGTTGAGTGTCACGTCATCAGTGAGGGGGTTAATCTGAAGCCCAGGTATACCCAGGCATTCAGACCTCTGCTATGTATTCCACCATGCTAATGTCTGGCTGTCTCTGTGTGCAAAGATATGGGAGATTTTTTAAATGTTTGATAACATCAAGTGATGGCTTGGATCATATAAGCCTGAATGATAAATGCAAAAGAGGGAAAGAGAGAGTGGGGAGAGAGGAATGGAAGTAGAGTGGGAGAGAAGAGTGAAGGAGGGGGGGCCCTGTGAAAGTGAGCTCTGCTTTTGCCTGCGTCTGCATGTGTGTACAATTACTGACCCCACATCTACATGCCTGGGAGAGAAGGAGGGAGAGAACGAAGGGGGAGGAGGGAAGAGAGGGAGGAAGCAAATAAGGAGAGAGAGAGCACTCAACAGTGTGTGGTTGTGAGACTGAAGGAAGAATAATTTGGTGGCCAATGCCAACACTTCTGTGTGTGTGTGTCCCTTTATGATCATCCAGTGGTGTTCTGCCCTTGTGTCCTTGGACCTGGTTGTCATGGAAACGGGCCCGGATGAGATTCCTCTTCCTGTTCAGCTGTGACATCACACACACACCCACCCACTCTCTCCAGGTGTCTAAGCCATGAAAGGTAATCTAGTGTCAGATTGGTGAAATGAATTGTTCCTGGCTTGTGCAGAGTTGTCTTATTCACAATCATACATTCATACCAAAGACACCCTCCACTAATCTTAGACAACAAACAAGAGCAAAATCATTGTGGAAGATTTCTACAATGTCCAACAGAAGTTGTGTATCTCACTCACTCCTCAGGCCCGCTGTCTCACTCCCTCCCCTGTGTCTACCCCTCCATTTCTCCTGTCCTTTCTTAATCCCTCTCTCCCGCCCTCCATCTCTCTCATAGCATGTCTGTCTCTAAGGAGTCATCTTGGACCGCATCCTTTGGCCACAATAACATTAAAGAACACTCACACATTAAACCCACACACCACTCCCACAGTCAGCATGGCAGTGCACACTTCAGTGGTTGTGCTGTTTCAGAGCGAGGGATCTATCTGACACAGGAAGGAGAAGAGAGGACTGGCAGAGAATACACAATGAAAACTCTCCCACTCCCCCCCCCCCCCCTTTCTCCTCTCTCTCTCACACATACACACATTATATATTTCTCTCTCCTTACCTCGGTCTCTCCCTTTCACACGGTCTCTCTCACACACACACATGCCCACGCAGACACACCAATCTCCAGGGGACCCTCTCCACTCCACTACCTGTTGTCTTGGCAACCACACACTGTGTGTGAACCATGTGACGAAGGAGGTGAAGACGGAGCTCAGATCTGCCGCATCGACATTGACACACACACATACATACATATGCACAGATACGCTTCATAAAGATTCCAATAGAATAATATCATGGCCTTTAGCCTGAAGAATCTGATTTCCAGTCACGCATGCTCTCTCGTGTGTGTGTGTGTGTGTGTGTGTGTGTGTTTGCACACGCATGCACGTCCCCCACTGTGATAGTGGATATCTAGGGGGCATGTGTTCTAACGCAAAATGGCTGCCATGTGCATCACCCAGGTGGGTGTCTAGCTTCACATTAGTGGGTGATGGAGAGAGGTGTTCCCATCATCTGTAAAGGGCTTTGAGACCTGGTGAAAAACACTATACGAATACAATTCATTAGTATATGGGCCAGTAGTCTGGAAAGGTGTTACTTCTGCATATGTTAGTGAGTGTGTATTACTAGAGGTGTCTGTGTAACTGAATGATTGTGTTTGTCTGTAGAGCTCTGGTTTAGGGTGTGTGCATGTGTAGTGGCTTCCTTTCCTCTTTACCATAGCCACTGCCCAAGCCTGAAGCGGGGTTGTTTGGTACGCATACAGTCCACACTCAAGGTTTCCAAACAGCCAAACATTCAACGGCATCCAGGGATATGGTGCAACAAAAATGTTTATTCTTTTTATATCTAACAAAGAAATGATTCTCCAATTAACTTAAAGCATAGATTACTTGATATGGAAAATACATAATATGACCTGTCTGTATGTATGTTTGTATGGTCAAAAAACTATACCGCACCCGCATCTAGCAAGGACCCCCCCGAAGGCCCAACTTCCTGCCTTTATCCTAACACACTTACCACAATACAATGAATGGGCAAGAGGGGGGGTGGGGCAAAAACTATATTTATCTCAATCAGGTAAATATAAATCATAAAGGTACGTACCTAATATTTCATAATGTACATTATTATTTCATATATTTACACAAATGTCCAGCTCGGTATGTTCAGTCTTTTATACAAATATGTCCAAATCGGCTCTAACATACCGGCCCCTAATTGTTGACTGCACTGAATGCACACAATTACTTAATATTCAAACGTAGAGCCAATACACAAAACATTCTATACCAGAGCACTATTACAGTTCATAGCTATATACAAATATACAAGATGCCATATAGGAAAATAGTCCATAGATCTCAGTCTGAGTTGAAGTGTAAAGGTGTTCAACTTCCAAAAATGTATGACTATTACATCAAAGAATGTAAGAGTACGACATCAACGAATCAGAGGTGCACGTGATTCTAAGATTTATTGATAGGTCTCTGTAAGATATTGGTCTTAGTCTTAACCATGACGCTCCGGACAAGACCTTTGGCCCCTGGCAACTCCTCCACCACACGCCCCATTAGCCAAGAGTTCTTTGGGGCGGTGTCATCGACGATGACCACAAGGTCACCAGGACTGAAGTTTCTCTTAGTTTTGTTCCACTTGTTCCGCTCCTGCATAAGTGGAAGATACTCCCTGATCCATCTCTTCCAGAAGAGGTCGGTGATATATTGTACTTGCTTCCATCTCCTTCGTGAGTATAGTTCTCTTCTCTGGAATAGTCCTGGTGGCAGGACTGGCTTTGCTTTCAGATGAAGCAGATGGTTCGGAGCCAGGGGTTCTAGATCATTAGGGTAATTTGTTACAGTAGTGATTGGTCTGTCGTTCATAATCGCCTCAACTTCACACAAGGCTGTCTACAAAGCCTCATCATCCAGTACTTGCTCTTTAAGGACTGAATAGAGGATCTTTTTCACAGTTGGATCAACCTCTCCCATACCCCCCCATGGTGGGCTCCAGAGGGAGGATTGAATGACCATGTCACTCCTTCCTTCAGTGATTCATTTTGAATCTTGTGATCCAGCTCTTTCAGAGCTTCTCCTAGCTCTCTGTGTGTTCCAACAAAGTTGGTGCCATTGCCTGTTCTGATACTTGTTACTGGGCCCCTTCAACAGATGAACCTGCGCAGGGCATTGATGCAGGAATAAGTATGCAGATAACTAGCAACTTCTAGATGGACAGCTCAACTCACAAGGCAAGTAAAGATCACACCATACCGCTTCATATGAATGCGGCCTCGCTTCACCTCTATGGGGTCGAAGTAATCTATGCCCACATGGGTGAAAGACGGCAAATCAGGTGACACCGGATCTTGTGGAAGGTCGGCCATCTTCTGTTCTCCAGCTCTAGCTAGCATCCGCCTGCAGAAGACACAGCTCTTAAGGATCATCCTTGCTAAGGAGTTGGCACAGGGTATCCAATATCGCTGGTGAAGTCTAGAAAGCATGTGACCTCTCCCAGAGTGGCCAACCTGCTCATGGATGTGGAGTAAGATCAGTCTGGAGATGTAGGAGTCTTTGGGCAGGATAATATGATTCTTTAGTTCCGTAGGCATTGCAGCTTTGCTTAACTTTCCTCCTACTCTCAGAATGCCATTGTCAACAATTGGATCAAGCTTACAGATTGAGCCGCTTCTCTTGGCACATTTGTTTTCCTTTCACAACTAGTGTAATTCCTTGTTTAAAGTGCTGTCGTTGCTCAAATCGAATGATGACCTTTTCTGCTTCATCTAGGTCATCCAGACAGACTTTCTTTTCCAAACGTCAGTTTGAACTTGTCAATTTGTTCCTTCAGTGAGTTTGTCAGACTCTGATTTGATCTGGGATCAGTTTGAGAGAGAATTTTCCTTTTCTGGCTTAACTGTAGAAGACGTCTCCGTTTCAGCATCCAGGCAACTGCTTTCTTCAAGCTGTTCCATGTTGAATAGTACCTAATCAGTTTTCTGGTTGGACTCTTTTCTTCCACACTTGTACTGTTTACGATTACATCTTTTCTCACCTCTGGATCATCCGGAGGGATGGAGCCAAGCTCCTCGGGGACTTTCGGCCATTGAGTTTCTGGTTTCTCCAGGAATTCTGGTCCTTTGCGCCATCTCTTTGAGTTCAGGAAATTTTCAACATGTAATCCTCTTGAGGCATCATTGGCTGGGTTGTGTTTGGAGTTCAAATACCTCTATTGTTTTGCTTTCGATAGGTCATGGATCATAGCAACCCTATTAGCCACAAAGGTATGGAATCTCTTGGTATCATTGCGGATGTATTTTAGCACAGACTGGCTGTCTGTCCAGAAAGTTGACTTCTCAAGTTCAATCTGGAGCTCCAACCTTAACATCCTGTCCACTCGCACTGCCAATGTTGCTGCAGCAAGTTCCAGTCTGGGGATCGTCATCTGCTTGAGTGGCGTCATCCTTGATTTCCCCAGTATGAATGCAATGTGGACCTTTTCCATACCGTTTGTGAACCTAAGGTAGCTTGCCATGCCATAACCTTGTTCACTTGCATCACCGAAGTGATGCAGCTGTGTGGACTTGACAAAAGGTCTCAGGCATCATACACCTGTATCGGGAATCTGGAGAGCTGATCCAGCTCTGAGAGCCATCTCTTCCATGAAATAGAGTGTTCTTCAGGGACTTCGTCCCATCCACACTTTAGCTTGCAGAGCCCTTGAAGAATTTGCTTTGCCTTTAATACAAATGGGGCGAGGAAACCTAATGGATCATAAATAGAGCTGGCAGTTGAGAGAATACCTCTTCTTGTAAGGGGTCTGTTCTTGACAGTGACTCAGAAGGTAAACGCATCACTTTCAATGTTCCATCGGATTCCAAGTGCTCTTTCAACTGGCAGCTTTTCTCTGTCCAGGTCCAATTCTTTTATCTGCTTGGCTTTGTGTTCATTGGGGATAGAAGCCAGCAGAGTGCGGCTGTTGCTGACCCACTTGGTCAATTTGAACCCACCCTGAGAGCACACACCCCTGAGGTTTTTTGTGAAAGCTATGGCTTGTTCTTCTGTGGCCACTGACTTGAGGCAGTCATCAACATAGAAGTTGGACTTAACTGTTTGAATCACCTCTTCATCGTACCTCTCACAGTTGTCTTCTTTCGCAGTGCAAAGTTTGCACAACTTGGAGAGGATATAGCACCGAAAAGATGTACTGTCATTCTGTATTCCTCCAATCTTTTGTTAGTATCACCGTCCGGCCACCATAGGAATCGCAGGAAGTCTAAGTAATCTTCATGGACGCATACTTGATGAAACATTCCTTCAATGTCTGCCATCATGGCAATGTGCTCTTGCCGAAATCTTAGCAAGACTCCTATATGCGTGTTTGCCAGGTCAGGGCCTTGAAAGAGTTCACTGTTAAGAGATATACCTTTATAAGATGATGAACAATCAAACACCACTCGTATCGTTCCTTTGCGCTTATGGTGAATGCCATGGTGTGGTATGTACCATACCTTGCCTTTCTGAGGAGCTGTTCTTGTGGTACCTTCTCAGCATAACCTTTTGTTATCATCTCTTCCATGAAGCCTTTGTACTCTGCAGCGTAACCTTTGTCCTTCTTGAAATTCCTGATAATATTTAGAGCCCACTGCTTTGCCATGTCACTATTGTTTGGCAGGACTACATCTTTGTTGCGAAAGGGCAACGGTAAGTAGTAGTGATGGTCTTTGAGGGTTATGGAGCTTGATACGATCTCCATAAACCTACGATCCTCAGCTGACATCTCACTTTTCTCTTCACTCTCTCTCAGGGAAGTCATGGTTGTAGTGATTTACAAGAAGAACCCCCAGGTCGGCCAGTGAGATACGATTGGCCATCACTGTAGGATGCCCAGATTCTTCTGCCATGGTACAACTGTTAACCTGTTGCGACGAGCAATCCCGTATCCGGGAGCATAATTATAGCCTCAAGCTCATTACCATAACGCAACGTTAACTATTCATGAAAATCACAAATTAAATGAAATAAATATATTGGCTCACAAGCTTAGCCTTTTGTTAACAACACTGTCATCTCAGATTTTCAAAAAATGCTTTTCAACCATAGCTACACAAGCATTTGTGTAAGAGTATTGATAGCTAGCATAGCATTAAGCCTAGCATTCAGCAGGCAACATTTTCACAAAAACAAGAAAAGCATTCAAATAAAATAACTTACCTTTGAAGAATTTCAGATGTTTTCAATGAGGAGACTTTCAGTTAGATAGCAAATGTTCAGTTTTTTCAAAAAGATTATTTGTGTAGGAGAAATCGCTCCGTTTTGTTCACGTTTGGCTAAGAAAAAAAACAGAAAATTCAGTCATTACAACGCAAACTTTTTTCCAAATTAACTCCATAATATCGACAAACATGGCAAACGTTGTTTAGAATCAATCCTCAAGGTGTTTTTCACATATCTATTCGATGATAAATCACTCGTTGCAGTTTGGTTTCTCCTCTGTTCAAAATGGAAAAATGCACGCACCTGGAGATTACGCAATAGTTTTGACGGAGGACACCGAGCGGACACCTGGTAAATGTAGTCTCTTATGGCCAATTTTCCAATGATATGCCTACAAATACGTCACAATGCTGCAAACACCTTGGGGAAACGACAAAGTGTAGGCTCATTCCTTGCGCATTCACAGCCATATAAGGAGACATTGGAACACAGCGCCTCCAAAATCTGGCTCAATTCCTGTATGAAATTTCATCTTGGTTTCACCTGTAGCATTAGTTCTGTGGCACTCAGACAATATCTTTGCAGTTTTGGAAACGTCAGAGTGTTTTCTTTCCAAAGCTGTCAATTATATGCATAGTCAAGCATCTTTTCGTGACAAAATATCTTGTTTAAAACGGGGACGTTTTTCATCCAAAAATGAAATACTGCCCCCAGAGGTTCAAGAGGTTAAGAGGACCGTTCATCACCCATCCAAAGAGGGTTTTCACTGCATACTGTTGCCTTGACTATTTATGATTTTCCAGGGTTCCATTGCCTTTGGAGCATTTACGCCTATCAGGAGTTCGACGTCGGCATCAATTTCCTTCAACTGAACCTCTCAGGTATGGCCACCTTTTGAGTGGGAATATTCTCTCTTGTCACTGGGATCTTATTTTGGGTGTAGACCTTTGGTAATGCAAGAAATGTGTCGCCTTCCACATTGCCAACCTCTAATCCAGATATCTCACAGCTCTTGGTAGGACTTTTGCCTTTAGCTTGCAACTGCCTCATGAGTCTCTCCGTACAAAATGTTGTTGAGCTAACAGAATCAAGAAATGCACAGGTTAACGCAGACTTGCTTCCATTTGCCATCTTTACTTGAACTGGCACAATTGCAAGTGCACAATCTGTATTGGCCCCGGTATCTTCACCAGCTTCCAGTGAAACAAGAGCACTGCTGACAGTCTCCTCCCGCTTTACTGCTACACCACTCGTATCTGCCTTCAGAGATCTAAATCTCTCTCTTCCTTCAATGTGCAGGATAGTGGGGTGCTTTCTTTGACAGCTTTGACAGGTCATCCTTCTTTTACATTCTTTGCTTAAGTGTCCTCTCATCAAACAGCCAAAACAAAGGCCTTTTTATCTCAGAAATTCCACCTTGGCTTCGTGTGGCTGCGCCTTCACCTGTTGGCAGTCGTCCAAGAAATGCTCACCAGAGCAAAATACACATGAGATACTGGGAGCATCAGAAGGGTAGGTGCCTGGTTTCTTGACTTTGAATGTTTGTTCTTTTAGAGGTTTTTCAGGGTCACAATCTGCCACTACAGCTACTGCAGTGGCAAAGCTGCTTCCCCTACTCTTGGACTTGAACTGCTGTCAGCTTCTGTTTTGGTTTTAAAAAAAACATTTTGTTGGTCAGGGGATCTTGAATATCTCCGTACAACGGATCCTGCAGTATTTTGGTCTATTTTTCCGTGAACGTCACAAGGTCACTGAACTGGGTCCTCAGGTGGCTTCTCTCTAAAATATCACATGCCGTAGACCTCCATTTTTCCCTTAGTTTGTATGGAAGTTTTGACATGATCAACTTTATGTTGGAGGGAAGATTAAGCTCTTCCATGTTCTGTAGGTCTTGCATAGCGTTACAGCAACCTCTAAGATAGAGTGCATAGCCACCCAGTCCCTTTCCATCATTCGGTTTGATGTTTGTCCAGTTCCAAGCTTTTTCCATGTAAGCAGTGGTGACTTTGATTTCATTGCCAAAGTGTTCCTTTAACAACTTCTTAGCCTCTGCATAGCCTCTTCTGGCTTCCATATGCAGACAACTACGGACCAGATCCTTGAGCTGACCAGAGGTGTACTGTTCCAGGTAATAGAGCCTATCCTGGTGACTGCTAGTCTTATCTTCTATAGCATGCTCAAATGCACGCAAAAATGGCCTAAAGTTTAGAGGATCCCCGTCAAACATTGGTGTCTCCCTAACAGGGAGTGTGGCCTGTTTGTGCTGTAGTACAAGGAGGTCAGATATTTCATTCCGCCTTTGCATGACAGTAGAGAGGTTATCATGGCTGGTATTATGGCTGATACCCGCAGTGTTGATTCTGTGTTGATTGTTAGACCTTGATGTTGGCTGCTGAAGTGTGTGGTTTATGACTTTTCTGAATTGGTTTTGATGGCTTTGTGGTCAGTTGTTGTAAAACCCTTTGTAAATGGGGTCTTTGGAGCTGCTCCTAATGCAGCAAACTCAACAGGTGATGGTTCAGGTTCCTCATAGACCTCGGGTTCCTGGTTCTCAAAATAAGAGTTCATTCCATCTTCTTGGCTTAGAAAATAGGCTGCCACAGCATGGGATTGAGAAGTTGACTCAACACTCTCCAGGACCTTCAGTTTGGCATTATATGCTGCTATGTCTGTTTCCAGTGCCATTTTTTCCATCCTAACATTCAGTTGAGCTTTCTGTTGTTCCAGTTGAGCTTTCTCCAGTTCCAATGCATGCTTGTCCTGTAATGATGCTTGGCGAGCTAGTAGAGCTGCTCGTTCTGCCTCAGCTTTTAAGCGTGCAGAGGACACTGAGGAAGCAGTCTTAGAATACTTGGTTTTACTTGATGTTTTTGACACATTGGAAATGCTGTTGTGTGGTTCAATGAGCGTTTGTGGCTCAACTTCAGCTTTTTTCCATATTTCCACCTCTTTCAGGAAATGTTCATAAGTTCTCATTCTTGGTTGATAATAGTTCATGCTCTCCTGTTCCTCCTCTGTGACCAGCTCTAGCACAGATTCATGAGCATTCTTAAAGTAATTGAGAACAGCATCAAATGCTTCAAGACCCTCATTCACAGTTTCAATGTTTCCTCCATCAACAAGAAGGGCTTTTATTTCATTCATTTTGCGTGTACACACTCCAAGTTTGCCTTTCCGGGCTGCATAGAGTGAATTTAGATGCTCCTCTGCCCTCTCCAGTGGAGTCTTATTTGGGATTTCATCCTCCATCATTCACTTTTAGTTCACTCAATTTACAATGACACAGTTGTTGGTTTTTGATTGTTAAACGTAATGCCCCTTTAGACCTCCTTTAATGCTTTAAAACACAATCCTCCAATTTCAGCAAATTTACCCATTTTGAATTGAACATTCGGCAAGTTCGGCATTTCAGATGCGTTTTAAACATTTCATCCCATTATAAGTTTTGTCCCTTTTAATGAAGTTTAAACACGCAGTATCTTTAGATCCTTAAGCTGTATTTGTTGCGTTGATGCATTGCATTTCCACGTTAGGCCAAATATTAAGACATATGATTAGGCTCCATTGTGCATAGGATCTCAGTGTTTCCCAAACTTAAACTACTTAATTGTTTTCACAGCGCTGTGTTTTGAATTCCATTCACAAGTTTATCAAACATTCCAATTATAAGCGCATTTGCGCTTCCATAATATGCATGATCAAACGATCGCATTGAACAGGGCAGCTCATTCATTCGCAGTGGTTACTCACGGCTGGCGAATTCTAGGAGTTCAAGTCCTTCCAAGCGAGCTGTCCTTATGGTCCGAATGCAATTACAAATAGAACAATATCCAGCGTGTGTCCGAACCGGAGATTTCCTTCAAATATTAATCCTGAAGCGGGGTTGTTAAGCCTGAAGCCTGAAGCGGGGTTGTTTGGTACGCATACAGTCCACACTCAAGGTTTCCAAACAGCCAAACATTCAACGACATCCAGGGATATGGTGCAACAAAAATGTTTATTCTTTTTATATCTAACAAAGAAATTATTCTCCAATCAACTTAAAGCATAGATTACTTGATATGGAAAATACATAATATGACCTGTCTGTATGTATGTCTGTATGGTCAAAAAACTATACCGCTCCCGCATCTAGCAAGGACCCCCCCCGAAGGCCCAACTTCCTGCCTTTATCCTAACACACTTACCACAATACAATGAATGGGCAAGAGGGGGAGGGGGGAGGGGGGGGTAAATATAAATCATAAAGGTACGTACCTAATATTTCATAATGTACATTAATATTTAATATATTTACACATGTCCATGGAGCTCAGTATGTTCAGTCTTTTATACAAATATGTCCAAATCGGCTCTAACAGCATGTATTTCAAGTCAAATTGTATTTGTCACATGCGCCGAATACAACAGTGAAATGCTTACTTACAAGCCCTTAACTAACAATGCGGTTAAGAAAATAGCTACTAAAAAAGAATAACAAATGATTAAAGAGCAGCAGTAAATAACAATAGTGGGGATAAATACAGGGGGTACTGGTGTCGAGGTAATTGAGGTAATATGTACATGTAGGTAGAGTTATTAAAGTGACTATGCATAGATAATAACAGAGAGTAGCAGCAGCGTTCCGGAGGGAGGAGGGCAATGCAAATACTCTGGGTAGTCATTTGATTAGGAGTCTTATGTCTTGGGGGTAGAAGCTATTTAGGAGCCTCTTGGACCTAGACTTGGTGCTCTGGTACCGCTTGCCATGCGGTAGCAGGGAGAACAGTTTATGACTAGGGTGGCTGGAGTCTTTGACAATTTTTAGGGCCTTCCTCTGATACCGCCTGGTATAGAGGTCCGGAATGGCAGAAGCTTTGCCCCAGTGATGTACTGGGCCGTACGCACTAACCTCAGTAGCGCCTTGCGGTCAGAGGCCGAGCAGTTGCCATACCAGGCAGTGATGCAACCCGTCAGCATGCTCTCGATAGTGCAGCTGTAAAACCTTGAGGATCTGAGGACCCATGCCAAATCTTTTCAGTCTCCTGATGGGGAATAGGCTTTGTCGTGCCCTCTTCACAACTGTCTTGGTGTGCTTGGACAATGTTAGTTTGTTGGTGATGTGGAAACCAAGAAACTTGAAGCTCTCAACCTGCTCCGATGCAGCCCCGTCGATGAGAATGGGGGCGTGCTCGGTCCTCCTTTTCCTGTAGTCCACAATCCTCTCCTTTGTCTTGATCACGTTGAGGGAGAGCTTGTTGTCCTTGCAATACACGGTCAGCTCTCTGACCACCTCCCTGTAGGCTGTCTCAATGTTGTCGGTGATCAGGACTACCACTGTTGTCATCAGCAAACTTAATGATGGTGTTGGAGTCGTGCCTGGCCATGCAGTCATGAGTGAAAAGGGAGTACAGGAGGGGACTGAGCACGCACCCCTGAGGCCCCCGTGTTGAGGATCAGCATGGCGAATGTGTTGTTACCTACCCTTACCACCTGGGAGCGGCCCGTCAGGATGTCCAGGATCCAGCTGCAGAGGGAGGTGTTTAGGGCAGTATGGTGTTGAACGCTGAGCTGTAGTCAGTGAATAGCATTCTTACATAGGTGTTCCTTTTGTCCAGGTGTGAAAGGGCAGTGTGGAGTGCAACAGAGATTGCATCATCTGTGGATCTGTTGGTGCGATATGCAAATTGGAGTGGGTCTAGGGTTTGATGTGAGCCATGACCAGCCTTTCAAAGCTACAGACGTGAGTGCTACAGGTCGGTAGTCATTTAGGCAGGCTATCTTAGTGTTCTTGGGCACTAAGAACGCTAAGGTAACCTGTGTCCATATCAATGCAGGGACGTGTGTAAACATGTCTGATTGGTTTACAGTATGTCTCTCTATAATCGTATGTGTGTATACACTCATAATCAGAGATGCACTGTGTCTGTGTGTAGATGTGCGAGCCCAGCTGGTGGAACAGCAGCGGTGTTTGGAACAGCAGACAGAGATGAGGGTGCAGCTGCTGCAGGACCTGCAGGACTTCTTCAGGAAGAAGGCTGAGATCGAGACCGAGTACTCCAGGAACCTGGAGAAACTAGCTGAGAGGTTCATGGCCAAGACACGCAGCACCAAGGACCACCAGCAGTACAAGTAAGAAGACGTGTGTGTGTGTGTGTGTGTGTGTGTGCATAGCTCATACTGTATGTGTTTAAGCGTAAACAGTAATTACCCTCTTAAAGATATTGGTTCCCATTTGGGACTCAACCCTCCCACGTTCAGCTGAAACGGTGGCGCATGGAACGCAAAAATATTCTTAGAAATATTTAACCTCCACACATTAACAAGTCCAATAGCTCAAATGAAAGATAAACACCTTGTTCATCTAGCCAGCAAGTCAGATTTCTAAAATGTTTTACGACGAAAACATAGCACATATATATGTCAAACCACCACCAGACACAGCTCATTTGAATAGCCAAAACATGCTATCAACAAACGCAAGATTAAAAAATAAATCATTCACTAACCTTTTGAAAATCTTCATCAGATGACAGTAATAGGACATGTTACACAGTACATTTTTTTTTCAATAATATGCCATTTATATCCATAAATGTCCATTTACATTGAGTTCATGGTCAGAAATTACTCAAAAATGTCTGCAGGAAATCTAGGTAGCGCGGCAAGATAACGTAAATAGACATCATAAACTTTGACTAAATATACATGTTCTACATATAGTTAGAAAGATACACTGCTTCTTTATGCAACCGCTTTGTTACATTTATTTTTAACGTTACAGAAATCGCACACTATTCAATATGCTGAGACGGCGCTCAGATACAAGCTACATTTCTCCGTAATGTTGGAGTCAACAGAAACACAGATTTAAGCATCAATATTCCCTTACCTTCGATGGTCTTCGTTCAGAATGTTGTGGAAGGCTTCATACTTACCCAATACATCGTTTGGTTTCAAGTCTTGCGTCTTTGTATTAGCTACTGCTAATAACATCAGCTGAAATGCACCCAAAATGTCCTCTGGTCCGGAAAAGTTGCGCATCAAAACTTCAAAATTACATATTATATGTCGACTAAACAGGTCAAACTAAGTGCAGAAGCAAGCTTTATGATGTTTTTAACACACAAAACAAATTTCAATTCAATCGGTCATCGTCTGTCCTTCTCTTGAGTGCTGGAACAAAGGAATGGCGGGATTTGAACGATTAAAAGCTCTACTGAATGAGGACATCTAGTGGAAGACATAGAAAGTCTCCCCAGAATCATAACTGGTTGGGAACGGTGGGGGCGATGACGTCAAAGTTGCTCCAACTTTCATGACCACAAAAACTAGTTTGGAAGAATGCCTGCCCTGTGAGTTCTGCTATACTTACAGACATAATTCCAACGGTTTTAGAAGCTTTAGAGTGTTTTTAATTATTATATGCATATATTAGCAATTTTTGACAGATTTTTTTTTCAGTTTACTAGGGGTACCCAATCCCTCCAAAGGGGGCATATGTCTGCCATATCTTTAACAGGTGTGTGTGCATGTGTTTGTGTTGATTTGAGTGCAACCTCTGCGATCTTTCTCTCTCCTACAGAAAGGACCAGAACTTGCTGTCTCCAGTTAACTGCTGGTACCTGCTGCTGAACCAGGTAATGAAAGTGTTTGTTTGAATGTGTGAAGGCACATATAGCTGACATGTTGGTTCTCTTCATTAAATAGTTGCCTGTGTTTAGGCAATGTAAACACTTGATCTCTCTCTCTTCAGGTGAGGAGGGAGAGTAAGGACCACGCCACCCTCAGTGACCTCTACCTGAACAACGTCATCACCCGTCTCACGCACATCAGCGACGACTCCGCCCGCCTGCTTAAAAGAGTGAGCCAATCACAGCCTCTTCTCATGGACGTGTCACAGATGACTTTCCCAAGGGAATAGAGGGTTTTATAGCTGTAATGACAAGTCTGTTAGTATGAGAGGGAGCAAGAAGAGGACTAGAAGAGTTAATGTTTTCGAAGGAAAGGTAAAGGCTCATATTTCCCCGTGTATTTTCCCAGAAGCCTCTTGGTTTGAGAGGGAGCTATAAAAGGAGCCACAGAGTTAACCTGATGGGCTTTAATCAAAAGTACAGAATCTGCCCACATTTTCCTCTGTGTATTTGAGTGTTTTCCCCTGTGTATGTTCAGAGAAGCCTGCCTCCCAAGTACTGTAGAACGCGTTAAACACACACACCCACACAAACCCCTTCCGAGTTCAACTCATCATGTTCATTATTAATCTCTCTGTGGCTCCTGTTTTATTAATGAGAGCTAAAGTGCTGAGAGACCTGATAGCTAGTAGCTACATACAGTACGCCTAGACATATAAGCTTTGTAACTGTGTTATAACTGCTTTGGTTTTAGAAGTGGGGGGACATAATGTTTTGTGTATATTTTTTTACAATTGGATAAACACTCCACTCTACCCGACCGCTCGGATGCGTCCGCATGGTCCTAAAGCACATCGTTGCCTCGTTTTGTATATCATTCCAATGATACAACTGGGGGGGGGGGGCGGGACAAAAATGCAATTTCAGAATGTGGGAGGGACATGTCCCCAACCCCAGTGAAAGTTGCACCCCTGTATGAAGCTCTAGAACACAGATGACACTTGTCAGTCACTGTGAGTGTGCCCAGGATGACACCGGCTGGTGACCATGACACCGCTGAGTTTCTGACAGCCTGGTGTCCATGGTGACAGGCTCAGCTGGTCCGCCTCACAGTAAGAAGGCTAGTGGAATGGGATTAATCCATTCTGGGATTTCAGAGTCATTTGGCTTAATGCAGTATTAATGCTCTACAGAATGCTATAACTCAAACTCCCAAACTGGAAGGAGCTGTTTAATACATGAGGACTCTCTCACACACACACACACAGGAGCTACAGCCCAGCTCCTGTCACCATACGTTTTATTTATGGATTCATCCGTTTCTGGATGTATTTATTTATCTGATTATGAAACGTTTCTCATTTGCAGTGATGACCTGTGTGTGCGTTTCTAAACTCTACAGAGTTCTCCTCCCTTCTCCACTGGGTTGATGAAATACCTCTCCCCTATCTCTTCCTCCGTTCCCCCTCTCTCATCTACCCTCTCCTCCTCCCCCCACTCTCAGAGCAAAGAGATCACCTTTCAGCTGCAGGAGGACTTGATGAAGCTCCTTAATGAACTCTACACCGTAAGTGACATCCTCTATAACTGCCACACGCAGTCTCCATTAAACATTTAACTTCAGGGCTTTTTTTTTTTACTGTCACTTTTCCTGTGCTTAAGCAAGACATCAAAAACGGCCACGCTTCATTTTAAACATTGCGACATGAACTTTTGAGGAATGAGTCGCTTTTGTGATTTCAGCAAAATGTGCAGCAAAGGAAAGTTGCTGATTGGAGCGTTTAGTTAAGTGAAAGCTTGGCAGCCTTAAAAGCTGCTGGTGTAAATAAAGAAACACATGAGCTAACAAGAACTTAGAGAGGGGACAGATCTGTTCCTAACCTCGCAGGGGAAGGGAGGCGTACAACATTTATCAGGTGCATTTCTATAGGTGATTGTGCTATGAGCAGTAAGGTCACGTTCAGGAGGCACGAAACAGGAGAGAACCCTTTCAAAACGGAGGAGGTACTACCTGAACTTGTCCAATGAGGGGCATTCTTTCTGCCTTCCATGTCAAAACGTTTCCGACCATTAGTGCCTTCTGAACACGACCCAGATGATTTGCCTGGGCAGACTTGTTGACAAATTGATGCATTGTGGGCTGTGGTTGCTAGGTGATGAAGACATACCACATGTACCATGGGGAGACGCTGAATGCGGAGACCAAGCTGAGGGATGCCGAGCGTCAGGTGGGGGTTGGCAAAGTGGGGCCTGGTGGGGGAGTGGAGCCGTTATTCGGCATGCGTATAGAGGAACGCCACCAGAGACGCAACGCCGCCCGAAAGATGGAGAAGATGAGGGAGAAGGTACACAGACCCACACACTCCTTTCCTGCATTCATTTAGATTTTTTTCCAAGTCTCTAAAAAGTCTCAAACTGTTATTTTCTCCCCATCTTCTCTCTATCTGCTCTCGCTACAGAGGAAAGCTAAGTACTCTGAGAACAAGCTGAAGTCTCTGAAGGCCAGGAACGAGTACCTGCTGACGATGGAGGCCACCAACTCCTCTGTGTTCAAATACTACATCCACGACCTGCCCGATATCATAGATGTGAGCACACACACACAAACAAGCCGATTTCACTTTTACCAAAGCAGTGTTGGCAAAAAGTGTTGGAGAAAGAAAGACACATTACCACCTCATCTCTCTCCGTCCCTCAGTGTTGTGACCTGGGGTACCACTCCAGTCTGAGTCGTGCGTTGAAGACCTACCTGTCTGCAGAGCTGAGTCTGGAGGCCTCCAGGCGGACAGGGTTGGAAGTACTGGAGGGGGCCGTAGAGGGCCTGGATCCTGCCCGAGACAGACAGCGCCTGCTGGGCCTCTACCCTACCGCCTTCTGCCCCCCGCCACGCTTCAGCTTCCAGCCCCACATGGGGGACCCGGTGAGTGTGCAAAAGTGCAAAAACACACAAGCACGCATGCACACATATACATACACTCACACAGACATACGCACACCCAGTGACACACAAACCCCCCAGGTAAGCGCCCAGTCATGCTGTGTGTTGTTCCTGTTTCCTGTCAGGTGACTCAGATAACCGCCCAGCCACAGGTGCAGGCAGAGCTCACATCTAGGCTGCAGCAGCTCCAGTCACGCCTCTCCACCCTGAAGATAGAGAACGAGGAGGTGAGACACACACACACAGTCATATGTACTTCAGTTTCCCAGTGTGCTTTGCTGTAGTTTGGTTGATTCTCAGACTACATGCTGTGGGAAGGAGAGGAAGGTTGGGTTGATTTTGTAACAGATGTAGACCTACAAATAAACCGTTTTCGTGCCCTGAAGCTATAGCTTTTTTGGGTTATGTATAGTGTGTTTTTGGAGTGTGGATTACTGTTGAGCAGATTGTATATGGATTGTTGTGGAATGGGAGGGCAGCTGTTGTCTCACCCTGAAGGGCACAGAAGTGTTGGAGACTGGAGTAATGAGCTGCATCTGCAGGTTTCACACATACACACACACCGTGATTACCATACACAAATAAACATCACCTGCACCATACAGATTTAAGATGTGCATAAACACTCGCTCAAACATCATATCCACAAATACATGAACAGACAATCTGTGAGTGATTACTTTGGTCTAACTCTATTTCCCCTACACCCAGGTGAAGAAGACATGGGGGGCCACTCTCACCACCCTTCAGGACATGACAGTGCTGGATGACTATGACGTTTCCCAGAGTTTCACGCACAGCCCCTCTTCAGAGTCAGTCAAGTCCAGCGTGTCGGACGGCTACTTAAACAAACCCAGCCTCGCCAAGCGCCGTGCCAACCAACAGGAGACTGAGCTCTTCTACTTTACGGTGACACACACACACACACAGGCTAGATGATATAGACAGTTAGGTAGATGTACAGTTAATGAAAGCTGCATGTTCTTCTGTCTGTGGTCCACAGAAGTTCCGTGAGTATCTGGAGGGCAGTAATCTGATCTCCAAACTACAGGCCAAACACGACCTACTGAAGAAAGCCATGGCCGAGGGTAAGAGACACTCTCTTGCTTTCTCATTCTTTCTCGCTGTCGACCCTCTTTGTCTCTGTTAGCCTGGTCCACCATCTTGAACGCTGCGCTCTCGTTTTGTTTCACTTGAATCCATGTCGGGAAACAGAATGTAAGCTCGCAATATCAGGATGGTTGAACGAGGCTCTCTCTCACTGCCTCTTTTACGGCTTAGAAATATGCCTTGTGTGCTAATGCCCTCCCTGTCTGACAATTAAACTCCTCTCTCTCTGTCTGCCTGTCTTTCACGTCTCTCCAGGGTATATAGCAGACACGCTGACTACCAGGTACAGCTCATCATTGACTGAAGCACTGTTTCTATCTTTTAGATTGTCTCACGTCTTGTCTTTGAGCTCTGCAAAACAAAACTGAGTCACTCTTGTCTCTGTTTCTCTCCTTCTAGCCGTGGACGAAAGAACTCCCATAGCAAACACCAGGTAATGTTTCCACTCTTCCTCCTGCTGGTTGTGTGGTTGGCCTCTGCTGGTTGCTTAATTGCCTGGATGTGTTTTTTTAGGATTCGACTAAAGCCATTCCTCTGCTGGTAGAGAGCTGCATCCGTTACATCAACCTCCATGGTGAGTCCGACTGTTGAAAATAACATGGTGGATCCTCCACTTAGCCTATTTAGGGGCTAGGGGCCAAATCCATACCGCTTACACCTATCAAGCCCTTTCAAGTTCCTCTGATGTGTACTGACTAGACTCTCATAACCGCCTCCCCATCTCCGTCAGGTCTTCAGCACCAGGGCATATTCCGTGTGTCGGGGTCACAGGTGGAGGTCAATGACATCAAGAACTCATTTGAGAGAGGTGAGAGGTCATTGTGAGGTCATCATACTTGTGCTTCCAGGTCAGGGGAGAGGAAACTGACCATGTCCGTCTCTCTGTTGTCAAGGTAATGACCCCCTGATTGACGAGGAGAATAACCATGACATCAACTCGGTGGCCGGTGTACTGAAGCTCTACTTCCGGGGGCTGGAGAACCCCCTCTTTCCCAAGGAAAGGTTCAACGACCTAATTTCCTGTGTTCGTGAGTAGCATTTCCTTTCTCTATGCTGTGGGGAGGTGGCGAGACAGGAGGACAGGGGTCTTTTAATGGGGGGGGGGATGTTTATTTTTTTGTGTGTATGCAATTAGTGTGTGTGTTTTGAAAAAAATTAACAGCTGTGAAGGTTTTGTGATTTACAGTGACATTTGAACAGCTCTAACATGCAATGTGTTGCAAAAACGACCTCATCAGCAGTCGATACGGCCCATCAAAACTTATTTAAAATGCAACAGATTCCAATTGCTTTGCATGCTTCACTTAAATGCAACTGTTTGTTTTAGGTCTCCATAAATGATCAGCGGCTGTTCATTGACAAAAAGAGCAGTTTTGAAATGCAGTAATAAAAAGTCTTATGAGTAATACATTACATTTTGGCACTGTCAAAATGGGTCCCTCTCTCTCTCTCTCTCTCTTCCTCCCACACACAATCTCCCAGTCCCATTTCTTTGTCTTCAACTCAGTTTCTTTCTGTCTTTCTGAAACACACACAGAGCTAGCCGCCTCTCTGTGGGCTGCTTATATTTCAGGATGTGTCAGGATTACACCTCATGAGTTCCTGGGAATATTACTGACAGCTGGTGTGTGTGTGTGTGTGTGTGTGTGTGCTCCCACAGGTATAGAGAGCCTGTATGACAGAGCTCAGTGTATTCGTAAGATTCTACTGGGTGTTCCACGGGTGACTCTGGTCGTGATGAGATACCTGTTCGCTTTCCTGAACCAGTGAGTGTCTGTACGCTAACACAGAACCACACATTAACCACGTCTGGGTTAATATAGAACCCACAGAACCAGTAATGAGTTAGTCTAGAACCAAGCAGAACCAGGTCTGGACTAGTCTATAACATAGAAACACACCGAACCAGGTCTGGACTAGTCTATAACATAGAAACACACAGAACCAGGTCTGGACTAGTATAGAACCAGTACTGGACTAGTGTTGAACACACAGAACCAGTACTGGGTTAGTTGAGAACACAGAGAACCAGTACCGGGTTAGTCTAGAACACATATGTCAGAGTCAAGGCCCGCGGGCCACATCCGGCCCGCAAGAAGGTTTTTTACGGCCCCTGGGATGATCTTGATTTATTATTAGAACCGGCCCGCAGCAAGCCGGCAGCCCGCAGATCTTTTACACGCACCAATACTACATTTCCCACAATGCAAAGGTGACGCACCGAGCAGTAGGCTGCTTCATTTCAATATTTATTGGCACAGCAGTCGTCAGCATCACAGTAAAATTAACTTTCAGATACCCATCAAAAATGGCAAAACGGAAGGTGGATACTGAGAACCGGGGGTTTCAAACAAGGTGGGAGTCGGAGTATATGTTCACGAAGGTAGCTGGAAAACCTGTGTGTCTTCTGTGTGGAGAAAGTGTGGCGGTACTGAAAGAGTATAATCTGAGACGACATTATGAAACGAAACACGCGGACAAAAACAAGAATATGGACATGGAACAAAGGCTACAAAAGGCAGAGGAATTAAAACGAGGCCTCAAATCTCGACAGGCTCTGTTCAAAAAAGCCAAATCACAAGGCCAGGCTGCTGTCAAGGCCAGTTTTATTTTGGCAGAAGAGATCGCTAAATCAGCCCGGCCATTTACGGAGGGGGATTTCATCAAAAACTGCATGATTAAAGTTTGTGACGAAGTTTGCCCAGAAAAAAGGCAACTCTTTTTAAATGTGAGTCTGAGCAGAAACACCATTGCCGAGAGAGTAGACCAGTTGTCCATCAATCTAAAAGAGCAGCTTGTGAAAAAGGGAAAAGATTTTATTGCATATTCCTTGGCTGTGGATGAGAGCACCGACATTTCTGACATTGCCCAGTTGTCAATTTTCATCCGCGGAGTGGACTCCAACCTAAGCGTGACAGAGGAGTTTTTGGCTTTACGTCCTATGCATGGCACAACTACGGGGCATGATTTGTATGAAGAGGTGTCAAGATGTGTAAATGAGATGGAGCTGCCTTGGGAAAAACTCGTGGGTTTGACAACCGACGGAGCACCTGCGATGTGTGGACACAGGAGCGGACTGGTGGCGAAGATACGGGAAAAGATGCAAGAGGAAAACGCGACAGGTGAGCTGACAGCTTATCATTGTATCATACACCAGGAAGCGTTGTGCGGTAAAGCCTTGAAAATGGAGCATGTAATGAGCATCATCACGCGCACAGTTAACTTTATCAGAGCCAAAGGTTTGAATCACCGCCAGTTCAAGGCATTTCTGACGGAGTTAGAAACGGAGCATGGTGATTTGCCTTATCACACAGAGGTGCGATGGCTAAGCCAGGGAAAGGTGCTTCAAAGATGTTTCGAGCTTCGTGAGGAGATTTGTCTTTTCTTGGACAGCAAAGGGAAAGACACAACACAACTCCGAGACGAAATGTTTCTGTGTGAAATGGCTTTTCTGTGTGACATTACGAGTCATCTGAATGCAATAAACTTGCAGCTGCAGGGTCGGGATCGTGTCATCTCTGATATGTACAGTACAGTGAAGGCATTTAAAACCAAACTGACTCTGTGGGAGACGCAGATGCGGAAAGAAAATTTGAGCCACTTTCCCAGCTGCCAGACCATGAAAGAGAAGCTCTCTACCAGTGCGTTCCCGAGCACACAGTTGGCTGATAAAATAGGTATGCTTGCCGCTGACTTTCAACGCCGATTTGCTGACTTTGAAGCACAAAAAAGCAGGTTGGAACTGCTCGGTAACCCATTTGCTGTTGACGTGGAAAGCTCACCACCAAACCTCCAAATGGAGTTGATTGACCTCCAATGCAATGATGCACTGAGGGCAAAATATGCGGCAGTGGGTGCTGCGGAGTTCGCCCGTTTCCTCCCCGGCACAATGCCCCAGCTGCGCATCCAGGCTGCTCAAACGTTGTCTATGTTTGGCAGCACATACCTGTGTGAACAACTGTTTTCTTTGATGAACCTGAACAAAACATCACACAGAAGTCGACTTACTGCTGAACACCTCCACTCAATTCTGAGGATTTCTTCAGCTCAGAGCCTTACCCCGAACATTGATGAACTTGTGGAAAAGATGGGACACCACCAAGTATCACCCTCAACCTCAAACAAGTGAACATTACTGTGCAATCACATATTTAGAGTTTTTACTCAGTTCAAGTTTAAAAGTTAAAATTTAATATTTGTTTTCACTGCATGTTACTTCTCCTTAAACAAAGTGTTGTTTTTGATTAATAGATTTTTGCACTTTATTTTTTTGTATTTCAATCCAATTATATTTTAAAAATATTTCAGTTGAGTGGATGATAGAAAATTGCTATTATTGTTTTTTCTTTGAAGTAAATTTAGCCCACTTTTGCTAAAATAGAAAATATAGTCTACTGATGGTGCCTTGAATACCGGTTTCTTTCATTTAATGTTCATGTTATGGGGATATTTATATAAAGGAAATTTGTCTTTTGTGTCTGTTGAAAATTAAAGATTACTGACAGAGCCATAAGAAAATATTGCTTTATTTATCTGATCATATTGTAATATATTTGTTAGGTTTTCAGTAGGTTCAATTAGGTTCACTAGACTATATGCGTCATTTAAAATTTTTTCAATGAACATTCGAACAGTCCGGCCCTCGTCTTGTAGCTGATTTTTTTATTTGGCCCTCCGTCCATTTGACTTTGACACCCCTGGTCTAGAACATATAGGTCTGCAATAGTCTAGATCACACACACAACACGGTCTGTCACGATGTCTCATCTCTGCAGCTCCAAATAGAGATGGAGGAGGAAGTGTGAACGGGAGGAGAGGGAGAAGTGTGAGGTGCTGGTGTGATCTACCACAGCAGATAATGTTAGATTGCAGAATGTTATATTACAGTATTCGGTACGAGTATGATGGACATTCAGTTTACTTCTATTTGTATCCTGGAGTGTTTTACTTCCTGCTTTTATTGCTGGCTCAGTAGCCCACATGTTTTATTTAACATTGTTATCAGGAAGTATTCCAAAAGCATGGAAATCTACATATGTGCTGACACTCCATAAGAGTGGGGATACAAATGATCTTGACAACTGTCACCCCATTTCAATACTACCTTCTTTAGAAAAGATTCATGAATCCTTGGTTAATGTACAACTTTTTATCGTTTTATCTGATAATTGCATTTTTAATATAAACCAATCAGGGTTTAGGCCTGGGTGTAGTACTACCACAGCAATCATGCTAGTTGTTAATGATATTGTCAATGCCTTGGATGCTAAAAAGAGCTGTGCTGCCTTGTTTATTGACCTGTCAAAGGCGTTCGACACGGTTGATCATTCTGTTTTGCTGAAGAAGTTATAAAAAAAAAATAGGCCTGGGATATACAGCCAGTTTTATGGTTTCAGAATTATCTTAGCGACAGAACTCAGGCCATCTTGACAGATTGGTTTGAATCTGAATTTCTTGAGAATCAAAAAGGTGTTCCTCTGGGTTCGATTTTGGGTCCAATATTGTTCACCTATATGAATGACATAGGAAACAGTGTTGATACTTGTAACATTCTCTATGCAGATGCCAGTTTTGTATTCCTGTGCCACCTCGGTGCAGCAGGCCATTCGTGAACTTCAGCATGACTTTGTTTCAATTCAGAAATCACTTACAGATCATAAATTGGTGTTAAAATACAAGTAAAACCAAGCTCCTGCTGTTCTCTAGGTCACGGAATGACCCTGAGGACCTGCATAATTGCGCTACAAATGGAGCCCAAATTGAGCTTGTTTCTCAATATAAAGTACCTGGGTGTCTGGACTGATGACAAGTTGTCCTTCGTAACGCATATAGAAAATCTGACTAAGATTGTTTTTTTTTATATCGAAATAAATCATGCCTCAGTATTGAAAATGGGAGAAAGATTGTTCAAACAACGCTTCTCCCTGTATTGGATTTTGGTGATATTGTTTACATGCACGCGGCAGCCTCTATTTTAGGACTCATTGTAGTCTGTATAAAAATGTGGGATGGAAGAGAGTAAGAAGAGAGCTGCATTCTCTTATTGATTTCCAAAGCAATCTGACAGACACTCCCTTCATATGTAACTTCATGAAGTTAAGAATCATAAATGACCAAATCCCTTCTCAGGAATGGATAACAATAGGCCTCCACGGATTTGGGAAAATCTGCGGGGTTTTTTTTTGCCTCTAATCTGTGGAACAGTCTGTAGAGTTCACTGCAGTTACATGTGCTGGTGCCACTCGGGCAGTTTACATTAATGATTGAGGACCTCTGTAGTTTAATGGGATTGCTTTTATTCAATACGTTTATTTTGTTATTGTGTGCTGAATTATATTGTTTTATACACAATGTATATGTATACAGGGCTCTGTTGTAAAATAGATTTTGAATCTCAATGTGACTTAAATCAAGTTTTAAAGAAAAAATAAGGGGGAAAAAATAAAGTGATGTGGTGTTTAAGTACTAACATTTGCCCTGTGCCCCCTGCACAGCTTATCCCAGTACAGCGATGAGAACATGATGGATGCTGGGAACCTGGCCATCGTCTTCGGCCCCACCCTGCTGCCCACGCCCGACGCCCTGGACCAGGTGGCCTGCCAGGCGCATGTTAATGAGGTCATCAAGACGGTCATCCTGCACCACGACATCTTCCCCGACCCCCCGGAGCTGCCTGGGCCCGTCTATGAGAAGTGCATGACTGGAGAACAGTACTGGTGAGACAGATGGACTATACTGTATACTCAAGCCTTGCAACCATCTGTGCTTTTATCATTCTGTTCATCCATTTTGTGAAATATCAAGAGGGCCCGGTTCTACCAAGTTTGTCTAGTATTGCTGACTGCTGCAGTTATGGTACTTACACTGCCTTTTTCTTCCTTCTCCTCCCCCACACCCAAACTCTTTCTCTCGCTCTCTCCCCCTCTCCCTTTCTAGCGAGAGTCCGTTCAGCGAGCCGGGTGGGGAGGCGGAGCCCGACGGCGGCACAGAGACTCAGACCAGTGAGGAGGGTATGCTTTGACCTCTACACAATCACCCAGTGGGCTTCTCTCTCTCATCCACCAATGGATAGAGAGCTGTCTCCATGGCAACAGCTAGCATAGAGACCCCCCTCTCTCCCATTGTGGGGGGGAAGGGGTGCAGTGGGGTGATGGTTAGCTAAGACTCTTATGCTCTGATTTCTCTTTCGCGTCCACCTCGTTCCTCATTGGCTGAGCTCGGGCAAGGTCGAGCTGGGGAGATGAGTTATTGACAGGTCCCGATCATACGATCTGGCTCTTATCGCTCCTTTCTCTCTGTCCTTCTGCCTCCCGCTTCCTGCTTCCTGCCTCCTCTCTCTGTTTCTCTCTTTCTCCCTCCCCATCTTTCTTTCTCTCTCCGTTTCTCTCGGTCTCTCAGAGGGGGAAGCAGTAGAAGCGGTGGCCAGGTTTGACTATACAGGCCGGTCGGGGCGGGAGCTCTCCTTTAAGAAGGGAGTGACCCTGCAGCTGTTCCAGCGTGCGTCACATGACTGGTGGGAGGGGCGACTCAACGGCACCCATGGCCTGGTGCCTCACCAGTACATAACACTGAAGGACAGGCAAGTACACGGCTACAGCATAGCTAGCACATAGCATACACGCTAAGTAACACAACCATGCCAAGAGAAGATGTCTGTAAAATATGCCTACAGCGGCATCCCGTTGTGGACTGTTATCAAATTAACTGTAGAATGAGGAATTGAAGTATCAAAGGAACTGCCCATTTTTTGATTATTTAAACTTGTTTTGGGGGATTTATGGATTGACGACCTAAGTTAATTAAATTGCAGTGAACAATTACTGGACACTGGTATTGATTGACTGATTTGATCATTTGTTTGATTAGTTACAGTGCCTTATTGGTAACAGGTTTTGTTTAGTGTTGATTATTTGATAAGAGGTGCTGTGTGGTGTTTCAGGCCTGACTCTGCATCGACAGTGGACAGCGACAGTGGGAGCACTAGCAATGACGACAAGAAAGCCAGAAGTGAGCTGAACTCTCCTACTGACAGACAGCCAGAAACCTACAACAGGTCAGTAGCTAGTTTGCCTGAGAGGAGGCCAAATTACAGAGGAGGAACCTCTTGATGCAATTAAAGCATTTAATTCTGGGAAAACTCCAGGGCTGGATGGCATACCAAACTTTTTTTTGATATACTCAGAGGACCATTATTAGCATGTTTTAACCACTCCTATATAAATAGTAGATTATCGGACACTCAACAAGGTCTGATTTCATTATTACTGAAACAGGATCCAAGTAGTATATTTAAAGATGCAGTCCATTTTTTATTTATTTTTTTAATCGGAGGGATCATACACTTCAATGTTGTGATGCAAAAATTCTAGCTAAATACTTAGATCATCGAATTAAAAAGGTTTTGTCAGTTATTAATCCTAATCAGACAGGTTGTTTTACATGGACGATATTTTGAAGATAATAAGACAAGTACTAGAAACAATAGAACACGATGAAATATCTGCAAAACCAGATTTGGTTTTCATAGCTGACTTTGAAAAGGCTTTTGATAAAGTACGACTGGAGTTTATATATAAATGCCTGGAATATTTCAATTTTTTCAATTTTGGAGAATCTCTTATAAAATGGGTTAAAGTTATGTATAGTAATCCTAGGTGTAAAAAAGTAAATAATTGCTACATCTCAGAAAGTGTTAAACTGTCAAGAGGAGTAAAACAAGGTTGTCCACTATCAGCATATCTATTTATTATTGCCATTGAAATGTTAGCGGTAAAAATTAGATCCAACAATAATATTAAGGGATTAGAAATCCATGGCTTAAAAACAAGTGTCATTATAGGCTGATGATTCATATTTTCTTTTAAAT
The DNA here is from genome assembly GCF_045791955.1 of Oncorhynchus clarkii lewisi. Taxonomy (NCBI): domain Eukaryota; kingdom Metazoa; phylum Chordata; class Actinopteri; order Salmoniformes; family Salmonidae; genus Oncorhynchus; species Oncorhynchus clarkii. Next base: position 9,028,193 of record NC_092179.1, on the reverse strand, counting down.
CCACAATTAGAATCCCTCAACAGCCTCAGAGGATAAAGATAATTTTTCTAACCTCTCTGGATTAAAACCAAATTATGATAAGTAAATATTGCGTATTGGATCACCAAAAAAATGCTACTTTTACATTACCGTGTAGTTTACCAATAAAATGGTCTGATGGGGATGTGGACATACTCAGTATACATATTCCGAAATAAATAAATGATCTGACTACAATACATTTTTGCTGAAAGTTAGCAAAAATACAGTGGAAAAATCACCCTGATTAACTTTTTGGTCATATCCTAGCTTACCTATTTGATTATGGTTTTGCCTACACCAAGCGACTTGCTTTTTAAATGATAAACTCAGCAAAAAATGAAACGGCCCTTTTTCGGGACCTTGTCTTTCAAAGATACTTCGTAAAAATCCAAATGACTTCACAGATCTTCATTGTGAAGGGTTTAAACACTTTCACGTGCTTGTTCAATGAACCATAAACAATTAATGAACATGCACCTGTGGAACGGTCGTTAGGACACTAACAGCTCACAGACGGTAGGCAGTTAAGGTCACAGTTATGAAAACTTAGGACACTAAAGAGGCCTTTCTACTAACTCTGAAAAACACAATGATGATCTGTGAAGTTACTTGGATTTTTACTAATTATCTTTGAAAATCAGGGTCCTGAAAAAGGGACGTTTCTTTTGTTTTGCTGATATATATATTTTTTTGCTATATATATATATATATATATATATATATGGGATACAAACTTCCCAGCTATGCAGATTTTGCTGCGGGGAGGCAGTCATTTTATTATTTATTTATTTTGGTACTGTCCATATGTAGCTCGTTTTTGGTCACAGGTCCAGGAATGGCTGAAGAATTGCAACATTTACCTAGAGCTAACACTGCAAATACTGGGTGATTTTTAAAAGTCAGTCAATTGATAAATAATATAATTATTTTAGAAAAAAAAAAAATCTTTAATTTACAATCTGTAGAAACCATGAGAATAGAAAGGTTTAGTACATTTGTGAAGCATCACGGCACAGCAAAGAGAAATCCAATATGGATGGTGTTAAGAGATAGATGGGAGGGGTTAAATGGAGCTGAAGGGTGGGACTAATAAGATAAATGTAAAACATACAGGGTTTATAAAATGTATATAGGTTCCGAAACTTTTGAAATAACAGTTGCAAATAGAAATCAAACTGGATGGACATCAGAAATAGAGGAAGGCCAGGACTAAAAACAATCAAAATATAACTATTGTGTCTGTAAAATGTGTATAGTATGTATAAGCTGGAAGTAGAAGCCTAAGTGTTGTTTAATAGTTTACTTCAATTGGGGGAGGGGTGGTAGGGTTTGTGGGGAATAATAAAGGAAGATAAATTCTAAAAAGTTATATGTTTATGTATGGTATGTATATCAATACATATATTTACCCCAAAAATATGGGGGATTGGAAGCGACAATCTATCAGCAATATTAAGCTGATCCACCCCATAAAAAAAAACAACAGGTCAGTAGTTACTCTGCATGAGACCTACAACAGGTCAGTAGTTACTCCGCCTGAGACCTACAACAGGTCAGTAGTTACTCCGCCTGAGACCTACAACAGGTCAGTAGTTACTCCGCCTGAGACCTACAACAGGTCAGTAGTTACTCCGCCTGAGACCTACAACAGGTCAGTAGTTACCCCGCCTGAGACCTACAACAGGTCAGTAGTTACCCCGCCTGAGACCTACAACAGGTCAGTAGTTACTCCGCCTGAGACCTACAACAGGTCAGTAGTTACTCCGCCTGAGACCTACAACAGGTCAGTAGTTACTCCGCCTGAGACCTACAACAGGTCAGTAGTTACTCCGCCTGAGACCTACAACAGGTCAGTAGTTACTCCGCCTGAGACCTACAACAGGTCAGTAGTTACCCCGCCTGAGACCTACAACAGGTCAGTAGTTACCCCGCCTGAGACCTACAACAGGTCAGTAGTTACCCCGCCTGAGACCTACAACAGGTCAGTAGTTACCCCGCCTGAGACCTACAACAGGTCAGTAGTTACTCCGCCTGAGACCTACAACAGGTCAGTAGTTACTCCGCCTGAGACCTACAACAGGTCAGTAGTTACTCCGCCTGAGACCTACAACAGGTCAGTAGTTACTCCGCCTGAGACCTACAACAGGTCAGTAGTTACTCCGCCTGAGACCTACAACAGGTCAGTAGTTACCCCGCCTGAGACCTACAACAGGTCAGTAGTTAATAACACACCACCGATCTATAACTTGCACAAAGCTAAGCTAGCGGTTTGTGGAGTGTATATTTAGTCAAGCGCTAATCTTAGTTAACGGTCTATACTGTACGTCTCTCGACAGCAGCCACCGCAGGAAGCGGACTGACATTTTCCGCCGCCCCCTCGGTCGCTCTAAAGACCATGGTAACGTGGGTGTGTTGGAGAGGAACTCGCCGCCCGTCACTGGTCACTTCAGCCCGCGGGAGCTCCTTCTGGGGCGGAGCACTGGCTTAACCCCGCCTCTTGACAGCCCCGAGCGTCGGCGCCGTTCCACTGCTGCGGTGACAGTTACCGTGAGCCGCCACGATTCGCTGCGTCGGCCTGAAGACACGCCCATCCGGCGCTCCAGCAGCGGGCAACACGGCTTCAGCTCCAGAACCCTGGACCCAGACACACTGGCACAGGTACTCTCTCTCTCTCTCACACACACACAGTTGAAGTCGGAAGTTTACATACACTTAGGTTGGAGTCATTAAAACTTGTTTTTCAACAACTCCACAAACTATATAGTTTTGGAAAGTCGGTTAGTACATCTACTTTGTGCATGACACAAGTCATTTTTCACAGATTATTTCACTTATATCATTGTATCACAATTCCAGTGGGTCAGAAGTTTACATACACTAAGTTGACTGTGCCATTAAACAGCTTTGAAAATTCCGTCATGGCTTTAGAAGCTTCTGATAGGCTAATTGACATAATTTGAGTCAATTGGAGGTGTACAGTGCATTGCGAAAGTATTCGGCCCCCTTGAACTTTGCGACCTTTTGCCACATTTCAGGCTTCAAACATAAAGATATAAAACTGTATTTTTTTGTGAAGAATCAACAACAAGTGGGACACAATCATGAAGTGGAACGACATTTATTGGATATTTCAAACCTTTTTAACAAATCAAAAACTGAAAAATTGGGCGTGCAAAATTATTCAGCCCCTTTACTTTCAGTGCAGCAAACTCTCTCCAGAAGTTCAGTGAGGATCTCTGAATGATCCAATGTTGACCTAAATGACTAATGATGATAAATACAATCCACCTGTGTGTAATCAAGTCTCCGTATAAATGCACCTGCACTGTGATAGTCTCAGAGGTCCGTTAAAAGCGCAGAGAGCATCATGAAGAAAAAGGATCACACCAGGCAGGTCCGAGATACTGTTGTGAAGAAGTTTAAAGCCGGATTTGGATACAAAAAGATGTCCCAAGCTTTAAACATCCCAAGGAGCACTGTGCAAGCGATAATATAGAAATGGAAGGAGTATCAGACCACTGCAAATCTACCAAGACCTGGCCGTCCCTCTAAACTTTCAGCTCATACAAGGAGAAGACTGATCAGAGATGCAGCCAAGAGGCCCATGATCACTCTGGATGAACTGCAGAGATCTACAGCTGAGGTGGGAGACTCTGTCCATAGGACAACAATCAGTCGTATATTGCACAAATCTGGCCTTTATGGAAGAGTGGCAAGAAGAAAGCCATTTCTTAAAGATATCCATAAAAAGTGTTGTTTAAAGTTTGCCACAAGCCACCTGGGAGACACACCAAACATGTGGAAGAAGGTGCTCTGGTCAGATGAAACCAAAATTGAACTTTTTGGCAACAATGCAAAACGTTATGTTTGGCGTAAAAGCAACACAGCTGAACACACCATCCCCACTGTCAAACATGGTGGTGGCAGCATCATGGTTTGGGCCTGCTTTTCTTCAGCAGGGACAGGGAAGATGGTTAAAATTGATGGGAAGATGGATGGAGCCAAATACAGGACCATTCTGGAAGAAAACCTGATGGAGTCTGCAAAAGACCTGAGACTGGGACGGAGATTTGTCTTCCAACAAGACAATGATACAAAACATAAAGCAAAATCTACAATGGAATGGTTCAAAAATAAACATATCCAGGTGTTAGAATGGCAAAGTCAAAGTCCAGACCTGAATCCAATCGAGAATCTGTGGAAAGAACTGAAAACTGCTGTTCACAAATGCTCTCCATCCAACCTCACTGAGCTCGAGCTGTTTTGCAAGGAGGAATGGGAAAACATTTCAGTCTCTCGTTGTGTAAAATTGATAGACATACCCCAAGCGACTTACAGCTGTAATCGCAGCAAAAGGTGGGCTACAAAGTATTAACTTAAGGGGGCTGAATAATTTTGCACGCCCAATTTTTCAGTTTTTGATTTGTTAAAAAACTTTGAAATATCCAATAAATGTCGTTCCACTTCATGATTGTGTCCCACTTGTTGTTGATTCTTCACAAAAAAATACAGTTTTATATCTTTATGTTTGAAGCCTGAAATGTGGCAAAAGGTCGCAAAGTTCAAGGGGGCCAAATACTTTCGCAAGGCACTGTACCTGTGGATGTATTTCAAGGCCTACCTTCAAACTCTGTGCCTCTTTGCTTGACATCATGGGAAAATCAAAAGAAATCAGCCTCAGAAAAAAGTTGTAGACCTCCACAAGTCTGGTTCATCCTTGGGAGCAATTTCCAAATGCCTGAAGGTACCACGTTCATCTCTACAAACAATAGTACGCAAGTATAAATACCATGGGACCACGCAGCTGTCATACCGCTCAGAAAGGAGACAAGTTCTGTCTCCTAGAGATAAATGTACTTTGGTGTGAAAAGTGCAAATCAATCCCAGAACAACAGCAAAGGACCTTGTGAAGATGCTGGAGGAAACGCGTACAAAAGTATCTATATCCACAATAATACGAGTCCTATATCGACATAACCTAAAAGGCCGCTCAGCAAGGAAGAAGCCACTGCTCAAAAACCGCCATAAAAAAGCCAAGACTACAGTTTGCAACTGCATGGGGACAAAGATGGTACTTTTTGGTCCTCTGGTCTGATGAAACAAAAATAGAACTGTTTGGCCATAATGACCATTATTATGTTTGGAGGAAAAAGGGGGAGGCTTGAAAGCTGAAGAACACCATTCCAACCGTGAAGCACAGGGGTGGCATCATAATGTTGTGGGGGTGCTTTGCTGCAGAAGGGACTGGTGCACTTCACAAAATAGATGGCATCATGAGGATGGAAAATTATGTGGATATATTGAAGCAACATCTTAAGACCTCAGTCAGGAAGTTAAAGCTTGGTCGCAAATGGGTCTTCCAAATGGACAATGACCCCAAAGTTGTGGCAAAATGGCTAAAGGACAACAAAGTCAAGGTATTGGAGTGGCTTTCACAAAGCCCTGACCTCAATCCCATAGAAAATGTGTGGGCAGAACTGAAAAAGCATGTGCGAGCAAGGAGGCCTACAAACCTGACTCAGTTACACCAGCTCTGTCAGGAGGAACGGGCCAAAATTCACCCAACTTATTGTGGGAAGCTTGTGGAAGGCTACTCGAAACATTTGACCCAAGTTAAATAATTTAAAGGCAATGCTACCAAATATTAATTGAGTATGTAAACTTCTGACCCACTGGGAATGTGCTGAAATAAATCCTCTACTATTATTCTGACATTTCACATTCTTAAAATAAAGGGGTGCTCCAAACTGACCTAAATCAGGGAATTTTTACTTGGATTAAATGTCAGGAATTGTGAAAAAGTGAGTTTAAATGTCTTTGGCTAAGGTGTATGTAAACTTCCGACATTAACTGTACATGCAGACAGACACCTGCTGCACACATCAAACTACACTTCATCTTATATGTTCTCTATTTCCTCCACCCTGCCTTGTTCCCGTCTCTCCGTAGGATATAGAGGAGAGTGTGAGTGTGGCTCTGGGGCAGCTGAAGCAGATGGAGCGTGGGGGCTGCAGACCCGCTCCAGACGTGGTCCTGGACACTCTGGAGCAGGTTAAGAACAGCCCAATCACAGCCTGCTCCTCCGAGTCACCCAGCCCCCACAGCACCCCCTCCACCCCAGGGACTCCTGGTACCCCAAGTCCCCTTAGCCCTCTGAGCCCCCTCATTCCTCTCCCTGGCCCCCCTCCCGCACCCCTCCGATCCACCAACCCCTCCCCCGACACCTTGGGCTCCTTCAAGCCTGTAGTGGGGACTCCACTCCGTATGGTGGCTCCACTTCGCCCCCCAGCCCTGAGGCCCAAACCCCTGGTGCCCCCCAAGAGTAACACCCCCCCTCTGCTGGACAAGTCCTGCACCATGTGATGAGCCAAACCAGGCCAACCCGGGCCAAATTAAAGAATAGGAGAACAGGGTACCTGCTTACTGTTTCAAAACCTGAACAAGGGTAGAAAGCGGTAGGACAGATCTGAAACGAAAAGGGTTTTATGTAGTAATCCAAAATAATACATGATATACCATGATATTTATGTGTGTTGTCAGGTTGGTGTGTACTCTTGTTGGTGTATAGGAGTTAACTTTCTCCATGTATCGAAGCATTTATCAAAGGGTAGCTATGTAAAATGGGACTGCTGAATGGGAGAAGTATAAGCTAAAGAAAGCAGAACCCTATCCTGTAAAAGAGATGTAGTCACAGATGTGTGGGAAGTGTAGTTCTCCAGTGAAATGTAGTTTCAGTGATGTGAACGTTGATTATGTAATGACAATAGGCTCTTCATCTAATGAAGGTCTATCACCAAAAGGCTGCTGTATTCTTAGTGTAGTTCAATTGGCTGCTGTATCTACAAGCGATTTTCATTGGCGAAGCAAAAGAAAGGGACGATGCGGAGTGATGAGGTGCCTGATGGGTAAAGGGAGACTCACAGTGTGGAAACAAGGGCGGATGTCTGATCTTTTTTATTTTCTATTTCACTTGGTTCCGCTGCTAAGCTCACTAATGCCTCAAATGAAGCCTCTTGAGGCATTGGTGACAAAACTCACATTCTATTTAACCAATGTTCAGCTATTTTAATGAATGTTCCCGTATTTAATTACGTCCAGCTCTCTATTGAATGTTCAGTGGGCACTAATGTCACAGGGCAGGCGGTGGCGTTAACCCTCACTACTAGAAAACAGCCTTCTCTTGTGTTCAACCGATACACACACTCAGGCCAGGGGAAATCGTTTGGAGGTACAGTGGGTTAGGAGTTTGTAGAGTACGTTTCCCTCAGCCTGGGTATGTGTGATTTCTTTCCCCATTGCCCTGTGTGTCTGTGTGTGTGTTTCCTCTGCCTGCCCTCGTTCTGTTCCTTTGTAAGTGCGATGGTGGATAAAATGATTTATTCATGTCTGCCTCTAGTACCAGAACATGTGCAGGACAGGGGTGCGTGTGTGCTGGCACTTAGTTTGTGTTACACTGAAGTCACTAAATAACCTTAAGTTCACAGTAAGCAAACCGGGTGGGGCTCTTGGGTGTAAATGCCCAAAATACACTTGAACAACAGCACACTGAATGTGTCCTCTTTACTGGGTTGGGAACTGGTGTGTGTGCATGTTTGAGGAGTCCTGGGGATGTGTGTGTCAATGTGAAAGTGCCTTTTTTTTTACCCTTGTCTTTGTGGGGAGTTGTAATCCACTCACGCATGTCCTGAACGAAGAGCAGCAGCACTTAGAATGAAATAATCAAAATGTTTTAGTAGAAGACTGATTTATGAATCCTAGAGTTAATCTATTGTGACATTGCACTTTGATGTATAGGAAAAATTGTGTACTTGGCATGTAGCATTATAACATGTGAACAGGTGCATTTTAAGGGATGTTGGCTTCTCTCTGAATGTGTCTGATAATTAAAGGAAATGGTTGTGTCTGTTAGTGTTGCTGTATCTGAAACTCCCGAGCTTCCTAAAGACGAGCTCTTATAGCCAAATGCATAGTATCGATGTTGTATTTATATTATAAATAAAAAAAAAAAAGGGGAAGAAATTAACAAGTGCGTTTTGCATAGTCGAGCCTTCATTATTGCCTTGTTTATCACCTGCTGGGTGTGGGGCCGGGATGGAGATGTGCTACAGTTGGCCGTCTGAACCCTCAGTCTTAAGAAGCTTCCCGAAAAGTGTGAAATCACCTCTTACACACACATGAAGCTTTTTTTTTCTACAGTCATTTTGGAATTAAACAGATAAATAAGTACAACTAAATAGAGGATGACATACCAGGAAAAAACTCAACAAATTAAGCACTTCTGTTGACGGTAAACAAACATCAATGTTAACAAAAGTACACAAATTAAGCAAAGGCTTTTTCAGTACATTGCATTCCATTATATCCCTGACGGGTAGGAAGTTGTCTGGCCTGTGATTGGAATAGAATCAGGTTAAATGTCTCAGTCAGTTCACTGTGAGAAGGCCACACTGCGTCAGTGACGCATCTCTTTTGGTCTGGAACTGATTTGACAAAACAAACTAAAAGATTCCAATCATGATGCTCAACAGAACAAGCAGTTGGACCACGGGTTGAAGCCATTCTCTGAATTAAAACAAGCCAATGTTGAGGTTCTAATTATATTTCAAGTAGTAAAGCAAAAAGGTCCTGGCCGCCCATATTAAGAAGCTAAAACCAATCAGAATGTTGCAACAATGTCACTGGAAGCTTTCCTAATGATTAGACAACTTGTTCATCCTGTCTATGGAACAATGCCTGGTCTCTCTGTTATAACGTTACACGCACACACTCATCTACCCCTTATGGGGACACAGTCAGTTTATGATGTATATGAAGTAGGGCATCTCTCTCTCAGCCCTTGGAGCCAGGTTTGAGGGTGCTGAATGGTTTGGAGTTCCTCAGTGAGCCAGAGATCTCCTGCAGGAAGGCGGTGATGTGCGAGTCCTTCTCGGACTTCCTACCGTCGAAGATGACCACCAGGGTGAAGTGTGATTCCGGTCGGGTCAAGTAGTAAGTGCTCTGGACTTTGTCGTCATAGAAGTGTACCACCTTGTCCGGCGTGTTGAGCTCCGCCTCGAAGTCGCCCATCATCATGATGACGTTGGGCCAGTGCGTGAGCGGCCGCTCACCCCCGGGAAGGGACACCACGGCGGGGAACTGCTCCACCCCCTTGGGAGCCTCGCGGTACGAGTGCGGGTGGTGGTACCCGTGGCCCTGGAAGCTGTCCAAGCCGCGGTTGTCGAACACCAGCGAGACATTGTTGGCATCGTGTTTGCGGATAAACGAACAGATCTTGCCGTGGTAATCGGGCGCCGTGCGTGCCGTCAGGGCCTTCATGTCTGCGGACACCGTCTGGCGGCTCAGCGCCTCATGGAAGTAGAAGCTGAATTTAGCAAGGAGCACCCCCTGGAAGCGCTGCAGCCACACGTACAGGTGGGGCGGCTGCACGGCTTTCTGGGACTGGCCTCCGAACAGGTGCTTGCGGGTCTCCCCCTGGCGCTGGAAGAGCTGTCCCCAGGCGGTCAGCTTAGAGCTAGCCCCATGCAGGCTGAGCAGGGCGGGCAGGAAGTGCCACTCTGACACCTGGGCCTGGCAGCGCAGGAGCTGTGTCACCACATCCACCTCTGTCTGGAAGCCCCCCTCCAAGCGGCCCAGGATGGGGTGGTGGAATCTGGGAGGGAGGGGGGAGGAGATGGAGGGGGTCACTGGAGAGCAAGCTATTTCTAATATAAAGGGAGACATGCTGGTGGTGTCAGATGGCAGTCTAAAAACTGATCACACTGCACTACGAATCAATTGTGTTTACTATTCAGTAAGACCAATTATCCTAATGATAAATAGCCTTATTAGTACTAATGCTGATTAATATACTGTAAGAGATGGACTGTGGCCGTGGAACAGTATTGGATGTTTCTGGTGTTCTCTGATGCTAAGGATGTGGCGACTGGGTGTGGAGGTGCTGGCCCTGATTAGCAGTTAATATCCTGTGTAGTCTCAATGCTGACTACGTTCCATGGCTGTGTCGACTGCTGTGCGAGAGAGTCACCTTCACCCCTGACTGCACAACCACCCATGTGTGCCAGATCGTGACTCGCTGCAGTGTGAACTGCACCACAGCCGCACAGTGGGCTTTTCTGTGTTGGGCTTGCTTTGGTTCCGGCTGAGCTAAATTTGATATCTGCTGATTTCAGCAGAAAGCTCCCCACCACTCCCTCCCCTGTCATGCTCCCCCACACGCCCCTCCCCCCGCATACTCTTGCCGTCTCTTTTTTCCTGCAATTTCTCAGCCACACACACTATTACAGCCTGCATGCACAGCTGAGCTGAGACATGACACGCCCCACACACCTGGAGCTGTATTTCTGCACCACCGCCTCGAGGGTGGCGACCAGCTCCTCAGAGTTGATGTTCTTCTGGCTGCCCAGTGCATGCATCTTCTCGTACAGGTCAGCCATCTCCATGCGGGCCTGGGTGAAGTGGCACAGCTGCTCCGACAGGTGAGACAGCAGGTCCTCCAGGTAGGAAGCGGAGCCTGGCTGGGCGTGGCGCCCCATGGTCACCACCTTCCTCAGCGTGTTGAACAGGGAGGTGTAGATGGTGCGGATGGAGTCCTTGCGGCTGAAGAACGACTGGCCACCTGCAAGAGTATGTTATGATCCTGATTAACATATTGGAGCAACGTAGAGAAAACAGTCCATGTTGGAAATTGTTGTTTGAGGAGCTATAGCCTAACGTAGCTGACGTAAAAAAACACACCAGAGCGGAATCCCAACAACCGTTTTTCAGGGGAAATGGAAGTTAGGTTAAATACTGTATCTGTGAAAACCAGAAACATCCGTTTTCAGCCGACCCCTCAGAGAGTGGGGTAGACACGATGTGCTGTCTTTTTGTTCGGTGGGTTTTATCTGAGGTTGGCATCCAACGTTATGGTGCATTGCCGCCACCTACTGTACTGGAGCGTTTAAACTAATTTCCTGTATCCCCTTCTCCCTCAAACTAGATCTAAGCCTCTCTCTTACCCTCTGATTCTTCCCAGACTGGAGCAATACATGCTCAACTGTCTGTTTCCTGGCAATAAATCACACTTTCCTGTTGGATGCTTTCCTATCACATTTAAGGACCTATTCAACCGGCTGTGTCCCACCTTTAATCTTGTAAAAATAGTCTCCCTTCCTGCTGTCCTCCCCTCCCCTGACATTCCTCTGTACTTGAAATAAATGCCTGCCCTTAGTATCTATTCCACTAATCCTTCCATCGCTGCACCATCAATGTCCATATCAGGCTTTTTTACCTCTGCTGTACTCATTGAAACTACAACATCAAACATCCCTACTACTAAGTGCTTGTTTAGCCAGTACATCAACTGCCTCATTCCCCTCCAACCTCACATGGGCTGGGACACAAGTAGATATTATCTGTATAACCATCTGTCTAATCCTGCCATAGGTTTGTAGTACCTCAAAGCAGGTCTTGTCTGCTACGTGAGCTAAATCATTGACTTCCTCCACACACTTCAAGTCCAACGGTATGGCCATCAGCTCCTCCGTATATACAGTCAGATGATCTGTACATACGTTCCCCCCATTCCTGCACTACAAATGCGGACCCAGTGCATCCTGTCCTTGGATCTTTCGAACCATCTGTGTAAATGGCCACAAAATCCTGGCACACAGTATCCAGACGTCTCTTAAACAAATCAGATGGATCAACACGCTTCATATCTTTCTATAGTCTCTCCAACACTTCTAGATCAACTACTGGAGGCGGGAGTAGCCATGGTGGTTTTACAGGAATAGCTAACGTTGGACTAAACTCCCCTCCATACAGTCCCATCTCCCCCTTGCCTGGGTATTACCCACCCAAAGTTCATATTCTGTCCTCGCTCATGTTCCCAGCATGCCTGTAAAATCCCTATTGCAGGATGAGACACCCCATGTCCCTGTAGGTTGACCCAATAATTAATTGCCAGCTGCTGTCTCCTAATCTGCAATGGCATATCCCCCATCTCCACCTGTAGTGCAGCCACTGGGGGCATATCCCCCACCTCCACCTGTAGCGCAGTCACTGGGGACGTCCGAAACACCCCACTACATAGAGTCCTTGTCCCTGTATAACATTTAGCCTTTCCAAGGAGGTCTATTACAGATCGGATCAATGCAACATACACAGTCCTCAATGAGGAACGCCCAGCCCCCCACTCCTTCCCTGTCAGACAGCGCATCACATTTAGCACCTTCTTACTTTTCCACCACGCTGTCAATGTGTTCTGCCCAGGTCAGTCTCGTGTCAAAGTACACCCCAAGGAACCGGAAGGACCCCATCCTCTACAAGTTTTTTTTCATATGACCTCAAACATACCACATCTCCCACCTTCCTCCTGGTAAAGTGAGTTCTCTACAGAGAACCTGAATCATCACATTAATGCCCACCGCTCTACCTTATCAATTGCTTCCTGTACCTTGGTGGCTATGTATGGCACATTTCTTCCCCATCATCTGAAAATAACGACCTCCCAATATCCGGCCATACCTGAGAGTAAACATCATTGACCATAATTGAGAACAGAGGTCTAATCACGCTCCCCTGCTGTGTACCGTTATCCACCAGGTAGCTGCTTGATAGAGAATTCCCCACCCTCACCTGGATAGACCTTCCAAACAGGAAATCCTTGATCCAGTTGTACGTTTTTCCTCCTACCCCCATAATATCGACGTGATATTAGCTGCTGAATACGTCCATAGGCTGAATATGTCCATAGGCTACCAGAGTGAGGACAGACATTTCACGGAATAAACGTGGTGAGTGAAAAAATTAAAATAGCCCACTATAGTAGGGAACCTGGTATCTTATTCTGCCGCTATACAACTTCGTATGCGTTGTTTGTTGACAACCTTGTTATTTACGAAGTTTTTGAAACAGATTCCATGTTGGAAAGTCCCACACATTATTCCCACCCTTGTAATAGGTAACAGTAATTGCACTGAGGGGTGTCATTTTGCCACACGAATGAGTTTTGTAGTAAAACAAAAAAGTCATTTTCTGTTCGTGCGTGTTTACATGTGGTACTTTTTACCCAGCTTATGTCCCAGGAACGTCATGTTGTGATAGGCCTTCTCCGCTGCGGAAAGGTGTGCGAAGGCGGCGAGGAGAGCGGCCCAAATGGCCCCTGCGCTCTTGCTGCTGTCCTTCTCTTTCTCCACATAGTCCTTCGCCCGGTCGAACGAGAACATTCCGAGCTGCGTGAAGAAACTCTCCAGAATCGCCCGCTCACGTGGCACCGGCCGCAGTTCGTCCTCACTCGGAGCCTCCGTCATGCTTTTAGGGGAGCTAATACAGCAAGTTAGCTAGCTATTCGATTCATAAGTCATTGCCGTACTAAACTGGTCGCGTACTAGCTAGATGCTACTGCTATCATGCTAGCTAGCCATCCATTTTTTAGCAACACCACTCTCGGCCCAATCTGTCAGAATGTATTGTTCATTTAGTACTGGCATAGAACAAACTACATTTTGCGTTAAATATAAATGTGTCTACAAATGTAACTAGCTTTCCGTAGACGCCATCTTGGTTTTATATCACAATACTACAGCAAATCAGAAGTGACTGGCGGGACCGTGGGAAGAGTTGCAATCTGAACCTGTAGCGCCCTCTTCTGGCTTGGAGTGGTTCGAAACTACAAGTAGATACAGAAACACACTTGAATGGAAATATGAAAATAAATAGTTTCATTCCATAATTTTCGTTGGATAGAGCTATGTTAATATTTAAGTACTTACCAAGCTGTAGGGAGTGTCATGTCATCCCTATGCCATAGGAACGAAACACCACCATTTATTTTCTCGTTAATAGCTGCGTTCTGTTTTGTATGATGTAAGAATGTTCTTTTTTTTTTTTAAACACCTGGATTTATCGTACAAAACATGCAAACAGACACTCAACGTAACACAATTTGGCTGTTAAAGTATCCTTGAACACCCTAGCAGCATTTGACATGAACTATTATTGACTGATTTCAATAGTCTAGAAAAAAAATGTAATCTGCTAAAACCTTACACAGCACATTTTTTTTTGCCACACATGCAAGAAGAAGGTAAGGGTTATTGTTTAAGGTTAGGGTAGGGACGTCCCAAGGGTACTGGATGGCACTGACCACTTTTTCATCTCACGCTGTTAATCAGTCACAGATGGATGAAGTAATCAGTGACCACAGACCCAGAGATAGAGGGGAAAATTACACCACAACGACCAATAATGTTTATCAATAGTATAATATAGGGGCTAAAACTGATTGTGTGCCATATTGGTAACATATTATTGAAAATGGAATGCTTGATATTTAGAATCGGAACACTTTCCACTTTTATCCACAACGGGGCGACAATCGCCATTGCATTTCTGTGATGTTCTGAATTGAACTCGATCGCCCCTGCGTGGAGAAAAGTAGAACTACTAGCACTGGCAATCTGTTGCTGGTTTGCTGCTTCCGCCTTCTCATCCGCAAATGAGAGAGGCACCAACAATGTCCAGCTACTCCAGAGTAATTCATCATGCCACCAGTATATTATGCAGCAACAAGGGTTCCCTGGCCCTCCAGCAATTGCACAGGAAAGTATTCCAGCGTGTTGAAATAACTGAGGACGACTTTTGGTACATCGTGAAGAAGTGTTCTCGGTTTGTTGCGGTGCGGAACCGAGAGAGGACGGACGAATGGGGAACTGACTGTGTGATTGTCGCCAAAACGTCGCTGCGGCTGTGTAAAAATTACACAAAACAAGATTGCAGAGATTGCCAGGAGCTTCACCTTTGCAAATATTTTGTTTATGGAAACTGTAGATTTGGGAAAGGCAGGTAAGCGAAACCTCGACCGTGGTGAGTAGTTTTTGCTAGGTTGAAGAGGGGAGTGGCTAGCTAGCAGCAGCATAGCATATATGAGAGCCATCACGCCCCCTTTTATTCTGTATTGATCAATCTGGACAAATAACACCTGCATCTTCTAGTCTACTAATGTATGAAAACTTGTGTTAGCACATTTATTAATATCATCAGGTATATTATAAATACAACATATTGCCATATGATGCAGAATTGCAGATTTGCTTAGATTCCTTGATTTGGAACAAGGCATATCATGATCATGAGTTTTCAGTAGCCTACACAAAAACAAAATGATGCTTGATGTCTTTATGGTACACTCCTGTCTGTTTACCTACTCTACTCCAGTCTGTGTGTGTGTGCTGTTCTCTCTCTGTAGGAAGCAGTGTAAGTTCTCCCATGACGTGCGTTCAGAGCATAACTACACGCTCCTGAGGGAGTGCACTCTGCATGAGCTGCACGAGGATGACCTGTTCCTGTTACTGCTGCAGAATGATCCCACCCTGCTGCCTGAGGTAACACATACACACATACACCAACAGATTGCAACCCAAATAAATGCTTCACAGAAACACACACACACACAAAATACAGCACAGGCCGCTCCACTACAGACTAGAGCCCCACTACACACTAGAGCCCCACTACACACCTGGATGGAGCCTTACCAGGGCCTGGCGGTTTCCATTAAGAAATGAGCCCAGTTCCAATCCCTAGCACCTCTCCCTAAGCCCTTGTAGACTTTTTCATATACCCTTTCTCCCTTAGATGAATACAGTAGAAATGCAATGCTGTGTCTCATGCTCTCTTTGTGTGTGAATTTGTCTGTCTTGCTCCATGAAGTCTTGCTCCTTTAAGTAAAATGTGGGACGTTTCTGCATTACAGGTTTCTGCCCTCAGGGAGTGTAGCAGTGTTCTGAGTGCTCTTTGTGTACGAGCTCATGGGTAGAAGGCGTAGACCTCTTTTTCTCTCTCACTCTTTTTATCTCTCTCTCATTCTATCTCCCCAAAGAGGGAAGGACAGGAGTAGCTTACATCCTGGCATTCCAGAGAAGGGAATTCTGGACAAGTCTATAGGCAGGTTCAGTGCCAGTGAGAAGTGAATCCTGCACACTGATTGGACGATACCGCTCCGAACTAGATGCACCCGTAATCTGATTGGACAACTATACGGAGACAAACAAGTTTCTCAAAAAGAAAAAGGAACAAACGCGTGTTTTCCGAGAGTAATGTTGGCTCATCCAGTCTAAACAAATATCACAAGTAAATCGATGAAAAGGTTGAAAAGACAAAAGAAAAGAACACTACGAATACCATCACGTCCAGCCTAAAGCCCAGTGTGGGTGAAGAGTGATCTGAGATGAAGACAACACCTTGAACCTGTGGGACTTCTTGTGTGTTTAAAAAAAAAAAAAAAAAAAAGCAAACAAAGAATGTTATGTTTTTTTAAAGAATAAAAAAAAAAAATGGAAATATAAAAACTTACGCTGTTGATGTGGGTTTGTCCCCAGGAAGTATTCGTTACCCAGAGAGGTAAAGTAGAACTTCTTGGTGTGTGAGGTTAGATCATTTTTTGGCCGGTGACCATGTAAGCCTTCTAAAGGCAACTGCTTGACCCAGCCCCTCTGGTTGGCTATGTGTGACTGCATTTCCATGATGATTGTCTCTGACGTTGTTGCCGTGTGTTCCTGACGTCAGGTGTGCTCTCACTACAACAAGGGCTCCGGGCCCCACGGCGCATGTACCTTCAGGGACAGCTGCACCAAGGTGCACATGTGCATGCACTTTGTGCATGACGACTGCATGTTCGGGCCCAAGTGCAAGAGGCAGCATGTCATCGACCAGCATGGCCGCCGCATGCTGGAGGAGAGGGGCCTTAGCGGTGACATCATCAACGACCTTCCCTTCGTCTACCAGAACCTCCACCGCCTCAACACACCCACTACACCCTACACTGCTAAAGGTACGTAAATCCCTCCTGGAGTGTGTGTGTGTGTTATTTTGGCTTGATCTGCAGTATATGTGCATAATCCCTCTGTATATGTGTGTTTCAGAGCGTGTAGGTGAGCTGGTCTCCAGTCCTGTGGTCAAGAAAGAGGACAGGAAGGAGATTTGTCTGCATTTCATACGCAAGAACTGTAGATTCCAGGGTGAGCTCTCTTCTCCTCGATGTGAAATATTTATTTATTTTTGCCTGTTCAAATTGTATTTGTCACATGCGCTGAATACAACAGGCTACCCCCTCCCTCCCCAGGCTATGAAACTATGAAAAAGTGTTAAAGGAATCAAAATCTATTTTTATATTTGAGATTCTTCAAAGTAGCCACCCTTTGTCTTGATGACAGTTTTGCACAGTCTTGGCATTCTCTCAACCAGCTTCATGAGGTAGTCACCTGGAATGCATTTCAATTAACAGGTGTGCCTTGTTAATTTGTGGAATTTATTTTCTTCTTAATGTGTTTGAGCCAATCAGATGTGTTGTGATAAGGTAGGGGTGGTATACAGAAGATAGCCCTATTTTGTAAAAGACCAAGTCCTTATTATGTCAAGAACAGCTCAAAAATGCAAAGAGAAACAGAAAATGCCATGAAGCGCTATGATGAAACTGGCTCTCATGAGGACTGCCACAGGAAAGGAATACCCAGAGTTAACTCTGCTGCAGAGGATAAGTTCAGTAGAGTTAACTGCACTGCAGATTGCAGCCTAAATAAATGCTTCACTGAGTTCAAGTAACAGTCATAACTCAACATCAACTGTTCAGAGGAGACTGCGTGAATCTGGACGTCATGGTCAAATTGCTACAAAGAAACCACTACTAAAGGACACTAAGAAGAGACATAGAACGTGAGCAATGGACATTAGACTGGTGGAAATCTGTCCTTTGGTCTGATGAGTCCAAATTTGAGATTTTTTAGTTCCAGCTGCCTTGTCTTTGTGAGACAGAGAGTAGGTGAACGGATTATCTCCACATGTGTGGTTCCCACCGTGAAGCATAGAGCAGGTGGTGTGATGGTATGGGGGTGCTTTGCTGGTGACACTGTTGGTGAATTATTTACACACTTAACCAGCATGGCTACCACATCGTTCTGCAGCGATACGCTATCCCATCTGGTTCGCGATTAGGGGGACTATCATTTGTTTTTCAACAGGACAATGACTCAATAACACCTCCAGGCTGTGTAAGGGCTATTTGACCAAGAAGGAGAGTGATGAAGTGCTGCATCAGATGACCTGGCCTCTACAATCACCCAACCTCAACCCAATTAAGATGGTTTGGGATGAGTTGGACCGTAGAGTGAAGGAAAAGCAGCCAACAAGTGCTCAGCATATGTGGGAACGCCTTCAAGACTGTTGGAAAAGCATTCCTCATGAAGCTGGTTGAGAGAATGCTAAGAGTGTGCAAAGGGTGGCTACTTTGAACAATCTAAAATATATTTTGATTTGTTTAACACTTGGCTACTACATGATTCCATGTGTTATTTCCTAGTTTTGATGTCTTCATTATTATTCTACAATGTAGAAAATAGTAAAAAAATAAAGAAGAAACCTTAAATGAGTAGGTGTGTCCAAACTTTTGACTTGTACTGTAGGTAGGGATAAAGTGATTGCATAGATAATTAACAGTGAGTAGCAGCAGTGTAAAAACAAAGGGGGGGGGGGGGGGGGGTTCAATGTAAATAGTCTGGGTGGCCGTTTGATTAATTGTTCACGGTCTTATAGCTTCGGTGTAGAAGCTGTTAAGGAGCCTTTTGGACCTAGACTTGGCGCTCCCCTTTTGGTATATTTTCTATGCTTTTGGTATGTTTGGTTGTGGTTCTTTCATGCTTGTTTGTGTAATGTGTTTGTGTGCCCAGACCAGTGTATCCGTGTGCATTTTAACTTGCCCTATAAGTGGGAGGTGTTTGATGGGAACGGCTGGATACGCCTGCATCACACTGAGGACATCGAGAGAGCCTTCTGTGACCCCCGGAACACACACAGGTCAGGGTTCACCACTGCCCACTAAAGTTGAAAGTGGACTCTTCCGCACCTTTCAAACCAAGACATTTTCCCTCCAACTTTAGCATCCTGCTAACTTTCATTTCCGCGAACCAACCTAGTCATGATTGCGGTAAAATTCTGCCTACGGCTTAGTATGAAATGTCGCCGTAATGCACTATGCTCTTAAAGGAAAATTCCACCTGTATTTTTGTATTTTGAAAGTTCTATATCTTAACTTGATTGCTGACATGCAAAAGAATTTGGGACTACATCAACAATGGACTAATGAAACAAATACCAAAAGATAGTTTTTGGGAGTTTTTCTTTAAGCTCTTGATGGTAGCTCGGCAGCGCACTCACTACTCTCCTCCTAGCTGTTCCAAACGTTGCGAGGCATGTCACTTCACCCATCTCTTCACCATGCCCAGCACATGAACTGTTTTCTTAACCACACCTGTAAATATTCATAAATATTTACTTTGGGAATAAATATCACTGAATGATGCACATATTGGAATAAAGTAGGCTAACTCATTTGAAGGCATCAAATTGTTGCTTACTGAAACTCTGGAAGTCATCATTGTAGTCATCATACATTTGAATTGTAGCCTTCCCTGTGTGTGATCAACTATTTTAGCACCGTTTTGCGCGGCTTGGAGACAAGCGTGGGGCCTCTTGATAGTTCAATCAATGTCCGAGTGTTATTTTCACTGAATCTCCATTTGGATGTTTGTTAGGCTACAATTAGGCTGTGGAAATGTTAGCGAAGTTGAGGTGAGTGCTGCTCATGATCGTCTTGTCTAGTTGGCTCATGTATTGACACTGATCAGAACATTTTGGCAGTATGTTATGTGGATTATTTTGCTCTTCAACTTGCAGTCGTTTAGTAGCCTAGTCCTATCTGACCAAAAGATTGGGACTTGTCTTAATCAATGTGATTTTCTTTCACTGAATCTCCGTCTGTAGGATGTATATGGTTAATTCTCTGTCTGGGAAAATAAGTAGAGGTGGTATAGCTCATCTTTTTGTTTGCTCACCTATCACTGATAGAAACATTTAGCATGCAATAATGTAGCCTTAATCAAATATAGGCCTAACTCCAAAAGCCTGCAGAAGTTGTGAAATATGAACACGAGACATGCTTTTTAAAATATAGATTGCTACTTTTTTTCAGTCGGTTTCATGATAAAGATTCTCTCAATCTAAGACCCTATGCCTGCTCCCTAACAAAGCGGAGTGAGGGTAGGAAAGCGGAGTGAGGGTAGGAAAGTGATGAAACGTGGATTTAAAAAAATAAATTAAAAAAGCATGGGCTTACCTTGGGCTCTGTTTCAAAACAAAACGTTTTATATGACAGCGGTTCCACACTTCATTCCACACTTTGCCAGTTGTGTGGGAAAAATATTATTTGTATTTTATACGTTCGTCCCCTACTATAAAATACACTGAACAAAAATGTGACCGACAACCTCGATTCGGTCTTATGTAGCAAAATTTAAAATTGCGTTTTTTTTTATTTTTACATTGGATAAAAGTAGAGACTCAGAGCCACAAAATGGTCAATCGTACACTGCAGAGGAGGAACAAGTACTTCTGTTTCGAAAGTTGATAAACTTGTAACCTCACTTTTGAGAAAATGTCCCTTGAATGTTTTGGTACACCTTTTTCTTTGTCTATTGTTCACACCCTCTTAAGCCATAGCCCCTCCCATCTATTTTTAATGATTCACATGTGAGGCCACGTGCTGAACAGGGTGAGTAAAGCAGTGTAGTAAACAACCAAAGATGAAGACTAAAAGTGGTGAAAGTAGTGGCCTACAATAAAGGAAAAACTCAAGGTGAAATACACTTTATTTAGTCCTTGGCCTATATCCTAATCTGACTTTTGTGCAGGTCATGTTGTTATTCACATTACCGTCTCTGGCAAACACACACTATATCAAATACAAGCAAAGTGTATTTGTCACATGCACAGGATATAGAAGGTGTAAACGGTACAGTGAAATGGTTATCAAAAATAATGTATAAATATTTTATAATTATTAGATGATGCTTACCCAGAACAGACACACTTGTCTAAATTGATGGGTCATGTGAAACAAATGCTATAACCACCTGCCAGCCACATCTGCCTAATTGGATTGTTCACTATTGTCTAGACATGTTCATGAAATACAATAAATAGATGGTCGTAATCACTCCCAGACACACCTGGCTAATCTGCTGGGTCATGTAATCTGGCAAAGTGGAGTCTTTTTGTTTAGACATGTAGCAACAAATGAACCATAATCCCAACCCATACCGCTAGCATTACAAACTGATTGTCATAGCTAGCCACCATGCATGAAATGCTGTAGTATGAACCTGCAGGTAGCTAAAGCTTACCAACTAGGTTCAATGTTAGCTAGCTAACATTAGGCTACAACTAGCAATGCAAATGGTTTTCTGAGATACGAGTAATATTACCACACAGATCAAACTTGTAACATTAGCTAGCGAGCCAGCAAGCTACTGTTCCCTAGCTAGCTAACAGTACGCTTTAACTTACAATGAAAGCGACTTTCTGACTAAATTTGAAATGTACAGTATAATATCTAAAAATGAAGATAGATTCTTACCCGTATACATGGATGAGCGCTTCACGGCAGACTGGAACCCCTTTTTACTCCATTACAACTTGTTTGGCCCCCGTTGTGTCAAGTCACTCCAGTTCACACTGACCGTGTGCAGAAAGTCGTCCGTCACAACTTTTCCCTCTGATCTTTGTCGATAGTGCCTGCTAAATTGGTTAACTTGTATGCTCTCGTTGACTGGCCCTCGCTTCATATTCGTCACCAAACCCACTGGCTCCAGGTCATCTACAAGTATTTGCTAAGATAAAGCCCCACCTTTCTCAGCTCACTGGTCACCATAGCAGTACCCACCCGAAGCACGCGCTCCAGGTTGGGTACTGGTCACTGGTCACTCCCAAAGCCAATTCCTTCTTTGTCCGCCTTTCCTTCCAGTTCTCTGCTGCCAATGACTGGAACGAATTGCAAAAAACACTGAAGCTGGAGGCTCATATCTCCCGCACTAACTTTAAGTACCAGCTGTCAGAGCAGCTCACAGATCAGTGCACCTGTACATAGCCCATCTGTAAATAGCCCATCCAACTACCTCATCCTGGTTTTTTTTGCTCCTTTGCACTCCAGTATCTCTACTTGCACATTCATCTTTTGCACATCTATCACTCCAGTGTTTAATTGCTAAATTGTAATTAATTTGCCACTATGGCCTATTTATTGCCTACCTCCCTTATCTTACCTCATTTGCACACACTGTATATATACTTTTTCTCTATTGTGTTATTGATTGTATGTTTTTTTGTGTAACTCTGTTGTTTGTGTCGCACTGCTTTGCTTTATCTTGGCCAGTCGCAGTTGTAAATGAGAACTTGTTCTCAACTAGCCGACCTGGTTAAATAAAGGTGAAATAAAAATAAAATACATTCAGGGCACTGTTTCCGAGAGCAGTAGCAACACTTTTGCAGTTCTCCATTGAAAACGTTATATCTTTCAAAAAAGCTGCAGTAACAAGGATCATTTACACATACTGAGCAGCTCACGTTATAGACATAAGCATGCGAAATCGAAAACTGTGATTATTTTTTTAATTATTGAACCGAAACCGAACTTACCTCAAAAAGCACTAATCGCTTACCACTAGTAGTATCCTAAACCTATCGATGTTCCATTTAGCTGGGTGAATGGAATATGAATGACAGTCATCCAATATGGTGTAATAGAAATAAAGCCCTGCTCATGAAGTAAAAAACGTCCTCCCTCGTCTTAAACGGCATCGACAACCACTGACGTCCCCCCATATCGGCCCACATGCACTCTCTCTCCTTAACTTGCCGGCATGTGCACGTCAGATATAAAAGGCTTATCCAAGTAAGAATGTGGTAGAAATAGAACGGTATGAACTGGGTTCTAATAAACATTAGCAGATTTTTTTTACAGGCAACATACCGTAAGTCTGACTGTAAAATTAAAACAATCCATGAATGTCTCTCTCTCTCTCTCTCAGTCCGGGCTCTCGGCCAGTAGACTTCCTAACGATGACACAGGAGTCAGACCCAGTGCGGCGCCTGTCCACCGTTTCCTCAGTAACAAAGCCGGCTCACTACATCCTGACCACTGAGTGGCTGTGGTACTACAAGGGCGACCACGAGAACTGGATTGAGTTTGGAAGACCCGTGAGTCTGGAGGGAGAAGGGGAGGCATTGAGTTCTGTGGTGGTTGTTTTGTGGTTGAGATATGGTTGTGAGGATTCAGTGATGTTAAGTTGTATTGGTGCTGTTATGGTTTAAGAGCATTCATTATTGATAAGGGCCAAGATTCAATGCAAGGCGCTCTATAGAGCAGCACATTACTCTCGTTTTAATTTAGCATGAGCCGACATGCACAGCGTTTACCATGAATGCTATCTCCACGAATGTCGGGGAAATTACCATTAAAGGGCGCATTGTCGGCAGTCCAGTGTGCTGCTCTATAAAACGCCTCGGATTGAATCCTAAAATATGTGCTGGTGTTGCGGTCAGGACGATAAACAGCGTACGACATCCCTCTCGTCCCGGGAGCTGGAAGAAGCGTACCTGGCAGACAGATCTGCTGAGGTCACCATTATGAAAGGTCACCGCAACTACTACCTCAGTTTTCAAGGTAAAGCCCTTGTTACACCCCCAACATGTGCCTGCACTGAAATAGCTGTGTAAGAAATGAACCTGATCAATATGTTTATATCAAAAACATACAGGGACCAGGACGAGGAGTCATTCATATTTGACCTCTCCCTTCCTTCTTTTTTATTGTACCCTTCCTTTCTCTACCCTACCCTCATTTCCTCTGCCCCTCTCCTCATCAACTTGTCCTCCACTTTCAAACCTTCCTGCAGACATGTACCAGCGGAACCCCAAACACAACACCAAGAGGAGGGTGCGTCGCCGACCACGCTTCATCTCCATCATGGAAGTGGAGAACAAGACTGCACCGTAGAGAGAGAGAGAAAATAAATGGGAGGAATACATGGGCAGATCTGTAGCTCTCTGAATGAATGGAGTACCTTTACTCTGGATCTGGTGAGTGGGGATAAATTGGACTGGCTGACAGTCACCCCAATACAACACAGTATGTAAATTACTCAATACCACAGGGATGACTACCAGGTACAGCCAGGAAGAGCCAGCAACAGGAAATCTGTGTGTTGATCATTTCAAATAATGTTAGTGATATAATATGCATTTTGTTTGCAATCATTTTTGGGGGGGTTCATTGGGAAAACCTGGTGCCCTCAACTGAAGTCTGTTTTTACGTTTCCTGTAAGCAAGTAATCAATATCTAGGTACAACTCATCTTTTATGTACAAACTGTCTGACTGTAGACAAATGAGGAAGTAAGTTTTTTTTTGTGTGTATATTTTAACATTTAGAATATCTATCAAGTTATGAGTTAATCGCGGTCTGTAGTATATAACTCTATTTCCTAGCATGCATCTCTATATTTGTGTGAAGATGTGATAATAAACTATAGACTGGTCTGCCATGTTTATTTGTGGAATAGTTTTGTCTATTTTATGTTATTCAAGACCATACTCAAACTATCATTTGCATGTATCCCCATGTTTATCATAATTAATAACACAGAAACCTTATTTTGAAGATCATTTGGCCCTAATATTCTACATGAAATCCATATAGATCCATGATTCACAAGGGTCTATGCCTTGCATCAAGCAGGACAAGTTAACCGGTATTTTGAGTGCTATTCTCCAAGCCAATTACCAGGTATGTTGGCACACGCATTTGAGGAATGCTAGGGGTGTTGCAGAGAACGCTCTGCTGCAAAACCATCTAAGCGATGCGCGCCTCCCAATAATAAACCCAATTATAGCGTGCTCATGATTTGTGTGTGGAATCGAATGTCATTTTCGGGTATTATGGACAAAATTAGAGGCGTTATGATAGATTCCTATTTGAGGCGGACAGTATGATACTGAGACGTGTCCAGAATCTCAGGTTTTCCAATAATGAGCGTGTGACGTTTCACCGCGAGATGAACACGGCGCGGCTTACGTTCAAGTGCTCGGCCGCGAACAGATTCAGTCATTACTGGCGACATTGGGAGTTATTTATCTAACGGAAAAAAACGGGTTTTCAGTTTCTGCAATATAGTAATTGTGTTCGTTCTCTCCTTGCCGGGGAGCGCGTGGCTGCATGGGCCTGGGAGAGGCGTGACGCGCCTGTACCGCATCTCCTGGATGGCAGGTAGGCTCCATCACATCGCTGTGAAAAAATAGGCTATGGAAAGAAAGAAATGCACCGAATGCTATAGGCTAACTGTGTGTTTGAGATATTTTGATTAGCTTTTTTCTTTTCTTTCAGTTACACTTAGGTTGGTTTAACATTATCAGCCGATTGTCAGCATTCAGTCTAAAAAAGGCTTCCAAATTTGAGCTATTAACAGCTCGCCCTTTTTATCACTGAAATGTATCAATTTGTCTATTGCTGCGAAAGTGTAGGCATACTGTGGGAAACTGTAAGAATGTCCGCTAGACGAGGTAGCCTAATGATAAAGATAGGATAATAGGTTTGGAATTGTCATGTCCGACAGTATTATAGGTTAATTATGATACAACTAAATCCGTTGGCTATCTCAAATAGACCTAATAAATAAAGGAACTGCACGGTGGCCGTCGGATGTGTGAGATGCATGATGTTTGTTGGCAGCCGTGGCCTAGTATAAGCCTCCCAATAATGGGGTCAGCCAGCTATCAAATGTGTCAGGACACTGGTAAGGCGTCTGTTGCTTTAGTAGCCTAGTTAAAAATAGGCATTAACCCATTCAATGTATCTATACAATGAAGATATTGGTATTATTAGGCCTTTATCTCAATATATTTGTATTATTAGATATTTGCATATAGGGTCGCCTGAAAGCATGCAGTGATGATGCTATTGAGGAGAGATGGCATCGCACGTGTGTGATGTGACAACTAGCGTGCCATGGCGATTCTGATGAGCGCGTGTTCGAGGATGTGCCCCGGAGTCTCTCCGGGCCTGCGCACTAATTGCGCGCACCTGCTGGTAGCATCCTTGCTGGTGTCCATGACGATGTCAAGCTCACCTGTTGCAGGTACGTGACATTTAATTGCCTTACCCTCATAGTCATGGATGACTGATAGCTTTGAGTCAGAATGATAAGAACTACTGTTCACACCTGGTTTCATCAAGGTACACTGAGACAGGGCCAGTATTTGACTTTCATTTGACTTTCCCAGTATTTGACTTGCCCTTGACTTTTGGAGCTGGCCTTGGCGCTGAATGCACCAACTTCCATATTCACCCCCATCTCGTTACCTCGTGTCTTTCCATCCTTTTAACTCTGTCCATTCATCCTCCTGCATCTCTGTGACTCGGTTATGTCGTCGGGGACAGATGGACAGTGGATGCCTACACACACAGTCATCCCTCAGTCTGTCCCACTCACCGGCCTTGAGGCATCACACACACACACACACATACGGCGCATACAAGCACCCCCTCAAAGTCAAAATATATCCTGACTTAAAATAAAGAAATCTGTGGGCGGCTGTGCGACAGGGGCAGACGGACTGCTGCCCGGTGATGAAGGATGTTTAGCACTGCTGATTGGATCATTGTCACCACAGCCATGTGGATCGACCGTAGGGTGCTGCATGCTATTCTTAGAAACACAAGTCTTTTCTCTCACCCATCTTCATTCCTGCGGTCTCGCTCTCTTTCTTTCTCCTCTCTCTCTCTCGATTACTCTTCCCCTCTCTAATTCTGTTTCTCTGTATTTTTTCTGCTCTCTCCATCACTAACTCCCTCTCTGTATCAATGTAATGCGTGCGTGCGATTTGATCCTGCTGTTGGCTGGGACGCCTCTTGAGCTGTGTGCCGTGTCTGCAGCATACCAATGAGCTTGCCGCCACACAGCACGTGATGCTGCCGCAATGCACGGCAGAGCCTAGTCAAGGCTAGGAGGAGGAGGCAGGGTCCTCGCCATAATGTAACTTACACACACACACACACAGCAGTATTGTGTGTGTGTGTGTGTGTGTGTGTGTGTGTGTGTGTGTGTGTGTGTGTGTGTGTGTGTGTGTGTGTGTGTGTGTGTGTGTGTGTGTGTGTGGGAGAGGGGATGGAGGAGCAGGGAGAGCTAGGAGATTGTTCATTTATTCTGTTTGAGTCAAGGTAACTATCCCAGAGTGATTATCATACATCTGTACTGTGATAAATCTGTATTGTGATACAGTATATTGTGCATAAAATCATGATAAATGCACTGTGGCACTGGGTGTTTTTCAATGCCTATGTGTGCGTGTAAGACTCCTCAGTGTCCTGTTGAGTGACGATTGTGTGCGCAGGGCCGACCCTCCAAATAAGTGACAGTCGGGGTCTCAACTTAGTGCTGAGAGTTAGAATGATAGAATACAGAAGGTGGCATTGTGAAATTTGGTACTGCATCAGCAGTTTTCCTCTTATGTCAGTCACTCAGTTATCCCATGTCGGCTAACATTTCAGCCAGCTATCTAAAAATTGTATGTAGTAATCATGCAGGGCACGTGCCCAGGGGCCCTGACCTCCAGGGGGCCCCCATTGATTTGTTAGTCACTCACCCAGATATTGTATTAACATGGCTTAAGTCATATGGCAAAATATGTGGAATTGCTGGAAATTGGCATTAAAACAGAAAATATTCACCTTTTACCAAATGTGTATAAATTGCAGGAAATTGGATTTTAAAACTGCAACATTTCTCTCTGCCCCATGACAAAATGTGTAAAATTGCAGTACTTTTTACAATTTGTTATGAGCCAAGAGGGGGAGACACAGATGTTTTGCCCATGAGATAGAAGTCACACAAGCAAATCTCGCTTAGGGCCCCTAAAAGGCTAGGGTCGACTCTGTGTCTGTGTGTGTGTGTGTGTGTGTGTGTGTGTGTGTGTGTGTGTGTGAGTGAGAGAGAGCTCAGTGCTGGCCTCTATCCTCTGCTCATTGTATTCTCTAGATGGAGCTCAGCTTTAACTAGGTCTCTCAGCCACCAGCAGGGATTCTGCTCAGTCTGCTATGTTCATACATGAATTTTAACCATGCACACATGTACACGGCCCTGCGAAAAACTAGCGTCCTGTCCAGGGTGTGTACTTGTACATCAAGCTGCCTCGCGCTACAGAAACAGGAGAGGCTCCTGCACTATGGGCCACTCTGGCCTGGACAGTCACACGTGTTGTGACGGTAGTTTATCTCTCCACAGGCGGGGTGGACTCCAACGGAACGACAACAAAACGGTCCTCATCGCGGTCGTCATCGTCACCCTCTTCCAGATGGCCAGGCGCCACCCCACCCAAAGACACTAGTCCCCATGGTAACACTGACGCTGCCTCAGTGGACGATGAAGCTCAGGGCATACATCTCCTCCTGAGACCCCCGGACCTGCTGTCCCCCAGCCACCCCCCTCCTCTGCCCCCCCACAGCCAGCCCACCCTCACCCCGCCCCCGCCCTGGGAACACGCCCCCTCCCTAGAGGAGGCCTGGGGGTCCGGTGACTACCTGGAAACGCTCTCCTTCATGGGCCCAGAGGGGGAGGAACTGGCCCTGGCCACACCCTTACCCAGTCACACATACGACCCTGACGACGTGGCCTCCTATGACACCTCCTTCCCCTCCCGCCCAACCCTCCCCCTGTCCTCCAGCCTCCTCCGACCCTATACGTCCCCCACCTCCCCCCTCCGGGAGGGTCTCCCCTTTACTCACCCTGCCCAGCCTGAGGGATACCCTCACTGGGATGAAGAAGACTATGACCTGGGGGACATTTTTCCTCTGGAGCCCACGGAGCTGCTGCTGCCGGATATGAACAGTCTGGAGTACTACACTAATCTGCTGGCCAGAGAGCGAGACGAGGAGAGGGAACGGGAGAGAGAGAGGGAAAGGGAGCGAGAATGGGAGAGAGACAGGGAAAGGGAGAGGGATCGAGATGGAGAAAGAGACAGAGATAGAGAAATTGTCATCCCACCCCCAAAGACCACCCCCAAACTTGGCATCACACCCACCACTACCACAAAAACACACATACACACTCAGCCCCCATCCCCCTCCCCTAGCACAGGGCCCCCTCCTGCCCGGGACCACAAGCACCCTCTTGTCCCCTCAGCAGGTCCCACCCCTCCCCTGACCCTCTCACCCACTCTCTGGGAGGGTCAGGGTACCTCCACCCCTGGAGTTAGACCCACCTCCAGAGTACCCCCTCAGCCTCCTGTTCGGCCCAGAGTCCCCCCAGCTACCCCTGGCAGACACCCTCCACTGCCCCCATCTAACACAACCAGCCTGGCTCGCCCCCCCATGCTGCGACCTCCAGGGAGGGAACCCATAAAACCACCACCACCACCACCTGTGACCGAGGTCCCCAGCAACCGACCGACGACCACTACCAAGGCAACCACTGTTACCACGACAACCCCTGGTACCCTGGCGAGCATCACCCGGACTCCCCCAGCCCCTCCAGGACGCCAGTATCTGTGTAACGTCACCAAGCCTGACATGTACCTGGTCAGAGTGGGTAAGACAACACCAGTAGAACTCAAAGTAGACTAGAGATGGAGGTACATATGAGAGGCAATTGTATGCCAATATTGTAGATGGGGATGCATTGCACTGTTCTGGCCTGTCAATTGTGTTGTGCTAGGATCTCATGGTCACCTGTTTTAAAGGGAGCCTTGGTTAACATATAGCTTAGGAGTGTGTTTTCAGGGAATGCGTTGGCAATAGTTGAATGCAGGTTGTTTGAGGTTAAACCTGTCTCTTCCTAGTCCTGCCAAAGTCTGGCTCCACTGTGGGCTTTGGCCAGGTCAGGGACATCTTGAAGAGGGAATTCAACCGCTCAGTGGAGTTGCAGGTAGGCCTACTATCAATACTCACTGGGGAAGCTTTGGGGAAAGAGCATGATTGTAATCATGAGATGCATTGCAGGAATGTGCAAATTTGCCCTTCACAAATGTCTTGAAAGCCAATCATGCCTGGCTTCCTCCTCCACTCTCTCCCTCTGCTCTGCTCTCTTCTCCCTCCCAACCTCCTCTCCTCCACTCTCTCCCTCTGCTCTCTTCTCTCCCCCCCCCCCCCCTCCTCTCTCTCCTTCTGCCAGTTCCTGAGAACTCCGTCTAGCCTTGCGTTCCGTGTTGTGGCGGGACCTCTGATCTTCACCGCCATGTCTGTCGTCAACGCTCTGCGCCAATCAACACGAAGCTCCTCCTTGTTCCCCACTGTCTCACCTCTCTACGGCATACCTGATCACAAGTACCAGATACACTCTGGTAGGAACCACTCTCTCCTCTCTTGCTCTCACTCTCTCTCTCACTCTCACACACACACACATACATATACAGTGCCTTGCGAAAGTATTCGGCCCCCTTGAACTTTGCGACCTTTTGCCACATTTCAGGCAATAACGCCCAATTTTTCAGTTTTTGATTTGTTAAAAAAGTTTGAAATATCCAATAAATGTCGTTCCACTTCATGATTGTGTCCCACTTGTTGTTGATTCTTCACAAAAAAATACAGTTTTATATCTTTATGTTTGAAGCCTGAAATGTGGCAAAAGGTCGCAAAGTTCAAGGGGGCCGAATACTTTCGCAAGGCACTGTGTATATATATGAATCAATCCTGCTATAGGACTCATTGAGACCAGCAGGTCTCGAACGACTAAAATGAACGAGTCACTCAGAAGTGAAAGAGATTGAGTGAGTCGTTAATTTACATCATTCGTTTGACCTGCTGGTCGGATTGATTCACACTCCTCCGGCTCAGAGGCTCCAGAGACATGGTGGTCAGACCACTTGTCTGTCATATATTGGCACATGGAAGTAGATCATGATGCAGGCAGCATAGAGAAGAAAAATACATGTTCAGAACTGATCATTGATCTCCTGAATGAAATGAATGTTGTGATGACACAGCTTTGTAGAACCAAAACATACACCGCCTCTGCTCAACAAATTTGTTTAGGGGGGCGCAGTTTGAACGATATTGTGCTCATCGCCCTCATGGCAGTCAAGCAATGCATTCCCCCAGGAGTCGTATGCCTAGCAATCTACAAAACATAGACATAGTTTAAATCAAACTTTTACAAGTCTGTCACAAAATGCAGCTCCAATAAGCTATGGTGAACTAGAGGCTTGCAGTAGAATCATGACTTGAGTTTCCAGTTCATCGTTGGCTGGTAGGCGGTCCTTCATGCTCTGGGCATTACTAACTCAAATGAACTGAATTAGTCCAAAGATTTGTTCTTTTGACTGAACGAGTCAAAGTTCTGAGCCGAACTTCCCATCACTGTGTGTGTGTGTGTGTGTGCGTTTTAGTGCTGCATTGGACAATGTGTGTGTACTGTCAGTGTGATAATCTATAATGTGTGTGTACTGTCAGTGTGATAATCTATAATGTGTGTGTACTGTCAGTGTGATAATCTATAATGTGTGTGTACTGTCAGTGTGATAATCTATAATGTGTGTGTACTGTCAGTGTGATAATCTACAATGTGTGTGTACTGTCAGTGTGATAATCTATAATGTGTGTGTACTGTCAGTGTGATAATCTATAATGTGTGTGTACTGTCAGTGTGATAATCTATAATGTGTGTGTACTGTCAGTGTGATAATCTATAATGTGTGTGTACT
Source organism: Oncorhynchus clarkii lewisi (assembly GCF_045791955.1). Taxonomy (NCBI): domain Eukaryota; kingdom Metazoa; phylum Chordata; class Actinopteri; order Salmoniformes; family Salmonidae; genus Oncorhynchus; species Oncorhynchus clarkii. The sequence goes on along the minus strand of NC_092179.1, from coordinate 8,996,613 downwards.
GTCAGTGTGATAATCTATAATGTGTGTGTTTTCTAGTGCTGCAGTTTGTGCCCGGTCACGTGGATGTGCGTGTGTGTAACTTCAGTCAGCGAGTGGAGAGAGGACTGCTGATGGCCTACACAGAGACACGCAGACGTGCACATGAATTTGGCAACGTTACTGTACAGGTAAGAGTCGTAGCCGTGAATGTGTGTGTACTAGCCATTTACTTGGGTAGGTTCAGCAGAGCTGAGGAAAGCGATTCAGATCAATCAAAAAGTTTGTCAATCTGTAACGTGTGTGTGTGTGTGTTTACCTCCAGCTTCTGAACATCACCATGGGTCAGGCCAAGCTGCAGGGTGACCAGAAGGTTCCGGTGGACATCACGTTTGCGTTGCGTGATGGGCGGGGCTACCTGTTGGGGTCAGAGGTCAGCGGTCACCTGAGACACCTAAGCACGGTGGAGTTCAGCTTCTACCTGGGCTTCCCCGCGCTGCAGATCGCTGAACGTAAGTCTCACACACACCACACACACATCTCATCTACCCCTCACTGACACTACACGCACACCCCATCTATACACCAGCTACTATCCCACACATGCATGTGCGCACACACACTTATACACTCTCACACCTGGGTGCCGTTTATAGCATCCTGACCATATGCATGTACTGTACTCCCACACATACCCATTCTAAATGAGTTGCGTGCCCCACGGACATCAGTGAAGTAACCTGCTGTCCTGTGTTTGTCTCTCCAGCCTTCCACTACCCCGAGCTGAACGTTTCTCACCATCTACGCTCCTCCTGGGTCCGCACCGGTACGAATGTGGAGAGAATTACCGCGCTAGAGCTGCATGCATGTGTTGCAGTCACGACGGCCGTTTTTGAGAAGTGCATTAGTGTTGAGTGTGTGTATTGCAGTGTTACTGGGTGTCCAGGAGCAGACGGTGACTGAGCGGAGCTTCAAGGCTCGTCTGGAGCGCCGTCTGGCCCTGCTGCTGGAGGAGGGGCTAGGGGACGGGAGTCAACGACCCCGCTGGAAAAGATCCACGGCCGTGGGCAACAACAGCTTACAGGTACTCAACACACTTATCCACTCTCGCACCCACTACTGGTGCTGTTTGAAGCATCCTTACCACATGCACATGCTGTACTCCCCCACACACTACACACACACACACACTCTGACTCCACGGCGTTATCGCCAGGTGGTGCGTGTGTCGAGGCTGGCAGGTTCAGGGCGTTCTCTGGAAGTGGTGTATTTCGTGGAGGGACCAGAGGGGGAGAGAGTCCCTGCTGATGCCACCGCTGCCACCCTCAACCGCCTGGAGCTGCAACGGGCTGCCATCGTACTGGGGCACCGCGTCCAGAGACCCCTTGCCCAGCGTGAGTCTATGCATGCGAGCGTGCGTGTGCGAGTGTGTGTCCGTGCACCAGCGGGTGGCTTGTGTATGTGGGATTTCGATAAGTTGTATCCAGTGATTCGCAATTGTATGCCCATGCAGGTTGGCTGCACTCATTTCCTAATGTACAGTAGCATATTGCTTAGATAAAAGTGTAAGCTGATTGTATATGTACATACTGTACTTGTCTTCTGTAGCTGTGGAGACCCTGACGGTGCCCCCGTCTGAGACTCAGAGCAGCAGTGTCTGGCTGATTGTGGGGGTGGTGGTGCCTGTCCTGCTGGCTATCTTCATCATCATCATCCTCTACTGGAAACTGTGCGGCTCGGAGAAGCTGGAGTTCCAGCCTGACGCCATCAACACCATCCAGCAGAGACAGAAGGTCAGGGGCAGGGGTGAAGGGTTAGGGGTCGAGGGTCGACCTAGATGAGGGACTGGATTTGTTATCTGACTGGAATTGCATCAAAATAAGAAGGGCATAAGGCTGTAGTCATGCATACATACAGGTCTTGATGTGCTTGGATCTCTACTTGTTCCACCCTTTTCTCTCTCCCCATCTCTCTTTCTCCCCTCTTTCTGTCTCCCTTTCTATACCCCCCCCCTCTCTCTCTCCAGCTGCAGGCTTCCAGTGTGAAAGGGTTTGACTTTGCCAAGCTCCACCTGGGGCAGCACAGTAAGGATGACATCATGGTGATCCAGGAGCCTGGTGCCCTCCCTGTGCCCATCAAAGAGTCCACCCCCTCTGAGGGAGGGGATCTCAACACTCCCAGATCCAAGGGCTCCTCCACCAAGGCTGCCCGCGCTAACCGCCGAAGGGGGAGGTTGGTAACACATCCACAAGCAGGGATACATCCACACTAATCCACAACCCCACACTAACCGCTGTTTTTCTCTGATTGGCCAGACTGTCCCCGTCAGATGGTGACTCGTTAGGTAGCGACCAATCGAGTGGCAGGGAGTCTGCAGAGGAGACCACCAGACATGTGGGCACGCCCCACGAGGGGAAACCGCACCGAAACAAAACGCCCAAGAATGGCAAGAGACACTGCCATTTCTCTTTACCCTGAAGCCTTATTCAGAACATTCTGATAGAAATGTACCATAATAGAACAAACTGGATTCTTTGTCAGGTAGATTACAATGAGGAATCAGGTCATCTCTACGTGTATACTATTCTATCTACAATGCCCATGCTGAAACACAGAGGAGAAGAAGTGGTAGAGGGAGAGATTGTGTGAATGAGAGAGTGCGAGTGTGTATATATTTGTGTGTGTGAATGTGCGATGTGCAAATGTGAGAGCGAGTGGAGGAGGGGGAGGGAGAGGGGAAAGAGGAGTGCAGGAAAGCACACAGGATGGAGAGCGAGGGGAAAGAGGAGTGCAGGAAAGCACGCAGGATGGAGAGCGAGTGGAGGAGGGAGAGGGAGAGGGGAAAGAGGAGTGCAGGAAAGCACGCAGGATGGAGAGCGAGTGGAGGAGGGAGAGGGGAAAGAGGAGTGCAGGAAAGCACACAGGATGGAGAGCGAGTGGAGGAGGGGGAGGGGGAGGGAGAGAGGAGTGCAGGAAAGCAGCAGGATGGAGAGCGAGTGGAGGAGGGAGAGGGAGAGGGAGAGGGGAAAGAGGAGTGCAGGAAAGCACACAGGATGGAGAGCGAGTGGGGGAGGGAGAGGGAGAGGGGAAAGAGGAGTGCAGGAAAGCACGCAGGATGGAGAGCGAGGGAGAGGGAAAGAGGAGTGCAGGAAAGCACGCAGGATGGAGAGCGAGCGAGTGGGGGAGGGAGAGGGGAAAGAGGAGTGCAGGAAAGCATGCAGGATGGAGAGCGAGGGAGAGAGGAGTGCAGGAAAGCACGCAGGATGGAGAGCGAGTGGGGGAGGGAGAGGGAGAGGGAGAGGGGAGAGAGGAGTGCAGGAAAGCACGCAGGATGGAGAGCGAGTGGAGGAGGGGGAGGGAGCAGAAACGGAGGGGAGGAAGAAGCTTGCAATGTGAACATGTCCTGAATCGCTCTCCCTGATCACCAAGTGATAATGCTTCTTGCCCCCTCCCCCTCTCTCTGTCTCTCTCTCTCTGGCCTCCTTTCTTTTTGTTCTGGCCTGGATCATAGGGAGGAATAAGATGGGAATGTCCTCGCTTCATGTTGAGTGGTTCAGTAAAGCTGCAGCTTGACAGGAAGAACCCAGTTTAGTGCTACAATATTACTACAGTTTACCTTACTCTCTTTCTCCCTCTCTCCTCTCCCTCCTCTCTCCTCTCCCTCCTCTCCTCTCCTCTCCCTCTCTCCCCCTCCCCTCTCCCTCTCCCCTCTCTCCTCTCCCTCTCTCCCCCTCCCCTCTCTCCCCCTCCCCTCTCCCCTCTCCCTCTTTCCCGCTCCCCAGTCCCTCCCGCAGGCAGTGGTCCAGATGAGCTGCTCTCCTCTTCCTCCATCTTTGACCACGTGGACCGTCTGTCCCGAGGCTCGTCTGACGGCAGGGGTCGCCAGGCCAACAAGGTCCAATTGATTGCCATGCAGCCCCGGCCCAGCCCACCACAACGCTCACACAGCCCCACCATCACAGAGAGGGTCAGCGCAGAGGTGAGAATACACACTATTACACACACACACACCTTAAAACTCCTTAACATCTTGGTGTGTGTGTGTATCTAGGTGGCTCTGAGACATAAGTCAGAAATCGAGCACCACAGGAACAAGCTGCGTCAGCGGGCTAAGAGGCGGGGCCAGTGTGAGTTCCCCTCTATGGATGACATCCTGGATGCCTTCGGGCAGGCGCAGGAGGAGGCGGGGCAGGGAGGGTGTCCCCAGCGCCTCTACAGCTCAGCCCATGACCACATGGACAGCATCCTGCACCCCGACCACCCCTCGCCCCCCACCCCAGGGGAATCCAGGAAGAGGTGAGATGGTCGTACATACTCAAACTCTTCGTCTTTCCTCCATGGTCAACTTGTTTCATAAATACCTCTCACTAGCATCAGGTGGTTTTCATTCTTTGTATCAAGATTCTCCTTTTCGTTCTTCTGCATCGACCTCTCGATAGAAGATATTTGCATCCCTTGAACACGGTTTCCCTGTAGATCCCAAAGAATAGTCACGCTGAATATGTGTGACCGATCTGTATTAGTGTCTGTGACTGAATTAGATGGTTCTGTGTGACTCCGTTGTATAAATGTGTCTGTGACTAATCTGTGCCGATGTCTTTCCCTGCACTGCCAGGGGGAGGCGCTCTCCTCGGTGCCGGCGGAGGCAGCAGGGGAACGGCAGTCTGCCAGACACAGACAGACTGACGGACAGAGACCGCCTACTCACAGACAACAGTGCCACCTACAGGAAATACCCTGGACTCAACAATGTGGCCTACATGGTGAGACACACATACTATGCGCATACTGTGTGTGTGTAGGTGCGCATAGTATGTGTGTCTCACCATGTAGGCCACACACACACACCATATACATGCTCACTCACACTTCCTCCTCTTCTCTCTCTTCCAGTCCGACCCAGACCTACCTCCAGACCACGGCAGCCCCTCCCCTAACGACGAGGTGTTTGACCACGCCCCTCCCCCGCCCCCCTATGTGCCCCCTCAGCCGTCCATCGAGGAGGCGCGGCAACAGATGCACTCCCTATTGGACGATGCCTTCGCCCTGGTGTCGCCCTCCTCCCAGGGCAGCGTCAGTGTCGGGGTCACGCAGGTCAGCCCCGCCCTGCCAAGCCCCTCTCCCTCCCCACAGACACACCCATCACGCCAGTGGGGCTCCTACCCCGCAGCCCCCACACACAGCCCCTTCTCTGCGGTAAGAGTGTGTGTTTGTGTGTACTCCCAGGGTCTCTTCTGTGAAGTATGAATCGTGCTGTCTCTCTCAACCTCTCAGCTTCTCTCTCTCCCTCTTTACTACTTTGCATCTACATGTTTATGCTCTCTCTCTCTCTCTCTCTCTCTATATATATATATATATATATATATATATATATATATATATATGTTCTCTCCCCTCTTCCTGTCCAGAGGTATGCAGAGTTGGGGATGTCTCCCTCGTCAATACAAGGCCTGTCGCAGAGGTGAGACAGATGTTACTATACTACCCAAGCTGAAGTACATTCGGTGAATGTCAGCATTTCTAAAATCTGGTGTATGTGTGTGTTTCAGGCAGGGCCTGGGTTCAGAGGCCTATGTTACTGAAGAGGAGCAGTTGCAGGATTCTGTCTACGCCAACAGGGGGCAGTATGAAGAGCCTCCCTCCTCCTCCAGACCTCGGCCTGTTGGGGGAAGCACAGGTAAAGGCACCATGGGTGTGTGTTAATTGGGATTAATGTGTGTAGCTAATGATTAGTTACATATGGTGTGTTTGTGTTCTCAGGTGCTCAGCTGCATCACCTGACTCAGGTGGGCTTGTCGAGCCGGATCAGTGCGTACCCTGGGGTGGGCCGCAGCGTCTCTGGGCCAACAGGCTCCAGCTGGAACCAGCAGCCTTTAGACCAGGACCTTTCCAGACCCGGAGCCAGCAGGGAGACTGTGAGTCCAGACTTCATGATGAGCAACAGGGACAGCATGAGACTGTATTGGGCGGACCATATGTCAGAGATGAAGAGAAACATTTGTTTTCCAGAGGAGTAATTTGATCTCTCTTACCCCTGTCTCGGATCTATCTCCCTCTCTTTAGGTGCTGTCGTTCCCTGAGTTCTCCTCCTCCGGTGTGTTTCAGATGCCCAGCTCCTCTCTGGGAGACCATTCTGTCCCCCCAATGCTCCTGGCCCCTCCCACTCCAGAGTTCCCCCTAGACGAGTCCTCCCCCTCAGCCCAAAGCTCCGCCTCCCTCATCAAGGCCATCAGGGAGGAGCTACGACGGCTCGCCCAGAAACAGGTTGCTGTGGCCAGCAGTTACTCCTAGACCAGTGTGAGCCCCTACCCCATAACTGGTCAAAACTACTGACTCTAAACTGGTCCGAACCAGTATGAACTACTCATCCTAAGCAGGTATGGATTGGACGGAACCACTACCCCAAACTAGTTTGAAACAGTCAGAACCACTTTCCCTAAACTGGTGTAAAGAGGCTCATACTACTATTCATAAGCTGGTCTGAACAAGACTGAACCAGTCTGCAACAGATACGATTTCCTTACAACAATAACATCACGGTTCTTTACAGGGTTCTTCTCTCTGTAAAGGTTCCCCGTTCAACAGCACAGTGTTTCCACTGGACAGGAGGATCGAGTTTGTTTTCTTCAGTTCCATAGAAATGCTTCCTTGAGAGGGGTCGTCTCTACCCTTCCTGACCTCGTGTATGTGGTGCTAAACCTCAGCCTCATGTCTCCTGTCATTAAGTTAACCACGCATTGCCTTCAACACACATTCATCATCAGCCATATTGGTGAGGTCTTCTCCATTCATCAGCCATATTGGTGAGGTCTTCTCCATTCATCAGCCATATTGGTGAGGTCTTCTCCATTCATCAGCCATATTGGTGAGGTCTTCTCCATTCATCAGCCATATTGGTGAGGTCTTGCACTGTAGAGAGATTTGGAGTATAGTATACTTTGGGCACGGGGGACTTGAATATACAGATGAAAAAAGTATATGAAAAATGAAAATATTAGTAGATATAAAAATCCCAAATGAGCACAATATGAATTAATAAGGGTGACCAATGGAGTATTGAAATTGTATTTATTTTTTATTGCTCTGAAAGTATACTTTTAAATCCTTTTATTTTGTTCAAAAGAAGATGAAAAAAGACCAATACTGTTTGGATGTTCTATGGCTGTATTCTCCCTGTGTTGGCGCTCACTGTTGCCGTGGAGCTGATCATAACGTTGTTTATCGCAGTGGAGACGTCGCTTAGCATAGTCGCTCCCTGCCCGTGTGTTCATGTGTTGACGGTACAAAAATGAAGAAGGAAAAACCATGGATTTGCAGATATAATGTGTATATATATAGCTCTTTTCAGTAGGTGTCAAAAGACTTGACATGGGGCTAACCTATCGCATCCACCACCAATGTGACCTTCTGCGGCAGAACAAAGGCATTTCTGAGGTGATGATTGACTCTGTCAAATTGTGATAGTGTTTATCTTGTGAAATTCAAGATTGGAATAGGAATGATTGTATACAATGGTATGAACATCGACAAACGTGTCGCAAAAGTGATTTTGAATTTGGGGATTTTGATGGGGTGGTTTATAGCGAGTGAAAAACACTGTCTAATTTAACCCAAATGGCTTCCTTTCTTCATCTCCTTTTCTTGGTCAGCTCTTATCCAAATGGATGTAAAGGTGAACCTCTCGAAGGAGGTGGATCTAGGAAACAATGCTATTTAGGACAAATCGACATATACTATACTGTAGTAGTTGGTGGGTTTGGTGGTGGTTATGAAGTGCTCTTTGTCTCCATCTGCTGGTGGTATGGCTGCATGGCTGGCTTCCATCTCTGCTTCAGGCTGTTTTCTCTGTGGTCTTATTGGGTTTGGTCAATGGTCAGTAATGTGTGGGTTTGTGCAGGCGAGAGAAGATTTGCCCATACAGCTCTGTGCTCTAGCTATCTACAGCATGTTGACTACGTTTGAGGCATCGGCTAGCTAGCTATTAGTGATGTGACAGTTAATTGTTGTCTTCTCTCAGGCATGCTGCTAAAATAAGATTTTTTTTTTTAAACAAAAGTTCAACTGAAGAGTTGTAACACAAGTAAAGAGTGAGAAGTGCCATCCGAACATGATCCATCCAAGCACATAACACATCATAATAATCAAGCAGTAGAAAATATACAATATGTTGGTGTTATTCTCTTGTTTTGCCTTTTCTAATAATATTTTTGAACCTAAATGAAAATTGATAACATTAAATATAGTATATAAAAGAAAATGAATATAAGCGTAAAATATGTCAAACTATTTTATCTGTGATTGCTCAATTATATGGACAGCCTTCCAACAGAAGGACTAACACATCATCTTCCCTGTGGACCAATCCTGATTCAGAACTCTTCATCTGCTGGGACTTATAACCTTCCTGATTGGACCTAGTACATGTCAATAAGGCTGTGGGATTATACGGAGAGTGGAGTCACAGATGTGTGTGTGTGCACGGACGACAAACCGATTCACCTGGTGCTACTAAGTAACTTACAATAACAGACCCCTCTCTCCCTCTGTACAGGGGGTTGGAGTGTGTTGTCTGCTCAGTCTAACAGCATCTCTCACACAGCCTATACCGACATGGGGAGCACAGACACACTGATGTTGATTGATATTCCTATCTAAAAAGATAGGATTCTCTTGTCACTTCAAGCTCTGGACTTTGAGTAGCTGCGGGCATCTCATGAATGTTTCATAGATCTGTGTTTTCTAGATCTGCGTTTCATAGTTCTGTGTTTTCTAGATCTGTGATTCTCTGTGTGTGTCTCCAGAGTGTCGGAGCAGGTGTGTTGTTGGCCCTGATATCATATGCCTATACTCTGTCTCCAGAGGGTATGTGTTTTGTTTACCTTTGAGACTGGGGCGGGCTCATCTATAGGCCACACCATGGGGCGTGTCTTTGTAGTAGACGCTCGGGTGTATTAAATGTCAGACCAGGGTGGGGTTCCTGCCCGACTAGATTCACAGACACTGCATTGCGTCAACCAATGGTCGCATGCCACCGCATCGACTGCTCAGTCAAAAATCACATGTTGTGGTTAACTGGTATGTTAAACACCTATCCAGCTGTTGTGAGGTCTGGCATGTCTGCAATGTTGTCGGGCAGGACCACCAATACCTGTTTTTACAGCTCTCTCACCTTCCCACTCTTCGTACCTCTCTCCTTCTGAGCTGCATCCCCATGGTGTATTGAGTCTAAATGATGTGTGAATCAAACATTAAAGAAATGTGTTTAAACTCAGCCTTTGCTGTCTTCATCTTTTTTTTCTCTACAAAAGTGTAAAAAAAAATGATAGTATTTTAGTTGCTGGTACCTTTTTGTTGTTGTAGAGATTGGCTAAGGTTTACAGGTGAGTGCAGCTGTGGAACAGAAGTCTTTCTGTTTAGTTTTGCACCTCCTTCCCAATTCTGATAACTGATACCTAACCCTTCTGTCCCTTCCAACACACACACACACAGAGGGGGGAGAAACAACAGGATAAACCTGACTGAATAATGCCTCAACTATTGTCAACCCATAACCTGCAACCCAACCTCTCTCCTGTAGCTTTGCTCTCACCAACACACACCGGCAGATATCTATCTATCTCAACAATACCAGGTAGGCTAAAATATATTAATGTCCAAGGCAAGTTGTAATTCTCGTTGGGTAGTCCTGTTTGAATATAATTTATCGTGGACAGAAAAGGAAGTGGCAAACTTTCGCGATCATTTTACTTATGGGAAAACCGAGATCGGTTTGAATAGGGTTGTTTATGAACTTTTACAATATTTGAATACTAATTATCATATGTAGTTACATGCGTCGTTAGGCGGAACCTGAAAACGTGTCGTCTGACTTTTTTAGGGGTGTTGTCATCAACTTCCTGATTTACCTGTCCCAAGGTGGGCAGAACTCGCCGAGTTTCTGCGTTGACATTGATTCTCAAGATGGCTAATATATGAAAAGTTATTCATCAGGACAAAGAGCCGTCTTCAATAAAGTTGCGAATTCATCACAAAGAGCAGGTAACAGTGATTCCCCGCGGTGCTGTGATTTACCGCATAGTTTACTTAGTGCATTATTACTGATGTGCGGTTAACGTCGCATAATAAGTCTGCGCTGTTCAATGTATGATAACGTTCAGTATATATATATATATTTTTAATTGAAAACTTTGCCGAATATTTGTAGTTTTATTTTAGCGTTTCTAAACGTTATTACAGAGTGTCGGGATTGTAGTTAACATGGAGTCAGCTGTGGTCCATTATGTTCTGAAAATACAAGAGAGGGAAGCTGTAAACCCGCTTGGGCCCCCTTGTGTTCTTGAGAGCTAGTTGACAGGTAGACTTAATGTTGTTGGTTATGTTACATTATGGCCAGCTGACGATGTTATATGTTGTGGTAGGTTTTTGGCAGGGCATCGTATCTGTAATAATATTAAAGGGACAATTTGCGATTTCTACATCTATTTTTGCACAGTAAAACGAATTGATTCTTAAACAAAATAACTTTGACATGCTTCATGAGCTAAATTCAACTGACCCCCTCAGAACTCAAAATAAGCTTGTTTTAACTCCGTTGTTTGTGAACAATTTAATTGTTAACAAACTTTATAGCCTCAAAACATAATTAAATCTATAATTTTGATCTCATGGGTCCTTGCATCCATAGCTCGGTCTGTGCATAAGATTTTATATTAATAGTTTGGTAATGGTGTAGACTGCAGTGTCTATGGGCAGTGTAGGGAGACAGAGGAGGTCCTCCATGAAGACTCAGCTGGTTAGTGCCATCCAGCTAGAGGAAGTGGAGATGGAGGTCAATAACCCTCACCAAGAGGTCAACGGCCTTTACCAAGAGGTCAACAAACCACACCAAGAGGTCAAAGGTGAGTGCCGCTCATAAACCACCCAGTGGGTAGAGTGTTTGGTCATGTGCTGGGAATGGATAATGTGGGGGCGAAGTGTGTGGGATTTGAACTTTGACCTTGTGTTTCAGAGCCGCAGACGTACAGTGTGGAGGAAGCGGTGGAGACCATCGGCTTTGGTCGCTTCCATATTCTGTTGTTCATCATCATGGGCAGTGCCAGCGTGAGTGTCTGTGTGTGTCTAGCTGTCTGTCTATTTGTCTGTCAGTATGTAAGTGAAAAAGACTCTTGATAAAGGATCTGCACAAGCATATAAGCGTGCATGTATTTATTGTAGATAGCGGAGGCCATGGAGATCATGTTGCTGGCCGTGGTGTCTCCTGAGATCCGCTGTGAATGGCATCTGGACGACTGGGAGGTGGCTCTGGTCTCCACGGTGGGGAAATACACCAATGAGCATGCAGATACATTTAAATATGTGGTCGTACCTATTAAACATGTATATGATATAACTTCCTGTCTGTCTCTGTCTCAGATGGTGTTTGCAGGGTTCATGGTGTGTGGAGTGCTGAGTGGATACGTGGCCGATAGATATGGACGCTGGAAGGTATGTCCCTTTTACAGATTTATGTGATGAACTAAAGATGAAATCTTCCGGAAACTGTTTTTATCGGTTTTAACCATCTGTGTCGGAGTGAATGTGTAGATGTGTCTGACAGTCTATCAATCTATCTAGGTGGTGTTTGGAGGTTCTTTGTGGGCAGCATATTTCTCCCTGCTCACCTCCTTCTCTCCGTCCTACGGATGGTTCATCTTCCTTCGCCTAATGGTAGGCTGTGGCGTGGCCGGGTGCTCCCAGGGGTAAGACTGACACACACACACACACATCAACACACACACACAATCAACACACACACACACACACCTAGTTCCCTGTTCTTCGACACGTTGTTACTGATGTCACTCTCCTTTCTCCTAGGTTTGTCCTAAAGACAGAGTTTATCCCTGCAAGCTACAGATCCTACCTGCTACCTCTCGCCTCAGTAAGTCACCATAGCCTCACTTAGCCATCATCATCACAGTTGTTTCAGCTTTAGTTTTGTCTTCCCCTTTAGATCTTCTGGATGGTAGGCTCCATGCTCATCATCCTGCTGGGTATGACTGTGGTTCCAACGCTGGGCTGGCGTTGGATGATCCGCCTGTCCGTCATCCCCAGTGTCATCCTCCTCCTTCTCTTCCAGGTAGGAGTCCCGCCTCCTCTGAGTCTCAGCAGCATCTCTCTTTGACACGCCCCTCACACTCTGGGACTCTCCTTCCCTACTCCTTCTCTATCCCCTCCACCCCCCTTCTCTCCCCATGACTCCCCAACTTCAGAATAGTGTTGAGACTAGCCTCTCTGACACTCTCATCCTGGTTAACTTTCCTGGCGTGCCCATGTGTCTGTAGCTTATCCCGGAGTCGGCTCGCTACAACGTGTCAGCAGGAAACGTGCAGGCTGCCGTGGAAACACTCCAGCGTATCGCCAGGATGAACAGGGCCTCCATGCCACCAGGGAGCCTCGTGGAACCTGTGGTGGTGAGTAGTGTGTGTGTGTGTGTGTGTGTGTGTGTGTGTTTATTGAAGTCTCTGTGGTGTATGTGTTTCAGAAAGACAGGGGCAGTTGGCGCCTCCTGGTCAGTCCAGCATTCAGGAGGACCTCCCTACTACTGTGGTACTCATGGTAATACCCCATACACTTTTCCTTCTCCTCCTACTTCCCTGTTTGTATTTGAGTATGTGAGGACGGTGTGGTGTGGAAGGGTGAATGACATTCTATTTTTCAACATCTATACGTGTGCTCTAGGTTTGTCCTTTTCTTACTGCAGCTCTGCGCTGTGAAGCTCTAACTGTGTGTGTGTGTGTGTGGTTGTTTAATGATTTATGTGTGTCTAGGTTTGTGGCGTCCTTCTCCTACTATGGCTCTGTGTTGAGCAGCTCTGAGCTGCTGGAGAAGAACCTGCTGTGTGTGACAGACGCTGATGCAGAGCACCAGCAGAAACACAGCCACCCAGAGGACGGGCTGTGCTACTGCATTCCCTTCGGCTTTAGCGACTACCAGACCCTCCTCATCAGCTGTCTAGGGGAGGTTGCCCGTGAGTGAGGGGTTGGAGGTGGAGAACTATGGGTGTGCGCGTGCATGTGTAACACATGTCCAGTGAAGACAAGAAGATTGGTCTCGGTACCAGTGTAACAGATCGTTCTTAGTAACTGTCTTGCATTGTTTTTAAAGAAAGGAATACCCAGCCTGCGGTCCCAGTTGATTGGTGTTTATTCTGACAATAGACATTAAGGAATCACATTAGATGTGCAGGACAACAGTATGTCGATGGCTGTAGATTCATGATTCGTCTGTTAGAATGGAAAAAACTGAATTAGCAGGGAGCTAATGCAACTATTACAATTAGAGCATGCTAGCTAACTCGCTCTTACAACAATAACATACAATTAGAGCATGCTAGCTAACTATCACAGCAATAACATACAATTAGAGCATGCTAGCTAACTATCACAGCAATAACATACAATTAGAGCATGCTAGCTAACTATCACAGCAATAACATACAATTAGAGCATGCTAGCTAACTATCACAGCAATAACATACAATTAGAGCATGCTAGCTAACTATCACAGCAATAACATACAATTAGAGCATGCTAGCTAACTTGCTCTTGAAACAGCAATAACATACAAAAGCACATCCCAGGATATCCCAAATATCTAACAGGCACTATATATACAGTTGAAGTCGGAAGTTTACATACACTTAGGTTGGAGTCATTAAAACTCGTTTTTCAACCACTCCACACATTTCTAGTTTTGGCAAGTCGGTTAGGACATCTACTTCAAATCAAAGTTTATTTGTCACATGCGCCAGAATACAACAGGTGTAAACCTTACAGTGAAATGCTTACTTACAGGCTCTAACCAATGGTGCCAAAAAAAGGTGTGTGTGTGTGTGGGTAAGTAAAGAAATAAAACAACAGTAGAAAGACATTTGAAAAAAGAGTAGCAAGGCTATATACAGACACCTGTTAGTCAGGCTTATTGAGGTAGTATGTATTGTGGGAAAAGTACTTTGTGCATGACACATCATTTTTCCAACAATTGTTTACAGATAGATTATTTCACTTATAATTCACTGTATCACAATTCCAGTGGGTCAGAAGTTTACATACACTAAGTTGACTGTGCCTTTAAACAGTTTGGAAAATTCCAGAAAATGATGTCATGGCTTTAGAAGCGCCTCATTTGAGTCAATTGGAGGTGTACCTGTGGATGTATTTCAAGGCCTACCTTCAAACTCAGTGCCTCCTTGCTTGACATCATGGGAAAATCAAAAGAAATCAGCCAAGACTTCAGAAACAAAATCATAGACCTCCACAAGTCTGGTTCATCCTTGGGAACAATTTCCAAATGCCTGAAGGTAACACGTTCATCTCTACAAACAATAGTACGCAAGTAAAAACCCCATGGGACCACGCAGCCGTCATACCGCTCAGGAAGGAAACGCATTCTGTCTTGTAGAGATTAATGTACTTTTGTACGAAAAATGCAAATCAATCCCAGAACAACAGCAAAGGACCTTGTGAAGATGCTGGAGGAAACGGGTACAAAAATATCTATGTCCACAGTAAAACGGGTCGACATAACCTGAAAGGCCGCTCAGCAAGGAAGAAGACACTGCTCCAAAACCGCCATAAAAAAAGCCAGACTACGGTTTTCAACTGTACATGGGGACAAAGATTGTACTTTTTGGAGAAATGTCCTCTGGTCTGATGAAACAAAAATATAACTGTTTGGCCATAATGACCATCGTTATGTTTGGAGGAAAAAGGGGAGGCTTGCAAGCCGAAGAACACCATCCCAACCGTGAAGGTGGGGGTGCTTTGCTGCAGGAGGGACTAGTGCACTTCACAAAATAGATGGCATCGTGAGGATGGAAAATTATGTGGATATTTTGAAGCAACATCTCAAGACATCAGTCAGGTAGTAAAAGCTTAGTCGCAAATGGGTCTTCCAAATGGATAATGACCCCAAGCATACTTCCAAAGTTGTGGCAAAATGGCTTAAAGACAACAAAGTCAAGGTATTGGAGTGGCCATCACAAAGCCCTGACCTCAATCCAAGAGAACATTTGTGGGCAGAACTGAAAAAGCGTGTGTTCAAGGAGGCCTACAAACCTGACTCAGTTACACCAGCTCTGTCAGGAGTGGGCCAAAATGGGCCAAAATTCACCCAACTTATTGTGGGAAGTTTGTGGAAGGCTACCCAAAACGTTTGACCCAAGTGAAACAATTTAAAGGCAATGCTACCAAATACAAATTGAGTGTAGGTAAACTTCTGACCCACTGGGAATGTGATGAAAGAAATAATAGCTGAAATAAATCATTCTCTCTACTATTATTCTGACATTTGACATTCTTAAAATAAAGTGGTGATCCTAACTGACCTAAGAGAGGGAATTTTTACTAGGATTAAATGTCAGGAATTGTGAATAACTGAGTTTAAATGTATTTGGCTAATGTATGTAAACTTCCGACTTCAACTGTATATATACAGTGGGGAGAACAAGTATTTGATACACTGCCGATTTTGCAGGTTTTCCTACTTACAAAGCATGTAGAGGTCTGTCATTTTTATCATAGGTAGACTTCAACTGTGAGAGACAAAAATCCAGAAAATCCCATTGTATGATTTTTAAGTAATTAATTAGCATTTTATTGCATGACATAAGTATTTGATCACCTACCAACCAGTAAGAATTCCGGCTCTCACAGACCTGTTATTTTTTCTTTAAGAAGCCCTCCTGTTCTCCACTCATTACCTGTATTAACTGCACCTGTTTGAACTCGTTACCTGTATAAAAGACACCTGTCCACACACTCAATCAAACAGACTCCAACCTCTCCACAATGGCCAAGACCAGAGAGCTGTGTAAGGACATCGGGGATAAAATTGTAGACCTGCACAAGGCTGGAATGGGGTACATGACAATAGGCAAGCAGCTTGGTGCGAAGGCAACAACTGTTGGCACAATTATTAGAAAATGGAAGAAGTTCAAGATGACGGTCAATCACCCTCGTTCTGGGGCTCCATGCAAGATCTCACCTCGTGGGGCATCAATGATCATGAGGAAGGTCAGGGATCAGCCCAGAACTACACGGCAGGACTGGTCAATGACCTGAAGAGAGCTGGGACCACAGTCTCAATGAAAACCATTAGAAACACACTACGCCGTCATGGATTAAAATCCTGCAGCGCACACAAGGTCCTCCTGCTCAAGCCAGCGCATGTCCAGGTCTGTCTGAAGTTTGCCAATGATCATCTGGATGATCCAGAGGAGGAATGGGAGAAGGTCATGTGGTCTGATGAGACAAAAATAGAGCTTTTTGATCTAAACTCCACTCGCCGTGTTTGGAAGAAGAAGGAGGATGAGTACAACCCCAAGAACACCATCCCAACCGTGAAGCATGGAGGTGGAAACATCATTCTTTGGGCATGCTTTTCTGCAAAGGGGACAGGACGAGTATTGAGGGGAGGATGGATGGGGCCATGTATCGCGAGATCTTGGCCAACAACCTCCTTCCCTCAGTAAGAGCATTGAAGATGGGTCGTGGCTGGGTCTTCCAGCATGACAATGACCCGAAACACACAGCCAGGGCAACTAAGGAGTGGCTCTGTAAAAAGCATCTCAAGGTCCTGGAGTGGCCTAGCCAGTCTCCAGACCTGAACCCAATAAAAAATCTTTGGAGGGAGCTGAAAGTCCGTATTGCCCAGCCCCGAAACCTGAAGGATCTGGAGAAGGTCTGTATGGAGGAGTGGGCCAAAATCCCTGCTGCAGTGTGTGCAAACCTGGTCAAGAACTACAGGAAACGTATGATCTCTGTAATTGCAAACAAAGGTTTCTGTACCAAATATTAAGTTCTGCTTTTCTGATGTATCAAATACTTATGTCATGCAATAAAATGCAAATTAATTACTTAAAAATCATACAATGTGATTTTCTGGATTTTTGTTTTAGATTCCGTCTCTCACAGTTGAAGTGTACCTATTATAAAAATTACAGACCTCTACATGCTTTGTAAGTAGTAAAACCTGCAAAATCGGCAGTGTATCAAATACTTCTTCTCCCCACTGTATATCACACACACACATCAGGACATAGTGAACTCATACACATTGTAAATATGAAAATAGAATATAGAATTTCAGAACATGACCTACCGCTTGCATGTAAATATCAGACGGGAAGGTATTTACTTTCACTATCTCTGCAAGCGCAACCAATGGCATTAGCACCTTATTGATATGTAAATTTAACCAACCAGTAGAAATACATATTTCTGCAGTGTCAAGTGGAAACCCTGTATGTGTGTGTACAGTTGTGGTCAGATTAACTCTTTTTTTGTTTTGCTATCTGAATAATAGTACTATTCGTGTGTTAGTCTGATTCGTTTTTGTGCTTGCTCTCTGTCTCTCTCTCTGTCTGTCTGTCTCCAGTCATCCCTCTGAATATTTTCCTGTTGAACGTGTTTGGGAGGAAGTTGAGCATGGTTCTGCTGGAGCTCATGGCAGCTCTGTTCTTCATGCTGGTCAACATTTGCTCTACTATGTATGCACTGTAAACACTTGGGGTGGGGGCGAGGTTATTTGACTGTTTTATTTAGTCAATAATTTCAAATACAGTATCAATACTTTTGTTCATCAGATTATCTCTGTCTCTCGCTCTCTCTCTTTCCAGGTTTGGTTTTACCATTTTGCTCTTCCTGATCAGGTCTCTGGTCTCCATGAATTTCAATGTGGTTTATATTTATACTGCAGAGGTATGTGGACACAACTTTTACATTCCAGCCGTAGATTTACTGTGAGTGTATAACAATGTGTTGTACAGACCTCTCTCAGGTGTATACCGTGTGTGTGTGTCTGATGACTCCTTCGGGTCTCTCAGGTGTACCCGACTGCGGTGCGTTCTCTCGGGATGGGTTTCTGCACTTCTTTCAGCCGCATCGGAGGCATGATCGCCCCCTTCATAGCACAGGTCTGTGACTGTGTGTTGTTCATGTTGGCTGATGATTGTGTGTGTTTGTATTAACATGTGAATGTGTGTTACAAGTGTTTATCCTTCAATGTGGGTGTCTGTTTTTAATGTTTGACTTTGTGTGTTGTAGGTGTTGATGTCACACTCAGTGATTTTAGCTTTGCTGCCATTTACTGTGGCCTGTGTGCTTTGTGCCGTTGGAGCCTTTCTACTGCCTATCGAGACAAAGGGACGAGCACTACTGGTACGACACTGTCTGTGTTATTGTGTGACATTAAGACAATACTCTGTATGTGATCTACAAGTCATGGTTGTGTTACTTTATTTCATTCGATTCACTTTCTTCTCTTCACAGCAAAGTTCCTGACTGTGTGCATGTGATTCTCAACACATTCATGTCATTGCATATTTACACATTAAAAGTTGTATACTTTGACCACTGTCTTTTTGTGTTTTAAATGATCTAGATATTGATATTTCAGAAAGTGTGCATGTACACTTGAGTGAAAATAACTAGTCAGGCAGAGGAATTCAGTCTCACTTCCCATCACTAGATGATGACATTACCCGGTAGGGAGATGTCGCTGTCATCTATATAAATTATAAGACAAGGTTCTAATCCAATGGGGTTATGTGAAATCTTAAGCAAACAGTGGGAGACTTGGTTGGCTTTCATTGGAAAGGTTGAGAAGCCCAGTCATGGAGAGGTTCATGTTAAAATTAGACTTTAACACCACCCGCAGCTTAGTGGTGTGTGTGCGTGTGTGTGTGTGTGTGGTGGGGAGCGGGCATTATACTGAAGTAGTTACTGGGAATATAGTATGGATCAGTGAATGTGATCAGGTATTAGCTGCAGCTTAAGCCATGGGGGCAGGGGTTAGCCACAGTGTCCAGCCATAGTTTCAGCCCTGTGACTTTTTCACCCACCCTCTCATTAGGCTTGGGTCTTCAGCTTTGGAAAACATGGATAATTTTGGGTTAGCAAAGATTCATATGACCGTAAGTTGAACATTGTGGGTAGGCCTATAAACGTGCATTTCCTCTGTCCTGTGTAGGTACCTCTACACAGACCGAATTGTGTAACCCAACCGTTTCTCTCTGACAACACTAGTGGGTTTGGGTCTTGGCCATATGCACAAATAGGCCTCGGTCTGTGTGTTCTGTTCACACATACCCATTGTTTTTGTGTGGCTATGAGCGCGATCTCTCTCCCTCAGCGCCACGTTCTTACAGAATGATCTCTCTCTTCTGATCCCTCTCCTCTTTAAGCTTGTTAGATCCCAGTCTGTTTCCCAGGGACACCATGAGATTAGGTGTGTGTGTGTGTGTGTGTGCAGGCGTGCCCGTTTGAGTGTGTAGCCTATGTGAACATGCTGTGTGGGAGGAGTCTGTACTTGGCTGTTCCCTGACCTTGGATGAGAAAAGTGTCTGGGTGTGAGAGAGCGAGAAAGACAGACTTGGAGAGTTTGGCATCAACATAATGCACATCAAGCTATAAGGAAGGGAGGGGGACAGACCGAGACCATGGGGGCTGCAGTATAGGCTACTGCAGTGCAGGTTTGTGGGGTGTTGTTTCTGTGGCTGAAGAGAGATTTGCATTAGGATTCTGAGGGACACCTGGCAACCCGTGGCTGAGTCGAGGAGTGACGATGTCTGTACAGGCCAGAAGACAACACAGCATTCAGTAAGTCCCACACAGCAGTTTGTGTGCGTTCTTCTGTCAATGTGTGTTTGTGTGTGTGTACTTGAATGTGTTATCTGGAACGTATATCGTGTGGACATAGCGGACGGGCAATACTGAATGAATGAAGGAAAGCTTGTCGATGTTGAAGGTAATTATGTAGCATGTCTTAGACACTTATACGATCCATTTTAGATGAGTGTCTTACTTCTGTAAGGTTGTTAGTCTTGTGGGGTCATATGCTGCTGTTTCTCTCCCTTCGGTGGATTAACAGAGTATCTGTCAAATGTTCTAATTCAATCTAATAAACTACCATACTGTACATCTCCCCCTGCTATGCTGACAGTGTGTGTGGGTGCTGGAGTATGTGTGTGGGTTTCTCTCGGTGCATGGTACGGATGGCTCCACTATGTATGAGGTGCATTGTGTCCCCAACCCACCCACCCCCCCCCCCCCCAACCACACACATTCCCTCCCTCTTTCTCTTTTGTATTGTCTGGTGAATGCTTTGGTTATTGTCCCAGTCTTGGGATGTGGGCACATATTCTATCTCCTCCCCCCCAAGTCCTTATGTACCCTATATTTTTATTGTGTAAAAAGGGAATATGTTGATCCTGTATTCAAATTATATGAGATAATGTTGCCGGATTATACCATACAGAATATACTGTATAATGCGATAGCAGGATATAGAACACTTTTCTGAGGGCTTTGATTGTGTGACAACCAGAGTCTCAGCAGCAGATATACTACATTACCCATAAGCCCAGTGCACAGCATGGAGAGCTGGTTTATCTGAGATCTAAACAGTATAAGAACCTCTCTAGCCCTACCTCCTAGCAGGAGACCTAACATCTGATATGCAGCCAGCTCAGACCGAGAACACCACACACACACACACACACACAGCTACTTGCAAACTTAGAAATGTACTTAGATGTTTTAAAAGCAATTTATTACGCATGTAGCCTGATCACATATCTGTTTGTGCTTTTGCAAATGCCAACTTCATTGCTGTCATTGGCGTGGCAAGGAGTTGGAACGATAACACAGACTGGCTATTAGGCATGGATTCTACATGGGAAGTCAGTGTGGAACACTGGAACGTAGTCTCTGTCTTTTCTCTCTCTCCAGGCAGCCGATGAAAGAGCCCGGAACAGGAAGCTGAGATGGAGTTCTCAGGGTGCCCTGCTGCTGCCGGTGTTGCCGACGAGGCCCAGGAGGCGGAGCAGGCAGAGAAGGAGGGCCACGCCCAGGTTCTATTTGATGAGTTTGTCCAGGCGTCCACCTGCAGAACGACACTCCGTGCCTTCAACCTGCTGTGTGAGCACCTTCAGCTCACACACACACACACACAGCCACAGACATACCCCCCGACGCAGCCGCAGAGGCCTTTCTACCAGACCCTCAAAGAACGCCTCAGCTACTGGAAGGCCAACGCACTGTGGGCCAAACTGGACAAACGGGCGGCCCACCACGAATACGGGAAGGGCCGTGTCTGTGCCAACACAACGGTACTTATTAGTCATTTACTATCTGGTATTTCAAATGTTCAAATACATAGCCCAAAACAAGTACATTTATTTGAGCATTTGAATGGTTATTTGTCAAAATGAAATAGTCTACCAAATAGAATTTAAAAATATTATGTGTTAAATGCATGGGAGTTTATTTGAGTCAGTATTTTCAAATACTTTCCAAGTGTATTTCCAAATACATTAAAATATTCAACTGCTTGTCTTTTCGATTAAAAGATATCTGAATACTTACATTCAAAGTACGTGAAATTGACTGAGATATTAGAAATAGTATTTGAACCCAGGTCTGATATGTATAGTATATGGATGTCAAGTGTGTGTATGTTTAAGTGTGTACGTTTCTAGCTTCTCATCCCAGCTATCCTCTCTCCCAGTGTGTGATCATTGGGGCGGGGCCATGTGGTCTGCGTACAGCAGTAGAGCTGGGGTTCCTGGGGGCCAGAGTGGTGCTGCTGGAGAAGAGGGATGCCTTCTCCAGGAACAACGTCCTCCACCTCTGGCCTTTCACCATCCATGACCTCAGGGGCCTCGGGGCCAAGAAGTTCTACGGAAAGTTCTGTGCTGGAGCCATTGACCACATCAGTGAGTATGGAATAATCCCTGACCCTTGGCCCCACTGTCTCCATGCTTACAGCTATGGGGCTTCAATGTTCATTAGAGAATCCTCTCTCTATTTCTCTCGCCCTCTCTCTCTCTCTCGCTCTCCCTCCTTCTCTCTGTAGGTATACGGCAGCTACAGTTGGTGTTATTAAAGGTGGCTCTGTTGTTGGGGGTGGAAGTCCATGTCAACGTAGAGTTCAAGGGACTGGTGGAGCCACCTGCGGACCAGGAGCAACAGAGTTAAGACCTGCCGTGTGTGTGTGTGTGTGTGTGTGTGTGTGTGTGTGTGTGTGTGTGTGTGCGTGTATTTAATGCCTTTGTGTGTGTGTGTGCCTCAGAGGTAGGCTGGAGGGTGGAGGTGAAACCCAAGTCTCACCCTATTAACACACTGCAGTGTGACGTGGTGATCGGAGCTGATGGACGACAGAACACACTGCCAGGTAAATCATCTAGTAGCACCTACTGAAACACTGAACTGAAACAGCAACAGATCTCATGCAGCACGAGTCAGATGCCTTTATAGGAAGGACATTTAAATGCCTTTATAGGTAAATGCCTTTATAGGAAGGACATTTTTCTAGCCCTCTGATCCCAGACTTCCTGTTTGCCATCACATCCTGTCTCCCATGTGTCCAATCAGGGTTCAGGTGTAAGGAGTTCCGAGGCAAGCTGGCCATTGCTATCACAGCTAACTTCATGAACCGTAACACCACGGCTGAGGCCAAGGTGGAGGAGATCAGTGGAGTGGCCTTCATCTTCAACCAGAGGTTCTTTCAGGAGCTACGGGATGCCACGGGAGTGGACCTGGAGAATATAGTGTACTACAAGGACAACACGCACTACTTTGTGATGACGGCTAAGAAGCAGAGTCTGCTGGAGAAAGGAGTCATTCTGCGGGTAACAACGCACACAGACGGGCCTCCCGAGTGGCGCAGAGGTCTGAGTCACTGCATCGGGAGACCCATGAGGTGGCGCACAATTGGCCCAACGTCGTCCGGGTTAGGGGAGAGTTTGGCCGACCGGGATGTTCTTGTCCCATCGCGCTCTAGCGACTCCTTGTGGCGGGCACGAGCGAATGCATGCTGACTCGGTCCCCAGTTGTACGGTGTTTCCTCCGACACATTGGTGCGGCTGGCTTCCGGGTTAAGCGAGCATTGTGTCAAGAAGCAGTGCGGCTTGGCAGGGTCGTGTTTCGGAGGACGCGCGGCTCTCGACCTTCGCCTCTCCCGAGTCCATACGGGGAGTTGCAGCGATAGGACAAGACTGTAACTACCAATTGGATATCACAAAATTGGGGAGTAAAAAATATATAAAACAACGCACACACACAAATACTGTATGACGCACTGATTGACTGTATCATTATTTTGCTCATGTTGGTCTCACTGCTGTGTTACTGCCCTGATTTTGACTGTATAACTGTGTTATTGTTCAAACAGTGATTGCATTCTATTGTACTGATGTTTACTGTGTCATACCTATCAGGACAATGCAGACACAGAAACACTTCTCTCACGGGGAAACGTGGACCAGAATGCACTGCTGGCCTATGCCCGCGAGGCGGCGGACTTCTCCACCAATCACCAGCTGCCGTCCCTGGACTTTGCCATGAACCACTACGGGCAGCCTGATGTTGCCTTGTTTGACTTCACCTGTATGTACGCGTCAGAGAACGCTGCACTGGTCAGACAGAGACATGGACACCATCTACTGGTCACGCTGGTGGGAGACAGCCTTCTGGAGGTGAGGAGCGAGGGAGAGTAAGAGAGGAGCAGAGTTGAGGGAGAGTAGAAGAATGTTAACGTCAGCAATCCTAATGTACTCTGAAAGGTATTCTGTTGTAAGTAGCATATGGTTGTAATGTGTATGTGTCTGCTTGCGTGTGTGTTAGCCATTCTGGCCCATGGGGACAGGTATAGCACGGGGGTTCCTGGCAGCACTGGATTCTGCCTGGATGGTACGGAGCTGGGCTCAAGGCCTCGCCCCTCTGGACTTACTTGCTGAAAGGTGAGATGGCAGGTCTGCAGTTAGGAGAGCATGCGCACCAGCAAACAGGGAATGGGCACACTGTCAAAATACACATTGTAAAACCTCTAGACAAGCACACACTGCCAAACCCACACAAACATACGTGACATGCCAAAATCATTGATAAACACACACAGGCACCTCGGCTAGGAAACGAAATGATCATTCACCTGATTCCATAACTAAATAATCCTCTCTCTCTCTCCTCTCTTTTTTTCTTTCTTTCTTTCAGAGAGAGTCTGTATCGTCTCCTTCCTCAGACCACTCCAGAAAATGTCAACAAAAACTTTGGTCAATACACCGTAGACCCAGCTACCCGCTACCCTAACGTCAACCCTCAACTCATCAGCCCCGCACAGGTATACACAGGCACACACACATACACACACACACACACACACAGGTCTGATGATGATGATGATGATGACAATCTCTGTAGGTGGGCCATCTAATATACACAGGAGAGAATGGAGGTTCGGGTGTGGTCCAGGAACCGCAACCCCGATCCCCCTTGCCGAAGCTACTACGACAGGGTGAGTCTGACCCTCTGAGTATTGAACGGTACACTAACATAACTCTAACCATTGGCTTGAATACTATCTTCACTCATATTTATTTTCTTCCCATCTGGTTCCCCAGAGTCCTTCTCTCGCTCCAGTAAGCTTTTGTTGTGGTGCCAGCAGCAGACGCAGGGTTACCGTGGCGTTGCTGTTAGCGACCTCACTACATCCTGGAAGAGTGGCCTAGCTTTGTGTGCCGTCATCCACCACTACCGCCCTGACCTCATGTGAGTCACATCTGACCTCTAGCCTCCTGCTCGTCACAAATCACCTCGCCTCTCGCCTCATACAGCTCATCCCAAAGGTGGCATTCAGGCGCAATGTAGTTGGACTGGAACGTTACCAATGCCTCACTTCTCAGCCCACCTCTCACCTTTCGAACCTTAGTCTCACTTCCTTTTCACGCAAGCTCAGGTGCATGTGTGTGTGTTTGTGTGTGAGAGAGGTGGGGCTGATGAGTCAGAAGACCATGGTCCTGATTAGTGTCCTTTTAATTACCTGATTGGATCAGTGCCTCTCTTTGTCCTCTTGCTCTGGTGTGTGTGTGTGTGCGTGCATGCGTGCGTAAAGTGTGTCTATTTGCACGTGTGTGTGTGTGTGTGTGTGTGTGTGTGTGTGTGTGTGTGTGTGTGTGACTCTCTTACTTTGACTCTTTCGTCCCATCTCTTTGCAGTGACTTTGCCTCTCTGGGGGAGGATGAGGGGGAGGTGAATATGAGGTTGGGGTTGGAGGTGGCAGAGAAGGAGTTTGGCATCTCTCCTGTGATGACTGTCGAGGAGATGGCGTCTGTCAGTGAAACGGACACTCTCTGTATGGTCATGTACCTCAGCCAGTTTCACCAGCTCTTCAAGGACGCACTGCCCCCAAGTGGTGAGCTTCTCAACCACAGTAGTCAGCTTAAGAGCTGTCAATGCTCAATTCTCCTCATCACCCTCTATTCTTATCCTACCCTCTCTCATCTCCAGCCCTCTCCTTCATAACCACGTATCTTCAATGCCTTACTAAGCAAAAGCAAAGTGGTGAAACTGTTTCTATTCCTATTCCCTGTCAGTGGTTGTGAAGGAAAGGAGGTGAGGAATGGCTGTGCATGACTGTTCTTATCCTCTATTATTTTCTGTAGAATCCCAGACTGAGAGCCCAGATGGGAGGGCTGCTGTGATCGGTCCTGCCTCTCTCCTCAGCCGCCTTGGCCAGAGCCCATCCCGCAAGCGCAACCCCAAGGTACACACCCCTATTTGTTTAAGCAGGGACTCTGTTTGTCTTTGTGTAGGTGTATAGGTGCATGTGTGTTTTACATGTATTTGTCTGTGTCCCTCCCACCAGGAGCAGAAGGAGAAGGATGCGGTGGGGAAGAGGAGAAAGACCAGTCGGCCATGTCTGGAGGACGTGAAACAAGATCTCAGATTAAGATCTCAGGACAGTTATGAGGTGAGAGGGTGTAACCTTTACCCCTGGGTTAGGTAACAGAAATTGAAACTGCCGGTAGTTCTGTGACTAAATGAATGAGATGACCTGCAATAATGTGAAGTATTTTAGAAGTTAGAACAGCAATACAACACCTTTGGCCTTTCAGTGACACTGGTCAAACTCTCCGCCATTCTGCCTTCCACAGGAAGAGGCTGCCCTGTGCTCTGTGGGTGGAGCAAGCCAGAGCAGAGTGCGCTCGATGGCCAATCAGCTGCTGGCCAAGTTTGAGGAGAATGCCCCTTGCCCCTCTTCCACGCCAGCTGCAGCTCTACGCAGACAGGTGAGAGGGGATGGAATTCAGAACTCCTAGCTGCTATAAGTTTTCAGGTGTTTCTAAGAGTGGTTTCCCTCGCTCAAAGCGTCAAAGTTTTTTTTTTTAAATACTCTTATTGAAAATCTGTGCTTTTAATATGAATAAAGGAACTTCTGCAGCACGACTTCTACAGCACGGTCTGTCATCAACAGCTGTTGGTAGTTTAGATCCTCCAGGTGTGAGCCGACTGACTTCCTCTTGAGGTTTCAGAGGATAAGACAGATTAGCTGCACTGTGATGGGCATTCTGGGTCAGGGCCAATGGGACTCACTGAGCCTTGGAGCAGTAAGTAAGGGTTGATTTGGTTGAAGGGAGCAGCTGTGGTTGCAGCAATATGGGTTAAGATTAAACGGTAGTTAGGGTTAACAGCGGTAGCTCTTGGCCTAGGCCCTAGATTCTTAAGGCTGTGGTTGTAGTATGGTATAAAGGTAGCCATGGCCGTCCCCGGCTCCACAGCCCTCAATCCCTCTACTAACGGACCACCAGGGGGACTCCATGCCCACGCTTCCACCTCCTCCAGCATCCCCTGACCCCCAGGCCCAGCCAGCCCTTGTGGCCTCCGCTGCCACCTGGAAACAGGTAAAAATAGTAAGTCCCCCTCCTGCTTCACCTGTGGTTCTTAGAGGACTGTAGAGTTACATAGCTGTATCTCTCTGTGTCACAGAGAGCCCATAGCCCTTTCTTAGCCTTAGAGTTCCCTAGATATTCCAGTATTTCACTATTTTGCTACGTCAATCACCCACTCACATGATGCCGCCTAAACCCATCTAACCCCAGAAGAAGCGCACGCAGCAGCAGGAGCAGATGAGTTTCAAGTACAAGGAAAAGGTCAAATGTCACACTCTGCCCAGCAGGGGGGAGCAGGTAGGCCACCCCAGAGGATTCTGGGTAATGTAGTTGTGTGTAGACCAGATGGCATGTAAGACTAGTGATGACGTCCCATGCCACCCATAAATGTTCCTAGACTCCCCAAGTTCCCAGTAGCCATCTGTAGACTGTGTGTCATTGGTGTGATGACTTTTGAGGTCTCTTCTCGGCTACATCAGTGGTTCCCTGATATATCTCCAGGACAGAAGAGACCAACTGTCAGAATTGTCTTTCGACAGGTGGCGTCTATCCTACGTGACTCGCAGTCCGTCAACCAACTGGCGAACGTTGCGCTATATCTGGCGTAAGACAATGAATTGTTCTAGCAGTGTAGTGAAAACAATAGACTGAGAGAACACATCAAATCCACGTTTAGATCTTGACAGATGCATGGTGAACGTTGGCAGTAAGCGTTGCCCGCGGTCAAAGCTTTAACCATACCCCTAGTGTGGATTTACCCCATTCATAGACACAAACTACTTTTTAGCGCCAATTGACGATAGAAAAGCCCCGAGGCTCGCGCTGAACATTAACACGCATCGCTTGCGGTACGCTTTTGGAAACATACGAAAACACGTCTTTCATATAAGCAATAAATCAATTTTCAAAAATCACATTTGTTAAATTTCTTACACACCTTTTTAGGGTTTAGTGTTCTCACACAGCCATTTCCATGTGGCAGTGTTTGTTTGTGGAAAACAGCGTGGACTACCTGTGCTAATTAACTATCTGTGTAAACTGAAGACAGTCACCTCAAGTGTGTTGTCACTGAAAAATGCAGTCGGCTGCAACTGGATTTTGTATTTTTGAAATTATTTTGATGTGATATTGAAAGGCATTTGTTTTTCTAGAACCGTACCGCAATTGAGAATTGATTCACATTTAGATGGATTATTTGGCTGTTTTGGCTTCCAGAACCAATTCAACCTTTAATCAGAATATGTAAGATCCTTGGACTATATGGAGTAACGTGGGGCTCCATTTGTCCATTACTGGGCTAGTGTGGACCATAAGTGGGCTACAACTTGACCTATAGTCATTGAGTTCAATCTATGGGCCTCAGGGCAGTGCCAGAGGGTTAAATGATACTGTAAATCATATTAACATCTGTTGTTTCAGAGAAAGAGGATTAAACTGGACTGAACTGGAGTCAGAGTACATCTTGTTTGGTCTTTTAAGAAAGTATATTTGTATAATTTACCGCAGGGCATGTGGCATGTGACAACACTGCCACTGAAATGTTCCTTTTTAAGATAAAAAAAATCAGAGGCCTGTGAATGGTTTTTGTTAATGTTTGCACAGCCTTCTTTCCTCGGACTCCTCTCTGATTTGCCTACAAATTCAGTTTGATTGGTGTGAGATAAGGGCCTAGTGATAACATTTATATTTATTATGTTGGACAATGATTACACTGCAACAGAAAGAGGGTTAAATGAGTATAATGATAGAATCCAATAGGGGTTTGATGCTTCTAGCTTTGTGGTCCATTTCCACATCCATAACACCACATCAAAACGCTCTGTTTATGGCTCCGATTGTGTCATCCCTAGTGAGTGTGTCTGTGTCTGTTTACTTGTGTGTTTACTGTTTGTTCTGTCCTTCGTCCTCATCCCGTCTGTCTTTTCTCCTGTTGTTGTCTTTTAGAAATATGTTCAGATGTACACAGGGGGAGTGAGCTCATTGGCTGAACAGATATCCAATCAGCTTCAAAGTCAGGAGTCACCTTCACCCCAGCACACTCCTGATAGGAAGGAAACGGTAAGAATTGATTTGAGTGAGTCGACTCACCCATACTAATACTGTCGATAGGCCGAAACTCATCCAGCATTGGATTATACCCTCTGAAGTAGGTCATTTCCATGTAAAAGTACCCATGAGCACCAACATGTGAAGTTCATAGGAACATGTCAAATTAAAGCTATGGACGCCTATTAAGGCATGTATACATTTTTCAAACATTTTCCATCCCAAAAAATTGGAATAAACCAAGGCTTTGATTTCTGGACAAACAGATGGAAAATGGGTCTTTTAGAAAACATCTACCAGAAAAAGTCTTAAATGTATTTTCAATGTATCAAAACACAATAATGTTGAAGTAAAGACCGCTGCCAACTAATATCAACACTTATATTTAGTTTTAAGAAACATTGCCTTGTGCTGTGAAATTCTGTACCAAAAACCCACATATCTTGAAGATATTTTCTAATTTCTCTCCCTCATGAGGAGGGAGGATAATGAAAGTTCACAGAAGTAACAAGTAAAGGTATACCTATCAATTAGTTATAGTGTTTTTAAATACTTTTAAAGTACTACTTAAGTCATTTTGGGGGGTATCTGTACATTACTTTACTATTTATATTTTTGAAAACTTTTACTTAACTACATTCCTAAAGAAAAGCATGTACTTTTACTTCATACATTTTCCCTGACACCCAAAAGTACTCGTTACATTTTGAATGCTTAGCAGGACAGTACAATGGGCCAATTCACACACTTATAAAGAGAACATCTCTTGTCATCCCCACGCCCTCTGATCTGGTGGGCTAAACACAAATGCTTCGTTTGTAAATTATGAGTGAGTGTTGGAGTTTGCCCCTGGCTAAAATAATGGTGTGATCTGGTTTGCTTAATATAAGGAATTTTAAATGATTTATACTTTTACTTTTGATACTTAAGTATATTTTAAACCAAATACTTTTAGACTTTTACTCAAGTAGTATTTTACTGGGTGACTTTCACTTAAGTCATTTTCTAATAAGGTATCTTTTACTTTTACTCAAGTGTGATAATCGGTTACTTTTTCCACCACTGGTTTTTACTGATATCAATTCGGTACCAGTAAATCAATCGGTAACGGAATTTCTGCAATTGAGTTGGCTACAATGGAAACCATAGTGGTCACAAACCACAGTTGGGTTCACAATTACATTTCAGTCATTTAGACAGACACTCTTATCCAGAGCGACTTAAAGGAGCAATTAGGTTTAAGTGCCTTGCTCAAGGACACATTGGCAGATGTTCACCTAGCATTCTCAGAAATTCGAACCAACTCCCTTTTGGTTACTGGTCCAGCTCTCTTAATAGTTAGGCTACCTACAGCCCCACAAGTTTGCACAGCACAGTAAAGTACAATACAGCACATTAGAGTACAGGAAAGTAAAGTATGGTTCAGTACAGTAAAGAAAAGTAGTGTACTGTACGGTAGAGTTCAGTACAGTACACAGTATGTATTTGGTATTTTATTAGGCTCCCCATTTAGCTTTTGCAAACAAAGCAGCTACTCTTCCTGGGGGTCCACACAAAACATGAAACATTACATAATACAGAACATTAATAGACTAGAACAGCTCAAAGACAGAACTACATCAATTTAAAAATGGCACACGTAGCCTACATATCAATACATACACACACAAACTATCTAGGTCAAATAGGGGAGAGGCGTTGTGAGGTGTTGCTTTATCTGTTTTTAAAAAAACCATGTTTGCTGTTCATTTGAGCAATATGAGATGGAAGGGAGTTCCATGCAATAATGGCTCTATATAATAGTGTACGCTTTCTTGAATTTGTTCTGGATTTGGGGCCTGTGAAAAGACCCCTGGTGGCATGTCTGGTGGGGTAAGTGTGTGTGTCAGAGCTGTGTGTAAGTTGACTCTGCAACCAATTTGGGATTTTCAACACATTGTTTCTTATAAAAACAAGCAGTGATGCAGTCAGTCTCTCCTCAACTCTTAGCCAAGAGAGACTGGCATGTATAGTATTCATATCAGCCCTCTGATTATAATGAAGAGCAAGACTTGCCTCTCTGTTCTGGGCCAGCTGCAGCTTAACTATGTCTTTCCTTGCAGGACTCAACCACAGGACTTGTACAATAATCAAGATAAGACAAAACTAGAGCTGGCAGGACTTGATTTGTGCAGTGTGGTGTCAAAAAAGCAGACAATCTCTTTATTATGGGCAGACCTTTCCCCATCTCGAAGAGCACACTAGAGTTGAGTACACTATAATGTATTGTACTGCACTATAATGTACTCTATTGTACTGTACTGTACTCAACTCTACTGTGCTGTACTCCACTGTACTCTACTGGGCTGTGCTTTGATCTCCAAACTTGTGAAACATAGACATCGATGATTGGATCAAATTTGGTCCGATCCAGACCCACCAAATTGTTCTTGTTTGGGGGCAGCGCTCATTTAAATAATACAATAATACCCAAATATCTAAAGGAGGATATTGCATGTTTAATTACTCCATGACATTCGGGTCTACTCTGTATTGAGTGCACACGCTTGAGCGTTTTTTATGGGCCTAATAATAAAGCCAATTTAAACAGTAAAATTGTATTAGCTTTTAATTTGACATGAACAGAAATTGTATTTTCATCTGATTGTCAAACAAATCAATTCAAAAAGTAGTCTAACTGTGTATGTGCCTCCAATCCAAAATAATTCCAGCATCCAAACGGCATGTATAGGCCTACTCGTGCTATTTGATGATTAAATGATAATGCCCGAGAAACCGGGTGTTTGGAGGATATATTTGCACGTGTGTTGTTACGGCAAACCGTGCCAACATTATCCTCCAAACACCGGCTTCGAGGGCATTGTCACTTTTATACAACGGGTTACGTACATATTCATATTATGATTGACATGTTTTAATTAAAAAACGTTATTTTGATGAATGTATTAATACTATGTCATCATTCCACAATATATAGTCCCCCCCCTGCCAGAATCCCCCCACCCTTCGCGTGAACGCGCACACACTCAATTCTTCATTGCTGTGACATGCTCGCTAGTTGAGATTTCTGCACTTCACTCCGTTGTCAGTTTAGCATACATTTAACTGATTTTAGTAGCAGAAAGCATTTTCTATTTGTGTCCTTCAAGGCAGCTGTCAATGATCAGCGGCAGCGTAGCCTAGTGGTTAGAGCGTTGGACTAGTAACTGAAAGGTTGCAAGATCGAATCCCCGGGCTAAAAATAAAGTATTTGACTCTGATGTGTGCCACAGAAAGTATTTGACTCTAGCAACAACATTAATGGATTTAGAAGGGGGATGATTGTTCTATAGAAAGTACAAACTTCACGAAATTATGCGTGTTAAATTAAACATAGAGGATGGAGTAAAATGTAGGCAAGCAATAAACATTTCAGAACAACTATTAATCGAATACGACATGGGAGAGATGTCGAATTTTGGCAAAGATATTTATTTATAGACTGATACACTTGAAACAAATAGCCAAACCGAAAACTGCAGGCATTACTAGTGCCTCCCCGGCGATAAAACAGCCATTAAAAAACATCTAAGGAAACGCAGCCTAAATTCTGCTACTAAAATCAGTGAAATGTAGGATAAACTGACAACGGATAAACTGACAGCAGAAATCTCAACTAACAAGCAACTCACAGCAATAAAGAATTGAGTGTATGCGTGTTCACGCGAAGGGGGGGGGGATTCTGTGAGGGGAGATTTTCGGCAAAACACCTGTCGTGGTGGAAAAAGAAACGCACCCTGTACTTTCAATGCATTATTTTTTAAGGTGGGTTAACAACGTTTACTTGCGTTTACCCTCCACTAAGCCTACTCTACTGCCCGGTAGCCTACCCTCTCAGCCATGGCAATTTTAAACACATGAACACACTCAGAATAGGTAGCCTGCATTCAATATAATACATGAGTTGAATCAAAATATGTTTTGAGGTGTCCATAATTCATGAGTTATTAATGCTTTGAGTCCTCACAGATCGTGTGACACAAAACACAACCTTTATTTGTCATTATTAAGCATTTAACATTTGAATTAGAACGGTGATCTTCAATCCTGTACAAATCATGGATCTTGGAGATCTCGGGAAATGCACTGTATGTGTAACTATGGCTACATAACATTTCATTATGTTTTGCCGTGAAAACAGTTTGCATGGGCACACAAATCCCAAATAATGTAGTCCTATACCATTGCAAAATCGAATGCTTCTAACCGAAAGAGTCAACTATAGGCCTACTTGTTGGATGGATTGGATGCGCATTGGGGTC
Organism: Oncorhynchus clarkii lewisi; assembly: GCF_045791955.1. NCBI lineage: Eukaryota > Metazoa > Chordata > Actinopteri > Salmoniformes > Salmonidae > Oncorhynchus > Oncorhynchus clarkii. The sequence goes on along the minus strand of NC_092179.1, from coordinate 8,963,580 downwards.
TAGCTGTAGGCTAGTTATTACAGTCCATCTATTACAGCTCATTCTCCCCCCCATCTCTCTCTCTCAGGCTGCCGTTCGCTCTGTGTTGGCAGGGTCAGGAGGGGCCAGTGATGTGTGTTTCTTCTGCAGTAAGCGCGTGTACGTGATGGAGAGACTCAGTGTTGAGGGACTGTTCTTCCACCGGAGCTGCTTCCAGTGTGACCACTGCAGCTCCACCATCCGCCTGGCCTCCTACGCCTACGACCGACCTAACGGTGAGCCCCTGAGGAGGGAGGAGAGTGAGACCAGGTCTAAGGATGGGGAAAGGGGAGAGACCTGGGAGGGGTGAGGGCAGAGAGAGGAGAGGGTGTCACTGAACTCCATGGAGTTGGAGAGTAATGGTAAAAATGGGTAACTCCGATGAATGACAAGGGCTGCCCTACCACACACACACACACTGAAAATACCACGACCAGCATGGCCTTGGCATCGAAACACTGCTACAACTTTTTACATGCTCTACCACAACTTGTGTTATCTTGAATGCAGCTCTGACCTGCGGTTAATGAGGGTTAGTGACACTCAATCACGCTGTTTTTATACAGATTTCTCCAATCTGCACTGGGCTGGGTTGATGTTACACCGCATGATCACTTTGTAAAGCTTCCAGGTTATCAGCAGACCAGAGACCAACTCAGTTAACACATGATGAACACAAACTCAGTGTGTTGCTTACTGCACCGTTGGGGCCTGGGGCTCCCTGGACCGACTGCGTGGTTGTTTATCTTTGATTACTGTAGAATACACAAGGTGCAAGAAACAAATGTGGTTGTACATTGGCAGTTTTTCTCTTCGTATTGTCAGTCACTGACAGTCACTAAATTAGCCATGTCAGCTAACATTTCTTTAGATTAGGGGGCCCCAATTACGGGGCCCCCTAATTGGGTAGAATTGCAGGAAATTTGCTGTAAAAATTGCACAATTTTCTTTTGGCCCCATGGCAAAATATGTAGAACTGCAGGAAATTAAATGTAAAACTTAAATGTTTATTTTGGCCGTGAATAGGAGGGCCACCAAAATCCCACAAAATCTCCCAACCAAATCTCACTTAGGGCCCACAAAAACCTATGGTGTGTGTGTGCATGCCTGCTTGCTTGCGTAACTGTGTGTGTGTGTGTGTGTGTATTGTACTTCTTAGAGATGTGCTGTGTGTTTGTATATGGAGGGGAGGGGGGGGGGGGGGGCAGATACAAAAGATGTCTGTCATGTCAGGAGTTGATTTCTAAGTTTAATTCAAACCCTTCAACCAATCAGGGATGAGGTGTCACATGATAGCCGTTTGAGTGTGAGGCGGGAGAGAAGTGTGTGTAGGGTAGACTATATATGAAGTGGTCCGTCAGTGTAGGGACCAGATCGAGTGTGTCTTCCTGTCGGTCTGTCGACCGGCGCTGTTTTCTATGGAGGAGTCCCACTGTAAGACACAACTCTATTTCATTCTCCCCGTTCTTTTCCCGGGAGGCTGAGAGATGTAGCTGTTCCTCAAGTGTCGAGGGACACTGTTTTCTTTGTGTGGAAATGTGAATGAGATTTAGCTGAGGAGGAGACCTGTACGATATTTAACACAGTTTTCTCTGTACTTCTACTGTAGTTAGATAACATTTTGTTTTTTGCTTAAAGTTCTTCTGTAAGATGCAGATCTCTGTAGCGAGGTCCTTAAACTGCTGCTGTGTGTCGGGCGGTTCGGTGTCTCGTGTTCTAACTCATCGGTTCTGTGTGTAGGGAAGTTTTACTGTAAGCCGCACTATGACGTCCGTCTGGTTGGGCCGATCCAGAGGAAGAGGGCAGCCCCCCCGACCTCCGATCAGCCCCCAACCCCCTACGAACGGACCCCCTCTCAGCGGACCCTCCTGGTAAGGACTTCTGCCTTTCCCCTCGGACTCTGGCGAAATAGAAGCTCTTGGCTGATCTGGGGTTTTAACTCCTGATATTTGTATAGACATAGCAATTAAGGTTTCAGTTAATGACGAGCTCTCTCTCTCTGTATATTATATTGTTTTGAGGAGAACACATCACGTATGTATGAGGTTTTCTGTAGATCAATACACTGGTCCTTGGGAAAATGTTTGGTAAAATGTTTGGTAAAATGCTAATTTTTTCTTTATTTGACCCCTCCTTCCAGGAGTCCCAAGCTGCTCTGTCCACTAACCCTCGCTCCTCAGTGACTGTGGTGACAGCAGATCGCAAGTCCTCAGGTAAGCCAAGAGGTTCATGTATCTGTGTCATGTGTGTGTTTTCAGTCGTAATGCGTGTGACGTGTGTGTGTGTTTGTGCACAGAATGTGTGTCTTAGTGACGCCACTGAGTGTGTAAAGAATGTCCTGAGTTTGACTTTGGCTAAGTGTATGTATGTGTGTGTGTGGCTGGTGTGTGTGTCTCAGTGGCGTCTCTGATTGAGAGGGAGTGTGGCTTGGCTAAGCGCGTGCACGCCACGCCAGAACGTATAGAGCTGGAGAACTACCATGTGAGCCTGGGGAGCCTGGAGACTGAACAGCTAACAGATGAGCCGGAGGAGGTGCCAGAGGAGACGCTGGCCAATTACAACCTCAGTCTGCTGGTGACAGAGGAGAAGAAGGCCAATCACAAGCGCAGCCCGTTGTGGGACAAGAGCAACGAGGGCTCCAGGTCAGCATTACAAAAACAAAAATGTATCTTTATTTCTATCTAGCGTGTCCTCTTTCTCTCCTCTCGCTATCTCTCCCTCTGTCTCTCCCGCTATCTCTCCCTCTCCGTCTCTTTCCCTCCCCCTCTTTCTCTCTCGCTATCTCTCCCTCTGTCTCTCCCTCTCTTTCTCTTTCCCTCTTTCTCTCTTCCCCCTTTTCTCTTGCACACACACTTACACACACGAACACACACACACTAATTGCCTTCCTCTCTCCTCATAGTTCGGAATCAGAGACGGAGGAGGAGGGGGAGAGGCAGCGGGCTCAAACCAATGACCTGGCTAGAGACTCCTGGAGGAAGGCCATGGAACTACACGCACGCCTCCGAGGAGAGAGAGGAGACGACGAAGAAGAGACAGAAGAAGGAGAGGAGGAAGGAGAGGTTGATGAGGAGGAGGAGTTATCTAGTGATGGTAATCGTGCCTTTTTCTCTGTTTTCCTGTGTGTGCGTCTCTATATGCTGTCAGTCAGAAAGATTTCTTTCTAGACTAGTTTCCTTTCCTCTCTTTTGTTCTCTATTCTGGTCTCTCAACCCTCTTTCTCTGTGTCTGTGTATGTGTCCTCCCTCCCTGTCCGTCTCTCTATCTGGTGTGTCTCCCCCTGCTGGTAGAAGGGGAGTACTCTCCGTGGGAGAGGGAGCGTTACTCAGGTCTGTGGCTCCTCCCTCTAGAAGAGGTGGAGGAGACAGATAGAACCGCCACAAGAGAGAAAGCTAACAAAACATGTTTATCCTTTTTATTATGGTAATTGTTTTGTTACTAACCATTTAGCATGTTTTGTTGTGTCATTGAGAATAATGACACACTAGCGGGCAGAAATTACAGCAACTTCCTCACCTATTGCACCCCATGGACTTACACAGGTGATATTTGGTTCTGTATACCAGAACCGGCCACTGGGTCGCTGCCTGGGTGAGCCACTCCCAGTGTAGGGGCACTGGGTCGGACCGAAAGGGACGGGATGTCTCTATCTGGTTTCATTTCCGAGATATTTGTGGTTTTGTGCACCAGACCCGGCCAGCAGCGACCACTGGGTCAGCCGGGTTTGGTACTTATTAAAGACAGTGTTTGAGAATACGTGTCTCTGGCGCCGGTACAGCATGGGTGAACATCACCAAAGGCATCGCTGCCTGGGTACTTCACTCGCCGCACCGGAACACCAATGTAGGGCCACTGGGTCAGGCTGGTCGGCTGGGTCTCGCACGGACGGGGCACGGCTGGAGCTTGTCATTAAAACGGGGATAACCGGCTCTGACAGGGGCTCCCCCGATAGAGGCAATTCCACATGGGGCAGGAGGAATCGTCCGTCTGAACACCGGCTAAAGGCCGGCCGACAGGGGCCCTCCCAGGTGGAAAACGAATGCAACTCGGTCACCCACTGTCCAATGGTTTTGGTGGCTGTGGTTGCCCAAACCTTATTAATAATATAATTTGCCTCATCAAGTCTACAGTGTTGCCAACCAATGGCAAAAATACCTAAAACCTACTCTAGCTCAATACCAACTGTGGCTCACAAGCAACATTTCCTGTAAGACACAGGAGGTTGCTATCTAGAGTCTCTGTAGAGATTCTGACTTTCTCTTTACTTCCTCTCCTTTACTCTCTCTCTCCCTTCTGTCTCCCTTACTCTCCTCATCCCTCTCCCCCCCCCCCCCCCCCCTCTCTCTCTCTCTCTCTCTCTCTCTCTCTCAGAGGAAGGATCATCCCCCCTCACTGCTCAGGAGGTAGCCTCGTTGGACGAGTGGCAGCAGAGCGCACACTCTCAAAACACACACTCTCCAGACACACTCACGCCTGACTCGACAGCACCCGATACACACGGTCCACACAGACCCACCAGTGTACCCAATATCACCTTCTCCACTCCAGCCACTGCCTCAACACCATTCACCCCCTTAACGTCACATGCACCCACATCAATGTCCTCTGTCTCAATTCCAGACTCCTCTGTCTTTACCTACTCCTCCCCTAACTCCACCACATTGGGCTGCTTCCCCGGTCCGGAAGTGGGAGAGGAGGATGAGAAAGAGAGGAAGGAGAGAAAAGAGCAAGAGGAGAGGGAGAGAGGGGAGAGGGTGCGTGACCCCAGCAGTAGTTCGGGGATCGGTGTGGGCGGGAGCTCCACCACCTCTACCTCGGACCCTCTCACCCCTCCCTGCATCCTTCCCCCCGCCCAGCACAGGGCATGCTGGGATAGCCTGCCCCACCCTGATGTGGAGGCGGAGTCACTGCAGAGCCCCGCCCCTCGCCCTGCCCCTCGATTTGTCCCCGCACCTATCATGGCGTCGGCTGTTGTGCGGGGGGTCGGGGGCAAGAAACTGAATCCGTGGGACGTGGGTGGCGGAAGCGGGCCTGCCGCGGGGGGGTCTGTTGGAGCTGGGTCTCTTGGGGAGCAGCTGTGTAAGGGTGAAGTAATAGACCCCTTAGAGGACATCAGCTCCCCCTTGTCCCCCCTGAAGCCCCTTAAGGCAGTGCCCAGAGACGAGAGAGAAATCGGGAGGAAGAGGGAGATGGAGAGGAGGAGGGAGATAGAGAGAGCAGCCATGGGGGTGGGCTGGGAGGACATGAAAATCACCCTAGGAAGGGAGCCTCTCCCAGGGAAGAGCAGAGGAGGTCTGGACCCCCGCAGACTCACAGAGAGCCTGCCTCCCCTCCTTCTCCAGGGGGGCTTCATCTTCCCTTCACGTAAGTGCCGCAGGGACAACCAGCCCCCCAGCCAGAGTGTGTCTGAAGCGGGCATAGGAGAGGGTGGACCCCTGGGCCTGTGGAGAGCTGTCATCTCTGGCTATAAGAGGGACAGGAAGAAGAAGGGCAGGACTTCCCTTCCCAATTCAACAACAGCCCCAGCCCCCAAAGAGCAGGGCAGGAGGAAAACATCTGCAGAGAGACGAGGTAACACACACTCACACAAACACACACACACACAAACTGGTGATCTGGTATAGTGAATTCCTAAGGTGAACCTCTGTGTTTGTGCAGGTGTGAAGTTCAGGGAGCGCCAGAGCTGGTCGGAGCCAGAGGAGTCAGACATCACCTGCTCTGTTGTGATGGAGAGATGCTCCATGAACCCCAAGGCCAACGTAAGAACATCACTACTAACACTACCACTGATCTCAGAGCGGCAGGCTGACATTACACTACAGCTCTGACTGTGAGAGTCAGTGATGTCACTACAGACCTCTGATCAGCTCTGTGGATGCCAGCCATCTTTACGGTCATTGTTTGGAGGAAATTCATTCACACTATAGGAGGCTGTTGTCATATGTGTTAGGGGATATCTGGTCTTTGTTGGCTACCATATCATCTCCTGTCTTCAGAGGATCAGGTAAATCTCTTAATGGATGAATGTTTTCAGCTTCGTCTGGAGCTGTTTGACCTAGCGTCAGACCTTCAGAAGGAAACCATTGAGGAGGAAGAGGAGAATGAGGAAGGGGAGGTATACTACTTTGTGACAGTACGATGCGGGCTGTTGTGTCCTAGTCTAGTTAGAGATAGTTACAGCAGAGTTGCTGAGCGAGGTTACACTTCTCCCATTCCGATTTAGAGTATGTTTTGTGTGATCTAGACATACTATATATTGTGTGCCCTATTTTGATTTGTTTTTTGGTCTTCATCTTTCCAAGTCTGCATATGTGCCTCATGCCCTGGCCTTTAAGAGGGCGTATGCCATTAAGGTAGTGTGAACATTCCCATTAAGGTAGTGTGAACATTCCCATTAAGGTAGTGTGAACATTCCCATTAAGGCAGTGTGAACATTCCCATTAAGGCAGTGTGAACATTACCATTAAGGCAGTGTGAACATTCCCATTAAGGCAGTGTGAACATTCCCATTAAGGTAGTGTGAACATTCCCATTAAGGCAGTGTGAACATTACCATTAAGGTAGTGTGAACATTCCCATTAAGGTAGTGTGAACATTACCATTAAGGCAGTGTGAACATTACCATTAAGGCAGTGTGAACATTACCATTAAGGCAGTGTGAACATTCCCATTAAGGCAGTGTGAACATTCCCATTAAGGCAGTGTGAACATTCCCATTGGTTGCATCAAGCTGTTCTGTGCTGTGTCCTTATCGTCCCTAAACCCCAGTAGTGTGTATACTCAGAATTAGCTGCTGTGGTCGAATCTTAATGGTGTGTGTGTGTCTGTGTGCGCGCATGCTATGTGTGTGTGTGTCTGTGTGTAGGCTGCTGACGCTCTCTCTCTCTCTCTCCTAAAGAGGCACGTGGGGAAAGAGAGGGAGCTGGACAGCTCCCCCCATATGGATACACAGCGGAAGTCATCGTGCCCTACGGAGGTGGTGGGGGTACTGGTGCACATGAAGGACCTGAAGGACCCGTCCAGCCTGGATGTGTCAGAGGCCATGTTCCACAGAGACCGAGACCCAGAGGAGGAGGAGCTAGATGCCAGGTTAACACGCAGGGTACAGAGGGCAGCACGCAAACAGGCCAAACAGGAGCAACTCAAGAGACTGCACAGAGCCCAGGTAGGATGTAGGTTTCTCATGTATGTGTGACGGTATGGTTTGTTTGAAGCCGCATTGATGTTATAGGTGGCGCTAACATGCATATTTTGTCCTGATCTTGTCCACATTCGGATTGTGCCCACATGTTCAGAAATATGTCTAGTCGTGGTATTAAAATCTCTCATATCCGTCCACATTCTGAGAGTCAGTTTACCCAATAAATTACTGGGAGTTTATACATCGAGTGTGCGACTCTCTTTGTTTTTATGGCTTCCAGTTTATTCCCCCCTTAGTCAGCACCTCTACACCAATCAGAACGTGGACAAGATCAGGACAAATAACGCATGTAAGAATCAGGTATAAGCAGGGCTTGAGTGTATAAAATGGGCCTTGTCAGATGATCCAAAGGCAGTTGGAGCAGGTGGAGGAGAAGCAGAGGCAGCTGGAGGAGAGGGGTGTGGCTGTGGAGAAGGCCTTGAGAGGGGAAGCAGGTAAACACACTATTTACAAACCTGTTTGATGGTTTGTTTTAACTATATTACTCTTAGTTAGTTTGACTAAGCATATGATCAGTGTACGTGTGGTCATCTGGTCATCTGCCTGGTATGTTCTTATTTTAGACTACTGGGGAGAGTCGAATGACAGTGAAGAGCTGGACTTGCACCTGGGAGGTATGTACCTCATACTATGCTGCATTCCATCCAGTGGATCTGCTGAGGGGAGAACGGCTCATAATAATGGCTGGAACAGAGCAGATGGAATGGCATCAAACACTTGGAAACCATGTGTTTGACGTATTTGATACCAATCCACTGATCCGGCTCCAGTAATTACCACGAACCCGTCCTCCCCAATTAAGGTGCCACCCACCTCCTGTGATTCCCTCCAACTATTAATTATCCTCCAATCTTACCCATGGTTCCTGACACTCCTTCTCTCTTTCTCTCTCCCCCCTACCTGTCCCTCTCTTTCCCCCCTACCCCTCCCTCTCTTTCCATCTTCCTCTCTCTCCTTTAGTCATGGGCAGGCAGGATGATCCAGCTCTGATGCAGCAGTGGTTCAAGCTGGTCCAGCAGAAGAACTGTCTGATGCGCTATGAGTCAGAACTCATGATATTGTAAGTATCTATATGACCTTTGACCCCATATGTCACCACTGGACTCAAATGTATGATTAGTATGAGCGCTCATGACGAAATGGTAGTATGCCTGGGCGCAGTATGCAATTATCTGAGTCGTCAGTGTCTTTGTGCTCAACCCTGTGGACTGATGTGGTCTCCATGGCAACTGTCTCTCCCTCAGCGCTCGGGAGCTGGAGTTGGAGGATAGACAGAGCCGTCTTCAACAGGAGCTCAGAGAGAGGATGGCCGTGGATGGTAAGTACACTCATACATATGCAAGGAAATACACACACGTCATACAGTACCATAACGCTTGTAATATATTTTCTGTTTTCAGCCTTCTCTCACTCCCTCTCTCCCTCTCTTTCAGACCATCTGAAGGGTGAGGCAGAGCTGGCTGAGGAGAAGCTAATCCTGGGGGAGATGTTGGAGGTGGTGGAGCAGAGAGATGCTCTGGTGTCTCTGCTGGAGGAGCAGCGGCTGCAGGAGAGCCAGGAGGACAGAGACCTGGAGGCCATCATGCTGTCTCGGGGCCTGGGCCTGCACAACTGGGCCTGAACCTGAAGAACTGGGCCCGAACCTGAAGAACTGGGCCCAAGCACAGACACGTCACTTCCCCTCTAAAGCTGCGATCAGGGTCACTTCCCCTCTGATACAACGTTATGACCAGGATCAAGGCGGGACAGTGTCTGGATGATCAGTTTTTAGGATTGAAGATGTTTCCCCAATCCCCACTGCTACACACATCTTGCTATACCCCTGACTGACTGGCCTCTGAGACTGATGGCCCTATGCTCACTATACTCACCCAGGCTGTTGTTATGGCGATATGTGGCATGTATGAATGATTTGTATTGTTATTTATTAACCATTTAGAAAAATGTATATTATGTAAAAAAGAAACAGCACTGATTTTTTTAAAACCTTTTTTAAAATGACATAATGTTTTACTTCACACATTGGATAATAAAGACATTCTGACATCATGATGTCATGTTTGAACATTTGAGATGATAAGGGGGACTCCTGTAGGGGAGAGGAAGGGAGGACGACCTGGGGCTGGGGATTCCAGTGAGATGGGGATTCCAGCAGTCCGTCTCCTGCACAGGTGTGGCTATTGTGTTCAGTCAGAAATAGCTGCTGAGATTCGTGTCTAAACCTGCCACTTGTATAAAGATATGGCTCTGGGGTTAAATCCCTGCCTTGTGGCCAAAGAGTTGTAGGTTCAAACCCCTGTTTTGTGTGGATGTCTTAAAAAAAGTGTAAAGGAGTCTGTGGCCCCTAAAGCACATGGTCCTAGGCATGAAACCAGGGGCCTGCTCTGGAGCATAGTTGGATACTGAGGACTTCACTGGTCGGTGAGTCAAGGCCACCTGAGGGAGTGGCTGCCACACAATGATGGCTGATTGTATAGGAGGCGGAGGGGGTACATTTTTTAAATCGCGATCAATGTGTATCGCGGAAGAACAGAGCTAAAGCCCAATTGTAATTTAAAGGCAATGTATAGGGCCCTCGCTTCGTTTCTAAATCTAGAGAAGTCTCTATTGAAAACATAAGTGCACACTTTTTCTGGCCGATTGTCTCGACCGCTTCTCATTGACTGAGTAGCATCCCTTGTTCTGAATCAAAGCATTCCAGTGCTGCACGCAGGTCTTGAACCCATGACCTGTCATTGGAGGGTAAGCTCCTTACACCTGAGGCACCAGCTCATTTACACTGTAAACATGTCTCTTCCTATATTTATATTTAACATATAGACTATGAAAATACATTCAAAATAGTCCAGGCAGATGGGTTGCCCCCCACATTGTTCCAGCATACTAGTGCTGTTGCCTTAGGTCTTGGATTTCCGAGGCTACATTCAAAACACAGAGTGGAGATTTGAACCCACAACCCCATAATTGCAAGGCAACCCCAGAGCAACAAACTCAGGTAGGGATTCAATCAGATCACATGTTATAGACACTGCAGCTTCTAAAAGCAATGTTCCCGTGTTCCCAGAGATCCCATTCACAGTAAAGAAAAACTGCATGCTGGCTCAATTGCAAGTTATATGCCTATAACCCACAATCGGATTGAACCCTGGCCTCAATCTGGGTGCCCTATATCCTACACAGCACAAATCCCAGATCCAGCACATCTACCTACCAGCCTTTCTCTCTCTGTCTGAAGCCAGCAGAATGGGATGGAAGTCTGTAGAGAGTCCAGTGTTGACTGGTAACCATCTCTCAGATTCTTTCTTCAATTCTCAGGATTACTGCTAGAGGGCAAATGCTGGGAGGTGAAAATGCCTAATACTGTCAACTGATCATGAAAAAACACGAGACATTCACAACTCTATGATCATGAAAAAACACGAGACATTCACAACTCTATGATCATGGTGTTTAATGGCATCAAATAAAGGGTGAGATATTGGAACTAATCCACACTGGTTCTGTATTTGATTCTGGATAAAATGTAAACCATTCTAAAATGAGTTTCCCTCCCCAAATTAAAAAAAATGTATCTTGTAACTTTTTTTCTCTTTACTTTTCTGCCCTGAGATGAATACCTCAATGTCAAAGTTGGGGTCAATTCTGAATTGAGTTGCACATTCTCTTCAAACTATTTGAAATAATTGCAGTGGTGTGAAATACTCTAAGATCGTGTTGTGGGTTGTCTATAATCATTTCCTTAACGTCTTTACATATCCGAATACATTTCCCAGAATGCATTAGATCAAACACTAGTAGGAAAGGGAATAAGCTAACATCTCATGACAAAGAAAAATACTGGTTTGAGTTATAATCAAACTAAAGCCTATATTCAATCAGATTAAGCGACTGGCGATAGTCTCATTTGCATTAGAAATTCAGAACAAGAAATTGTAGGCTATATAGAAATAATTGAAAAATCATTTAACAAAATAATGACGATTTCTATCATCCTAATCGAGGTGTAGATTACATCTCAGTGTTCAAACTCGTAAAAAAGGCTTGACGGGATTTCTGTTAATGCAACGCCATGCAGCCAATGGCAATGTCCGCTTTAGGTATAATGCTGGGAGTCACTTGTTGATTTGACAGTTCCACCTCCGTTGTCAAAACAACCGCTATGGAGAAGTCTGCTAAAGCAGATCTGATTGAATAGAGCCATAGTATTTGAAATGTTATGTGTATTAATATGTGGCATATGCTTTTTATAAAAGATTTGTCAAATTAAGAGACTTCCATGTCTTAGTATAATTGGTTTGAATTCAATTCAAATTCTGCTTCCTGTGGGCTGTGGCAAATTAGTTTGAATTGAATTAAATTCAATATTGACCACAACTCTGCTCGACGTATCATAAACCTTAATGTAAAACAAACAGAAAAAAGACAATTCTGAATAGCGGCCGAGCAAAGTAGACAGTTATTAAAAGTGGGGGTGTGACTGAAAGCTTCTCTCGAGCTTTCTCCGGTCGTTTTGGGCAATGGGGTGGGGGGTGTGTCCCGGTAAAAATGCCGGTCTCGGAGTGCTTCCGGTGGGGATTCCAATTAGAATCAGGTGCTCTTGCCAGTGTCCACCTTCAGGTCCTTGGCCACCAGATTAGACGTCACTGGGTGCATGGCTGCCCGGTGGGCTATGAACACACGCACCGCCTCCTCGCGATACTTATCAAAGTTGTACACCTCTCTAAAAGAAAGGAAGGGAGAAAGAGCGGGATTAGATAGGCACCCTTTGTGTGTGTGTTCTAAGTAAGAGAATAGGACTCGTGTCTTTAACAAGATGCTGCCTAGAAATAATTTGATCCAGAAAGCACAACAACGAATGGCATCTCATAACAGAGATCGTGTCTCAGATAGTGGCGCCGCTAGTTACTTGAATAGCGGCCGTGTGAACTTCATCCTCCCCTGCTCTGTCGCCATCTTCAGCGCCATGGGAACGGCATCGTCCCACTTGGACTTGACACACAGCCGCAGCCACCTGGAAGAAAGGAGCCAACCGTGAGAGCCAATGACACACACTTTGCCAGTACATACTGAACGATGGGACCCCAGAACAGGAACTCACCTGAAGCGGATCTCTGCGTTGTTGAGGGCGTTGAGTCGGTACACTTCCTGCATCCTCTTCACATGGCTGAGGGGGAGGGGATCCTAGGGCGAGAAGATAGGGGTAATTGGTCTGCTGAGTCCAATAGAACGATCACATGGCTTATGGAAGGTTGCTATGATGACCAGGTGAGTGACAGTGAGGCGTGTCTACCTCTTGCAGGAGCAGAGACAGGAACTCTATAAGCTGGTGGGTGGAGAGAGTCTTCATATCCACTTCACTGAAATTCCCAAGATCCCCCTCTTTGGTCTAGAGAGGGAGAGAGAAATTAACATACAGTAAAACTTGTAAAAATGCTGTGTTCTACCATCATGAGGTTCTAGAACATACGCATTATCAATGTGGAGCATGTACCCTCACCTTCACCCATCTCTTACACAGCGCGATGCAGGCATCTGCCATGGTGGTGTCATATCTGGGGGGGGGGGGGGGGGGGGGGGGCATTGATTTAACACACACACACACCTCAGATTGTGTGGACAGGTAAACGGTGACACAGACCCACAAACTAACAGAAGTGTGGTTCAAAAGGGGTAACAGGCAGCCACGGTGAGTGATTCTCGAGTGAAATGGTTAGGTAAGGTAAACCCACTGTGGTTTGACGGGGGGCATCCCAGGGGTGTGCATCCAGGCGTTCCAGTCCACCTTATTCAGGATGTCCACCTGAGATCGGACAGGGAGCGGTAAAGGTGACACAAGAGACACGTTCAACAGCCACAGCTACAGGGCTTTGATAGCAGCTTGGTTAGGTGGAGAGTGGCGGTTACTGTACCTTGTTCTTAAAGTAGGTGAAGAGGTACTTCTTCCATTCCTCAGTAGTGACGCTGCTGTAAGCAAACATCTGGATGTACGACTTCACAAAACCCATAAACACCTCTGTAAGAGACACAGCCAATTAACACGAAGCAAGTGTCTTCAATAAAAAAAATGGACTGAATGAAATGTGTGTGTCTCTCTCACCAGGTCCTCCCATGAGCTCCTCCAGGTGGTATAGAAGAGCGAAACCCTTCTCGTAGGGGACAGAGGAGAAGGCATCGTCAGGGTCCACCTCATTCATGTTGGGAACCAGGTTGGTCAGAGGGTTGTTGGCCCCAAACGTGTTCACCTGGGAGGCAGAGGTAACAGATCAGATAAGGCCGGGCATACAGAGTTACACACACACACACACACACACACACACACACACACACACACACACACACACACACACACACACACACACACACACACACACACACACACACACACACACACACACACACACACACACACACACACACACACACACACACACACACACACACACACAGAAGTGAACATGTAAGTGGTTTGTCTTTCAGTGAAGTCAGACATTACTTAAGCCTTGTTCACACTGCAGGCCTCAACGCTCAAATTCGTTTTGAAACACTGACTGTCCAGACAGCAAGTTACAAGTGACAGAATCGGATTTCTGTGGGTTCAGACAGGAGTCATTTGCTGACATGTCTACGTTAATTGTTATAGTAACGAAGGGTGTGTCCACAGTGGTGTAGGCTGATTGGCTGCGGTGCTCGTTCTTCCTGTCACTCAGAAGTTAAGTAACAATCTAAGGGGACAACAATGCCTGCCATGGATGTTTCCTAGTTACTTTGAACGAGCAAAATCACAGCGTTTGAACACTTTTAAAGCCTCAAATGACGAGACGATTTAACTTTCAGAAACAAGTCCTTTTTGGTTAGCCACAGCAGTCAACTAGCTAGCTAGGTAGCTGTTTCGCTCTCTACCGCTGACTCACACATTTGTTGGTGAACAATTAACAAGCTAGTTAGCTACCACATGTTCTTGTGAAACTGTCAATAGAGTAGCTAGCAAGCAACAAGATATGCCAAATAAAAAACCACTTGAGAGCAAATTCATCCAATTTGACCGTTTAGACAAGTCGCATGGCCAGGAATCCGATGTAAATCTGACTTCAAACCACCTACGAAAGGTGGTTTGAAATGTGGCTTAAAATATCCGATTCCATGTGCTTTTTTGGCTGTTCAAACTTCCGGAAAAATAACAGATTATATTAAAAAAAATGTGATTTGAGTCACTTCAAACTGCCAAACGTGAACAAGGCTTTGTGTACTAGTGTGTGTAACAGTGTTACAGTGTACTCATGCATGTGTGTGTGTGTGTGTGTGTGTGTGTGTTCTCTCACCGATTCCTGCAGGTCCTTCCAGCCGCCCATGGCCTTGAACTGTCTGAACTGTTCACTCTCCATAGACCTGCCAATCATTCTCTCAAGGTACACCGTGTGACCCTCGTTCAACCTGGAGAAGGAAGGGTCACACACACACTAATTAGGAACTCATTAACTCCGGAAAGCGATCTGCCCTTTTCTATCTCTCCATACCATAAGTCCGATACTCAGTTAAGGCTCATTTCACCAATTGACATGATATCATTCCCGTTCATTCAAGTGAGAAAAGAAAAATGGATAGAATGTTTTTTCTGTGCCATACCAGAAGTGCTCCCAGGTCTTGTTGGTCACCAGGTTGCCAGTCCAGCTGTGAGAGATCTCATGGGCTATGACCTGGAGAGAGAAAACAGGAGGACACAGGTTAACACACCCATTACACAGATATAAAACACATACTTGAGAAGACAAGTACACCTGTGAACTGTGTTTACTTACATTGGACAAGGATCTGTCTCCAGCCTAGAAGATAAACATAGGAACAAAGGAAGGTTAAAAAATTGTTTTATATATATATACACAGGCAGGTGGATTTGGTATTGTGATGTGTGTAAGGTGTCTCACCAGAAGTGTGGGGGTGGCAAAGGTAAGGCAGGGGTTCTCCATGCCTCCATACGGGAAGGAGGGGGGCAGGACCAGAATGTCATACTGGCCCCACACATACGGACCCGCAAGGTCCTCAGCTGTCTTCAACATGGTCTCTGTCTGAGAGGGTCACACACACACACACACACACACACACACACACACACACACACACACACACACACACACACACACACACACACACACACACACACACACACACACACACACACACTTCAATATTAAACTCTGCTGATGTAGAATGAGTGGGACATAGACAAATCACCAACGTACCTCACAGATACACTAAATACTGAGAAACTCACCTCTGAGAACTCAAAAGCTGCCTTGTCCACAAACTCCTTCTCTGACCAAACACGAGACCTGGGCCCAATCTCTCTTGTAAAACAACAAGCAAACATCTATTACTAATATTTCACGGATAATTTATTAATTTAAATAATTAGTAGGAAAACAGGGCAATAGTTACATGTATGGGTGTGTGTGTGTGTGTACCTGCTCTCCAGAGCTCCCACCACGATGGCAATGAGGTAAGAGGGCATGGGCACCTGGGAGGTGTCAAAGGTCAACAACAGCGGTCAGACACACACAGCCATGTACCTGCTCCAACACCAGTCTCTGAGAATGGGCTTCATTCAGATTGCAGGCATGCTACAACGGGTTCCTTTTGTTATCTGGCTGTTTCATCTCAAATTTCCTTGTAATTAACTCCTTATTGCTTGATCAGCAGCTACTTTGGCAGCGCTGTACCTTGAACAGTCAAGCCAAAAAAGCAAGACTGGCAGCATTAAGCTATGGATGACAATGGACGGTTGGATGGAGAGATGGATAGAAAGTGATAGAGAATAGAGACACTGACTGGTTGTCTGAAGCGGTAGATGGCCCGGCTGCTGTCCTGGGGATCAGGCTCATGTCCATCCCGTACAGCGCTCATCACAGCCACCAGCTCCTTGGGGACAGACACCTGGGCATAGTAGGTGTGTTTCATGGCGGGAGTATCCTGGCAGGGTACCATGCTCCTGCAATGGGTGGCCTGGAGGGGTTTGAGGTGGTTATTAGCACATTGCTACATCAGCCACCTAATCTGGATTTATCTCCAAGAGGGGACAAATATACTTAATTGAAAGACATATTGAGTGCAGTAATATAGAAGGCTGCTATCAATATCAGTGACAAAGGAGCCAATGATCAAGGTCCTCTCATAAAGCTTATCTGTGCCGGAGCGGAACACTGCACCTTTGGACACACAGGCGATACAGGAAAAAGAGAAGAGGGATGTATAATGGAGAAAGAAAGCAGGGGCGAAAGCAACCTCAACTGGCACAGGTTACGATCAAATTATTACATCTTCCTTCGGCTAAGAACTTCAAAGAGCAGCACAGGTCTCTGTGTGTGACTACAATACAACTGGCCGAATGTTGCAGAAGATGGGGTTGGGAAAGTGTTCTTTTGTGATGTCTTTTGAGGCGGTCTTACAACTACTCTGACAGTTAAAATGACCGTTGAGCAAGACTGGCATCCAACCAAAAATTAAGACTTTTTATGTTTGTAGAAGTGCATTATTTGTCTCACATGGTTATAACCATTTTACAGCACTTTTCCTCTGATAAGAACTTCTAGCTACAGAAGTGGTTTCTGTGCGTGACTACAGTTACACTGGGCAGATGTTGCGGAGGAGGTTGTGTAAACGTTCCATTTTGATGCCACAGCAACAACTTTTACCATAAAAGTACTGTTTGTGGCGCAGTCTTTTGTAAAAAAAAACAAAACAATAAGACTTCATGTTTATGCATGTCCATAAACTCACACAGTGTGTGTGTGTGTTACCTGGCACTGGCTGAAGAGGTAGGGGTGTTTCTTCCCAGCAGTCTGTTCAGGAGTGAGCCACTGCAGCGCAGAAGCACTAGGTGCAGTCTCATAAGTCACCTCCACGATCACATGCTGGCCCCTGAGAAACAAACACACACACTAAATATTACCCCTAAACCAGCATCCATCAGTTCAATGTCTGAGGGTTGAGTTGCCTGGGGTGCAATCAGTCATGTGCAGTCTTCTGAACGTTACAGATAGAAATGGAGTGAATAGAGAAGACACTATTCCCCTACTCTATATGACAAACAATCGTATATGTTCTACACAATCCATTTCTATCTTCACGTTCTGTAACATTACATCCGTCTGAACAGGCCCCTATGGTGTGGTTACCTGGAGAGGTCAAAGGGCAGTGTGATCTCCAGAGGGGTTCCCATGAAGCTGTGCTTGGGTCCCAGAGTGAACTTTGCTGCCTGTCCATTGGCTGTTACCTTAGAGACCTTCAGGTCCTTTGTGTCAAGGGTCTGATCATAGGAAGGATGGAGAGAGAGAGGAAAGAAAAAAAGTGGGGAAATAAGTTTGGGTAACCAACTGTGTGTGTCCAGCAACTACAAGAACCACATCACCCATCTACCCCCAGATTGTGAATGAAAACAGCTGTCCCCATAAGAAATACATAATTCTGTCTCTATCTGGCCCCAAGTCGCGGACTACATTTCCTACACCTGCTCTGAGAAACACAGTATGGACTCAGTTCTAAAGTTCACGTGCCTGGTATCACATGTCAACTCGACCTGTCAAAGTCTTACCGTCACTGAGCAGAAAAGTGCCACAAAGAACATATGGCTAGCTAGATATCATTCCTGAATTGACCCACTAATGATCAGATTTAAAATGAGTGATATTCAGACGTGTCTTGCAGCAGGGTGTGATACGTTATGTCTGATAAACTCAACCAAATGCTTTGTAGCGGTGTACTGAAACAAGTGAACTGAAACAAGGCTTCCAACCGAAACAACGTGTACTGAAACAAGGCACGTCAACTTTAGTAGCAACATAAAGGCATTTTCTAGGAAGAGTTAATGAACTTGGCTAGCTAGTTTAATAGCTTGCTGGCGAACCAGATTGAGAAATGAGATGAATACTGTACCAAAGACGTGAAATTATCCACTAAAACCTCCACGGTGAGCGCGACCTTAGCTTTGATGACATGGCTGTCAAAATCCACATGGTAGGTGAGATTCAGGTGCTTGGTAACGCACTTGGAGAAGGAGGAAAATGAGCAGGGGTCTGTAGCTGAAGCCATGTTCGGGTCCAGGATCATGAAGAGTGAGCGCAAAAAACTTGCATTAGCAATGAACTACAACCCGGCTCACCGCACGTCCATGTGACAGCGCCCTGCTGTATGCATTGTGGGGGTTGTAGTTTAGTCTGGACCTGAACGTGTTGAGTTTCTTTCTAAATTAATAATCAAACCACTACATGTACCAGAATGAGCTGGTACATTTCCGTTCCCTTTCAACAATCTATTTATTTGCGTTAATAAATACGTCGTGGAGAAAACATTTGAATCATATGAAAAGTGATGTAGATTTCAAAGCAGTCTTTGTATTTCACTTGTTTTTTTTTAATATATATATTTTTTAGCTTTTATCAGAACAACTATCTGTTAATACAGGACGGGGGGATTCAGCTGTCACTTCAAGCCCTTCTCACCGGAGAGCGAAGCAAATAGCCAACAGGGCAGCACAATAATTAAGGGCAATGAGGAAATGGACCACTGAGTCGTAATGGACCCTTTAGACAGCTCCGAATCGCGTCTTGTTGAGTCGGCGAATGCGGCAGAGAATACAGAATCGAGTTTGCCATGGGCCCGTTTCTCGTCGTGGCTGGAGTGTGTCTGCGTCGTTACCTTCGACCTCGAGCTCGGCCAAGCCATAGAGGTATTGTGGGGTTGCAATGAACTGTACTGTAGCAGGTGTTGTTGACATCCGATCTAGCTAGCTAGCGTGCTAATGTTCCTGTGTACAAAGTCTTGTTTGCTTGCAGAAAGAAATCAACATGATCCAAGTAACCTGGCCCACATCAACCTCTCATGTGTTTCATAATTTGGCCTGCCGGCGCATGTGTGGAATAGTGACATGACATTTTGGCACTTTCTCCTCTATTCCAGCTTGTGTACCCACACGATGTGAAACTAACTGAGAAGGAGGTAGGAAATTAGTGTATGCTCTTTTTATGATTTCCCCCCCCATACATAACAAGCTAGTTGCAATAATTGTGTATGTCCTTGATTGTGCTTCCTCTCCTTTAAACTCCAGAAAACTAGCATTTGCTACCTGTCCTTCCCTGACTCTTACTCAGGTTAGTGTATTAGATGACACAAACTATCATCACAAAATACATTATGGTCATAGGCACAACCCCAAATCGATCCAGGACCCCAAGCACTTGTGGAGATCTGACATGATTTGATGGCTTTTAGCAATATGGTGAAACTTCCACCGATCCTATCAGAAGTTGGAACTATTACCATATTGCAGGGTTCCCCAACTGGCGGCCTGCGAGCCGAATTTTGCCCACAGTGCATTTTATTTGGCCCCCAAAGTTTTCTGAGCAAAAACAAAAATAGTTTAAAAATGTTTTTATTTTAATTGCTGGACACAAAAGACTGTTAAAAACACTAGCAAATTAGCTCCAAGTGACTTTAACTTTGGAAATCTGTTCCAAAGTATTCCCACACATAGTAGAGAGATACATGTGATCGTATACAAATGTAAGCAAGGTTTGAAATTATTCGGTTTTAGTCAAATATTATATCTGTTTGGGCTACGTGCGGTCAATTTGCAGTCTACAAATGATTTGGAATTATGTTCCGTCCCTCTGAGCATCTGCTCAAGAAAAGATCAGCCCGCGGCTGAATCAAGTTGATGATCCCTGCCAAATTGCTTACACTGTCAAATCCACTCAGATCTCCACGTGTTGGGTCGATTTGGGATTGGGCCAAAAATCTATATCAGTCACATGACCTGTGAGATGTGTTTCCCAGGATGCCTTGGAGACACCCAGTTCAGCTTCAGACTGCGTCAGTCTGTGGGCCGCAGGGGCTCCTGGTTCGGTGAGGAGGACGCCTACAGCAGAGACGCACCTGTCACACTACAGGTGAGCCCTCGGTCTGGCCCAATCCCAAATCACACTTTTGGAGATCTGATTAGATTTGACAGGTGTAAGCAATAGGGTAATACACTCTGATAGGCTAGGTGAAAGTTTCACCATATTGCTTACATCAACCAAATCCTCTCACATTGCCACAAGTGTGTAGGGTTTAGTCTTAGGGGGTGATTTGGGATTGGGCGTCTGTCATCAGCCTGACTGAATAAGTGGTCCAGGCCAGGGACAGTTTGGTTGCTTACCTTTTAGGGTTATGGTTGGTTCTTTGGTAGGGACAGCTAATCTTAAATCAGTGACTGGAGTGGAATATAATGTCAGCCACCACTAATTGTCTGTCATTGCAATAGCTTGACTATTCTCATCTTTCCTTTTCTCCCTCAGCGAGAGCTGGCCCATTTCTATGGCTATGTCTACTTCAGACAAGTCAAGGACGCCGCTGTCAAAAGAGGCTACTTTCAGAAGGTGAGAAGCTTAGGTTACAGATCTGATTCGTCATCAGAACCACAATGTATTCACATTTGGTTTTCTCTTTCATTCTCTTTCCTGCCTTTTCTCTTTCACTCTCTATCTCTCTCTAGTCTCTTGTACTGGTGTCCAGACTACCGTATGTCCACCTCTTTCAGTCCCTGCTGCAGATCATAGCTCCAGAGTATTTTGAGAAGTTGGAGCCTTGCCTTGAAGCAGGTGGGGAGATATAACTTCTTGTCTTTTTTTTCCCTTCCCAGTCTATCTTATTTCTAATTAATCTCCCATTATAGTTACCTAGGGCTCTAATGTACAGCCTGGACTCTACATTCCTAACCTTTTCTTTCTCACTCTCCCACCATGCAGTGTGCAACGAGATTGACCAATGGCAATCTCCGGTGCCAGGGCTGACACTCAACCTGCCTGTGATGGGCGTGGTCATGCAGGTCAGGATCCCATCCAAAAACGACAAACCAGGGGGAAGCCCGGAGAAACAGGCACAAAAGGAGGTTGGTGTAGCTTTCTATGTAATGGGCCACATGCCCATAAAAATATGACTTCTCCATGATGTTAGTAAAGTTGATGTTAGTTGATTGGTATCGCTGGAGGACTGTTCATCTAAAAAAAAAAGTATGTTTCTGTTATATCAGAATCTTCTACCAGCCCCTATGATGCTACCGACCATACATGAGCTTGACCTGTTCAAGTAAGTGAAAATCTAAACTTCATATACTGTAAATAGTTATGTATCTGTTTGTGTTTATGTAAATTACATGGCTTGAACTTTAAGCTGTATTTTCAGTTTAATTTGAGGATGCATTGTATTAGTGAAAGCAGCATCCATCGTTTATGAACTGATCTTTGCCCTCTGACCTGTCCAGGTGTTTCCAGTCCTTCCTGATCCACCTGCAGATGCTCTGGGAACTCATGCTGCTCGGGGAGCCTGTGGTCGTCATGGCACCCTCTCCCACTGTCTCCTCGGAAACCGTGCTGGCCCTAGTGAGGTAAACAGAAAATGCATGAAATATGCCATATGATGTATGACATTTAGCGTCTCGTGTGTGTGTAACGTGACTCAATGTAATTCGGGGAGTTTGTAAAATGAAATTCTTATTTCTCCCATCCTACAGCTCGATTGCGCCACTGCGGTATTGCTGTGATTACAGGCCCTACTTCACCATACACGACACTGAGTTTAAAGAGTATACCACTAGGACACAGGCACCGTGAGTAGGGCTTACTCTAAACACTGTTTATACACTATCATACCTGGGGGGCAACTCACCCTGCTCCCTTTATCTCTCCAGTCCCAATGTGATTCTGGGAGTCACTAATCCCTTCTTCATAAAGACCTTCCAGTCCTGGCCCCACATTATACGCCTTGGAGAACTCAAGATGTCAGGTGATCTGCCCAAGCAGGTGAAGGTGAAGAAACTAGCCAAGCTGAAAACACTGGACACTAAACCAGGTAAAACATCTGGAGGTATGGAGCCAACATGGTTTGAGAGAGTGAGTTATTAGTGTGTAAAAACATGTTCTCCCTACCTGTAGGTATCTACACAGCACATAAAATGTTCCTTCAAAAAGACAAGTCCCTCATCAAAAGACTCCTAAAAGGGATCCAGAGGAAGAGGCCGTCTGAGGTGCAGAGCGCCATCTTGAGGAGACATCTGTTAGAACTCACCCAGAGCTTCATCATCCCACTGGTGAGGGGACTGCTTTCCCTATCACACTAACATCCCACCCCTATATAGACTGTCTGTCTGTCCTGCTGTGTGTCCCACCTGTCTCTCTGGTTGTCTCCCCCAGGAACGTTACCTGGCCAGCCTGATGCCTCTGCAGAGGTCTGTGACTCCTTGGAAAGTGGGTGATATTGATAACAAACCTGTTTCTATAGTATGGTGATACTGTTTGAATATGGTAATAACGTGTGTGTGTGTGTGTTTCAGACACCTCCTCAGATCCGGCCCTTCAGTCAGGAGGAGTTCATGGGGACTCTGGAGCACGCTGGACCTCAGCTCACCTCTGTGCTTAAAGGGGATTGGGTGGGCCTGTACAGGTATGTTCACCTGCCACCTCATCTGTCATTTCTAACTATTGTATCTTGTTGTGGCATATGTTTTTCTAAACAAATCATCCATAAATGCATTGCACTTCAATGTATGGCCTTGTAGGAAATTTTTCAGGTCCCCCAACTTCGATGGCTGGTATCGCCTGCGACACAGGGAGATGACCCAGAAACTAGAATGTCTCCACCTAGAGGTCGTCTGTGATGCTGTGAGTTGACCCCACAGCCTTCTTCACTCACACCTCAAGACATTAGTTTAACTCTACTTACAGAGCATCATGTGACCAATAAACTCAACCACACGACTCCACTGACTTCACTTCAGTTAGGAGTCCTTTCCCTACCCATAAGAGTTGATTAGTTTAATGTTTTGTTAATGGTCTGCTCGCCCAGGACCTGCTGGGTTGGACCAAAGACAAGTCAGAGGTGGAGATCGTGGACCTGGTTCTGAAACTGAGAGAGAAACTGGTCAGTAAAACCCATCAATATGTCCATTACACTCACCTCAACGGGTGCCATTTGTAACATTCTGTATTTAGTGTTGGGAAATGAATTCTGTGCCGCAAACCATTGCCTACTCTAGTCTCTGTCTGTGTCCCCCACTCCAGATGAAGGCTGGAAAGCAGCAGCTCCCGGTGAAAGAAGGGGTGCTGGAGAAACTAGAGGGATACCTCCAGACTGTCATCAGCTCTCTACCAGAGGACCTGCAGACTGTACTACACAGATACTGACGCTAACACTGACGCACTTCTGAATATATATATATATATATACTGAATAGTGTTTTGTTTGACGTCTTTTTAATAACGAGCTGAAACTAAAATTATTGCCATCACCCAAACCACTACCCCCTCTGAGTAAGATAATGGAAGATTTATAACTAGAAGTGTAGGTAATATAAGAAACGTAGCTGTTTCATCATGACAGTAACATTAGGTCAAGGGGAATAGAGAGTAGTTGAAAGGTAGGCTTCATGAGATTATGCCTTCACTAAGTATCGTGATTGTTGCTAGAGGGATTGAAGCATATACCTGGGAAGAGGGACATGTGAGTATAGCCTTTTGCTCTAATCCAGATATTTAGATGTAACATGCATAGTTGTTAGCGTAAAATATAACTAGCATATGCACCTTTTACATTTTTATTTATTTGTCATTAAACCCATAAAAGGGGTGAATTACATCTAAGTGACTACATTTTGAGTCTTTCATCAATCTCAGTATTTTATATTGGTCAAGCACAAACAAATCACACTACATTGAAACACCTCTAAATATCCAGGTTACGAAAGCTTAGATTGCAGATTTCAGTTTAGATTTGTGTGTATGTATAAAAGTATGTGGACACCCTTTCAAATTAGTGGATTTGGCTGTTTCAGCCACACTCATTGCTGATAGGTATATAAAACCGAGCACACAGCCATGCAATCTCCTTCGACAAACATTGGCAGTAAAATGGCCCGTACTGAAGAGCTCCGTGACTTTCAACGTGGCCCCATCATAGGATGCCACCTTTCCAACAAGTTAGTTTGTCAAATTTCTGCCATGCTAGAGCTGCCCCGGTCAACTGTGCTGTTATTGTGAAGTGGAAACGTCTAGGAGCAATAACGGCTCAGCCGCAAAGTAGTAGCCCCCCCCCCCCCCCCCGTATTGAATCGTGTAGAAATCATCTGTCCTTTGTTGCAACCCTCACTATCGAGTTCCAAACTGCCTCTGGAAGCAACGTCAGCACAAGAACTGTTCATCTGGAACTTCATGAAATGGGTTTCCATGGCCGAACAGCCACACACAAGCATAAGATCACCATGCGCAATGCCAAGTGTCGGCTGGAGAGGTGTAAAGCTCACCGTCATTGGACTCGGGAGCAGTGGAAACATGTTCTCTAGAGTGATGTGGCTGTTCGCTTCCCCATCTGGCAGTCGGGCGGATGAATATGGGTTTGGCAGATGCCAGGAGAACACTACCCACTCCAATGCATAGAGCCAACTGTAAAATTTGGTGGAGGAGTAATAATGGTCTGGGGCTGTTTTTCATGGTTCAGGTTGGCCCCTTAGTTCCAGTGAAAGGAAATCTTAATGCTATGGCATACAATGACATTCTAGACGATTCTGTGCTTCCAACTTTGTGGCAACAGTTTGGGGAAGGCCCTTTCCTGTTTCGATATGACAATATCCCCGTGCACAAGCGAGGTCCATACAGAAATGGTTTGTCGGAATCAGTGTGGAATAACTTCACTGGCCTGCACAGAGCCCTGACCTCAACCCCATCTAACACCTTTGGGATGAATTTGAACGCCGACTGCGAGCCAGGCCTAATCGCCCAACATCAGTGCCCGACCTCACTAATGCTCTTGTGGCTGAGTGGAAGCAAGTCCCTTTTCCAACATCTAGTGGAAAGCCTTCACTGAAGAGTGGAGGCTGTTATAGCAGCAAAGGAGGCACCAACTCCATATTAATGGCCGTGATTTTGGAATGAGATGTTCGACGAGCAGGTGTCCGGATACTTTTGGCCATGTAGTGTACTTGGTGCACAGTAGACATATGGCTGAAACTGAGCTTATTTATTTAACGTTATAGTGGTCAATGAGTGCATAAAAAACATGTAGTACATTATCTTGTGGGTATGTGCAGGTTGTTGTTTTTTTACAAGGTTGACAGTGCCAGTCCTAGCCAAAGCCACACCAGCTCCAAGCTAATTCTGCTTAGATATTCATCCATCAGCTAACATCTTTCCTAAACTACAACCACTCATTACATTGCAGGTTAACAGTGAATGTAAAACAAATGCAGCTGATCAGGGCTTCTACCTCACTCCCTTTTGTCTGTCTACAAGGCCTGCGTTTTACATAGGCAGTCCAATTATGATCATTGAACTAATTGGTCTTTTGATCAATCAGATCAAAAGATATGATTGGTCAAAAGACCAATTAGTGGAAAAAGATCAGAATTGAGCTGCCTTTGTAAAGGCAGCCCTATTATTTCTCAAATAGGTACAGTATATGTGGTACTTAAGTTTGTTTTGTGAAGTACTGTAAAGGCATTTGGTCACTAGGGAAGCAGTAAACTGCAGTTTGCAGATGAGTATTGATAATACTGATCTATTTGGATCCTGGTGTTTACTTATTTGTAATAAGTTTTTTTGTATATAAATAAAAGTTTATGGTTTCTGATGCAAATATACTGTTAGTGTTACAAATAAAAGTTGGAAACTGTGCTAAAAGATAACTCAGAGGCTGTGATACATCCATGCACCCACACGTTTAGAGAATCTCTGAGAAAAAAAGTTTCATTTTCATGTTGAGGGAATCAAAAATATGCATTTCATCAATAAACATTGTATTATCCACACAACTGTATACTAGAAAATACTGTAATTACCAACCAAAGTATTCTGTTTTTTTATCATACAATTATGTACAACACATCTAGCATTAAAGGGATACTTCGAGATTTTGGCAATGAAGCCCTTTGTCTACTTCCCCAGAGTCAGATGAACGGATACCATTTTTATTACTTCATTTAGGAAGTTAGCTCAGCGAGCCAATGCTAACTAGTGTTAGCGCGATGACTGGAAGTCTGTCATTGCGCTAACGCTAGTTAGCAACTTCCTTCAAACTGCAGACAGAAACATAAAAATGGATTCCATGAGTTCAGAGAAGTAGATAAAGGGGCTTCATTGCCCAAATCCTGAATAATCCCTTTAAAACTGATAGTAGCTCAATATTAAAAAGGAAAGATTTAAAGTTACCCATTTAGATGTTATCATATTTGTGCATCTCTGAGCAACGTTCTATCGATTCCCAGGGTCATTTCATGTTTATCGGAGCATTTCGACCTTCAAGCAGACAGAAATAAATACAGTCGGTATGTAGAGTTTTACAATTTTTTTTCCACTAATTGGTTTTATTTCAATAAGATGCAAAACTCATCATACCCGGCTGTATTTCTGCCTGCTTGAACAGGGAATCTTGCCTTTAACGTCATTATGGCTGTGCTTACACAGACATCCCAATTATTAGTAAAATATCTGATCTGACTGGTCAAAAAAAATACTTGTAGAAAGATATCAAAATTGGGTTGCCGGTGTAAACGCAACCTATCTCATCAAGATCAATCGAAAATGCATTTTCAATATATGCAGAGGTATAGTTTAAATATTCAAATAGAAGCAGGAGATCACTAGTGAACAAAGGCAGATGAGGAAACTCAGACACATTTTTTGGGACCTGTGTTAGATAGGATCCTACTTCCTGTGGCGCACGTCCCTTGACCGAGATGGACAACCCAGGAGATAATCAGTGTTGTAATGAGAAAAACAACTCTCACACAGGTGATAAAGACTGAGGTTGTCAATAAGTTAGGTTCTGTCCTTATCCCTCTGTAAGAACAGTCAATATTTGGTTACCTTTTGACAGAAACTCTGGAAACAGAGATGTGAGCCTCATGCTATGATTCGATCTTATCAAAGAATCAAAACAACCAAACATGCTGCTTCACATAGTGACAAATACAAACCCACACTTCTAGAGCCACTCATTAGATTGCGAAATCCAATGTTGTGTGCTTTCACACATAAAGCAATCCTTTTGAATAAAGTCTGGAGGAAAATAAAATGTAATCAACAGCGTCAAAGCTCAAATGTTGGTTGCCATTTCATTTGACACCACACCAGAATCCTGGGAAAACAACACACCAAAATAAATAGACTTCAGTCAGGAAAACTAAACACACACTTGTTGACTGTCCGAGGAATGTTTCAAATGAGTTCTCATTATTTGCAGAGTGAGGAGCTGAACTCATCGCCTCATCCCTGCCGTCCACCACGCCTGGTTCTGGTGCTGTTTGACCACCGCCTGCTTCTCCTGAGGGCTGAAGTGCAGGATGGTCAGTATGGCTGTGAGGGTCTGCTGACGCCCCCTAGTGTCCTGAAGGGTGAGGAACTTGTAGATTACGTTCTTGAGGTACTCCAGGTTGGCCCCCTCCCTGCCCTGGTCCCTGTGCCGTTTGTCTAGCTGGCCGCGGAGCTCAGCCACCTCCTCGTCGTAACGCTCCCCGTTGGCGATCAGCCTCCCCTGCAGCTGGTGCACGTCCTCCTCCAGCCGATGCTTCTGCCGCCGCAGTGAGCCGATCTCCACCTCCTTTCTCGCCAGCTGCTCGGCGTACAGGAGGAGCGTGGGCTCGTTGGGCCCCGCCAGCCGCAACGCCTGGGTGATGATGTCACTCTCCTCCTGCGCCGGGTCGTCTATGTTGTTGGCGTTTTTACTCCTGCCGACGTCCGCAGTCGCTCTGAAGTCCGCCCCTGTGTCTCCTTCGTCACTGTGGTGGCCTCTGTAACCAGCAAGACTGTAGCCGATAGACTTTAGCTTCTCCAGCTCCTGGTCCTTCTCTTGCAGCAGGGCCATAGTGCGGTCCCTCTGCCGGTGCAGTTCTCCCTCCAGCCTGAGGAGGCTCTCTCTGTATTGGGCCTCAGCCTGGTCAAGCTCCTGTTTATGACCCTGCTGCAGCATCCCTATCCCCTGCTGACACTCCTCCAGCTCCCGGCAGTGCTTGGCCTCCGCCTTGTCGTCATGGATACGCAGGTTGATGTACTTCTCCTTGAGCTCAGCCAGCTGGTCACGGGCCTCCTCCAGCTCTTTGGCCAGGCTACAGTCTTTAGCGTTCTTGTTCTTCAGCACCACCTGCGCCCGCACCTTGTAGCGCTCAAACTCCTCCTTCAGCTGCCGCAGTTCCTGCTGGTAGTACAGCGCAGAGGCCTTCTCCCCGTCTGACGACTCCCCCCCACTGCCCGTCCCCTGACCCAGCCGCCCCTCCATCTCAGCCAGCTTCTCTATCTCCATGGTCTGCTCTGGATGGCTCTTCTGTGTGGCTAGCAGAAGAAGCCTCTTCACCTTCTCCAGGCGCTCCTTCAGCACATTCACATCCAGGCTGGCCTCGTCCATGCTGAGGTCCAGCGGGGAGCCCCGGGTGGAAGCGGCAATGGCCAGGGTCTTGTTCTCCGTGTCCAGCTGCAGGATGCGCTCTCTCAGCCGGTGGGCGTTCTGCTGGTCCCTCTGCCGGGCCTTCTCGCAGGCCCCAAGCAGCTCTGACAGCTCAGACACCCGCAACTCCAGGCTGGCCACACGGCCCTCCTCCAGCTGGGATTGCTCCTGTAGACGCACCTCTGCCTGCGACACCTGCAGATAGAGAAAAGACAGGCACATGACAGCCATGAGACATAAATAGACAATGGAAGACTACAGTTCATGTATTGTGTTTCTTCCTTTCCCTGAAAAGCAAGTGTCCTTATAATGCCATGTTATTCTCTGCCATGGCATTTATATTTGATCAAGATATTTCTAATACAAGAGGTCAAAGGTTGTTGAATACATTGTTAAAATACAGATCATCGAATATTTTATATGTTCAAGTCATTCACCTTAATACAGGATGCCGGGTGAATCCATTTGAACTCAATCACTTTCTGACAGCACCCCTTTTGATTTGAAGGAAACATTTCATACATATTTACCCATTATGAAAGTGCTCAGAAAGTGATGTTTTGAAAGCCAAAATAGTCAAGAGATATAGTTGATATAGTTGCTCAAAGTTGACCTATTTTGCATAACCCGAGACATCCATGTTTTCATCACTGGAAAATAAACTGTCGCGATTCATATCATTTAAAAGCTTAAAAACAGGGTTGTCAAAACTATTTCATAATTTCTTGGAGGATTTTTAAAAGCATTTTTCTAATAAATATATATATTTCTCCTGAAACGTTAATTATATAATTATGCATAAACTCAGATATTTTTTCATATTTGCATACGTTGTAGCTTAGACCCTAATTTACATAATCTAAGGTTTTTGCGTTTTGCCCGCCATCGGTTGAGACAACATGCTCTTTAATACAGGGTGGGTGTCAAGTTTTGGCTGAAAAATGTACTAAAATGGGAATAAAATGTATATGTCAACTTTCAAATGATACCCAAAGATGGTTGGGGGTCCACACATCAGAGAATGTTGACTTGAATGGGAATATTGGTTTTAAATTAAACTTTCAATCCTCCATAGGAAATCTATTGAAATCATATAAGTATAGATAATAGAATAGACATTTAAATTGACATTCGAGGGTGGGTGGACAGGCGGCCAGCTTTGTGGTAGTAATTAGTTCAATTGAAATGGTGTACCAGCTAAATTGCAGTGGTCTGAAGGGATAGGTCCATTCTATGAATTACATTTATGATTGGCCCCCAACCTGTATTCAAGAGCATGTTGTGTCTCAACCGATGGCAGGCACAACACAAACACCTCAGCTGATGTAAAGTAGGGTCTAAGCTACAAATCTAAAAAATAAAAAAAATATATAAAATCAGAGTACACGTTTTTAGATAACTGATGTTGAAAGTTAATTAGATCATTTAAAGAAATGATTGAAGTTTAACAACCCTGTTTGGAAGCTTTGAAATGATATCAAACTGAATGTTTTACTGTGATGAAGACGTGGATGTCTAATGGTATGGGTATTTCCATCTTTAAATAGACACGAGCAACAACATGTGAAGTGCCGTCTTTCAGATGGGACGTTAAAAAGGGTGTCCTGACTCAATAAAGATCCCATAGCACTGATCGTAATAGTAGGGGTGTTAACCCCGGTGTTGTGGCCAAATTCCCCATCTGGCCCGCATACCATCATGGCCACCTAATCATCCCCAGCTTCCAACTGGCTCCCCCAGATTTCTGTGAAATTACATTTTTCAACCATTTTCCACCCTACAAATTAGGAATAAGCAAAGGCTTTGATATCTAGTCAAACAAATGGAAAAGGAGTCAGACAAAATCTACTAGAAAAAGTCTTAAAACACAATAATGTTGAAGTAAAGACCGCTGCCAACTAATATAAACATTTCATTTTGGATAAATTTGCCTCCTGTAAATGTAATAAGCATTATCTTCTGTAAATTTAATAAACATTGCCTTGTGCATTGTAATTCTGATATTAAGATATTTTTCAAATTTCTCTCCCTCATGGGGGAGGATAATGAAAGTTTACAGAACTAACAAGGTAGACCTACCAATTAGGTACCAATTAGGTTTTTACTGATATCAGTTTGTTAATGAATTATTAAGTGATTCAAACTCGTTATTCTTTTACCAAATCGGTAATGGAATTACTGAAAAATCTATCAGAATTACTGCAATTGAATTGGCTACAATCTCCCGACTCTTGACACCTGCCCCCTTTCCATTTACTGTAAAAAGCATCCTCGCCCACTGAGCACCGACCACTGAGCACCAGATGTCCACAGACGTTGAAAAGTTGTTGAAATTTGGTCAGTCCGCCCAGGCCAGACCAAATCTGAACCAATCATAGACTTCTGTTTCACAAGTTTGGACAGTACAGAAGAGCACACAGTACAGTAAAGAACAGTATTATGTACTTCATTGTACTGTACTGAACTCTACTGTGATGTCCAAACATACGACTATGATTGGTTCAGATTTGGTCGGGTAAAGACCAACCAAATGCAGTCTTGTTTGGGGGCAGAGCTCAATATAATAATAGCCAGTGTGTAGAATACCCAAATGTGCAAAAGAAAGATATTATGCATGTTCACATTCGTGTATCTATTCAGGATACATCACCAGGAAAATAATGATATTCATACCCATAATTATGCATTTCTGGATTGTATAGATCAGGGACCGGTGTACAGTGCCTGGTGAAAGTATTCGGCCCCCTTGAACTTTGCGACCTTTTGCCACATTTCAGGCTTCAAACATAAAGATATAAAACTGTATTTTTTTGTGAAGAATCAACAACAAGTGGGACACAATCATGAAGTGGAACGACATTTATTGGATATTTCAAACTTTTTTAACAAATCAAAAACTGAAATATTGGGCGTGCAAAATTATTCAGCCCCCTCAAGTTAATAC
This sequence comes from Oncorhynchus clarkii lewisi, assembly GCF_045791955.1. Lineage (NCBI taxonomy): Eukaryota > Metazoa > Chordata > Actinopteri > Salmoniformes > Salmonidae > Oncorhynchus > Oncorhynchus clarkii. Next base: position 8,931,961 of record NC_092179.1, on the reverse strand, counting down.
TTTGTAGCGCCACCTTTTGCTGCGATTACAGCTGTAAGTCGCTTGGGGTATGTCTCTATCAGTTTTGCACATCGAGAGACTGACATTTTTTCCCATTCCTCCTTGCAAAACAGCTCGAGCTCAGTGAGGTTGGATGGAGAGCACTTGTGAACAGCAGTTTTCAGGTCTTTCCACAGATTCTCGATTGGATTCAGGTCTGGACTTTGACTTGGCCATTCTAACACCTGGATATGTTTATTTTTGAACCATTCCATTGTAGATTTTGCTTTATGTTTTGGATCATTGTCTTGTTGGAAGACAAATCTCCGTCCCAGTCTCAGGTCTTTTGCAGACTCCATCAGGTTTTCTTCCAGAATGGTCCTGTATTTGGCTCCATCCATCTTCCCATCAATTTTAACCATCTTCCCTGTCCCTGCTGAAGAAAAGCAGGCCCAAACCATGATGCTGCCACCACCATGTTTGACAGTGGGGATGGTGTGTTCAGCTGTGTTGCTTTTACACCAAACATAACGTTTTGCATTTTTGCCAAAAAGTTCAATTTTGGTTTCATCTGACCAGAGCACCTTCTTCCACATGTTTGGTGTGTCTCCCAGGTGGCTTGTGGCAAACTTTAAACAACACTTTTTATGGATATCTTTAAGAAATGGCTTTATTCTTGCCACTCTTCCATAAAGGCCAGATTTGTGCAATATACGACTGATTGTTGTCCTATGGACAGAGTCTCCCACCTCAGCTGTAGATCTCTGCAGTTCATCCAGAGTGATCATGGGCCTCTTGGCTGCATCTCTGATCAGTCTTCTCCTTGTATGAGCTGAAAGTTTAGAGGGACGGCCAGGTCTTGGTAGATTTGCAGTGGTCTGATACTCCTTCCACTTCAATATTATTGCTTGCACAGTGCTCCTTGGGATGTTTAAAGCTTGGGAAATCTTTTTGTATCCAAATCCGGCTTTAAACTTCTTCACAACAGTATCTCGGACCTGCCTGGTGTGTTCCTTGTTCTTCATGATGCTCTCTGCGCTTTTAACGGACCTCTGAGACTATCACAGTGCAGGTGCATTTATACGGAGACTTGATTACACACAGGTGGATTGTATTTATCATCATTAGTCATTTAGGTCAACATTGGATCATTCAGAGATCCTCACTGAACTTCTGGAGAGCGTTTGCTGCACTGAAAGTAAAGGGGCTGAATAATTTTGCACGCCCAATTTTTCAGTTTTTGATTTGTTAAAAAAGTTTGAAATATCCAATAAATGTCATTCCACTTCATGATTGTGTCCCACTTGTTGTTGATTCTTCACAAAAAAATACAGTTTTATATCTTTATGTTTGAAGCCTGAAATGTGGCAAAAGGTCGCAAAGTTCAAGGGGGCTGAATACTTTCGCAAGGCACTGTAAATCCACTTCACCTACTGTGGTTCAATAAACAACGTTTTTTGTTGGTAAACTAAAGGTGTTATATCATAGCACGACACCCCATTCTTTCTGCAGACATCTTTGAATCTTAATTCAGAGCAGATATTTAACAGTGTTTGGAAAATGTCGCATAAAAAAAATACAGCTGGGAGATTTTACTGTAATTCTGTTACCAAACTTCGCACAGTTCTTCCAGTTTTTGTGAAATTCTGTGTAAATTGTTCAAAGTAGTCCTTGTGCATCGAGTTGCATGGAATGTTAAACTTGGAAATGAACGGTCTTGTTTAGCATACATTTTAAAGTGGAACATCAGAGTCATAGCGTAATTCCGTTACCATTGAATTGCCTGTATGCAAAATGGGTCACTTTGAGTACCTTTATCTCCTGAATGTTTTGGCATTCAGGGCCAAAGAGTCCCTTTCTGACCACTACTCCATGAGGAAACATACATGGAAAGTGTTGTTTAAATACTGTTAAAATGTGATTGAATTCAAATGGATTTACTGTACAGTCTTTCCTAATCATGACCATACCTTTCTGATCTCATGCTGCATCTGCTGCTGAAAGTGGTTCTTGAGTGCAGTCAGCTCCCTCTGCAGCTCCTCCACCCGGGGGTCTGGCTTGTTCCTCTCCGCCTCCGCAGTCTGCAGGCTCCTCCTCATCTCCTCCCTCTGCTGGGTCACCTCTTTTAGCCGGGCCTCATAATCGTGCCCCCGATCTGCGGCCTGTGTGACTTCCAGCAGGACCACCCTGGCGTCCTCCAGCCGAAGCTCGGCATCCTGCCTCTGGCCTCTCTCCTCCTGCAGCAATTTCTGGAGCTCTCTGAGCATGTGGGCGTGGTCACCCTGCTCCTGCTCTCTCTCATGTTGCTGGGTTATAACCCGAGCCTTGCTCTCCGCCAGCTGCTCATGCAAGGCATGGATCTCGGCTTCATGTTGCCTCCTGGACTCCTCCAGCCTCCCCTGGAGCTCATCCATGTCCTGCTTGATCTTCCGCTTGTCAGCCTGGAAGTTGGCCTCCATCCTGGACTTTTCCTGCGTGACCGTGGCCAGGGAGCTGGTCAGGGTGGTCAGCTGGGTCTTCAGCTGAAGAACCCTCCGGTCAACCTCCATAGACAAGGTGGGTGGGGGTGTAAGGTGCTGCTGAACCTCAGACCCTCCACTACTGCTGGAGCTGATACCGCTCTCTGACCCATTAGCCTCCTCAGACCTCTGGGACACTGAGGGGCCTCCAGGCCCGGTCGCCCCCATCTCTCCTGGGCTACTACCCTGCACCTCTTCAGCCTGGTCGCCCTTGGTGCTCCCACTGGTAATGCTGGTAGCAGTGTCGGCGGAGGCTGCTGTGTCCAGACTGTCCTCACTGTGCATGGAGCAGTGATCATCTTGTAATTCAGAGGTCAAATGGCTGCCACTGGCAGAGCCGTCATCTCCACGCTGGCTGAGGTCGACCTCCTGGGAGACAGTCAGTACCTTCAGACTAGCTTCCAGAGCCTCCTTCTCCTTCAGCAGGCTCTTGTAGGCCCTGACCACATCCTTGAAGCGTGTTTGATACTGGACCATCTGCTTTCTCTGAGTCTCTATGGTGTCCACAAGCTCCTTCTTGCTGGGGCCACCCCCAAAGCTCATCCCAAACTTCTCCATGGCTCAGTGGGTTTTTGGTTTTATTTTCAGTTGCTTGACTTCCAACTGGGATCCATGATTACTGGCTCAAACAAAAACCCTGCATGGAATATAGTAAGAGGAACCATTGTTAGACAGCATCATAAAACAGTAGCAAGCTAACGCTAGTGCCAAAGATACACTGGATTCAGAAAGTAGTCATGCCCCTAGACTTATTCCACATTTTGTTGTGTTTCAACCCAAATGTAAAATCGATTAAATCCCACCCCCCCATCCACACGATCCCCCATGAAGACAAAGTGAAAAATGTTTAGAAATGTTTGCAAATATATTTAAAATAAAATATAGACATCTAATTTACATAAGTATTCACACCCCAGAATCAATAGTTTGTAGAAACACCTTTGTTGGCAATTACAGCTTTAAGTTGTCTTGGGTATGTCTATCAGCTTTACACATCTGGATTTGGGGGATTTTCTCCCATTCTGCTTTGCAGATTTTCTCAAACTCTGTCAATGGTCGTGAACAGCAGTCTTCAAGTATTTCCACAGGGATTCAAGTCTGGGCTTTGTCTGGGCCACTCGAGGACTTTCACATTATTGTTCTGAAGCCATTCCAGTGTTGCTTTGGCTGTATGCGTGACATCATTGTCCTGTTGGAATGGAATTCTCCCCCAGTCTAATGTCAGTTGCATTCTGAAGCAGGTTCTCTTCAAGGATTTTCCTGTATTTGGCTCAACAGGTGATGGATGAGCTATGACTGGTTCTCTCCAGACACAGCACTTTGCATTCAGGCCAAAGAGTTAACTTTGTATCTCAGCAGACGACTGAATCTTTTGCCGTATGAGCTGTGTCTTTCACATACTTTTTTGCAAACAACAGGCGTTCTGTCATGTGCCTTTTTCTCAGGAGTGGCTTCCGTCTTGCCCAACGCCCAATTGGTGAAGTGCTGCAGAGACTGTTGTCCTTCTGGCAGGTTCTCCCATCTCAGTCAAGGAACTACGTAGTTCTGTCAGAGTGGTCATTGGGTACTTGGTCACCTCTTAGACCTAGATCATGGTCTTTCTTACCCGGTTGCTCAGTTTTGTTGCACGGCCAGCTCTAGGCAGTCTGGGTTGTTCCCATATTCTTGTCCATTTCCCCAATGATGGAGATCCCTGTGCTCTTGGAAACTTTCAACACTCTAGAAATGGTTCTATACCCTTCCCCAGATATATGTCTCATGACAATTCTATCTCTGAGATCTACAGACAGTTCCTTGGACTTTGTGGTATAGTTTCTGCTCTGACATGCAATGTTAACTGTGGGGCCTTATATTAGGCAGGTATGTTTCTTTCTAAATCATATCCAAACAATTGAATTGGCCACAGGTGGTCTCCAATCAAGTTGCAGGCGACATCTCAAGGATGTTCAAAGGTAATTGGATGTACCTGATGTCAATTTGGAGTGTCATGCAAAGGGCGATGTCATGTAAATGAGCGATGTCTATATTTCATTTTCAATAAATGTGCTCAAATTTTCTAAAAAACATGGGTAACTATTATTTTTATTTAATACATTTTGAATTCAGGCTGTAACAAATGTGTACTAAGTCAAGTGGTATGAATTCTTTCTGAAGCACTCTGTGTTCGTGTTGTCTACTGGTCTGTTTACTTTACAAGAAATATTTCAACCGACATGGGCAGACTAGTTGCAAATAATAATAATGTATTATTCAAAAGCTAACATTAGCTATGCTAAACTACACAACAATCTGGAATGGTCTTCGCGAAAGACCTCTCTCTCGCCCTCCTCGACAGCATACAATTTGCAACAACCAGTTCGATACACCAATGTACAATCAAAATTACACTAATATAATCAGGATGTGCAATGTCATAACTTTAAAGTAAACTCACATTCGGGAATACGACGTGTCAACAAATGACGGTTTTCCAAGCTACTTCCTGTTCTTCACAGTGGGATTTTTTTTTTTCTGTGAAATTTATTTTTACTAGAAGCAGTCTTTAAAAGCGGCCATTTTGCGAAGGTCGAAATAATCCCTTATCTGTCATATACAGAGAAGATTCTCTGTATTCAACATTCTCAATGAACGACTTCTGTATATTTCATATTTTGATACTGTATGCATTGTACAATGAAAAGCTCAAAAAACGACAGCTACATGGTTCAAAAATGAAGGAGAGAGTCTGTGAATAAAGTTATGTGGAAGCCCTGACGTCATATATTCCGCGTTGGCCTGGACGTGGCATCTGAGAAGACTGAGAAAGGGAAGCTGCACCCACTCTCTGTCTGGTTACAATAAACACCTTTGGTTTTCTATTTTATTATCGTCACGCGGAGCGCTTTCACACCATGGGGCTCACAATTTCGTCGATATTTTCCAGGCTTTTTGGCAAGAAACAGATGAGGATACTTATGGGTGAGCAATCCTCTTATCAACCTGGCCAAGGAACTAGCTGGCTGCTAGTTAACGTTAGCTAGCTAGTGGGAGGGGGTTTCCATATCAGGGATGTACTTAGATTTGTGTGACATATTAGTTATAGTAAACTACCTGTTCACATGTCTTGTAACGTAAACATTACTCGTTTGAGAGCAATCGGAGTAAAAACACAGACGAGCTAGGATAACACTCCGGCTTAGACGGAAAATGGCTAGCTATTGCACAATAATTACTGGTAGTTTGTTCACTTAATACCAACAAATGGCTTAGCTACGTCATATCTCAGGTCTATACAAGTTGGTAGATGTAGTGAACTTTTAGTAGGTCTATAGTTGTCAATACAACGCATCTAGAATCATGTCCATCCCTCTTGCCATAACGTGTACACATATGTGTTGGACAGCTTATATTTTGGGGTTGTGGATGCTGCTCCTAATTTGAGCTAAAGGCTCAGATTCTACCCTATATATTTATAGACGTTGTCCAAATCATTGCAGTTTGACAGCTGTCAGAGGGATTTCATTTGACACGGAGACAGACATGTTTTGTAATAGATGCCTATCTCTTTCATGAAGTTGCAGTACAATACGTTTGTCTTGCTTGTTTTTTTGGGGGTAGGTTACTTATTTTCAATTTTTAAAAAATCTATATGGATTTATTATGATTGAGAAGTTTGACATTACTCTTTTCTTCTGTAGTTGGTTTGGACGCTGCTGGAAAGACCACTATTCTCTACAAACTGAAGCTGGGGGAGATTGTAACCACAATTCCCACCATTGGTAAGAAAAACTCTGGCTATGACCAGAGCCAAAGATGGATAGATCTCTAGCATGCACAACCATATCTAAAACATGGGCCCTCTCAGCTCCTGGCAGACTGTCTTTAAAAGCATCTCTTCAGTAATCTGATTTAAATGGGTGACTTGCTTTCTCATGGAGCTTGTGGGCAAATGATTAAGATTTATTTTGATGTCTTGTCCTGTGACTGATGTAGCATGACACACACACACACTGAGCCAAATCTTTCAGGAATGTAGGCCTACCTTGTTTAATGTTCATGGAAATGGTCAATAAGGTCCATACAGAGCTGTGCACTCAACAATTCAGTCTTTCAAATTTCAGCAAAACATTTTGGGGGGGGGGGACATGACAGTGAGGTATAGAACTGGAGCTGAATGGTTTTAAGCCTGGCATAACCGTAGTTCTGGGACAAAGAACAGTAGATGGCTACACTGCCTCCATGCTCCAGAGCTGTTGGGGCTTGCTGTGTGAGTGGGCTCTTTTGATGGAGCAGATTGGTCGATAAGTGTCTAAACTCCTAGACAAAATAAGTAGGGAAGAAAATAATGGTTTGTCACACCTGAGATCAGATAGACAGAATTGGGTCACCATTCCATCGTTTTTCAATTTGAGCTACAGGTAATAGTTTACTCCTATTGCAAATTGGTTTTAATTAGCTTACCATTTTATACAGAAACTTATTTCTAGCATAATGATCTAGATCGGAGCTGTTTATGCTGGTAGAGGTCAGACTGGTGACTCTGGATCTAGTCTGTGAATTCCTGTTGCTGATGTGCTCTCTCGCTCTTTGGTGACTGAGCAGGTTTTAACGTGGAGACTGTTGAGTACAAGAACATTTGTTTCACCGTGTGGGATGTGGGCGGTCAGGACAAGATCCGCCCCCTCTGGAGGCACTACTTCCAGAACACGCAGGTATGACACACCTGTGACAGCAGTGATGTCATCATAGCATATCTTTAATATCTTAATTCAACTATACAAATAGTGCTAGAATCCATATGTGTCAGAATGGACCCTGTCAAAATAACCCTTGTTTATCTTAATAGCTAGGTGAATATATAGAGTAGACAAAGTACATAACAGTAGCCTGACTCCCCTGTGAACCTTGACTTCACAGGGCCTTATCTTCGTAGTGGACAGCAACGACAGAGAGAGAGTAGCAGAGTCGGCAGAGGAGCTGTCTAAAATGGTAAGTGTTGCATACATGTCTATTTATAAGATACTGTTTTTGGTCAAGGAACAGTATGCTTTTTGTGTTGGCATTTACCATATTACTGTAAAAATGAACCTAAAACTGAGCTCATGGTTGACATGGGAAAATAAACAGTAATTCAGTGGTAAGTAATGCTGTTATTTATATAGTTGCCATTGTGACTGATCATTCATCATCCATGTTGACACACACAGCCTTCTGTGGCCAATGGTTTCCCATTGACAATGGCTGCCCCCATAAATGTTTTCCTCCCCTTGTTCTCCCTACCAATTTTCTAATATATGTATCTCTCTCTACAGCTGCAGGAGGATGAGTTGAGGGAGGCAGTGTTGCTGGTGTTTGCAAACAAACAGGACCTGCCCAACGCTATGGCAGTGAGCGACCTCACAGACAAACTGGGCCTGCAGAGCTTGCGCAGCAGAGTTGTGAGCATATCTCTCTCTCATGCACACACACACCTTAACAGTCCTTCCAAAGAGTTGTACAGTAAAATGTATTTCTGACCAGATAAAAATGTGATCCATTTAGTATACACTGGCAAAGCAGAGTTATTCATAAGTATGACATTACTGGCTTTTATGTACAGCAACTCATTGTGTCTCTCCTTCCAGTGGCATGTCCAGGCTACCTGTGCTACCCAGGGCACTGGGCTATACGAAGGACTGGACTGGCTTTCCAACGAGCTGTCGAAACGCTAAAGAATGGAGAAATCGCAGGACCGGAGCGAACGAGATCTGAACACGTGAGCAAGAGAAGGGGTGCAGGCTGAGCATTTCATCAATGGAAGAAGAAAAAAAACTGCAACTTTTAAAATGATCAGTGTGTCTGTCTGGTAAAACTTGCAGTTATGGACTTTGTGATCAGTTCCTGTTCTGAAGCCTTCTTTCATCATTCTTCCCTTTTATTCCCATTATTGTCAAACCTGCAGATGTCTCTTAGACTGTTTCTTCCTTTATGCCACCCAACTTCATCAACAGTAAAATTGTTTTAAGTTGCATGTTTTAAAAAAAACAGATTCACATGATGGTTGTGTGCGGATGTTGATTGTTGAGGAATGGAAGGGTGGGCCACTAGGTTTTGTTGGTTGGGGTGGGGGTTATTTGGATACCGGGAATTTGTTGGAAACAGTATATGGGGGAGGGGCGGGGTTTTGAATGCAAAACCCCTCTGGCCTTCCCTGACTGAGTCATTCCAGGGAGCTGAACCTGGAGGCCAGTTCCATTCCTAGACAATGTGAAGAGAGCAGGACCTTCAGTCATTTCAAAGGCCATTATGATGCAATAAAATGTTATTTTTCTTTTCTCAACTGTTGAAACATTGTCTTCTGAGTGTGAGATGGGACATAGTTGGTCATGAAGGAATGGAGAATCTTGATGTGGCCCTGGTTCAAATAGTGGTGAATGTTTCTTCATAACTTTAACCTAACAACCGGTTCAGTTTTAGTTTGTACGTTTTAAGCAAAGAGAGCAGATTCTTAGGTTTATCAACAAGTCTCATGCCAATTTACATTTCCCTCTTAATTTTCAGATTCAAATCCTTAGATATTTTCATTATGACTTGCTTTGAAGCTGCAATGTGTAACTTTTTGTGAACCTGACCAAATTCAGATGTAAGTTAGATATGTAATTCATTGAAAGCAAGCTTAGTTAAATAAAAATAGACAAGTCAGTTAAGGACAAATGACTTACAATGACGGCCTACCCCGGACGACGCTGGGCCAATTGTGCTGCCTGCCTATGGGGCTCTCAGTCACAGCTGAATGTGATACAGCCAAGACGCAGTAGATTTGTTCACTTTCTATGCTTCACCTTCCATTTAGTTTTTGCATCTTACTTTCAGTTTTGTACAACAGCTGAAAATTATATTTTTGGGTTATGGAAAAAATATTTGAAGTTTAAATGCTACAATGATTCCCCACCCTATGCTTTATGGTTTTGTCACAAACTGAAATTAGGCAAACTATTACAATTTTAGCAACCAGGATATGGCAGAGTGATTTCAGCATAGTGCAACTTTAAAAAGGCATTTATAAACAAGTTCAAAGCATGTGGATGTTTATAAGCAAAGCTTTATTTGAGGTAATCAAAATAGTAAAAACCAAGGTATTTCATTTAGAGAAGGACCCTAAATATTTCAGACAATTTAACATGCAACGACAATAGCTCACGATAAAACAGTCACTGCATGTGTATATACACACATTAGTACTGTTAGCAATTACATATAAACATTGCACACATGACACTCAGTACAGGTTAGGAAAAAAACAGCAGTCACCTTGAAAATATCATTTTCCATCAAGCCACATTCCGTAGGGCATGACATTAATGTATAACAGACATACCTCAGAGGTATTTAAAAGATGTCAGCTCTGTCCATGGTATTTCTATCTGCAACATTCAGTATGTTAAACAAAACCCTGCTGGGTTATTAGGGAGCATTCAAACTAAATAGCATGTGCACAGATACTATAAACTGAATAGATTGAATTCCAGTCTACCTGCCACACACAAACCAACAATTCATTATCACATCCTGTAGGGACTAATACACCACAGCACTATTCTGTTCCATTTCTCATTACAAAGTTACCAATTAAGATGACATGCAGTTTGACATGCATATTTTGTCCCATTCAATGTGAATTCTTCAATATCTATACTGAACAAAAATATAAACTTAACATGTAAAGTGCTGGTTAAATGAGCTGAGATAAAAGATCCCAGAAATTCTTTATGCACAAAAAGCTTATTTCTCTCAAACTTTGTGCACAAATTTGTTTACATCCCTGTTAATGAGCATTTCTCCTTTGCCAAGATAAGCCATCCACCTGACAGGTGTGGCATATCAAGAAGTGTATTAAATAGCGTGATCATTACACTTGTGCTGGGGACAATAAAAGGCCTTTCTAAAATGTGGAGTTGTCACACAACACAATGCCACAGATGTCTCAAGTTGAGGGAGCCTGCAATTGGCATGCTGACTGCAGGAATGTCCAACAGAGCTGTTGCCAGAGAATGTAATGTTCATTTCTCTACAATAAGCCACCTCAAACGTCATTTTAGAGATTTTGGCAGTACATCCAACTGGCCTCACAACTGCAGACCACGTGTAACCACGCCAGCCGAGGACCTCCACATCCAGCTTCTTAACCTGTGGGATCATCTGAGTAGGGGAATGGGGAGTGTTGAGGAGTATTTCTGTCTGTAATAATGCAATTTTGGGGGGAAAAACTCATTCCGATGGGCTGGGCCTGGCTCCCCAGTGGGTGGGCCTATGCCCTCCCAGGCCACACCACTGCCCACTTATGTGAAATCCATAGATTAGGGCCTAATGAATTTATTTCAATTGACTGATTTCCTTCTATGAACTTTAATTCAGTAAAATCTTTGAAATTGTTGTATTAATATTTTTGTTCAGTACAACTTCATATGTGCTTTCTTCTGTTGTTCTAAAACCTTATATAACTAGGAATGGAACAAAACAGTTCAGTGGATTACAGAGTCCCTGTCCTGTGTGAATTGATTGGAGTGATGTCCTTCGTCCTCCCAACCCATCTTCACTACACGGTTCTACACCACTACAGGTTCCCTCTTGTTGTTCTGACGTTTCACCACAAACACCTTCTGACCAGACACGGTCACTGTGTACACATAGTCCTCTAGCATGACTGTGAAGAAATAGAACACAAGGAGGTCTGGTTAGAACAGCATGTTGGTAACAGCAATACTGTGTGTATGTGTGTTCGAGTGAGTGACCCTAGGTCCCAGGTGTGTTGTCTGACTTACCTGACATGCGTTTGAAGGGTGGATCAACAGCACCCTGCAGTCTGAAGTGACATGCTGTCCGCACCATCTGCATTATGACCCCAGCTGTGTGCTCATCATTCTCCAGCTCCCCCGCAGACTGAGAGAGGGGGGTAACAGGGAGTCAGATGGAGTGGAGGATAGGCATGCTGCAACCTGGGCTTTATCTAAGCTGCTACCAGGGCAAGACATACATGTATGCATATTTGTGTGAACATACTGCCAATACGCCATCCTCACTGATCACCAAATATCCCAGTTGATCAGGGATCCTCTCCAGACCCTGTGTCAGAGCGCTAGTAGTCTAAAACACAAACAAATGACATTCATGGACACATGTTCGGATCTGTGGCAGAGGTACAATTACCTGCCACCAAACACTGTGTTCAAGGCTCAAATGAGATTAACTTTGCATCAACTCTGCTTTTGTCAATAGTAGAAGTGGCCACAAAGAATCCGTGTTTACAGCTAGTTAGCGAGACATCGGAGCCAGAAAACTATCACGCTCACAAAAGTACACACGAAATAGGCTACAATGTAGCTGACGCAACAGTATGGACAACCGAATACGTAGCTTTTACACAATACAACGTCACAGAATATCAGTAAAGCAGAATATAAGAGTTTATACCATTTTCACTTGTTTTTCCCGATGAGGAAGCCCATCTGAAGTGTTTCCTCTTTTTTTCACGTAACTTCCTCAGCTGATGTGACGTCACGTCACTCCGATATAGAATGATTTTATCCTTTGATGAGGCATAAACCCAAAACCACTACTTCGTTTACAAAACAATTGAAAGCTATTCAATGTATTGCATTGTCATTGATAGACAGGTCATGTTTTCCTGCTCGCCATTTCGTGATATGGAAAATGATATAGACCAGTAGATGGCGCTATCTGCGTTTTGTGACAGCTGACATCTCCAAAGAGCTCATCAAGAGCGGAAGTACTGGTCAGCTGACAGTTTCGTGATTCAGAGAAGGAAAGACAATCCAGTCATTGCTTGTTTTTTGCAGTTTTATCTTGTAGAATTTAATCATGGCTGGGCGAGGTAAATTAATTGCTGTCATTGGTGATGAAGACACGTGTACCGGGTTCCTACTCGGTGGCATTGGCGAGCTGAATAAAAATCGTAGCCCGAATTTCTTGGTGGTCGAGAAGGAGACAAGCATCGCAGAGATAGAGGAGACCTTCAAGTAAGTTATAGCCAGCTATCTACCAAATGTTGAGATCGAAGATAAATAACTAAAAGCAGACAAACTGTGCGCTCGTTTGCACACAGGGTGAAGACAGTTCATGCTCCATTATGTTTGTAATTGCATTGGTAAAATCGAAAATTAGCTGGGGGGTATAAATAACATTATCTGGTGCTACAATCTGTAGGTAAGTGGTATCATGACATCTGTATTCCATTAGGCCTAGTTGCGCGATTTGATTAATCATATCACCTTGAAATACTACTAGTATCTCTTTCAATCCATATAAGTTACTACTGGACAACATACCTTGTTTTTTGGTGCTTAAAGACCTGCACTGTAATGTTCACAGTCATCTTCTCTCTAATTTACTTACTTCTGTTATGCTCCCCCCTAGGAGTTTCCTGACCCGCAATGACATCGGCATCATACTGATCAACCAGTTCATAGCAGAGATGATCCGTCACGCCATCGACCAGCACATGGAGTCCATTCCTGCCGTGCTGGAGATACCCTCCAAGGAACACCCATACGACGCCTCCAAGGACTCAATCCTACGCAGGGCCAAGGGCATGTTCTCCGCTGAGGACTTCCGATAACCACACAACACGTACCCAAAGATGCAGGGACAGAGATGGAAGAGGGGGATTTTGGAGACTGTCATGATCCTAAATGAGTTATCTTGTGTAATACCATGAAAGGCTGTAAAGAATGAATTGGCCTGGTGTCAGTTTCATGTGTTATCCATATTGACATGAGGCCATATGTGGTACCTACAGTCCCACTCTCATCTCTTGCCAGGGTCTTGCTCCATCCAGCCGGCAATGCATTTTCTCCAGACCCAATGTTGAATTGTTTGATGTAATATTTAGTTTTTCATTCCTTTGACTGGAACATTATGCTATTAATATTCATTGACCACATTGATGGTTGAATTGTTTTGCTGTATGCCTTTCCGGGTTATTCATGTTGTACGAAATCTTACGCAGGTACTGTGTCTTGTGGTCTCATCCAGTCTGATTTTCAAATGCTTGCTTCCTTTTGTCATAACCTTGGGGAGAGTATGCTTGCATAAGACCTCTCAGCAAAGAATCGTGGATGGTCATCTGCAATTCAGGGAGTGTAACATTTGTCAGATCATGCATGTGACCATGGCTGTGTCTGTTTTTAACGTCGCATTTGTAATTTATGGAAACATTCCCTATGTGTAGCTTAAACTGTGAAGTAGTATTTCATCATCTGGTGACATGTACCCTGTGGATTGGGGAATAGTACTATACATCTCATCAACAGAAGATCCACACAAACAAATGTCACAGCTTGAAACAACAGTGTTGAGCAAAATGTTGTGATGTATTGCAGTTGTGACAGTTTTAACTTATACCTGTACAAAAATAAAAAATGATTCTATCCCAACCTGTTCTGTGTAAGCCATTCATGTTAAGACCAGCACGACTGTCTTAAATGTTTGACATTAGAAGTCAATCACACTATTCACAATCTCACAAAAGCCAAAACAATTCCCTGTGTGTTAGCTTGGAAGACTTCATTATTTCATACTGTACAAAATCTTGAAATTAGATCCAGCAGTCCTCCATGCTGATTCTAAGGTCTTATAGTGCTAGTAGCCTGAAGTAAGACAATGTTACATGTCAGTCATAATGAAACCCCACTACCAACTATGCCTGTCTGTAAAAGAGATACAAGCTTTCCTGATGATGTGACTTGACCAGGTCATTTCTTTTGGGAAGTAGGGTAAAGTTCCCATAAAGCCACCGTTTGTTTAACATCTCACTGCATAGTTTAGGCAGAAGTGAAGTACTTCCCAGCATCTCTGTGCCAGTGGCGGAGGACAAGCTTCAATCACTGATTTTTTTTCTCCAAAAACCTTAAAGCTCAGTATATTAACCCTGACAATAAATCTGATTCAGAGTGGTTCCCATGATTAAAGGCTGACCCTGAGACTGAATCTGATGTATTACAGTATGTGGGGGCCTGCACACACGGATGCTGTGAACCAACTGGCAAATATTTGAACAACCTTGTGACGGGCCTCATCATTTATCTTGGTGGACGTGTGAGTCCTTCAATTCTCCCATGTTCTTCAGTGAACCAAGGACAAACACCAACACACAAACACAGCTCTGTTCTACTACCTGCACTTTATAACGATATGGAAGTGTGGCCAAGACGTGCTCAGTAAGCTATATAAGAGGTCCTCCCAGAAGGTACCTGAACACTGGGGATTTTTCACGGACCTGACATCCCTTCCGGAGAACAGATGATCCCTGCCTGGTCTCTCGGTGTCCTCCTCCTGGGCTACGTCTTTGGATTCCCAGTCCCCTTCAACAGCACTCAGAGGTAAGATATCTATCTATCTGTGGAAATAGGAGATTAGAGGTTGTATGGATGGATAAATTAATAGATGGGATGTAGTTGTAACCTGTGAGGCATGTGCATTTTTTTTCCCTCTGTAGACAATATGAATATGAGACTCTTCTTCAACTCAACGACACAGTGGGCAAATCTACACAGTGAGTGTTGGGTTCTAATACTACTAAAAACTAGGAAGTGTTTGACTAAATGTGAGAATAGTGAGACCAACATACTGCTTTGCTCTTTCAGACCCTTCATGTCGAATGAAACAGAGATTCCCTTCCCCTTTCAGTGAGTATATTTATGCGTTTATATTTGTATTTTGTTGAAACCAAATGTTGTAAACCATTTAGAAGAAAAAACAACTACATTGCATCTCATGTTGGGCGGCAAGTAGCCTAGCACTTAGAGAGGCAAGCCAGTTTGAATCCCGGGTCTCAAATCCTAGATGCCATTGCCTACCGGTATGCCCTTGAGCAAGGGACTTAACCCCCCACAACAACATCTCCCTGGACGTCCAGTGTGGCAGCCCCCCGTACCTCCCCAAAATCATGTGTGTGTCTTTTCGGAGGGGTTGGGTTAAAAGTGGAAGTACAATTTTGGTTGGACCTTGTGTGCAATTGACCAACAAAGTTATTCTATCTTGTTCTATTGTTACAGAATTATACTTCCTATGGAGAATATGAGTCCATTATTGTAAGTCAGCTCTTCAAACTCAGCATGGCCCCTGAGGGCCAAACACATGTACTTTAGCTGTGTAAACACGATTGACTCTTTTCAATCTTATTTTGCCAGATTTTGAAAGAACAAGTTTTATGGATTCACACACATTTTTCAAAAATATCTCGTATTTACGACCAGTAAGTCTCCCTAAATGTAGGCAAGTACAATGCGATTGAATGATTTGACTGAGCACACGAGCCTGTGTGTGTGTCCAACTGTTGTGTGTCCAACTGCACTTAAAGTAATAGGGCATATACATAACCTTAACTGTTTCTTTAGCAGCAGCGACACGGTTATTCCCATAACACTCCAGACTAACCTGATACTCCCCTCCTTTCAATCCAGAGGCAGTGTGTCTCTCTGCTATCTTCCCACCTGCATGAACGCTAATCTGGGGTCAGCCCTGCAGAAAGGGGACGAGATAGCGGGCGCCTCCACCAATGACCCCCATGGGATAGGCAGAAAATGACACTGACACAGGACAGCTTGAATTGGCACACCGTTTTTTAATAACGTGTTATCCCATTGGTTGCAGCATGACTTTGGCAATAGGTGTTGTGGCTCTCTAACAAAAAAAAATGCACTACAACTATTTCTGCACCAGAGTTGAAGTAAATTGTGAGCATGAAAAGGAAACTGTAATGCTAGGGGGGGCGTTTTAAAGTAGATGAACTATTGTAATAGTTCATAAATCACATTCAATGTGTTGAGTACTTTATGTCAAATACTTACTTGTTTTGTTTAAAGTGACTAAACCTAATATACTTCACTTCTTTTGTACGCAAATAAAAAGCTTTTTACAAACCAGGAGTGATGCAATAAATGCCTGCTTTTCACATAGAAATAGAATCATAAATGTCTGTCTGCACTTTCCTTGATTCAATCCACACTCACTCTGGTTCATTAAAAAAATGATAGGCATTACTCAACCATGAATATCTAGTTGAGCAGAATCACGCAAAGGGAAACCAAGTACAGACAGACAGAGTAACTGTTAAAGTGATACTCTTCTGTTGAATCTAAAGGCCTTGATGTGTGTGTGTTTTATATGTGTACTGTATGTAGGCAATGAATCCCAGCTGAGTAAACAAGAAATGTTCTATAACTTGAAGTGACAGAGTAGTTTAACTCACTACTGATATCCCCTGTGTATCCACGCAGGCTCTGTGTTCTTTGGAACAGCACTGACACAGAGTATGGCTCAACGTGAGGAAGATCGTTGGTGGAAAGCGTTGTGGGTATGCTGTAGAAAATATATACTGTTACAGTTCAACTCCCACTCTGTTGTTGCTCTTTTGCCAACAGGCCTGAGGAGTTGATGCAGAGTCAGAACGAGACAGATAGCAACTCAACATTAACTACGTGAGTTCCCTTATTCTATTACTATAAACAGGCATCTACCCTTTCATTTTGCACATTTTCCAATATGTCATTAGTCATTTATTTCCCCTCGACTGCACACCGACACAGGTACAACGGTCCTCCTTCCGCTAAGAATATAAGGGAAAGAAAACTTGCATTGTAAGTATGTGTATTCAGTCACTCATCATACATTTTATCAGTAGGTGGCGCTTTATCTCTAAAGGAGGGAAGACAAAACAGCATTGCAAAACTGTACATCGTTGAAGTGAAATCTATGTTTCCTATGTCCTTCTTGGCAACTCTTTTTAGGCACGGATATGTAGTACCTCCTCCAGGCTGCGTGGTGAGTCTCTGTGCCCTGAATAACCTGGGCCATGCACTGAACCAGGGCGGGGATGAGAGTGCAGGCGGGGCAACCAGAGACCCACATGGCAATGGCAAGAGATGAAAGGAAGAGGAGTGGAGGAAGATGAGAAGAAGTGTGATGTGGGGCCTCATACAGGAGCTGCTGGCTGTGCTCTATTTGTCTTAAACTATTACTTTTCTTTGTCAGCTTTCCTTTGTCACTACTGATCTGGAAAGACAAGAGGATTGAGAGAAATGTGGAAATATTGTAGTCACTCCACTGGCCTATTGCTTATGTGCAGCACTTGGTGATGGAGGAGAGGACACAATAGGAGAGGAGTTGTACAGAGGGTGTAATTTGTGTGGTAAACTGAAAAAGTTGCTATTTATTAAAGACAGATTCTAATTATTTGAGATGATCCACTTTTAATAAAGAAAATGATCAAATATTTGTCATTGTGTGACACAGGGCCTGCTTGACATAAGCGGTTGTTTAGGGCCCCCAATCGGGTTCTCAACAGTTGAGAGTTAGAATATTAGAATACACAAGATGCAAGTTTGAAATGTGATTATGCAGTCACTCAAATAGTCATGCCAGCTAACAATTTTTAGATTGGTAAATGAGTCTAGCCAGTTATCTAAACTTGTAGTAATCATGTCCGAATAGCAACCGGGCACGCAGGGGACGTGGTCAGGGGCCTGTATTCCAGGGGGACCCCACTGATTTTGTTAGTCACTCTCACTCAGATATCATTAGCATGGCAAAATGAGTAGAATTGCAGAAATGTAGCTTTAAAACAGCATGTAGCTTACCATATTTCTCTCTGGCCCATGGCAAAATGAGTAGAATTGCATGAAATGTATTATAAAATTGCTAAACATTCTCTCTGCCCCAAGGCAAAATGTGTAAAACTGCAGACAACTTGCTTAAAAACTGCAACATTTTCTCAACACCCCATGGCAAAATGTGTAGAATTGCAAGAATTTCCCATTAAATGTACATTTTTTGTCTTCAATTTCAAGAGGGGGGACAAAAAAATATTGACCGCTTGGCCAATCAAATCTCGCTTAGGGCCCCCCAAAAGGGTGGAACCGGCCCTGGTGTGACGAAATAAACCTATTGTTACGCAAACGTTTGGAGAGGTCTCACGAGCGCACACATTTTGGTGATGGAAAATTCATTCCTACACCTCGTGCAATTTCTCTTGCACATTTAATGTGATGTGGATTGTATTGGTGCTGAATGTATCCAGATAATAAAAGGATATTCCAAATATTTTATTGCTTTGGGTGACAGTTGTGCATAACCTGAACCCGCAAGAAGACTAGCTGGCTTTTGGGAAGAGCAGCGGAAATGGATTCTCAAAAACAGGAGTTTTGGAAGGAGGCTATTTTGAAAGAAAAAATTGTCAGACTAAATTGGTTTCGAGATAACTGGATCAAACCTAAACTCGTCAAAAAGGTGGGTGAAAAGCGAGGGATGAAACTGCCACAAATCAACGAACCTCAACGTGAAACGAAACCGTTGAAAACGCTGACCAGAGATGGGACGCAGGTCAAAAGTAGAGATGAGAAGGTCCTTATTGATGTGATGCGGCCGGTTTCGGGAGAGACTCGCGATGTGCTGTATGATGGCTTTTCGTTAGAGGAGACTGGACGCTACAAATACCTCCTCCTCAGGAAGCAAAAGGATCCTGAGGTCAAGTACCTCTACCCTATAACAAGCAACTGGCAGTATGGATGGGGTCTGGGTAAAAAACAACATTTTTTTCTTTTAAATTATTAGGCTTAATTGTTGATTAACCAATTAAACAGGCATTCTAGCAACATAGTAAAACCACTCATGGATTTGGAATGTTTAAAGTATAAATAGCCTAAATTAACTGGAACATCACATGCAATGGGGCATATAGTAGAAACACTATTCAGGGGGTGACATCATGGTCCTGCCCAGCTTTTAGCTCTACTACATTCCATGTCTTATCTCCAGTTGTCATGGTAACTGTCCCTGCTGCGCCCCATTTCTGAATACAGGTGATATGAACAAGGCTTACGTCCCGATGTACGCACTCAACGCCATTGTGAAAGAGAGCTTTTTCCGCAAGAACGGCGTCTTCCCTCGCTCCGCCACCTCAGACACCGTGGCGTGATGGTGCCTACCGGATCGCACAGGACTCAACTGACAATACAGACCCAACACCTGCACATGGTTTTGTGAAGACGAAAATTAAGCTGATAAATAGAATGTGTAAAATAAAAGGGTGTTTCTGGAAACTTGTACCACTGGCGTTTGAGATGGATATTGCCATGTTGGCCTAAGGCCATATTGCCCCCCCCCCCCCTTTCAACACACACTGTCTCAATTCTGAGTAACTAAATGATCAATGTGAAGTAATACACCAGACACTCAGGCCTTTGTCCCTGTTGGCTATGAGGCTATGGCCTAATGTCATGAATCATTCACCTGCTGGGTTAGTATCGTATTAAGCCCTGCTTTTCACAAGTGGGCAGATCAGCTTCCTTTCACCTGGCTGCCACAGGTGGGCAAGGAGAGTTGGTCTGTAGTCAGGGATGAGTGAACCAACGCTCAGCCCGGAGAATAGAGTGGATTCTGTTACAGTTTGCTACTCTGGTAACAGCGAGAGGAATTGAGGGCCAGACACAGGTGCCTGAATGTGTAGGGAAAGAGGCATGCCAACCAGCCCCCTTACCTCACCTCTCTCTAAATTAGAGAGAGATAAATATATCCCCTCACCACAGTTTTATAGGTAGTAGCCTATTAAAGACAGACTATTCTGATGTGTCTAACATACAACATAACAATGAGTTTCCTCTTTTCCTTAACGTAATTCTATTTCTGCCTGTTCAAACAGCCCTAATGCAGAGAGACCCAGTAAAGCTCTGCTGTGAGTCTATTTGTACAGTCACCACAAGGGGGAGCCCACACCTCACAATAGACAGAGCAGTGAGCATGACAATGCGATATGGCAGCTTGGTCGAAAGGCTCTCTGAAATTACATGAATAGTCATTCAAAGCAATGTACTGTAACCCAAGGGACAAAGGCTGGCATTTATGTGAAATGTAACTACCCCAATTTATTACCTACTTATGTCAGTCAAAGATTCTACTTGAATCACAGCGTTGACCACCAGACAACACAGGGGAGAATGACCTCCAGAGAGTGCCACTGTTTTTTCATAGACAGATCAATGCCAATACTCTATTGTAACAGAGAGCATTAGAGGAGATATTGTCAAGAAAATGTGAGACGTGCGATGGCAATTCACTCCATTGGCACTTTAGCTATCAAACAAATAGGAAATTACAGGCTCCTCTTATTCCTAGTCTGATGATGCTCTCTCATCACAGGGCCCCATCAGGACAGCAGGCTGTGCTCTGTCAGATAAATAGCTCTCATTACCCACCCAGACACTCCCATAGAGACAGCATTAGCACAGGCAGCCAAATGTCACCACAGCCAGATTCTGAAGCACTGTGATGGGAGCAGTGAGAATAGAATATACTAAACAAAAAAAGATAACCCATCCACCTGACAGGTGTAGCATATCAAGAAGCTGAATAAACAACATGATTGTTACACAGGTGCACCTTGTGCTGGGAACAATACAAGGCCACTGTAAAATGTGCAGTTTTGTCACAAAACACAATACCACAGATGTTTTGAGGAAGCGTTCAGTTGGCATGCTGACTGCAGGAATGTCCACCAGAGCTGTTGCCAGAGATTTGAATGTTCGTTTCTCTACCGTTTCTCTGCTGCCTCCAAAATCGTTTTAGAGAATTGTGAGAATACGCCTCACAACGACAAACCACGTGTAACCACGCCAGCCCAGGAACTCCACATCCGGTTTCTTCACCTGTGGGATCATCTGAGGGGGTGCTGAGGCATATTTCTGTCTGTAATAAAGCCCTTTTGTGGAGAAAAATCTATTCTGATTGGCTGGCCCTGGCTCCCCAGTGGGTGGGCCTGGCTCCCAAGTGGGTGGGCCTATGCCCTCCCAGGCCCACCCATGGCTGCGCCCTTGCCCAGTCGTGAATTGACTGATTTCCTTATATGAACCGTAACTCAGTAAAATCTTTGAAATTGTTGCATGTTGCAATTTGTTTAGTATATCATTACTAGAATGGTTGAAGTGCATCAGGACATTGGCAATGTTTCAGGCTTCTTAGAAGCTGATTATTCTTCCAATCAGTGAGTGAATCAGCTTGTCGTTTTCGATGAATAGAGCTCCTTGCCAATCAAATTAAATAACCAATATCTTCCCGGTCGATGGCCTATTACTTGATTTTCAAAATTGGTCCTGGATTATTTTTGGATTGTTTCATAGATAAGACATTCACAGCTCTAGTTCCTCCTGGAACACTTCCACAGCACAACAGCACTAACGGGGGAAAAAAATGAATCCATCTCTTTGAGACTCCGAAGGGATATTTACAAAAGTTTTAACCACCCACTTCTATCAATAGAGATGCATATATGCAATTCAAATTACACCAGTTCCTCTGTTAATCCTCTCCATCATGACTCATGGTGTGTGTGTGTGTGTGTCTGTCCGTGTGTTGCGCTGATCTGCAGACTAGTTCTTTCATCCTATCCTGTGACTCACTGCTGCCATCTTCATCTATAACAGGGGGTCAACACTGCTACACTTCTCCCACCCACCTCTGGCACATCACACATTTGTTTTTAATGAGTGTGTGTTCCCGTGCGTTTTATGTGCGTGTTGCAATAGAGACAAACTGCACACTTGTCAGTTGAGTGATGGAAGGTCTTGTCATCCTAACCCAGGCAGAACTGATCTCTGGCACGGTTAAACAATTCACACCTCCATCTATGACTGTTATCACCTGCCCTTTCACCATTGGACAGATTATGTCCATACAGGCGCGATACCGGTCTCCAATTGGGCAGGAAACAAAGATGGAAGATTTGACACGGACCCATAGATCAGTGGCATGGCTAACAGAATTTAATGAGTCAGAGTAGACTGTAAAGATGTTTAGTTAATGGTTACATATCGGACCTCCAGCCTTCATTCTTCATATGAAGTGGGTTTTAATGAGCGACCACTTTCAACCTACTCAGCGTCCGCCAGCGTTTAATGGAGAGGAATAATCTCTCACACGTTTGAGTGATTCTGAATAAAACGCCAAAGGTTAGCTAACCTCGGTCTGCTGAAAACTTTGCTTATGACCCTTTCCCCCAGCAAGCCTTCTGTCCTTGAGTTGTGGGCTAAGTACCTGTCTCTGTTTAAACTATGTAGGCAGATTAATTACTCATGCTTACATGCCGTGAACGCTGTATGGCTAGACAGGACACGCATGGTTAAGTCTTCCTAAATAATCAAGTATCTTCACCCTTTTTCTTTTCCTTCCCTCTCGCTTTCTTTTTTTTTGTTGTCCATACTTCATTCTGGTTCAGTCTCAAAGAGATGAGGGTGTCACTACCAAGCTTGCTGAAAAGGTTAGTTTTCAATGCGTCTTCTCTCTTTCTCTGTCTCTCCTGCTCTTCTAACCGTTTCCAGCTGTCCCTCTTGGTTTTTGTTTCCTCTCTCTCTCTCTCGGATGTATGAGGATGACTGTGATCTCTGTGCCAGTGTTGGGGGAGCATATTTTGACTTCTATTTTTGAGTAAAAACAACACCTGCCATTTCACCTGCAGATATCAATCCTGCCAACAGTTTATTTCCCCAAAGTCATAACCGTCCAACAGTACAGTGGTCCAAATATGATCCAATCCCATTCAAGTCTCGCAGCGATAACATGTTTTTCTGTCTGTGTTCTTAGCGTCTGTTTACTTTAGTAATTATATCAGTAAAAAGACCAATCCAATCCCGGAGACAAGAAAACACAATCCATGACAACACATTCCATTTCTCGCGTTGGTCGTATACTCATCAGTGCATCAGAGAGAGGGAGAGGGTTAACTGATTGGGAATGCAATCATACCACGCTGCTGCTAGCTGATTAGATAATTATATCGTAGGCTGGGCTGCTCTTTGAGCAATCAAACATGGCAGCGAGAGACACAGGAGCAGGTGTGTGTCACAGCTCTTTGTCTAGGCATGTGTGGCTGATGCAGGGTGAACACAGGGATGGAATACAGAAACAAAAGCCCGGGGAGGAGAGAGTGACGCAGAGAGACATAAAGAGAGATGCGGAGAGAGAGAGACCGACAGAGAGAGAGAGAGGCAGAGAGAGAGAGAGGTCTTCTGTTCCAGGGGATCCTGTCCAACTGGCGACTCAGTGGTGCACGTGGACAGCGCTTCAACTTTTTCATATAATACCAGTGTGTAGGCTGCCACGAACACAAACACACACCCACTCATAATAGCACACAGTAAGCATTAAGCACACACACACAAGTAATGACACATGCACGTGCACACACCAGTGGAGGCTGCTGAGGGTAGAACGAATCATGATAATGGCCGAAACGGAGCAAATGGAATGGCATCAAACACCCTACCATGAGCCCATTCTCCCCAATTATTGTGCCACCGATCTCCTGTGGCACACACGCACACAAACACACAAACATCGGGCCATTTTGTTAGTGTGCTGTCAAACCTGATCCGTTTTAATAGTTGCCACGATGGGGGAGGGGTTGCTTGTACGTTCACATCACTCACAGCTAAATGGATTGACCTGGAGGAGCGATTGACAGGCACAAGCACCTCTTTATGGGTTTGTCAATATTACAATTGTTTGGAAGAGGGCTAATGGACAGAACGGGTGGGGCGGGGGATGGTTACAGGCTGCCCTAAATGGACCATGGAACTCACTACTCCATGATATATACAGTCGTGGCCAAAAGTTCTGAGAATGACACAAATATTTTCACAAAGTCTGCTGCCTCAGTTTGTATGATGGCAATGTGCATATACTCCAGAATGTTATGAAGAGTGGTCAGATGAATTGCCATTAATTGCAAAGTCCCTCTTTGCCATGCAAATGAACTGAGTCCCCCAAAAACTTTTCCACTGCATTTCAGCCCTGCCACAAATGGACCAGCTGACTTCATGTCAGTGATTCTCTCGTTAACACAGGTGTGAGTGTTGACGAGGATAAGGCTGGAGATCACTCTGTCTTGCTGATTGAGTTTGAATAACAGACTGGAAGCTTCAATAGGAGGGTGGTGCTTGGAATCATTGTTCTTCCTCTGTCAGGTTACCTGCAAGGAAACACGTGCCGTCATCATTGCTTTGCACAAAAAAGGGCTTCACAGGCAAAAAATATTGCTGCCAGTAAGATTGCATCTAAATCAACAATTTTTCGGAAAATCAAGAACTTCAAGGAGAGAGGTTCAATTGTTGTGAAGAAGGCTTCAGGGCGCCCAAGAAAGTCCAGCAAGCGCCAGGACCACCAAGTTGATTCGGCTGCGGGATCGGGGCACCACCAGTACAGAGCTTGCTCAGGAATGGCAGCAGGCAGGTGTGAGTGCATCTGCCCGCACAGTGAGGCGAAGACTTTTGGAGGATGGCTCGGTGTCAAGAAGGGCAGCAAAGAAGCCACTTCTCTCCAGGAAAAACATCAGGGACAGACTGATATTCTGCAAAAGGTACAGGGATTGGACTGCTGAGAACTGGGGTAAAGTCATTTCCGAGAACAACTTCTCCCAACCATCCAGGAACAGTTTAGTGATGAACAATGCTTTTTCCAGCATGATGGAGCACCTTACCATAATGCAAAAAGTGATAACTAAGTGGCTCGGGGAACTAAACATCGATATTTTGGGTCCATGGCAAGGAAACTCCCTGGACCTTAATCCCATTGAGAACTTGTGGTCAATCCTCAAGAGGCGGGTGGACAAACAAAAACACAGAAATTCTGACAAACTCCAAGTGTTGATTATGCAAGAATGGGCTGCCATCAGTCAGGATGTGGCTTAGAAGTTAATTGACAGCATGCCAGGGCGGATTGCAGAGGTCTTGAAAAAGAAGGGTCAACACTGCAAATATCGACTCTGCATCAACTTCATGTAATTGTCAATAAAAGCCTTTGACACTTATGAAGTGCTTGTATTTATACTTCAGTATTCCATAGTAACATCTGACAAAAAAATATCTAAAGACACTGAAGCAGCAAAGTTTGTGGAAATTAATATTTGTGTCATTCTCAAAACTTTTGGCCACGACTGTACATAGTTACACATATAGGAGATTTATCTTATACTGTCCCGGCCGATAAACAACAGGGTCTCTGTGGTAGGGCAAGGAGTTGCACTATTGCACAAATACAGTATATTACACCCCCTTTTCTGTAATCCGGTCCTCGAGGTGAGAAATAGTTCTGCTTTTAATTATTCTTCTCTAATCAGAGGTTGATTCAGTCCTGGGACACCCGGTGAGTGGACGGTCTGGTAGTACTAAGCGATAAAGCAACATAAACATATTTTTTAATAAGTTATTAATTAAACAACTAATTGACGGAAGTCGGTTCCATTTAGTTAGATTTTTTTTGGGAGCCCAACATGCAATTTCTCTAGAAATAAATCAAATAATTCACAACAGGAGAGAAATCAAGTCAAGAACTATGTGGGACGCTGGGCTGAAGGGAGTTTTCATTAAGCAAATATTCAGCCCAGTTCAGCTCAGAAACATGTTTATTAACTGCAACGACCATAATCCATTGCACCTGTTTTTTTCTGTCCCCGACAGAATGAGGACGAAGCAAGAGGTTTCACTCTCCCAAAATCTGTCCAAAATAACCCCAATGCTTTTGTATGGGCTTATTGTGGACCTAAGCGTGTCGTCTTCCTCCCAGCCTTTGGGACAACGACATCTATTGTTAGGGTGGAGACATGAACATCTCTTCATTATATTCAGATCTCTGGACGGATACACTTTTACGCCTGATACAGTACGTTAGGTTACATACACCCGGAGAGAGAGAAAATGTAGCCTACACCACACAACGACGACACGGACAGAGACAGTTTGTGAAAGTATGCCTTATCTAACTAGAATAACTAGTACAATGATTTTGTCAGACAGCTCTGCAGCATACTGAGGCAGGCTAGCTATATAGGATGACTACAGACAGTACAGTATGGGTAGAACATAGACAACTGGCTGGCTGACTGCTACTGCCTGAACAGAGATGAGATGATGACTTTAATAAGGAATGAAACATAATAAAGTCGTCAAATAAAACGAAGTAATATATACAACTGAAATATTGTAATATTTCAAAGTAATTTCCTATTGATGTCTACCCAATGTGGACCTGACAGAGACCATTTAAAAAAAAAAAATTGGGCAATTTAATGTTTACTATTTTGGGCTTTGGAATTTCCATTAAAAAGCTCTAAAATCATTGTAATGTCATAATTTGTTTAATTTTAGAAACTCGTGATAATTTTTAAAAAAATAATCGAAACGAAACCGAACCGACCTCAAAAAGCATTAATCGCTCAGCACTACTCACTGGCTAATCAGTGATGTCAATCAATCACTTATTAACTTCCAGAGAGAAAATCAAATCAGAAGTATTTGGGGCTCACAGTTGAGTACCCCTACACTACATACCCTAGACTCACATGCCAGGCCTCTAGGCTTGCCACCAAGAAGCAATTACGAAACCAGTTAAATCAACTCCTTTCTCTTTGACTTAAAAACCTTTAAAAAACACTGCATTCAAGGAGATGGTCATCTGCACAGAAGTGATCTAGGTGTTGAAATGAAGTCATGGATCACTGAGGTCAATTGAGGCTTAGACCTTGGGGACGTCCAAAATGGCCCCCTATTCCCTATGTAGTGCACTACTTTTGACCAAAAGCAGTGCACTATATAGGGAACAGGGTGCCATGTGGGATGCAGGCTTGACCTGGAAGTTACACAAGAAGAACATCAACACTTCTTGATGGGCGATGAAGGGGTAGTAAGACTGCCATATAGCCTTATATCTAAATATATAAAGATTAGCTTAGCTTCAGAGACAAGACAGCATTGGGATGCAGGGTGGTATTCTGCTGGTAGACTCCAGCTAGGAGGGCAATTGCAGTAGATTGACTTAATTTATCCTGAGCACAGCTATGCAGCATTTATGATTGGTAGCAAACTCTTTAGTGAGTGTTTATAGGCCTAGAGCTGGTTGGGGACAGCCTGTCCTCTTTTAACATATGTTAGATCAGGTGGTATTTGCAAACAGTCTAAATGTAATGAATTCCTCCAGTGGCAGGCCAGAGCCAGGCTTATTAATGTAATTCCTCTTTAATTAAAGCTAAGGACTGTCAGGCACTCTGCTGATACCATAGCCCTCTGTTAGCCTGCTTGCTCATCTCTCTATACCCCTCCCTATATCACCCTCCCTCGCTGTCTCTCTCTCTCTCTCGCTGTCGCTGTCACTCTCTCTCAAACTATTTCTATGTCACCCCTCTTTTGGTCCCCCTCTCTCCCCTATTTCTTCCCCTCTTTCATCCTTCCCTCTGCCCCACTCTATATCTCCCTCTCTGTTCCTGTATTTCTCTCCCCCTTCGCAAACTTCTCCTCGCACTCCTATCAGGAAGTGTTACATCACTTACGTGAAGTGCCGTGGTGGTATAATAAGGAATCACTTTAGTCTAGCCTGTAAAGTGAAGTCAAGTGAAGACCGCACACTGCTCAGATGGAGGAAATCATGCTGTTTTACAATAGGCTGCCATTTGTCATTGTTCCTGACAATAGTGTCTGGTAAAAGTTGATTGAATATAAAGCTCCTTGGTGAGAGTTTTGATCTTCACACAACGGCTCTCCTAATATGAGCCGACTAAGAGCAGACTGAAAATAAAGAAGGAGAAAGAGAGCGAGAGAGAGAGAGAGAGGGAGGGGGAGGAGGTGGATAGACTGCTTTTAACCTGTCAAGCTCACTTCTCACCAATTCAATCATCTCAGACAGAATAAATAACCCTGGAAAGGGAATGATTTATAAAAGGTCACACGCACGCACGCACGCACACACACACGCACGCACACACACACACACACACACACACACACACACACACACACACACACACACACACACACACACACACTACTTAAACATGCACCCACCCTCTCTCTAAATTGTAGCTGTTTTTCCACATTCGGACATTCAGTGCATAACAGCATTAGACATGACATTCACTCGGGAAAAGCTCCTTGCTTATCTAAACTGCTTTGCTTTCAAACGGTGAGCACTCTCGGTGTGCGTACAGATCTCCCAGTGTTTAACAACAAAGACAACAGCAATTAGGATGATGATGGTCATGTTATGGTAACAATCCCTCCTGGACCTTTTCTACAGTATTTCTCTGAATGGGTTTGATGTTCTTCAGAGGGCCCTTCAGCAGAGAAGGATGGAGCACACACAGCCCTGATTTCCTTTCACCTGGTGACTGACATTTATTCTGAGACAGTAAAACGACTACAAGAAAGGCACACAGAAGATTTCTGTGATATCTCATCCTTAAAAAACTATGTTTTTTATATTGCAGCCGTATTGCAACTGTTTCCACTGAGGTGTCGTTTGAACGCTTGAGCTGGTGGCGGGTGTTTACTTGTACAGTGCAAAATGAATAACTAAATTACATCTAAAACGGATTGTTCTAGCCTTAACCTTATATCCACACCTGAGCCCTTTACTGTTTACTTAAAGGTGTGTTAAAGCCTTTGAAGGAGTAGTCTCTGTTTGAAATCCCTTCTGGTACTGATGAGTGATGTTCCTATCAGGTATCAGGGGGAAGCAGGCCATCAGCACAACACACATGGGACAGGTGAGAGCAGACTTGGAGCAGTCAGGGGATTAAAGACAGGCCAGACAGCACTCAGCCCAGCAGGGGAGATGGGGTCTGGGGGGGAGGCAGGGGCACGTTAGTGGGTTCAGCTGGCTCTGATCAACCAGAGAGAGAAGTCCCTATTTGACCACCTGTGGAAAGGAGGAGGCGGGTGAGGAGGGAAGGAAAGGAGAGATGGTTGGTGAAGGTGAAAGAGAATAGGAGAGTAGGAAAGAGAGGACAATGGTGTAGTGGATTATGGAGAACAGAAGGAGAGGACAAGGGAATGGTGATAAAGGAGGAGGGAGAGATGAGGGTTGGAGAAAGGGTGAAGGTAGAGGAAGATGTAAGGATGGGGAAGAACAAAGCAAGAGCGTTACACTTGAAGGAAGCTATGAGAAAGGAGGATAGAGAAGGAGGGGGGGGGATCTATGTCCTCAATCCCTCCCATACCTTTTTAATATGAACAGAGTCACACTCTGATGCATAAACACACACAGACAGACAGACAGACAGACAGACAGACAGACAGACAGACAGACAGACAGACAGACAGACAGACAGACAGACAGACAGAGAGACAGACAGACAGACAGACAGACAGACAGACAGACAGACAGACAGAGAGAGAGAGACAGACAGACAGACAGACAGACAGACAGACAGACAGACAGACAGACAGACAGACAGACAGACAGACAGACAGACAGACAGACAGACAGACAGACAGAGACTTGATGGTAAGAGATGGTTAATGGTAAGAGGAAAAGGGAAAGGTGTCTCGAGCATATTTGTTCCCTGTATCTTTTATGGGGGATATAAAGAGAGAACACATAGGTATTTTGAAGCAGACAATGTCAGAGTGGGAGACATCCGGCTCAGGCATACACTCAGAGGAAGCAGGAATGGGAGGGAGAGGGGCTAATAGCCTCCTAAAATACGCAGTAAAAGGAAGTGGCCACAGTCATGGCCCTCATAAAACCCATTTTCAACTGATCCATGAAGGATCTATTGTCTAGAACAGAACACTCCATGTAATCCCATTAACAAGGAGACACAGCACAATCACACCCAGCCACAGACACACATGTGCTGAAAACGCGCACATACACGCACACCAGTGGAGGCTGCTGAGGGGAGGACGGCTCAAAATAATAGCTGGAACAGAGCGAACAGAATGTCATCAAACATATGGAAACCTTATGTTTGATATATTTGATACCATTCCACTTATTCCACTGCAGCCATTACCACGAGCCTGTCCTCCACAATTAAGGTGCCACCAACCTCCTGTTAAACACACCCAACCACATACAAACATACACTATATTTACAAAAGCATGTGGACACCCCTTCAAATGATTGGATTCGGCTATTTGAGCCACACCCGTTGCTGACAGGTGTATAAAATCGAGCATATGGCCATGCAATCTTCATAGACAAACATTGGCAGTAGAATGGCATTACTGAAGAGCTCAGTGACATTCAACATGCAACCGGCATCAAATGGGTTTCCATGGCCAAGCAGCTTCACATGAGCCTAAGATCACCATGTGCAATGCCAAGCGTCGGCTGGAGTGGTGGAAAGCTCGCTGCCCTTGGACTCTGGAGCAGTGGAAACATGTTCTCTGGAGTGATGAATCACACTTCACCATCTGGCAGTACGACGGACGAATCTTGTTTAGTGGATGCCAGGAGAACGAACGCTACTTGCCCGAATACATAGTGGAGGAATAATGGTCTGGTGCTGTTTTTCATGGTTTGGGCTAGGTCCCTTAATTCCAGTGAAGGGAAAACCTTAAAGCTACAGCATACTATGACATTCTCGGCGATTCTGTGCTTCCAACTTTGTGACAACAGTTTGGGGAAGACTCCTCAACCCCATCAAACACCTTTGGAATGAATTGGAACGGCAGCTGCGAGCCTGGCCTAATCACCCAACATCAGTGCCCAACCTCACTAGTAATCTTGTGGCTGAATGGAAGCAAGTCCCCGCAGCAATGTTCCAACATGTAGTGTAAAGCCTTCCCAGAAGAGTGAATGCTGTTATAGTAGCAAAGGGGGGACCAACTCCAAATTAATGCCCATGATTTTGTAATGAGATGTCCGACGAGCAGTTGTCCACATACTTTTGGTCATGTAGTCTATATGCGCAAAGAAGACTTGCCTAATTAAATAAAGGTTAAAATGTTTTAAAAAGAAGACTTGCCTAGTTAAATAAAGGTTCAAATGTTTTTAAAAAGAAGACTTGCCTAGTTAAATAAAGGTTCAAATGTTTTTAAAAAGAAGATTTGCCTAGTTAAATAAAGGTTCAAATGTTTTTAAAAAGAAGATTTGCCTAGTTAAATAAAGGTTCAAATGTTCTTAAAAAGAAGACTTGCCTAGTTAAATAAAGGTTCAAATGTTCTTAAAAAGAAGACTTGCTCTGCAGCGTCTCTCTCTCTCTCTCTCTCTCTCTCTCTCTCTCTCTCTCTCTCTCTCTCTCTCTCTCTCTCTCTCTCTCTCTCTCTCTCTCTCTCTCTCTCTCTCTCTCTCTCTCTCTCTCTCTCTCTCTCTCAGTATAGGCTGACAGCCATCCTCGCCTCTCGCTTGGCTCCTCTATTTCCCATAATGCTGGGTAATAAGGCAATCAGTGCCTAATTGGAATGGAAACATTCAGCTGTGAATGTATCATAATGCTGGAACAAAAAGCTTTTGTCAGGCTTTTAACAACATCACCATCACCAGCACTGGGCCCGGGTCCAGATGACGAATCATACACAGATGGAAGTTTAAGTACTCTCTCATTGTAATGTTAACACTTTTTTTGTAATATCTGTAGTTATTGTTTCCACCAGGCAGTTACCGCTCAAATTAGCAATAAAATACTTTTAGGGTGGTAAAAGGGGGAGATGTTGCCAAAAAGTAACGTAAAATATGTCCCCACTAGAAATTCTCAAAGGGACCTTTCATTTCCACTACAGAAATGTCCTTTATACTTCAAAACGTCTGTGATTATTCTCTCAGAGGGAAATGCAGAGGTCACGGTTGTGTTTTTATGTCTTTTTTTCTATAAGAGAGATAGGAGTCCATTGTATCCGGGCCGGGCTGAAGTCTAAGGAGTGGGCTGTCTCTGGAAGCTGCAATGCCATAATTGAAGTCGGTGTCAGCTTCATAGCTTTTCACTTTGTCCTTTCTTCCAGACCCCAGGGGCCAAAAGTTTTGGAATTCCCACTTTAATGGTGAAATATTATTGGTAATCCACCTCCCGCTCCTCCTACTTATGCATTTAGTACTTCAGCCACGTTCACTTTCATTCCAAGAAATGGTAATATAGCTTTTAGTATGCAGCCACTTGACTGGCTTGATTAAGTAAAACCAAGAGCAGAAAATAAAATAAAATTACCCAAAAATGCGTACACCCCTACAGACTGACACACACTCACATACACATATTGAGAGCTGGGGACTATAAAAAGACGATTCTGAGATAATTGGCTTCAACGTTCCGAACCCTCGTTGGTTTGAATGGTGTCGGCAATTTCGATTTTGTATTATTTTTAACTTAACATGAATTGGGGTATTTCTAGTACTTTCTAGGTAGACAACATTGAACAGAACAAGGCTATGTCAATAATAATAAATAATCATAATAAAAAATGCAGATAGAACCTTATAGTTCCATGCCCTCCAAATGTCAAATGGCAGTCTATAACTTTGACCTGTATTCTATTTCATAAATGTCGTAATATAGTCCACTGTAATAATGTCTATGGCCAATACAGCACAACATACTTCTCTAAATTCAGAACAGAACTGATCTTCCCCTCTGTGTCTCTTCCAGCCCGAAACCACCATTTGGAATTCAATTATGAGAAGTAGCCGGAACCACACAACCTAAAGAGGTCCGTCATTTTAACGTATTGTCAATACTGCCAATAAGTCTCAGTTTTACATCTTATGCAGGTTCCTGTAATGTTTACTGCCCTGTTTGAGAAGAAGGATGGATGAAGGGAGAAGAGCCAGCCCTGTTGGGATAACCCCAGGGTTTTTACATTACTGAGCACTTTCAGTGAGGTCTTCTGGAAGAGTCTCTTAGGGGCATCAAATTAAAAGGGACCTGGTGAAGAAACAGGCATCAGGGAAAGGGTGACAGATATAAAAAGGACTTGGTGACATCCCCTCAACTCAACCACGGGCCACACAAACAAACAAATGTCTTCTGAATATAAATTAATGTGGCTGTAAACACATACTGTTGGCACACAATGACACACAACACAGGCACACAAAGACAGAGATACACGCACGCACACACCCTCTGGTCAACCCTTCTGTCCTCTGCTGCTTACTAGCTGCTTATTAAATCGTCCATGCATACAGCATACGTCTCCTTGGGGCCCATAGTGTGGGCTTTGAGGTCATTTATTGTCACACACATCGCACGCACACACACACGCACACACACACAAGCACACGCACACAGAGTCTCTAGACAGAACATATGCGGAGGCTACGTCAGCAGGTCCCAGCCTATCTTTTCTTTCCTCTCTTTCTCTCGCTCTTTTCATCTAAGAATCTCTAGATCGCTCACACACTCTCCCCACACAGTCACACTTGTTCTCTACACTCATTATTGTCCTATTCATCCTTCCAAGTACACACGGGAAAAAGCCGCTGTCTCAGTACTTTGTGAAAATAATACAGATGCATAGTTCGAGGAACTGTTTTGTCAAATGCGGATTCTGAGAACCGTGTCTCTTTTCGTGGCATGACAAATGTTACAGTGCATTCGGAAAGTATTCAGACCCACATTTTGTTACGTTACAGCCTAATTCTAAAATTGATTAAATCGTCCCCCCCCTCATCAATCTACACACAATACCCCATAATGACAAAAAATGTATTAAAATGTACATAAGTTTTCAGACCCTTTACTCAGTACTTTGTTGAAGCACCTTTGGCAGCGATTACAGCCTCGAGTCTTCTTGGGTATGACGCTACAAGCTTGGCACACCTGTATTTGTGGAGTTTCTCCCACTATTCTCTGCAGATCCCAAGCCCTGTCAGGGTTGGATAGGGAGAGTTGCTGCACAGCTATTTTCAGGTCTCTCCAGAGATGTTAGATTGGGTTCAAGTCCGGCCTCTGGCTGGGCCACTCAAGGACATTCAGAGACTTGTCCCAAAGCCACTCCTGCGTTGTCTTGGCTGTGTGCTTAGGGTCATTGTCCTGTTGGAAGGGGAACCTTTGCCCGAGTCTGAGGTCCTGAGCGCTCTGGAGCAGGTTTTGTTTTATCAAGGATCTCTCTGTACTTTGCTCTGTTCATCTTTCCCTCGGTCCTGACTAGTCTCCCAGTCCCTGCCACTGAAACACAGCCCCACAGCATGATACTGCCACAAACACGCTCCACCGTAGTGATGGTGCCAGGTTTCTTCCAGACGTGACGCTTGGATTTCAGGTCAAAGCATTCAATTTCGGTTTCATCAGACCTGTTCACCAAAAGTGCCTTTTGGTAAACTCCAAGCAGGCTGTCATGTGCTTTTCACTGAGGAGTGGCTTCCGTCTGGCCACTCTACCATAAAGGTCTGATTTGTGGAGTGCTGCAGAGATGGTTGTCCTTCTGGAAGGTTCTCCCATCTCCACAGAGGAATTCTAATTATGGGGTATTGTGTGTAGGTTGATGAGGGGGGAAAACAAATTCAATCCATTTTAGAGTACGGCTGTAATGTAACAAAATGTGGAAAAAGTCAAGGGGTTTGAATACTTTCCGAATGCACTTTGGTTGATCGTGTTTTCTTTTTTTTTTTTTTTTTGAATTTTACCCCTTTTTCTCCCCAATTTCGTAGTATCCAATTGTTGTAGTAGCTACTATCTTGTCTCATCGCTACAACTCCCGTACGGGCTCGGGAGAGACGAAGGTTGAAAGTCATGCGTCCTCCGATACACAACCAACCAAGCCGCTGCTTCTTTAACACAGCGCACATCCAACCCGGAAGCCAGCCGCACCAATGCGCCGGAGGAAACACCGTGCACCTGGCCACCTTGGCTAGCGTACACTGCGCCCAGCCCGCCACAGGAGTCGCTGGTGCGCGATGAGACAAGGACACCCCTACCGACCAAGCCCTCTCTAACCCGGGCG
The DNA here is from genome assembly GCF_045791955.1 of Oncorhynchus clarkii lewisi. Classification (NCBI taxonomy): domain Eukaryota; kingdom Metazoa; phylum Chordata; class Actinopteri; order Salmoniformes; family Salmonidae; genus Oncorhynchus; species Oncorhynchus clarkii. The sequence goes on along the minus strand of NC_092179.1, from coordinate 8,896,787 downwards.
ACGCTAGGCCAATTGTGCGTCGCCCCACGGACCTCCCGGTCGCGGCCGGTTACGACAGAGCCTGGGCGCAAACCCAGGACTCTGATGGCACAGCTGGCGCTGCAGTACAGTGCCCTTAACCACTGCGCCACCCGGGAGGCCTGTTGATCGTGTTTTCTGAGTGCTGGAAGGAAAGATCCTCTATTTATTGCATGACAAATGCACATATCATTTCCAGCCTCAGTCATGCCGTTCATGGCACGCATTTCTACCTTCTTAATGCCTAACAATGACAGGTATGCCATAATTACAATCATATGGAGTGTGCAGAGTGCAGTGTGTGCTGGATGAACCCTGATGCGCACGCTGTGAATTACATTCTTTCTGTATCAGCCTGCTTGAAAAAATCAGCATATAGAGGTACTGTACGTGTTCTTTTATGACACTAATAGTGGCCTTTTTCACTGTGCTGTAACAAAATGTATACATTCAAAGAAGGAAGGGATGGTGAGAACAATACAAGACCTCAGGGACATCATTAAAAACTGAGGATTGATCAGGTTTAATAGCCTCACCCGTTGGTTATGGGGCCACGGGTTGTAGACACACACACACACACACACACACACACACACACACACACATACACAAACACACACACACACACACACACACACACACACACACACACACACACACACACACACACACACACACACAATGGACCCCAGGAAGAGTAGCTGCTGCATGAGTAACAGCTAATGGGGATCCTAACAAACACACACACACACACACACACACACTGGACCCCAGGAAGAGTAGCTGCTGCATGAGTAACAGCTAATGGGGATCCCAACAAACAAACAAACAAACAAACACATACACACACACACTACACATCTAACATTACCATCACTCCAGTCTCCTCATCATCTCTCTGTATTGAAGCAAGAGGATGGCTGTATCTTTAATAGTTAGTTGAGTCCCATTAAAAACATAATGAGCAACTGGACTTCCAAGAACTGTACAATCAGGTTAAATTCAATGAATTCTAAAGCATTACTATGAGAATAGTATGACAACAAAGGAAGAAAGACAATTAAATACAGCACATAATGCTTTCATAGATGTGGTTGCGGTGGGGGGGGTCCTAATTACACCAACTAGGTGTCACACGCTGATCTGTCTCTCCTGTCTTTGTGTTTGTCTCTACCGTCCTCCAGGTGTCATCCATCTTCCCCATTCTGCCTGCCCTGACCCTGAGCCTGCCATTCTGTACCTTGTAACACCACACTTGATTATTGACCTCTGCCTGCCCTGACCCTGAGATGACCTGCTGTTCTGTACCTTTTGGACTCTGATCTGGATTACTGACCTCTGCCTGCCCTTGACCTGTCGTTTCGCCTTCCCCCTGTTCTAGTAATACACTTTTGTTACTTCGGCACTGTCTGTAATCTGGGTCTTCACCAGAACGTGATACTAAGGCTGTTTTTTAAAGGAAGAAACTTCTATCAAAGTTGTCTGTAATTGTCTCTAACCTCCTACAATAAGCGTTCAATTCCACATGCTTTGAAATCAGCATTATACTGTACTGGACTGGCATCATACAACTTGATTTAATGTTGAGACATTCCAGGTTGTCATAATAATGCTGTTGCCTTATTACCTTTCATTGACTCACATTAATCTCCAAAGCATTATGTCGGCTATGGTGCCAGACTCCATAGGCATTGCGGCTAAGGAAAGAGCCTCCAGGCTTAGAATTGTGTCTCTACTAAGCATTCATTCAGCATCGACAGAGAAGCAAATAAATGCAACACTGGCATCGTGTCTTTTCTGTCTTCGGGCTGACTTTCACCCTTCACCGGGTCTCCACTCACCTGTAAATCACAGTGGGACACTATGTGATCAAGCTCGCGTGTCACTCTCGCAGACTATTCTTACACCTGTGGGTGAAAGGGGAGGGGGGTCCTGTACATTTGTGTGTGTTTGTGTGAGAGAAAGAGAGAGAGAGAGAGAGAGGGAGAGAGAGGGAGTGTGTAAATATGCGGAATAACAGTGCCGATGTGTGACTGTATGTATTGTGTGGGAGGACGACACGTGTAAATATGTAAATGTGTAAGTGTAGTCCTGTGGGCAGTTGAACCTATTCAAGCTAGTCCCATTGCACCAACGAAGCTCTGTAGAAACAATATTAATAATGCCATGTAGTCTTGAAACGTGACATGTTTTGAATGATCAATTTATCCTAGAGCCAAGAAAGTTTCTCAGCCTAAACAGGGAAATTGTCACGTTCAATGCAAGGTTTTTCTATGGCCCTTTCCCTCTAGGTTGGATCATTCCCCTTTGTCTCAGGGGTCTTGATAATAAGCCATTCTCTGTCTGCAGTCCTATGGGCCATGGTCAAAAGCAGGTTAGCGTTTTTCATCGTGAACTTTCTGGTTCTGGAGGCAGCTCTGCAAAGTGGTCACTAGCTGGCACAGCCAAAAAGTTGTAAAAATCTGACTAAACCTAACCCGAATGTTAACCCCACTGCTAACCATGATTCTTAACCCTAACCTTAAATTAAGACCAAAACATTTTTTTTTTGCCCCCTTTGGCCAAGCTCCATGTGCAAATCGCCCCTCTGTCCACTTCACTTCTCTTTATTGAATGGAGCTCTGTTGTTTCATCGCCCCCAAAATGTTCAAAGAATCACTGCCCAATACTGATTGACAATGCCGCAACAGCCAAAGCTCTATGGCAGTGATCACCAATGTTCCCTCTAAGCTGTGGTGTGCAGTAGTCCCTGGGACTACGTGCAAAGCACAGAAGATCAGTCCATGGAGAGAAGCACAAAAATAACTATCTGTCCATGGAGAGAAGCATGGCATTTACCTTTCTAGAGTTTTTCCTGTTAACACTATCAACGTTTCCCTTTTCTGTGGCAATATTAGCCACTTTCAATGCAACACAGTACCTATCAGGTGTGGAGGTAAGACCTAGATGCAGACCACGTCGAATAAACAATTGTTTAATAATCCAACAGAGGCAGACAATAGACAGGTCAAGGCAGGCAGGGGTCAGTAAACCAGAGCTGGGGCAAGGGTACCGGGCGGCAGGCAGGCTCAGGGTCAGGGTAAGGCAGAGTCAGTAATCCAGAGGGGGGCAAAGATACAGGTCGGCAGGCAGGCTCAGGGTCAGGGTAAGGCAGAGTCAGTAATCCAGAGGGGGGCAAAGATACAGGTCGGCAGGCAGGCTCAGGGTCAGGGTAAGGCAGAGTCAGTAATCCAGAGGGGGGCAAAGATACAGGTCGGCAGGCAGGCTCAGGGTCAGGGTAAGGCAGAGTCAGTAATCCAGAGGGGGGCAAAGATACAGGTCGGCAGGCAGGCTCAGGGTCAGGGTAAGGCAGAGTCAGTAATCCAGAGGGGGGCAAAGATACAGGTCGGCAGGCAGGCTCAGGGTCAGGGTAAGGCAGAGTCAGTAATCCAGAGGGGGGCAAAGATACAGGTCGGCAGGCAGGCTCAGGGTCAGGGTAAGGCAGAGTCAGTAATCCAGAGGGGGGCAAAGATACAGGTCGGCAGGCAGGCTCAGGGTCAGGGTAAGGCAGAGTCAGTAATCCAGAGGGGGGCAAAGATACAGGTCGGCAGGCAGGCTCAGGGTCAGGGTAAGGCAGAGTCAGTAATCCAGAGGGGGGCAAAGATACAGGTCGGCAGGCAGGCTCAGGGTCAGGGTAAGGCAGAGTCAGTAATCCAGAGGGGGGCAAAGATACAGGTCGGCAGGCAGGCTCAGGGTCAGGGTAAGGCAGAGTCAGTAATCCAGAGGGGGGCAAAGATACAGGTCGGCAGGCAGGCTCAGGGTCAGGGTAAGGCAGAGTCAGTAATCCAGAGGGGGGCAAAGATACAGGTCGGCAGGCAGGCTCAGGGTCAGGGTAAGGCAGAGTCAGTAATCCAGAGGGGGGCAAAGATACAGGTCGGCAGGCAGGCTCAGGGTCAGGGTAAGGCAGAGTCAGTAATCCAGAGGGGGGCAAAGATACAGGGCGGCAGGCAGGCTCAGGGTCAGGGTAAGGCAGAGTCAGTAATCCAGAGGGGGGCAAAGATACAGGGCGGCAGGCAGGCTCAGGGTCAGGGTAAGGCAGAGTCAGTAATCCAGAGGGGGGCAAAGATACAGGTCGGCAGGCAGGCTCAGGGTCAGGGTAAGGCAGAGTCAGTAATCCAGAGGGGGGCAAAGATACAGGTCGGCAGGCAGGCTCAGGGTCAGGGTAAGGCAGAGTCAGTAATCCAGAGGGGGGCAAAGATACAGGTCGGCAGGCAGGCTCAGGGTCAGGGTAAGGCAGAGTCAGTAATCCAGAGGGGGGCAAAGATACAGGTCGGCAGGCAGGCTCAGGGTCAGGGTAAGGCAGAGTCAGTAATCCAGAGGGGGGCAAAGATACAGGTCGGCAGGCAGGCTCAGGGGCAGGAAGAGTAGTCAGGCAGGTGGGCTTGGAGTCAGGACAGGCAAGGGTCAAAACCAGGAGGGCGAGAAAAGAGAGACTGGAAAAAGCAGGAGCAGGAGCTCAATGTTGGTTGACTTGAACAAACAAGATGAACTGGCAACAGACAAACAGAAATCAAGATGGGTGACACCTAGAGGGGGGTGGAGACAATGACAAAGACAAGTGAAACAGATCAGGGTGGGACAGTACCACCCCTCTAGGGGTGCCACCTGGCGGCCTACCTGGACGCATACCTGGTTGACCGGGGTTCTGGCGGGGGAAGTCGGCGATGAGGGCTGGGTCCAGGATGTCTCTAGAGGGGACCCAGCACCTCTCCTCCGGGCCAATCCTCCCAGTCAACCAGGTACTGGAAACCCTAGCCCCGTGGTCGAACACTCAGGAAACGTCTCACCATGTACGCCGGATGGCCATCGATGACACGGGGAGGAGGGGTGGGTCTGGAAACAGAAGACAAAGGGCTGTGAGTCACGGGTTTAACACGGCACACATGAAAGGTGGAGTGTATACGATGAGGGCTGGGTTCAGGATGTCTCTAGCGGGGGGGACAACAGAAGACGAACAGCAGAGGGACTAATAATTTTAGAGATAGGAAACGGGCCAATAAACCGGGGGGAGAGTTTGCGGGATTCCACCTGGAGGGGCAGATCCCGGGTGGATAGCCATACCTTCTTCCCGAGACGATACCGGGGTCCGATGGTGATCCGCTTGTCGGCGATACCTAGAGGTGGTCTTGAGGAGGACCGACCGGGCTCTCCTCCAGGTACGATGACAGTGGCGGACAAACATCTGGGCAGAAGGTACGCCGACCTCTCCTCCTGCTCGGGGAAGAGCGGGGGCTGATATCCCATGGAACATTCAAAGGGCCCGTGGCAGAGCAGGGAAGGGTGTTGCGTGCGTATTCCACCCACATCAGCTGCTGGCACCAGGTGGTGGGGTTGGCGGAGACCAGGCAGCGCAGGGTGGTTCTCGAGGTCCTGGTTGGCTCGCTCCGACTGGCCGTTAGACTGGGGGTGGAACCCGGAGGACAGGCTGGTTGATGACCCAATGAGGGTGCAGAACGCCTTCCAGAACCGGGACGAGACCATGTCCACGGGCAGTCCGTGGATCCGGAAGACGTGTTGCACCATGAGCTGGGTCACCTCCTTGGCAGAGGGTAACTTGGGGAGAGAAATGAAGTGGGCGGCCTTGGAAAAGCGATCCACCACGGTCAGGATGGCGGTATTGCCATCAGACGGGGTGAGACCCGTGACAAAGTCCAGGGAGATGTGAGACCTGGGGTGATGAGGGATGGGCAGAGGTTGGAGGAGGCCAGCCGGAGCTTGTTGAGGGGTCTTGTTCCGTGCACAGACCGTGCAGGCGGCGAACAAAGGCGGCAACATCCGGAACCATGGTAAGCCACCAAAAGTGTTGTCACACAAAGGCCATGGTCCACCGGGAGCCCGGGTGGCTGAGGTCCTTGATGACCTTCTTGGCCTTCCTGTGACACCAGGTGCTGTAGATGTCCTGGAGGGCAGGCAATGTGAACCCAGTGATGCGTTGGGCAGATCGCACCAACCTCTGGAGATACCTGCGTTTGTGGACCGTGCAGTTACCGTACCAGGCGATAATACAGGATGTTCTCAATGGTGTATTTGTAAACGTTTGTGAGGGTCTTATGGGCCAAGCCAAATTTCTTCAGCCTCCTGAGGATGGGGGTGTGCTCCCTGTGCTCCTTCATTTTGTTGAGGGAGAGGTTATTTTCCTGGCACCATTCCGGCTAGGCCCTCACATCCTCTCGTAGTCTGTCTCATCGTTGTTAGTAATCAGGCCTAGCATTGTTGTGTGATCTGCAAATTTGATGATTGAGATGGAGATGTGCGTGGCCTCGCAGTCATGGGTGAATAGAGAGTACAGGAGGGGGCTGAGTAGGAACCATTGTGCGGCCCCTGTGTTGGGGGCGACCCATCAGGAATTCCAGGACCCAGTTGCACAGGGAAAGGTTCAGACTCAGGGCCCCGAGCATAATGATGAACTTGGAGGGTACTATGGTTTTGAAGGCTGAGCTGGAATACATCGGTATTCCTCATGTCCAGATGGGATAGGGAAGTGTGCAGCGCAATGGCGATTGCGTCATCCTTGGATCAATTGGGGTGATATGCAAATTGCAGGAAGGTCTAGGGTGTCAGGTAAGGTGGAGGTTGATCCTTAACTAGCATCTCAAAGCACTTCACGATGACAGAAGTGAATGCTATGGGGTGATAGCCATTTAGTTAATTTACCATAACTTTCTTGGGTACAGGAACAATGCTGGACATCTTGAAGCAAGTGGGGACAACAGACTGGGATAGGGAGCGATTGAATATGTCTGTAAACACTCCAGCCAGCTGGTCTGTGCATGCTCTGAGGACGCAGCTAGGGATGCAGTCTGGGCTTAAATGTCTTATGTCGGCCACGAAAGAACGAGAGCTTACAGTCCAAAGGAGCCGTGGCGGCACTGTGTTCCCTCAAAGTGGGCGAAGAAGGTGTTTAGCTTGTACAGGAGCAAGACTTCAGTGTCCAGGACGTGGTTGGTTTTTCTCTTTATAATACGTGATGGTCTGGAGTCCCTGCCACATACCACATATCATGTCTGAGACGTTGAATTGTGACACCACTTTGTCTCTGTACGGACATTTTGCCTGTTTGTTTGCCTTACGGAGGGCATAACTGGACTGTTTGTACTGAACCATATTCCCAGTGACCTTGCCCTGGTTAAATGCAGTTGTTCGCGTTTTCAATCTTGTACGAATGCTGCCATCTATACACAGTTTTTGGTTTGGAGAGGTTTAAATCGTCACAGTGGAAACAACATCCCCTGTACACTTCCTGATGAACTCAGTCACCGTGTCGGTGTATACTTCAATGTTGTTCTCAGAGGCAACCTGAAACATACCCCAGTCCGCGTGATCAAAATAATCTTGAAGCATTGACTCCGATTGGTCAGACCAGCGTTAAACAGTCCTTAAAAAGGGTACTTCCTGTTTGAGTTTCTGCCTGTAGAAAGGAAGGAGCAGGATGGAGGAGTGATCTTATTTGCCGAAGGGAGGGCAGGGGAGGGCCTTGTGGTCGACAGTTACATATGCGTGAGTGGCACAGGCGATGTGGTAGCGATTTCTTCAGGGTTTCTTTATTAAAGTCCCCAGCTACAGTAAATGTGGTTACCAGTTTGCACAAAGTCCAGTGTAATTCCCTGAGAGCCATTTTGGTATCGGCTTGAAGGGGAATATACACAGCTGTGACAATGACAGAAGAGAATTCTCTCGGGAGGTAATGCGATCGGCATTTGATTGCAAGGTGTTTTAGGTCAGGTGAACAAAAGGACTTGAGTTCCTGTACATTACCACAATCACACCATGAGCAGTTAATCATGAAACATACACTACTGTTCAAAAGTTTGGGGTCACTTAGAAATTTTCTTGTTTTTGAAAGAAAATTACATTTTTTGTCCATTAAAATAACATCAAATTGATCAGAAATACAGTGTAGACATTGTTAATGTTGTAAATGACTATTGTAGCTGGAAACAGACCATTTTTAAATGGAATATCTACATAGGCGTACAGAGGCCCGTTATCAGCAACCATCCCTCCTGTGTTCCAATGGCACATTGTGTTAGCTAATCCAAGTTTATAATTTTAAAAGGCTAATTGATCATTAGAAAACCCTTTTGCAATTATGTTAGCACAGCTGACAACTATTGTCCTGATTAAAGAAGCGATAAAACTGGCCTTCTTTAGACTAGTTGTGTATCTGGAGCATCAACATTTGTGGGTTTGATTATAAGCTCAAAATAGCCAGAAACAAATAACTTTCTTCTGAAACTCGTCAGTCTATTCTTGTTCTGCGGGAGGGATTATACGTGACAGTGAGGGAGTATGAGGGAGTATACGTGTATGAGGGAGTATACGTGACAGTACCCCCTCCCTGACGCGTGACTCCAGCTGCAAGGACGCTGACCAGAGGAACGTCCCAGGGACCAGGAGCGGGCCGAACGCTTCTGCTGAGGTGCAGGAACCTGTCAAGCCAGCTGAGGCATGGGAGCCTGACAAACCGGCGGAGGCATGGGAGCCTGACAAACCGGCGGAGGCATGGGAGCCTGACGAACCGGCTGAGACATGGGAGCCTGATGAGCCGGCTGGGGCATGGGAGCCTGCCAATCCAACCGAGTCTTGTGAACCTGTCGAGCTAGCTGAGGCATGGGAGCCTGACAAACCGGCTGAGGCATGGGAGCCTGCCAACCCACTGAGGCATGGGAGACTGACAAATCGGCTGAGGCATGGGAGCCTGATGAGCCGGCTGGGGCATGGGAGCCTGCCAATCCAACCGAGTCTTGTGAACCTGTCGAGCTAGCTGAGGCATGGGAGCCTGACAAACCGGCTGAGGCATGGGAGCCTGCCAACCCACTGAGGCATGGGAGACTGACAAATCGGCTGAGGCATGGGAGCCTGATGAGCCGGCTGGGGCATGGGAGCCTGCCAATCCAACCGAGTCTTGCGAACCTGTCGAGCTATCTGAGGCATGGGAGCCTGACGAACCAGCTGAGGCATGGGAGCCTGACGAGCTAGCTGAGGCGTCCTCGGTAGCTTCGACCATGGATGCTTGACGGGCCAACCGAGTCTTGTAAACCTGACGAGCCAGCTGAGGCATCGCCAGTAGCTCCGGTAGCGAAACCCAGACCCGACGGCATCAACAAAACAAAAACAAAAAAATACTCCTTGATGCTCCCCTTTGGTGAGGTGTTCTTCTGTATGCCATTGTAACGGGTACGCAGGGAGTCAACATGGAACAAAACAAGAAACATGAAATGTGTACAGACATGAAACAGAAACAGATTCAATAACACCTGAGGAAAGAAGAAAAGGGAGTGACAGATATAGGGGAGGTAATCAGAAAGGCGAAGGAGCCCAGACGAGTGTCATGAGGCCATGGTGCGCGTAACGATGGTGACAGGAATGAAAGGTGAAAGGTGCATTGCTTCTATGGTATTTTTTAAAGGGTTGTTTATTCTACATGAACATGTTACTACATTTAAAAGTTATTAAAATACTTAGTTTAGAATATCTACACAAATTCAGCAATTGCATTTGTCATATAACTCTGTAGGCTACTGACCTATTCAAAGTTTCCTGTGGCATCTCACCATACATCTGCCTGTAGTTATTGATCTCAACCTGCAGGGGGTTTGTTTGTTGTGATTGAGTGGGGGGAAACAGCTGCGGTCAAGGTTCTGACAGATGGGTGTGTCTTGGTGGTGGCAAGAACACACCCAAGAAACACCCACATCAAACCACATACCCAAGCCAACTCACATTTGGCTTCTGTCATGGCTGCCAGTATTTATTGAGGAGCAAGCCAAAAATGAGGCCAAATCCGAGTGTGCATTTCCCCTTTAAATTAAGTCACTAAAAGACTTCCTGCCTGTCAGCCTTGCGTCACTATGTATCCCTCCACCCATGTCCCCCTTCCCCTTTGTTTTTATCCTCACCCAGACTATGATTAAGAATGGGGAAATGGTGCTCAGCAGCTGACTGGGTATGAAGAATTAGGTAATTAGTCCACTGGGATGGGAAATAAGAAAAATGGCCGGCCACAGCCATCACTTTCTAGCTGCTTAAACACAAGGTACGCTCTGTGTAGTTGCACTCCACCTTGTGATGTGCTGTGTTCCACAGTTTTTTCACAAGCCAGGTAAATAAAGACAAGAGACATAGCACAGAGCACAAGCAGGAAATGGTATTTCATCAAATCAATTCAAATGTATTTATATAGCCCTTCTTACATCAGCTGATATATCAAAGTGCTGGACAGAAACCCAGCCTAAAACCCCAAATAGCAAGCAATGCAGGTGTAGAAGCACGGTGGCCAGGAAAAACTCCCTAGAAAGGCCAAAACCTAGGAAGAAACCTAGAGAGGAACCAGGCTATGAGGGGTGGCCAGTCCTCTTCTGGCTGTGCCGGGTGGAGATTATAACAGAACATGGCCAAGATGTTAAAAGGTTCATAAATGACCAGCATGGTCAAATAATAATTTCTAGGGACAATTAGGAGGCCTGCGTCTTGTGACCGTAGCGTACGTGTAGGTATGTACGGCAGAACCAAATCGGAAAGATAGTTAGGAGCAAGCCCATGTAATGCTTTGTATGTTAGCAGTAAAACCTTGAAATCAGCCCTTGCCTGAACATTTCATCCAGGTTGCTGCCCCTGTTTGTGTGAGTCACTCACTCTGTGGGATAATGGATCAATTGTGCAGCAGGATTAGTCAGGAGAATGGTAAATAAGAGATGTGATCTCAGACAGAGCACCCTATTCCCTATATAGTGCACTACATTTGACTAGAGCCCACAGGGCTGTGGTCAAAAGTAGCGAGCTATATAGGGAGCTATATATATTGTCTTCTCAACATTGCCACGACATCTCTAACAACTCACTCTCCTCCTCCTGCTGTGATAGCAGGGTTGTTGTGACTCAGTGCAATCAAACAAGTCAAATACTGTACAGGAAAGATGTACAGAAAAACAACATATTGCACATACTTTCTGGGGGAGATAAAAAAAACCTGCTTCCCAAATGGCACCCTATTCCCTATAAAGTGCACACCTTTTGTACACTATATAGGGAATAGGGTGACATTTGGGACATAGCCCCCATTCAGCACAGACAAACCCAATGTTGTCGATTCCCATCAGTGTGGCCTTTGGCAAACTGCCAGTCCCAATGAGAGGGCTCTGACCCATTGAGTGATCCATCGTTCATGGCGTCTATTAGGTCAGTCTCGGGACATCAAAATGGCAATGAAGCTTTAACCTTTAGCCCTGTCCCTGTCTTGGCTGAATTGAATTACAGCGCTGAATTGAAGTTGGGAAATGTTATTCACAAGGTCGACAGGGCTGGAATATCTGAGGTTCCAAGGTGCAGAAACACTTGTCTGTCTGCCTCTAACTCCTTCCTGTCTCTCAACCCTTATTTTTCCTCCTCTTTTCTCTCTGGTCTGTGTTTCTTTTTATTCTTGTCTGCTTGTCTTTGTCTGTCTGTGTCCTTTTTGTCTTTATTTTGATTCTCTCTCTCTCTCTCTCTCTCTCTCTCTCTCTCTCTCTCTCTCTCTCTCTCTCTCTCTCTCTCTCTCTCTCTCTCTCTCTCTCTCTCTCTCTCTCTCTCTCTCTCTCTCTCTCTCTCTCTCTCTCTCTCTCTCTCTCTCTCTCTCTCTCTCTCTCTCTCTCTCTCTCTCTCTCTCTCTCTCTCTCTCTCTCTCTCTCTCTCTCTCTCTCTCTCTCTCTCTCATGACATTGTGTGTGGGTATGATGGTCTGTCCCTTGTTTATCTCAGATAGACAGCCTTGAGGTCCAGATTAATCTTCTGCCCGGGGTGAGGGAACAAAGCGGAAAAGGGGAGGAGATGAGGGAGGACGTAAGGGGACACTTGGGGGTCAGTGAGGGAAGGAGAGGGGAGAAGGCGAGAGGGGACAGGATGGGGAGGAGAATGATGGTGTATGAGGGTCAGTGAAGGCTGTTAGGGGTCAGGAGGGTTGAGTGAGTGAGCACTTCAAATCTGCACTAAATCAAGAGAGTGAAGCAGAATCTACTGCTATTGCCAAAGGGTCAAGTTGGTTTTATTCAGATTTGATTCAGATTGTCAAGGTTGAGAACCTTCTTGCACATCAAGAAGGACACAGGGAGATCAGAGCCACGGACGACAGGCACATGAAGCGAATGATGAAACGTGATTACATTGTGAGAGCAATTTCACAGAGAGGTGAGACAGAGGAGAGAGAGAAACGGAAGACAGAGAAGGAGAAAATGAGAGGGAGAAAGAGAAGGGGGCAGACAGAGAGAGAGTGAGAAAGAGAGATAAAGAGAGAGAGGAGGAGGTGAGACAGACACCTGAGATGCAACTGAAATTTTGCGGGTGGGGAGAGAGCGAGAGAGGATGGAGGAAGCTTGCCTTGAAGTGCTGGGCATCTGCATTATCTGAATTAGCCCATCAGAATTATACCTACGGAGTAGCGTCTTCTATGGAGGAACTTTGAATGTCTTTTAATGTTGTACTAGAGAAAACGTTAGCTAGCTAACAATCTTGTGTGTGCAGAGCAGCACTAGAATTCAAAACCTTTTTGTAGTTAGTAAATACAATGAGAAACGTGATAACTATAGTGTCCTTAACTAGTATTGGAAAAGTTAATGCATTCTCTCCCTAATTTCTGAATCATGCTTGTACAGTTGTCAGTAGGCTACAGTAACCTATACTTCAAAGGGGAGGGGCAGGTACCCTACATACAACTACTAGGAAAGATTTCCAGCTGGCAGGCAGACGCTGGAATACGTTTCTGAGTGACAGAGTGAGGGCTTTGCATAGGCGCTTTGTTGCCTGGAACGTTTAAAAAAATGTTTTAACCCGGTTCCTATGCTTTTAAAATAACAGTTTGGTTCCGGAACAGTATAGATCACTTTTGTTTCCAGTTCGGGTTCTGTTCAGCAAACAATTTCGTTATTTTCCTGTTTTCGGTACTGTTCCCTGAACCGGTTCCAACCCTTGCAATGGACCAAGGAGAAATAAAAGACTGAACCTCTCAGCTGTCAGCTCCGACACCTGAGGGTAAACACGATGCCAAAGACTAGGCTTGACAGCTTCGCCACTGGAAGGACATAAGTACAGATGTAGGCCCAGTGGCAGTGATCAATGTGAAGAGCGCCAAAGCGATGTGTGGCACTGTGTGTGTGTACTGTATGTGTGCGTGCGCGCGTGTAAGTGCATGTGTGTGAATGCGTGTTAGAAGTAGTATAGTGAAGCGAGGGAATTTGATTCCACTTTTTCATTCAGCCGCAGCACACAACGTACTGTAGGGCAGAGAGAAAGGTCAGTATCGAAGCAGCTAGAGAAGACAACAGTTGAATGCACATTTCTATTTAAGAACTACTGTTTCTATAAATGTATGCTTCTAAGAATAAGAGCACATTGTCCGCTACAGTAGTTCTCTGTTGAAATGGGCTGTACCTTAAAAGCACAAACATGCAGAGCCATTTCTATACAAATGAACTAGTACTCTATCTGTAACATCAAATGAAGCCTAAGCTGCATCTGCTATATTCCAGATTTGACAGAGGTTTGATACCTCTGTCCCCACTATCCATCATCTCTTCATTCTACCTTATGAATGGGCATAAAAAGCCCCTTTCACTTTCATCTCCCTCAAAATGCAAATGACAGGCAGAACGGTGGCAGTCAGTGTACCGAGTTCAGGGGCCTTCAGAGCTGACCATTTGCATAGCGACTGTCTCCGGGGCCGTGCACTCTAATAGAAACCCTCTGACAGTGATAAAGAAGACGGTGGAGAGACAGACCAGCAGGAGACCCTCTGTATTTGAAATGTACATCTTTTTAAAAAACCTTTATTTAACAAGGCAAGTCAGTTAAGAAACAATTCTTATTTACAATGACAGCCTACCAGGGAACAGTGGGTTAACTGCCTTGTTTAGGGGCAGAATGACAGATTTTGACCATCTCAGCTCACGGATTCGATACAGCAACCTTTAGATTACTGGCCCAATGCTCTAACCACTAGGCTACCTGCCACCCCAAAAGACAGAATGCAACCTTCACAAAGCCTTAATATAAAACCACAGCAGGTATGATAAGAGTGAGCCGACCTGGCACATGTTTCTTGAGGAATCAGTGTGGAAAAATGTCCACATAATAACGGATTTGGATTCAAAAGCCACCAACTAAAAGGGATTGACTCTGCTTTGCAAAATGATTTAAAAAACAAAAAGCAAATTCTTATTTTTGACACAGTTTTCTGTTTAAGAGGAAGAATTTGTTTAAAATGTAGCCAGTGTGAGTCACTGAAAACACACACGACAACAGCAAGTCACAGCGTGTGTTAATCTCTCAAAGCAGGACCCCGATCTCTCCCCCTCTCCCTCTCTATGGCTAAATATCTCATCTCCTCCTTTCTCTTTTTATCTGCCTGAATAACAGACAAATAAAGGGAAGCGGATTGGAGGCTGCCCGCCTAGATCAGAGGACTTCAACCACACAACCAGCAAGGAACTCTGAGAGAGATACAGTGCCTTCAAAAAGTATTCATAACCCTTGACTTATTTCCACATTTTGCTGTGTTACCGCCTGAATTCAAAATTGATTAAATATATTTTTTTCTCAACCATCTACACACAATACCACATAATGACAAAGTGAAAACATGTTTTAAAAAAAAAATGAAATACAGAAACATCTCATTTTACCTAAAGTACCAGTCAAAAGTTTGGACATACCTACTCATTCAAGGGTTTTTCTTTCTTTTTACAATTTTCTACATTGTAGAATAATAGTGAAGACATCAAAACTATGAAATAATACATATGGAATCATGTAGTAACCAAAAAAGTGTTAAACAAATTCAAATATATTTTATATTTGAGATTCTTCAAAGTAGCCACCCTTTGTCTTGCTGACAGCTTTACACACTCTTGGTATTCTCTGAACCAGCTTCACTTGGAATGCTTTTCCAAAAGTCTTGAAGGAGTTCCCACATGTGTTGAGCACTTGTTGGCTGCTTTTCCTTCACTCTGCGGTCCAACTCATCCCAAACCATCTCAATTGGGATGAGGTCGGGTGATTGTGGAGACAAGGTCATCTGATGCAGCCCTCCATCACTCTCCTTCTTGGTCAAACAGCCCTTACACAACCTGGAGGTGTGTTGGGTCATTGTCCTGTTGAAAAACAAATGATAGTCACAGTAAGCGCAAACCACAAGGGATGGTGCTTTGCCGCAGAATGCTGTGGTAGCCATGCTGGTTAAGTGTGCCTTGAATTCTAAATAAATCACAGACAGTCACCAGCTAAGCACCCCCACACCATCACACCTCCTCCTCCATGCTTTACGGTGGGAAATACACATGCGGAGATCATCCGTTCACCTACTCTGAGGTTGGAACCAAAAATCTCAAATTTAGACCAAAGGACAGATTTCCACCGGTCTACTGTCCATTGCTCGTGTATCTTGGCCCAAGCAAGTCTCTCCTTCTTTGTGGTGTCCTTTAGTAGTGGCCTCTTGCAGTAATTCGACCATGAAGGCCTGATTCACCCAGTTTCCTCTAACAGTTGATGTTGAAAGTTACTTGAACTTTGTGAATATTTTTTTTAGGCTGCAATTTCTGAGGCTGGTAATTCGAATGAACTTATCCTCTGCAGCAGAGGTAACTCTGGGTCTTCCTTTCCTGTGGTGGTCCTAATGAGAGCCAGTTTCATCATAGCGCTTGATGGTTTTTGTGACTGCACTTGAAGAAACTTGAAAAGTTCTTGAAATGTTCCGTATTGACTGACCTTCATGTCTTAAAGTACTGTCGTTTCTTTGCTTATTTGAGCTGTTCTTGCCATAATATCTTTAACCAAATAGGGCTATCTTCTGCATACCACCCCTACCTTGTCACAACACAACTGTTTGGCTCAAATGCATTTAGAAGGAAAGAAATTCCACAAATTAACTTTTAACAAGGCAAACCTCTTAATTGAAATGCATTCCAGGTGACTACCTCGTAAAGCTGGTTGAGAGAACGCCAAGAATGTGCAAAGCTGTCTCATCACATTGAAGAATCTCAAATATAAAATATATTTTGATTTGTTGAACACTTTTTTGGTTACCACATGATTCCATATGTGTTATTTCATAGTTTTGAAGTTTTCACTATTATTCTACAATGTAGAAAATAGTAAAAATAAAGAAAAACCCTTGAATGAGTAGGTGTGTCCAAACCTTTGATTGGTGCTGTAAGTATTCACAGCCCAGAGTCAATACTTTTAAGAGGTCTTTTTGGGTACGTCTCTAAGAGCTTTGCACATTTGGATTATGCAACATTTGTCCGTCGTTCTTTTCAAAATTCTTCAAGCTCTTTCAAAGTGGTTGTTGATCATTGCTAGACAACCATTTTCAGGTCTTGCCATAGATTTTTAAGTAGATTTAAGTCAACACTGTAACTCGGCCACTCAGTGACATTCACCGTGTTCTTGTCAAGCAACTCCAGTGTAGATTTGGCCTTGTGTTTTAGGTTATTGTCCTGCAGAAAGGTGAATAAATCTCCCAGTGTCTGGTGGAAAGCAGACTGAACCAGGTTTTCCTATAGGAATTTGTCTGTGCTTAGCTCCTTTCCCTTTCTTTTTTTTATCCTGAAAAACTCCCCAGTCCTTAATGATTACAAGCATACCCATAACATGATGCAGCCACCACTATGATTGAAAATATGGAGAGTGGTACTCAGTAATGTGTTGTATTGGATTTGCCCCAAGCGTAACACTTTGTAGTCAGGAAGAAAAGTGAATTGCTTTGACACATTTTTAGCAGTATTACTTTAATGCATTGTTGCAAACAGGATGCGGGTTTTTGAAAATGTGTATTCTCTACCGGCTTCCTTCTTTTCACTCTGTCAATTATGTTAGTATTGTGGAGTAAAACAATGTTGTTGATCCATCCATCCTCGCCTATCACAGCCATTAAACTCTGTAACTGTTTTAAAGTTACCATTGGTCTCATGGCCACCATTGGCCTTCCTCTCCGACAACTGAGTTAGGAAGGACGCCTGTATCTTTTCAGTGACTGGTTGTATTGATACACCATCCAAAGTGTATTTAATAACGTCACCATGCTCAAATGGATATTCAATGTCTGTGTTTACATTTTTACCTATCTACCAAAAAGTGCTTGACATTGGAAAACCTCCCTGGTCTTTGTGGTTGAATCTGTGTTTGAAATTCACTGCTCGCATGAGAAACCTTACAGATAATTTGTATGTGTGGGGTACAGAGATGAGGTAGTCATTAAAAAATAATGTTAAACACTATTACTGCACACAGAGTGAGTCCATGCAACTTATTATGTGACTTGTTAAGCACATTTTTACTCCTGAACTTATTTATGCTTGCCATAACAACAGGGTCGAATACTTATTGACTTCATTTAAAAAAAAAATGAATAACAGAATTCCATTTTGATATTATGGTGTATTGTAGTCACCTGGAATGCAGGCTGTAACACAACAGAATGATGGAGAAAGTCGAGCGGTGTGAATACTTTCAGTGTATGGGGTGAGTCTGTGATGTCACAAGTAGTAAGATGCATGAGTTTATCTAACTAAAGCTAGGGTTTCAAAACTGCTGGTCATTTACTAAAGTTACCGGAACGTTCAGTCATTTTGGTAATTACCAGGTAATCTATGGCAATCTATGGTTTGTAAGGTATACATAAATAACGACATAAAATGTAATAATGCATAGTATTCATTTTGTATGTGTCCATATTGTCCAATAGTTTCTAATGGATAGACCATATGGTTCAATGATAAAAGCATCTAATCAACAATGGCATTTTTTTTCAATTAACTCTGCAACTCTTCTAACTACTGAATTGTTTCACAACTGCCACCTGCCACCTGCCACCTGCCACCTGCCACCTGCCACCTGCCACCTGCCACCTGCCACCTGCCACCTGCGCCAAAGCATTTAGAACAAACAAATATTGACATAGTAAAAAAAATGTAAGTGTGTAAAAAAATATAAAGGATATTTCATGCTGTTTCCCTCATATTAAACATCAGTGGAATTGACTAAATTGATGGTTTGCATTTAGGATCATGTTTTCCATCTTTTTCATTATAGATTTTTGAATTGGAAATCATCTTATTTGATTACTTTCTATATTTGAAATGTGAAAAGGCCACACAGAAGGCCTGTGATAATCTGAAGAACCGCAAAAGGCCACTAGATGTCATGTGATAAAATTCACCAAAAATGTAAAAGTTATCAAAATTCTTGAAAGTTACCAGCAATATGCCCTCTCTTTGCAACCACAACTTGAGATTAAACCATGCATAAAATATGGATGGAGCAATTAATCAAAAAAGAAAATTCTAACAGGAGACAAGTAGAGAATTATGAGGAGCCTTTAAATGGCTTTTTGCAGACATTGTGGGAGCCACTAATTGGAGTAAAGCTTGGTAAAGCACACACGCACGCACACACGCACACACACACACACACACACACACACACACACACACACACACACACACACACACACACACACACACACACACACACACACACACACACACACACACACACACACACACACACACACACACACACACAAACACATCCTAAATGAAAGAAAACATGAAAAGAACATCCGGAGCACACTGTTCAAATTGAGCATTTGGAAGTCAATGGATTCTGAAAGGTTCCATAAATATCACCTGTTCTGGGACATGTAAATCAATGTTGATGAGACTAAGTTTTGGCACTTAATCAGATGTTTGCCAAGGATGTAGTGTAATCCATTCAGATATGATCACCGAGCGGGCGCCCATCTGACCATGGCCGCGGGCCACTTTAATAAGGAGCAGGGAGCCTGTCCAGGTGAATAATGATTTGAGTGACACACACACACACACACCACACAAGCACGCACGCACACCACAACAACAAATGGAGCCAATTAGCGGGGGCAGTGAGAGGTTCACCTTGTAGCTGAGAGTATAGAGAGCAGACAACTCCATCACTTCATACCTCACATATGTACACGTGTACCATTAGAAGGAACACACACAGACCAGGTGCCGAGACAACAGATCTCATAGGACCAGAACAAATGCAGCATGACAGCTCCTAATACATCATATTATGTGACCCTTGTTTTACAGTGACCTGCACAAAATGGACCGGTCGTAACATGCATCATTATTGAAACACAATGACCCTTGAAAAAGCAATATCAGTAGAGCATCAACAGTGAACATGGTTTCAAAATAGGTCGGCGTGTGGGAGGGGAGGTGACAATAGGAGCAGGAGGGAGGGCAGAAAGAACTAGAAGGAGCAGATTGAGAAAGAGACAAGAAGCGAAAGAGACACAGAGAAACAAATATGTGGAAAAAGGAGATGCTGGCACAGATATTGAAAAATAAAGTATGTGCAATAAAGGGCGGGAGGGAACATTAAGAAAACAGAGAAACTATGACAACCATCAAGGGACCCAGGGAGAGAACTAGAAATGGAAAAAGACACACATTAGCTATGTTTCCATCCAATTGGCAACAGATTTGTATTATTCTACAATCCGCATAAAAACAAAGGCACATTTCCCTACCAGAGATTTGTTTCCATCAAACAGACTTATTGTGGATAAAAAGCTGTGCGTGACGACGTAGTGCACATCAAAATAACTTTTGCAGTGAAATTCCCATGTACCGATTCAAATAATACATGTTAAATGGGTTTCCATCGCATTTTCAACTCTACTGATGGCTTTGTCAAAAAACAGTAGCGTTATACACTGTGTACAAAACATTATGAACACCTGCTCTTTCCCATGACAGACTGACCAGGTGAATCCAGGTGAAAGCGATGATCCCTTCTTGATGTCACTTGTTAAATCCACTTCAATCAGTGTAGATGAAGGGGAGGAGACAGGTTAAAGAAGGATTTTTAAGCCTTGAGACATTGATTGAGTATGTGTGTCGTTTAGAGGGTGAATGGGCAAGACAAAATATTCAAGTGCCTTTGAACAGGATATGGTCATAGCTGCGGGAAGCAGGGGTGCAGAGGTTGCTGCAGCACCCCCTGAAAAATCTGAATATTTATATATATATACAGTGGGGCAAAAAAGTATTTAGTCAGCCACCAACTGTGCAAGTGCTCCCACTTAAAAAGATGAGAGAGGCCTGTAATTTTCATCATAGGTACACTTCAACTATGACAGACAAAATGAGAAAAAAAAATCCAGAAAATCACATTGTAGGATTTTTAATGAATTTCGCAGTTCTGAGTTAAGAGTTGTTTTGAGCACAGCACAAATCATGCTTCATTGGCAACAAGGCCAATGTTGAATGTTTATCATTTATACTTGGAAAAGAGCCCCTTAATGCCAGATTTGGGACCACATAGCCACTGTCACTGATTAGACCGATGGAAATCTGTCCTTTGGTCTGATGAGTCCAAATTTGAGATTTTTGGTTCCAACCGCCGTGTCTTTGCGAGACGCAGAGTAGTGATCTCCGCATGTGTGATCTCCGCATGTATGGTTCCCACGTGAAGCATGGAGGAGGAGGTGTGATGTTGTTGGGGTGCTTTGCTTGCAGGTGACGCTGTCAGTGATTTATTTAGAATTCAAGGCACACTTAACCGGCATGGCTACCACAGCATTCTGCAGCGACACGCCATCCCATGTGGTTTGCGGTTAGCGGGACTATCATTTGTTTTTCAACAGGACAATGACCCAAAACACACCTCCAGGCTGTGTAAGGGCTATTTGACCAGGGAGAGTGATGAAGTGCTGCATAAGATGACCTGGCCTCCACAATCACCCTCAGAGCTACAAAATGGTATATCATACATGACAGTTGAGGAACAATGAGGAAGGTCATTTTGCTTTGAAAGATGATAAACTTGTAAACTCACTTTTGAGAAAAGGGCCTTTGAATGGTTTGGTAATGCTATTGTAGAGCCTTTCATTGTCTACACCCATTCAGCATCATTCACACCCTCTTAAGCTTTAGCCCCACCCATCTCTTTAAGGGTTGATCAGAATGTACTAACAGCAGTCAAGCACCCAAGCTAACTTTCCAGCTACTTCCAGACATCTAAGTAAGAGACAACATCTCACTGAACATTACTCACCCTGGCAGAGCTGGTTAGGCTGTTATGTTATCCAGAGCGTTGGTGACTGTGCAACTGTGCTGTCAGATTGTCAGTTTGTAAATTCAGAGCATTTTGTGTTCAGAGCGCACACCGGACGCTCTGGCTGATGACTTTACTGATGTTTACTGACACCCCGCCATATTCAACTGGCATTGAAGGTTCGTAAATTCATCAGTTATTCTGCGCTCTCAGGCACACTCAGACGAGAGTGATCTGGAATCGGAGTAGATGGCCAGACTGAATTTACGAACGCACCCAAAATGGTTGCTTGCATAGTGGAGTCTTTTGTTAAGACATGTAGCTAGCTACATAATAATCACAACTCGTGACCTTACTACCCTGCATGAATCTGCAGGTTGCTAACCAACCAGGTTCAATGTTAGCTAGCTAACATTAGGCTATAGCTAGCTAAGCAAATGACTCCGAGATACGAATAATAAGGTCATACACATAAAGTTAACTAGCGAGCCAGCCAGTTAACGTTAGCTAGCTAGGTCAACAATGATCCATATTCACAACTAATGATGTTACAACCCTGCATAAATCTGCTAACCAACCAGGTTCAATTTTAGCTAGCTAACATTAGGCTATAGCTAGCCAAGCAAATTGGTCTTTCTGTCAAAATTAGAAACGTGTAATATCTGAAAATGTAGCTAGCTAAACTATCTTACCCATATACTGTACATCCTTCATGGTTGGACGGGTCTCCTGTCGGATGCCATGGTTGCCCTTAGTTTGAAGACGTAATCCGGAGACAGGTGTTTTCTCAATCTCCTTAGCTGTCATCCTCGAATTCCACTGATTTTAAAAACTCAGTCCTCCAGAAAGTGGAGAGCAACACTTATGTAGTTTTAATACACACACAACAAAAAAAAATTAAGCAGCATTAGACAGGATTACCTAGACATACTGACCAGCTCAAATAGGCAGACGCCACTATATGGCAGACCAATCCAAACTCATCTCTTGGTATGACCAGCCCACTCATTATCTCAGCCAATCATGGCTAGCGGGAAGGTTGCTGCCTTTTTTTTGGCTAAACCAATTAGGCTGGTGATTTAACAATTTGATTTGTATTTACAGATGGCATACACGTTATTATCAAGTCACATGAAAGTTCACATGTTTGAGAAGGCATTTCTGCCCCCCAAAAAATGCGTTTTGATAAAAAAAAGAAATGTATGTTCGGCTCTCCTGTGAAATAGTGACTCGCGACATGCGCCTAGTTTGCTGAAACGGTCACATATGTGGGAACTCCTTCAAGACTGTTGGAAAAACATTCCTCATGAAGCTGGTTGAGAGAATGCCAAGATTGTGCAAAGCTGTCATCAAGAGTGGCTAAATTGAAAAAACTAAAATAGAAAATATATTTTGATTTGTTTAACAATTCCATATATATTGCATAGTTTTGACATCTTCACCATTATTTTACAAAGTAGAAAATAGTGAAAACAAAGAAAAACCCTTGAATGAGTACTGTAGGTGTGTCCTACATATACTCCTGGTTGAGTATATACTGTATAATTATAATAATAAAAAACATTTTCCCACAAAGGTAGTGCGCTGGGCCTTTACTAGTCCTGTATTAGCAGACTGATATAGCTGTCTATAGAGCAGGCAACAAAATACATTCTGGAAAGGAACAAAGAGGCAGGAAGCCAGGAAAGAGCCAACCAGACAGAGAATAGAGAGGGATGGAGCTAGTCAAACGTAGGCGATCTCTGTGGAAACGGCTTAAGCGGAGAGATAAAAGGGGTGAGTGAAGAGGTGAAGGAGGGAGAGGTGGAGGAAGAGGAGGGCTCAGAGACTCCGCTCTCCTATCTGTGTGTGGTGGTGACTTCGCTCTCGCCCCCTTCAAACATGCAGTTTACATTTACAAGTTTTCATATGACCCCTGCTGAAATCTGTCAATTAAAAAGCAGAGCTCTTTTAGAAGGGCAGGAAGTGATTTAATAGATCAACACACTCGTCTGACACTTCTCTCTTCTCTCTCCTTTCTTCTCGCTCTCGCTAAGTAAACCTTAAACATGGAAACGACAACGACGCACATGTGTAACAGAAACTCATTGCAGCCTTGAGCTTTGATAAAGACCCTCAGGCACACATTCATCTTCACGTGTTATCTTTAAAACCAGAGATCAAAGACAGACAGGGGCTGCTGTTTGAAGTCTAATTAAACTATCGTTCTCCCCCTTTGCTTGCGAGCGGCCGACGGCAAGCAACACCGTAGACTACATAGAACAGGGTGCCATTTGAGACACCTCCATAGTGTAATCAGTGCTACTTTTATTTATTTTTTACTTCACCTTTATTTAACCAGGTAGGCTAGTTGAGAACAAGTTCTCATTTACAACTGCGACCTGGCCAAGATAAAGCAAAGCCGTGCAACACAAACAACAACACAGAATTACACATGGAATAAACAAACATACTGTCAATAATACAATAGAAAAAGTCTATATACAGTGTGTGCAAATGAGGTAGGATAAGGGAGGTAAGGCAATAAATAGGCCATAGTGGCGAAATAATTACAATATAGCAATTAAACCCTGGAGTGATAGATGTGCAGAAGATGAATGTGCAAGTAGAGATACTGAGGTGCAAAGGAGCAAAATAAATAAAATAAATAACAATATGGGAAATGAGGCAGTTGGATGAGCTATTTACAGATGGGCTATTTACAGATGGGCTATTTACAGATGGGCTATTTACAGATGGGCTATTTACAGATGGGCTATGTACAGGTGAAGTGATCTGTGAGCTGCTCAGACAGCTGGTGCAAAAAGCTAGTGAGGGAGATATAAGTCTCCAGCTTTTTTTTGTTCCAGTCATTGGCAGCAGAGAACTGGAAGGAAAGGCGGCCAAAGGAGGAATTGGCTTTGGGTGTGACCAGTGAACTATTCCTGCTGGAGCGTGTGCTACTGGTGGGTGCTGCTATGGTGACCAGTGAGCTGAGATAAGGCGGGGCTTTACCAAGCAAAGACTTATAGATGACCTGGAGCCAGTGGATTTGGCGACGAATATGAAGCGAGGGCCAGCCAATGAGAGCATACAGGTCACAGTGGTGGGTAGTATATGGGGCTTTGTTGACAAAACGGATGGCACTTTGATAGACTGCATCCAATTTGCTGAGTAGAGTGTTGGAGGCTATTTTGTAAACGACTTCGCCGAAGTCAAGGATCGGTAGGATAGTCAGTTTTACGAGGGTATGTTTGGCAGCATGAGTGAAGGATGCTTTGTTGCGAAATAGGAAGCCGATTTTAGATTTAATTTTGGATTGGAGATGCTTAATGTGAGTCTGGAAGGAGAGTTTACAGTCTAACCAGACACCTAGGTATTTGTAGTTGTCCACATATTCTAAGTCAGAACCGTCCAGAGTAGTGATGCTGGACGGGCGGGCAGGTATGGGCAGCGATCAGTTGAAGAGCATTCATTTAGTTTTACTTGCATTTATGAGCAGTTGGAGGTCACAGAAGGAGAGTCATATGGCATTGAAGCTCGTCTGGAGGTTAGTTAACACAGTGTCCAAAGAAGGGCCAGAAGTATACAGAATGGTGTCATCTGCGTACAGGTGGATCAGAGAATCCCCAGCAGCAAGAGCGACATCATTGATGTATACAGAGAAAAGAGTCGGCCCGAGAATTGAACCCTGTGGCACCCCCATAGAGACTGCCAGAGGTCCGGACAACAGGCCCTCCGATTTGACACACTGAACTCTATCAGAGAAGTAGTTGGTGAACCAGGCGAGGCAATCATTTGAGAAACCAAGGCAAACACACAAACCAATCAAAAACCAGACCCTTACTGTCTGTCGATGAAAATTCCATTCATGAAGTAGAGCTCTGTAGAGGATAGAGCAAGGTTGGACCTAATGGAAATGACTCACTCTGTCATACTGTTCTAACCCAACACATGGAGAGCAGAGAGGAGACACTATAAGCTCATCTGACTCAGAACAGAGAGCAATCATTTGGTACTCACACACAAAATAACCCCAAATCATACCTTCCTGTCACAGTAACCTTCCAATATACTGTCACTGTAATCTTACATTCTACACTTTTTCCTGATTTCCAGACGTATGTAGGCATCCTGGAGTACTGCAATGTGACTTCAAGAAGAACAGCTCCCAGTTGAATTCAATTCAACAACTGTCTCATCTACAGAACAGCCCATCACTTAGAGCAGGGATGGGCAACCCCCCTTTTGTAGGCCCATGGATCAATTTCCAGAACACTCAGCCGGGGTCCCAACAGTTGAGAGTTAGAATAATAGAATACACAAGGTGCCATTTCGACATGTGGTTGTTCATCAGCAGTTTATCTCTTGTTGTGCCTGTCACTCAATTAGCTCATGCCAGCTAACATTTTAGGATTGGTAAACGAGTCTAGCTAGCTATCTAAATTTGTAGTAATCGTGGTTTAAATTACCAACCAGTGCGCACCCATTGATTTTGTTAGTCTCTCTCACTCCACCCCGTGGATTTACTTTACAATTGCATGAAATGAGTTATAATAATGGCGAAATCTTCTCTCTGCCCCATGGCAAAATGTGTAGCATTGCAGGACATTTACTCTAAAAGGTTGTTTTTCTTTCCGCTGTCAAGCAGGGGGCTGCTAAAATGTTTGTCCGCAAGGTGGGGGGAGCTCCACCCCCCAAAAAATCACTTAGGGCCCCCAAAAGGCTAGGGCCAGCTCTGACTGCATGTGTGAGTATGGATGTGGGTATGCAGATCCGCGAGCCACATAGGGGCAAGGGGTCAGAAGAGACCAAGTGTCACAGTTATAATTTCCCTCTGTCACGGTGCTCTACTATGACTTGCAGTGTGGTTACTCCCTCACAGCTTAAATGCAGGAAGCGGCAGCTGAGCCTGCCTGACATGTCTAGGGAAGGTCTGACTCCCGGATTAGCTATGTGTGATTTCCATTCTAAGGCCAGGTTGAAGCTTTCTATAAGAAACATTTATGTGTTGAAAATTCCAAATTGTTTGCATAGTCAACTTACACACAGCACTGACACACCCACTTACCCTACCAGACATGCCACCAGGGGTCTTTTCACAGTCCTCAAACCCAGAATGAATTCAAGGAGACGTACAGTATTATACAGAGCCATGATTGCATGGAACTCCCATCTCATATTGCTCAAGTGAACAGGAAACATGGCTTTAAAAAACAGATAAAGCAACACCTCACAGCACAACGCCTCTCCCCCATGTGACCTAAATAGTTTGTGTGTATGTACTGATAGATCCTAAGAATGTAAAGGTAATATATGAACATCTAAATAACACATGTAGGCCTAGAATAGTAGGTCTCTTTGTTGAGTCAGTATAGAACCTTTAAGTTATATCTTTATTGTTTTAAATGTGTGTAGTTCTGCCCTTCACTATTACTGTTCTATGTCATGTTTCATGTTCTGTGTGGACCCCAGGAAGAGTAGCTGCTGCTATCGCAACAGCTAATGGGGATCCTAGTCAAATACCAAATACCAATTCCACAATCCATCAGGTCTGACCAAGGCAGCCAGGGAAAGGTTAGGTTATCAACCTGTAATGGATTTCGCTGGCGTTTCTCAGGGTGCTGTTTTCCCCTCTTTCCCGGTCTTATAAGCCTCGGTGCAGACTCCCTGCTTTATTTCTGTCTGCCTGGAGTATAGGACATCCGGGGGCTGCATTCTGCAGCTAAAACTCACCTGATAGGATCAGACACACTCACAGGGAGCGTGGAGTGGCCCAAATGTTTAACACCCTTTCCCAGGTCCATTTCACCACGCCTGGCTGTCACAAGATAAGGTTGCAACCCCCTCTAACACACACACGTCAATACATAGTAGTCAATAATACAAACACACACACACATGCGTGCACACACACACGCACACACACACACACACACACACACACACACACACACACACACACACACACACACACATGAATGAGCATACGTATGTATGTTTTCAAGAACTCTCCGGTTTGCCCTCCACTATTGAATAATCCTGATTTCAATTGAGATGAGTACAAGACTCACTACTCTCCTTAGGGCAGATCACCGACAGGCAAGTGTTACTCACGCTTAAAGTGCTCACCCTTACAGCCACTTCTATTAAGCGGTCATATTGGTGAGACTCGTTGAGATATACGCGTAGTTAATTTTCTATGGTGGGTTCCATGGAAAACCAAATAGAATGTAGAACCATGTCTATTCTACGAGTTCTATTTTTGTAGCTGGCAAGAAGCCCTGAATCACTGATTCAGGTACAGAGGCAGTAAAAGAGGGGTGGAGTCAGAACATAGCGAGACCTAGTGATAGGGCAGCAGCTGTTCTTTGAGAGTGAAGGGAGCGGGTAGGGGTGCACAGCAGCCTTTAACTGTTAACCAATCACAGAGGCCTTAGGCAGATCATGAGTAATTAAGCAAGTGATGGTCCCTCAGCATCCAGAGAGAGAGGGAGAGAGATGTACAGAGAGACGGACAAAAGTGAGGAAGGAAAAAAGAGAGAGAGAGAAAATAGAGAGAGATAAATAGAGAGAGCGAGGGAAAGAAAGAGAGAGAGAGAGAGACAGAGATACATTTAGAGAGTGAGAGGCGAGAGTTTGTGAGTTTGAGCACACTCTCTGTGGCTGAGTCTTTGAAAAGGGAGACGATGTGGGCTCAGTCATGTTGTGTCATATCGTAAATGTGAAGGCAGAGGGACAAGTTTCTGACAGACGGCTCAGCAATAGTAAAACTCTGCACAGTTGCGGCGCGGGAGGAGATGGAGTAGTGAGTAGTGAGTGTGAGTGCGGAGCGGGTGAAAACAGCTGTTGACGGACAGTTTTGTGGAGCTGAGTGAAGGAAAGCAGCGGAGCAGACAACATCAGGGCTGACTGAGACAGTTTGGACTGGGAACCTCGGAGTGACAGGGATAACAGGATTGATAGACTTCATGGGGTCAAAGGCTTGATGTTGATGTGAGTACGTTTTTTTGCCTTTTGTGTTATATTTGTTGTTCTGTGTTTTTGGATTGTTTTACTCTTGTTGAAAATCAAGTCCTCTAATACCAAAAAAAAAAAAACATGTGTAATTGATACAAACGTGATGAAAAAAAAAAGTCTGCAGAAAATGGTGAAAATGGTTATTGGAAAATGGTGATATGATTCTGCATATTAATACATAAAGTGGTTGTTATACCCAAATGTTCAACAGTATAAAACAAGTCATTTGAGTTTTCAAAATGGAAAAGCACACTATTGGTATAGCAGAATATTTTTTCTTCCAAAGATTGTCATATTAAAGAGAACGATTATACTGATTTCTTAATCAAAACAGATCAGGCATGATTAGTATCAAGACAGAGAGAGCAGGTGCAGAACTGTGTTGTCCTCTATCTAATCATCTTAAGGGTAGCATCTCTATTCACCACTGAGTTTGACATCAAAATATATTTCACCCTTATTTGCACCATTAAACATCTCTGTGGAGAGTGCATACGTGTAGCCTTCAACCAATAAGACAGCACACTGCTGGCCTCCTCTGACCAGTGTGAGCCTCAAGGGGAGGGGGGGGGTAGTGTCAGATTCTGTCTGTGAGATAAGACCCCCCCCCCCCCCCCAGGGTGGCATGGTGCACAAAAGGAAATAACCACAGAGCCTTAAAGCCAATCGAAAACCAGCAGTTACTCATTTAGTACTTCCCAGACAATTACAGAATTATTCCACGTAGAAATGTAGTTCATAGAACACTTGTTCTCTATTAGTGTGAGGGGTGAGAAAGACCAGCGTCCCAACTATATTTCAGTATTTCCATTTCTAAGAAACCAAGAGACTCTAGCCTACTGGAACACGCTCCCATGGCGTGCTCCTACTGTCTCCTGCTACACACTACAGCACAGCCACATGTAGGGCATACGCAGCATCATAACCCCTTGTTAATACAGTCCTGGCTCCGTTGCTATCTTCTCTAAACCCAACGCCACCACGCTTCCTAGTAAGCAGCTGTTGGCACAGTTGGTCGCAGCAGCTCCGGGGGCTTAATTTGGACCCCCTGCCACCCAGGCCACCACCCAACACCACCCAGTCCAGTTTGATGAGCTCTGGATGGGCTCCAACACAACGAGAAAGGCCTTGCGTCAGCCACAACTGGTGAGCCACATGTGCAACATTTACGGAGCGATAACATGGGACAGGACAGGTGGTTCGCAAAAACACAGTTAAAGGGAAATGAAAACATAAAAGAGGCTAATTCAGCAAACATTTTTTTTCGATATTGATAAACAGAAAGTAAAATTTAATTTCTTATCTGTCAGACTGTCAGTAGACTATATAGAGCTGTCAATGAAACTGACGGATAGCGGACTCTGGAAAACAGCAATGCTTTAACGGAAAAGACTACCCAGGTTACATAAGGTTACATAAACTACGCCTAACTTGACGTCAGAACATTTAAGGAGCAGAAAACAAAAGATAAACAACTTTCTTCTTTAGACAAGCTTTACCTTCTACTAGGTTCCCAAGGCACCACACTGTGCAGCTCTCTTTAACAACTGTCTCAGGCGTGGAAAGATTTCCCAGACCCTCCCTTTGACAACCATGTGTTCATATTATTTCAGTTGAACTTTTGATACTTAAGTATATTTAAAACAAAAATACTTTTCGACTTTTACTCAAGTAGTATTTTACTGGGTGACTTTCACTTTTACTTGAGTCATTTTCCAATAAGGTATCTTTACTTTTACTCAAGTATGAAAAGTGGGTACTTTTTCCGCCACTGGCCAGCAGCAACATCTTGACTGTTGTATTCCAAAAAAAAATCATAAAAACTGCACTTTTTCTTTTCTACTAGCACTTTGCTAATAACTATTTTATTGAGGGAAAATGTACTTACTACGACGGTGATATTTAGTTGGCTCGCCTAGCTATCTTAATCGACTCTGTCCAATTTAAACCTTCATGGAGGGAAGAGTAGAGAAAGTATGGTTGCATCCCAAATGGCACGCTATTCCCTACATAGTGCTCTACTTTTGACCAGTTCTGCACCTAATGGGGAACAGGGTGCCATTTGGGACACACTTGAAGAAACTCAGATTAAGCCCTCTATAAATCCACATGTCAGGTGAGCTACGGGTTGGTTCTAGAGCACCGAGCATCCTAATATGTCCGCCTGCCGTCTCATTTGCTATTGTTTCGATGAGCACGGTCATTTCAGAATCAATGGGAGGTGCACTGCTAACCTACATGCCATTTCTGGCATCATTGGTATGTATGCAGCCTCCAAGTCAAGATTCAATCAAGCCACGCTCTATACATTCCCTAACATCCCTAACTATACTACAGAATCCCCTACTTAAGTCCTGTCAGATACCCCTGACAAACGTCATCTTCCATTCACGACTGTTGATAGATAAACATAGACACACACATACATACATAAATATAAATATATATATATATATATATATATATATAGGACTCATATATAGGACTTATACCTTTC
Organism: Oncorhynchus clarkii lewisi; assembly: GCF_045791955.1. Taxonomy (NCBI): domain Eukaryota; kingdom Metazoa; phylum Chordata; class Actinopteri; order Salmoniformes; family Salmonidae; genus Oncorhynchus; species Oncorhynchus clarkii. Next base: position 8,866,162 of record NC_092179.1, on the reverse strand, counting down.
TCCAAGAAGACCTGTCAGATCAGTAGGCTAGCAGTGAACAGTGACTAGTGGTGGCTTGTTTGGTGACTCATTGTAATGGTTGGAATTAAATGAACGGAAGAGTACTAAACACATTTCAAACACGTTGTTTCTATGCAATGTGCTTGATACCATTCCATTCCGGCCATAACGATGAGCTGTCCTCCCCTCACCAGCCTCCACTGAAACAGACCATGCCCTGTTTTCAGACTGACTGGCTGAGACATGCAGCACATTATGCTGTTCGTTTTTTTTTTTGAGCGTTTGTCGCCTGTTGCAGACATTTTTTACAACATCTGTGGTCTCGCATCACCCGGCGTGGACAGAGAAATGACGTTTCTATATCACGGAGAAATCACCTCTCAATAAATCTCTCACAGACCCGTGATGATTCAAATGGGTCCTCTCCTCATGCAAAACGACAGGCAGCTCATTAGCCAAGTAAATTAAATCTGAGGCCCCGGATCAGCATCATCTTTATGACAAAGGACGTTTCTAGGATACCGACCGGCTCGTCGTGTGTGTGCCGAGACTGGAGAGACACAAGTGTCCAGTTGTTGCTGCTACAGTAGTATTAAAAGACAGCCGGCAGAATACTGACCGGCAGACATCACACCGCAGTAGGCTGACGATGTACATTTTGGGGGATTTTAGCGGGTTCTTTGGCACGGCAGCAGCAGCACTAGTGGTGGCGAGGCCTGTGGAGAGTGGTGTTGAACAAACGGTCACTCGGGCAGCCACAGCCGACAGAGAGAGAGAGAGAGAGAGAGAGAGAGAGAGAGGAGAAAAGGGAAGAGAGAGAAAGAAAAAGGGTTAACAGAGAGACCACAGAGAGAGGGGGTGAGAGAAAAAGAGAGATAGGATGAAAGGAAATTATTGATACAGGAGGGAAACGGGAGAGAGAGAGAGAGAGAGAGAGAGAGAGAGAGAGAGAGAGAGAGAGAGAGAGGAGAGAGAGAGAGAGGGAGAGAGAGAGAGGAGAGAGAGAGAGAGAGAGAGAGAGAGAGAGAGAGAGAGAGAGAGAGAGAGGGGAACGAAAAACTACAACCGGTGATTAGGATAGAGAGTAAGAGAGACAGACAGACAAGAGAGCGAGATAGAGGGCAAATACAGGTCAATGCTGCTGGGGGCACTGTATTGGTATGCAGATGCACACACACATAGGCAAACACATGTCATACGCACTCCATTCCAACCGCATATGAGCTAATAGATGTGACAGGAAGCTAACACATTGCACATACACACACCTGCAACATAAAACGATTATGTCACAAACAGATGCTTTTAAATGGTTTCGTGTTCTTGTGCTTTACGCGAGTGGAACAACACCTCGCCACAGGAGTCAATACAAACACCCAAGCTGACAATCATGCTATCCTCCTCTCCCAATACACATTATGTCGTCTCCATGTTAGCTGTTGCCTGTGGTCCCGCCTGGCTAATTGACAGTTCAAGTGTTGAGGGTGACGAACTGAGACAAGACGAGATGCAGCCAGTCTGTGATGTGTTAGGCGCTTGTAAGCTCACACACCCATGCAGGCAGGGCTCCCAGGACCAGTCCTTTCGGTCATTTCCGTCGTGTAAATGGGTTGAAGAAATGACCACTTAGACTATCAACACCTCTTAAAATGCCATTACACTCCTCTCGCTCTCTCTATCTTGGCTTGCAAATCTTTCTACACATATTGTTAACCCACACCCACTACTCAGACAACACACACAACGACGGACAAATATCTGACCCCGGCATGTCTGTTTCTGTTTTCTGATTCTGACAGCTCCTTGCCCCATCTTCTACTCTTGTCTCTAATGTGTCCCAGCATGCTCTCTGGCCCAGCGCTAATGGCCTCTGTGAACAGAAATGCTGTAAAAAAATATATTTGTAAAGGCAATTAAGCAACACAAAAGGAAATGTCACAGGCTGTCTCCTGTTCAAGTACATCTCAGCAACAGCTAAACACTATTAAGCAGCATCTGCTGTCAAACAGAAAAAGTTTGTTTCAGGCTAGGCTTCAGTTGGAAAACAAATTCAGCAACATAAGGCGTATATCTATGTTTTGTTGTCAAGGCGGCTTGATTTCTCGCTTATATCTCTCTTCATTGCTTTCACTCTGTTTTCCTCCTCTCCCTCTTTCTCTCTCTGTCCATCCCTCTCTCTCTCTTCCCTCTCTTCCTCTCTCTGTCCCCTCTCACTCCCTCTCTCTGTGCTATGGGCAAATCTGGCGGGTGATTTACAGTTTTTCTCAATTGCTAAAACACAATTTCTGAAACCTTGCTCCATTTCCTGAAAACATTAAGCACAAAACCTCATCTTCAAGCACTATTTACATAACCTCTGACTCCTCTCGCAAAATGAAACATTCGCCTCGAAACAGTTCTACCTGTGTTCAAAATCTAACACTGCTCTCAGATCATTAACAAAGTGATCAAAATGATATACACTCTCAAGCAGTCAGTAAACAATACACCGAAAAATAGAAAACACATTGTTCAAAACATACAATTCTCAGGGAGAAGTACATTTTTTATCTAAAAAAATATTCATATTTTTCCGTCATTGTCTTTTGATGAACGAAAACATGTTCCATCATAGTAGCTCAGAATTGATCAGAAATTACTACTCTGCTTTGCTCTTTGCACTTTTGTTTTTTGTTCTTCGTCCTCCTTCTACCCCTATTTTTACAGTACTGTACCCTGCATCTCACAAACTTCTCATTTGTCTCTGTGAAACTGTAATTCTTGTTCTTTGTTGATATGAACCTGCAACCAGTCAACATCTATTGAGCAGTCAGTACTGTTAATAAATGGAAAGCACAATGTTCAGGGCCATACAGTTTGTCCATTGTACAGTATACAGCCTACAATGCACTGTACTACAGTATACAATACTAAAAGGGACAAAAAGGAGTAAACGTGATCAATGTGCTTCTTCTTGTCTTTGGGCTGGGTCAGGCCAGAGGACTTTGTCGACATCACAAGCAATATTGTCCCTCCTGAGGCAACGGGGGAAGAAGCCTCTTGTGTGCCGTATCCAGCCCTGACATGATTCCTCACCTATATCACCACAGGCTAAATCCATGGCTTGCAGCAGATTTACTCTGGTGTAGAGTTGTCTATCATACACTTTCCATTTCCAAGAGGAGAAAAACTCCTCAATCGGATTCAGGAAAGGCGAGTATGGAGGGAGGTACAAGTTCATAAACTGCCCATTGATGTTAAACCATTCCCTTACCTGAGCAGCTCGGTGGAAACTGACATTGTCCCACACTATCACATAGGTGGGAATGGGATTCTCATTTAGCTCTTGAACCTGTAGCTCAAATAAAATATATCTTAGATTGGCGATAAATCTTAGAAGGTGCTGGGTGTTATATGGCCAGAGTGTAACATGGTGATGTAGAACACCATGGTTGCTGATAGCAGCACAGATTGTGACAGGGACTTCAACAATGGCCCGCTGTCCAATCATGTTTTGGCCTCTCCTTCTCCTCTTTGTTAGATTGAAGCCTGCTTCATCGACAAAGATGAACTCATGGGGTCTGTCCAAGGATTCCAAGTCAAATATTGTCTGTGTAGAAATACAATATACTGTATGTAGGATTTTGTAAGTCGTACAGAGACAGTGCTATACTGTAGAGTACAATTAGGCTTCTGATTCACATACAGTGTATGTACTGAAGAGTAATGTCCTTCACATAGTATGTGTTAGTATTGTAGACAATCTGGATTACAGTAAGTGTTTCTGAATGTATACTTACTTGCACATACTGAGCTCGCAGTTCTTTCACCCTTGGTGAGTTGCGCTCAAAAGGTACTCTGTATACTTGTTTCATTCACATCCTGTTACGATGGAGGACACGGTCAATTGTGGAAATGCTCACACTGTCGATTCCCTGGAAGTGTGTGTTGTCACTCGTTCCTGGATTTCTCTGAGTCGTATTGCATTATCTTGAAGGACCATGCCAACTATAATGGCCTCTTGCTCCCGAGTGAATATAGCTGTCCTTCCACCTGCATGTGGCAGCCTTGCAATTCTACAAAAAGTAGTTGTGCAGATACAAAACATATTCATGCAGTCCAATACATACAGTGATTAACTTTACAAATGTCTATTGAAACAGCTGCATAAAGTGTAGTACAGTAAATTTGCAATTACAAATTACTTGTTCTCTTCTCTGAATGTCCTTACTATGGTGGACACAGAAAATCGTCTCAAATTGGGTTGCACTCTAAGTCCTGCTTCCCTCATTGTCAGTCCATGGACAAGAACATGGTCTATAACTGTTGCTCGAATTCCATCAGATATTTCCACTCTTTGTCTTCCTCTTTGTCCTCCTCTTCCTCTTTCTTGCCCTCCTCCTCCTCTTCCTCCTCGTCGCCCACCTCGCATACGCACTCGTCCTCGTCCTCTCACCTTGTTTCTTCTATCCATTCTCAGACTTTCTCCTTCCCACCTTCAACAACCTGTTTGCTCTCTGAACTGGCTTATATTGGTTGTGTCGCATCATTTGAAACAGGTTGAATCAATTTGTGGTTGTGTTCAATCAATGACACGTCTTCTCTATTTGTATTTGATTGTTGCCACTTGTGCTTACCAGTATGCATTACATATGCATTAGAGCGCAGAATGTGTTTTGAGAATGAGAATGTGTTAAGAGTTTTGCTGAAAAGTCTAAGTGAGATCTTCAAATTGTGTTTTACCATGTGAAATGGTTTAAGGTATTGACAACAGACTGCATAATTAGCCAAATGAGTCCAGGCAACTGAGAACTTTGTTCAGCCAATGGGTTTTTAGTGTTTTAGCAATTGAGAAAAACTGAGCTGGGTTGGGCAGAAACACACCAGCATCCATTATTGATAACAAGCCAGAGACAGCATCAATACATCAACCTAAGTAACGTAAAGGTGCAAAGTGGAGGTATATAATTACAGAATTCCATTGTTCCTTTTTAAGAAGAATATCCACCATGGATTAGATTCATTGACCATAATTACTGGAATGGTCTCGTGTTCAGGGGCTGTTGAAGGTGTGTCGGTGCTCATGTTGGCGTGTCCAGAGGTGTGGGGGAGTAGCCGTGGTTGGTTGTGTGATGTATTTTCTTACAAAGATGGAGAAAGAAATGATCATCACTGAACAACATCTCCGAACAAAAGCTGAAAGTTCCTACAGCAATACAGATACACAATGACAGTGGGAAGACATTCGCGCTTCCGATGTACCGTGGTCACAATCACAGCATCTGTAAGGAAACACTTGAAACTTGCAACAAAACAATACTTAGCCTATATAAAAAAATGCTTGTGTGCAACTTTATTTGACAGGGTATGCATGCAGAGATTCAACTTGCCCAAATTATAGTAACACAACAAGAAGTTTTATGGTTATCTAAAATATTTGCTGTTTAAATGAGGGCAGCAGAAGTGAAAATCTACCGATAGGTTCCTCAATAGCCGCTACTGTAATGTGAGTCTAGCTCTCCCGACAATATTCACCTGAGGCTACTCACCTTGATAGTGGGACTTTGGTAGGTAGGTCATCACAGTTGGGCTGTAATGGCACTTCTAGAGAAATCCCATGTCCAATGTCCAACTCTGACAGCCTGACAGACAGAGCGAGAGGGAGGAAATTTGCTTTGACTAATGGTCTTCCGACTGGGCACAGACGTCAGTTCAATGTTTTTATTTACATTTGGTTGCGCTGTCAATCTAACGTGAATTCAACATGAAATCAATAAAAAAAAAACACTATGTCATTGGATTTAGGTTCAAAGTTGGGTCAAAAAACATGAAATGCCCTGATATTGATGGCTTATTGTCAATCTAATCAGTTTTCCACATTGATTTAACATAAAAAACTATTTTTTGGGGGGGGGGGGTTGAAATGGCATGGAAACAACGTTGATTCAACTCGTTTTCGCCCAGTGGGTTGTTTGTGCACTGCAGAGTGGTTTTGCCCAGGGGGTTGAGGTGTTGTTGTAAGAGTGGCGATGGCTATCCACGTCCTGCTTTATCAGTCCATTCCATCTGATCTGATGAACCTCAATAACTCCCACTTTATTCCCCTGTCTTGTTTTGTTCCCTTTGCGCCGCTCTCATTCTAAGCTGCAAGCTCCCGCTTGGTTTGACATTTAAGGCGGAACGCCGAGTCCGCCGACCACGGAGATGAATTACCTGCTACACAGCAGGCCTAGGAAATGCTTTGTGTGTGTTTGTGTGCATGTGTGTGTGTGTGTGTTTTTTGTCCAGATTGCTCTTTTGAAAATTAACCAAGATATTAAACACAGCAGTGAGCTTGAACACCCTCCAGATCAAAATTCACATTTCCACCATGGATCAAAATTCAAAAGATCAATCCGACTCTGCTTGGGACAAATGCTTCTATTTGGCAAACTGTGGCTATTATCAGGATAGATCCCTGAAATAGGAGCATCATCAATATAATCACCAATGAATGCATCTGAACTGCCCAGATGTGAGAAGAAAATCCTTTTTGGACGAGAGCCATAGACACACAGAACATGACAAACTCTGTCTGTACATACAGTCATGTATCAATTGCGCAAAAAACAGTTTGAATCAATGTTTTTTCCACATCATAAAAATGTTTTGATGACGTCGAGTCAACGTGGAAAACTGATTAAGTCATTAACTTAAGGGAATTTCATATTTTTCTTCACCCAACTTCTCACCTAAATCCAACGTTGAAGTCACATTAGTTGACAACTCAACAAAGGTAAATCAAAACTAGGCCGAACCACTCCAAAATTGGAAAAACAAAAAACACTGCTTTCATACCTCATCTATACAAGTGAAATGAGCTGGGACAGTTCGAGTGGGTCTTTTTGTAGATTGTGTGAGCTCTCATGGGTGTCATGGCAACCCTCGCCTGTAGCCCGCAGGAGAAAAAAAGACAGTTCCATATCACAGGAAAACCTGCTCTGATCTGGAGCACGCTCAGTGGGGAGACTGTAGGAAAACCAGATGTGTTGTTTCAGAACAACATGCAAAACAACACACCAAAACAACAATAAGACAGGGAGGGAGGCTGCATACGATGAAATCTGAATTCTAGTTAGAGTTAAAACTATGACACGAAAGAGGGGCCAAGGGAATAGTAATAAACTTTCCTTTAAAAGCTGTCCTAAAACTGCAAAGCATTTTTGGGAATATATCAACAGTCGACTAATGAAGCAAATACCAAAGGATCGTTTTTGGGTGGAGTTTTCCTCTAAACTGCATTGATGTGAAAACACAGATGCCTGCTGTACCATCACTTCAGATGAAAAATACCGGTCACTCTGGGCTACTGAGTTGCAACACAATCAGGTTAAAGAAAATGTGTTTTTATTTTTATATCCCACCTCTTCCATGGCAGGTGTGATCTGTGATGTCACTCAGGGAGACGAGCAATGACTGAAGAGTCGTCTCTATAAAACATGGCTGTCACGGGTCTCAACCAGGGGAAGCAGTTGGCTGACACACACACGCTAAACACGCAGGGTTTATCAGCGGTCGGGACACACATCACGCTCTGCCCGTCTCCCGGCCTCACTTCATCAAGATATGAACAGATTTGGCAGGACTTGCACACTATCACAGGTTACATGTGAGTAAGACCACTAAGCCAGGTTAACATCAGCAAGGCCGTGGGGCCAGACAGAATACCAGGATGCATACTCAGAGCATGCGCTGATTAGCTGGCAAGTGTCTTCCCTGACCCGGTCTGTAATAGCAACTTGTTTCAAGCAGACCATCATAGTCCCCGTGCCCACGAATGCCAAGGTAACCTGCCTATAGCCACCTATAGCCATGAAACGCTTTGAAAGACTGGTCATGACTCACATCAACACCATCATCCCAGACACCCTGGACCCACTCCAATTTGCATACTGCCTTAACAGATCCACAGAGGAAGCAATCTCTATTGCACTCCACACGGCCCTCACCCACCTGGACAAAGGGAATACCTATGTACGAATTCTGTTAATTGACTACAGCACAGCATTGAACCGTATAGTCCCCTCCAAGCTCATCACCAAGCTCAGGACTTCCTGACGGGCAGCCCCCAGGTGGTGAGGGGAAGCAACAACACATCTGCCACTCTGACCATCAACACGTGGGCCCCTCATGGGTGTGTGCTTAGTCCCCTCCTGTAGTCCCTGTTCACCCACGTGTTTGCGGTTGACAAAACGGTGGTAGGACTGATGACAATGAGGCAGCCTTTTAAAAAGGAGGTCAGAGACCTGGCAGTGTGGTGCCAGGACAACAACCTCTCTCTTAACGTCAGCAAGTTAGGAGGAAATGGAGGTGCGAGCACTAAAGAATGAACATGGTCATACACACCCACACAGTTGTGAAGAGGGCACAACAGGGCCTCTTCCCCCTCAATAGGCTGAAAAGATTTGGATCCTCAAAAGCTCCACAGCTGCACCATTGAGAGCATCTTGACTGGCTGCATCACCGCTTGGTACGGCAACTGCAAGGCACCCGAGCGCAAGGTGCTACAGAGTGTGGTGAGTACGGCCCAGTACATCCCTAGGGCCGAGCTCTCTGCCATCCATGACTTCTATACCAGGGGGTGTCAGAGGAAGGCCCAAATAACTGTCAAAGACTCCAGCCACCCAAGCCATAGACTGATCCCTCTGCTACCGCATGGCAAGTGATACCAGTGCACCAAGTCTGGAACCAACAGGACCATGAACAGCTTCTACCCTCAAGACTGCTAAGCAAGACTGATAAATAGCTAATCAAATGACTACCCAGACTACCTGCAAATACCCTTTTTTGCACTAATTCTCTTGCACTGACTCTATGCACACACACTGGACTCTACCCACACACACACACACACATACTTACACTGACACCCCACCACACACATACACTGCATACCCCCACGCACACATAACACGCGCACACATGCATACTGACGCCCACACACACACACACGCACACGCACACACACACGCACACTCACACTCACACACACTTTTACACTCACCACATATGCTGTTGCTACTGTCTATTATCTATTCTGTTGCCTAGTCACTTTCTCCTACCTATGCAGATGCCTTATTCACACCCTTTGACTTTTTCCACAGTTTGTTGTGTTACAGCCTGAATTTAAAATAAATTACTTTGAGATTTTGTGTCACCGGTCTACACACAACACCCCATAATGTCAAAGTGGAATTATGTTTTAAGAAATGTTTACAAATGAATAAAAAGCGAAAAGCTGACATGTCCTGAGTCAATAAGTATTTAACCCCTTCATTACAGCAAGCCTAAATAAGTTCAGGAGTACAAATGTGCTTAACAAGTCACATAATAAGTTGCATGGACTCTGTGTGCAACAATAGTGTTTAACATGATTTTGAATGACTACCTCATCTCTGTACCCCAAACATACAATTATCTCTAAGGTCCCTCATTGAGGAGGGAATTTCAAACACATATTCAACAACAAAGTCCAGGGAGGTAATCCAATGCCTTGCAAAGAAGGGCACCTATTGGTAGATGGGTACAAAATAAAAATAAACAGACATTGAATATCCCTTTGAGCATGGTGAAGTTGTGAAGTTATTAATTACACTTTAGATGGTGTACCAATACACCCAGTCACTACAAAGATACAGATCAGCGTTCAACACCATAGTACCCTCAAAGCTCATCACTAAGTTAAGGACCCTGGGACTAAACACCTCCCTCTGTAACTGAATCCTGGACTTCCTGACAGGCTGCCCCAGTTGGTAAGGGTAGGTAACAACACATCTGCCACGCTGATCCTAAACACGGGAGCCCCTCAGGGGTGCGTGCTCAGTCCCCTCCTGTACTCCCTGTTCACCCATGACCCCATGGCCAAACACAACTCCAACACCATCATTAAGTTTGCCGACGACACAACAGTGGTTGGCCTGATCACCGACAATGATGAAACAGTCTATACAGAGGAGGTCAGAGACCTGGCAGTGTGGTGTCAGGACAACGACCTTTCCCTCAATATGATCAAGACAAAGGAGATGATTGTAGACTACAGGAAAAGGAGGACCGAGCATGCCCCCATTCTCATTGATGGGGCTGTAGTGGAGCAGGTTGAGAGATTCAAGTTCCCCGGTGTCCACATTACCAACAAACTATCATGGTCCAAACACACCAAGACAGTAGTGAAGAGGGCACGACAAAGCCTATTACCCCTCAGGAGACTGAAAAGATTTGGCATGGGTCCTCAGATCCTCAAAAAGTTCTACAGTTGCACCATTGAGAGCATCCTGACTTGTTGCATCACCACCTGGTATGGCAACTGCTCGGCCTCCGACCGTTCGCAAGGCACTACAGTGGGTAGTGCGTAAGGCCCAGTACATCACTGGGATCAAGCTTCCTGCCATACAGGACCTATATACCAGGCTGTGTCAGAGGAAGGCCCTAAAAATTGCCAAAGACTCCAGCCACCCTAGTCATAGACTGTTCTCTCTGCTACCGCACGGCAAGCGGTACCGGAGCACCAAGTCTAGGTCCAAACGGCTTCTTAACTGCTTCTACCCCCAAGCCATAAGACTCCTGAACAGCTAATCAAATGGCTACCCAGACTATTTGCATTGCCCCCCCCCCCCCCCCCACCACACACATTTTAATGCTGCTGCTACTCTCTATATATTATCCATGCATAGTCACTTTACCTCTACCTACATGTACACATTACCTCAATTACCTCGATTAACCTGTGCCCCCGCACATTCACTCTGTACCGGTACCTCCTGTATATACCCTCACTACTGTTATTTTACTGTTGCTCCTTAATTATTATTTGTTTCATTAAAAAAAACATTGACTTCAGTTCATTTTAGTTAATACTTTTTTAACACTTATTTTTCATGAAACTGCATTGTTGGTTAAGGGCTTGTAAGTAAGCATTTCACTGTTGTATTTGGCACATGTGACAAATACAATTTGATTTGATTTTGATTTGATTTGATACCGGCGTCCTTCCTGGAAGGAAATGGCTCTAGGATTTCACCATGAGGCCAATGGTGATTTAAAGCAGTTACAGAGTTTAATGGTTGTGAGAAAACTGAGGATGGTCATCACCACTGTACTTACTCCACAACACTAACCTAAATGACAGAGTGAAAAGAAGGAAGGCGTACAGAATAACAAATATTCAAAAACATGCGTCCTGTGTGGAAAAATGCACTTAAGAAATATTGGGGTAAATCCAACACAACAGGAGTTTTAATATTTTGTGCATGGTGGTGGGCTGCATCATGTTATGGGTATGCTTGTCATTGGCAAAGACTAGGGAGTTTTTTTGGATAAAAATACATGTAATATAGCAGTCTGCTTTCCAACAGACACTGGAAGAGGAATTCACCTTTCAGCGAGACAATAACCTGAATCACAAGGCCAAATCTACACAGGAGTTGCTAACCAAGATGACATTGAATGTTCCTGAGTGGCCTAGTTACAGTTTTGACTTGATTCGGCTTGAAAATCTATAGCAAGACTTGAAAATGGCTGTCTAGAAATGATCAACAACCAACTTGACAGAGCTTAAAGAATTAAAAAATATATATATCATGGGAAAATATTGTACAACTCAGGTGTGAAAAGCTCTTAGAGACTTACCCAAAAAGACTCACAGCTGTAATCGCTGACAATGATGATTCTAACATGTATTGACTCAGGGGGTTGAATACTTATTTTATTGAGATATATTAGTGTTTTATTTTTCATAAATGTTTAATAAATGTTCAAATTTTTCTTCCACTTTGACGTTACAGAGTATTTTGTATAGATCAATGATAAGAAATACAATTAAATCCATTTTAATCCCACTTTGTAACACAACAAAACGTGCAAAAGTCAAGGGGTGTGAATACTTACTGAAGGCACATACACACCACAGCAAACACTCTCCTCTCGCCTCCTCCCTAGATGTTAACTTCAGAGCGACAGTGCAGCCCGGGGCCTCCATCATCGACATGGTCAATGTGACGACATCACCCAGCAGCAATGCCACCCCAGAGGGTCTGACTGAGAGGGGGCTGGTGGTCCTGGGCCAGAGGAAAGAGTATGATTACAACTACTTTGCCCTGGTGCTGGGTGTGCCGCTCATCCTGATCATCATCCTGGGCAACGTACTTGTGTGTCTGAGCGTGCTCACTGAGCGCTCCCTGAAGACTGCCACCAACTACTTCATCATCAGCCTGTCTGTGGCCGACCTACTGCTGGCTGTACTGGTGCTGCCCCTCTATGTCTACTCTGAGGTGAGGGAGGAGTGGAGAGTGTGTTAGTATGTGTGTGTGTGTGTGCGCGCGTGTGTGTGTGTGTGTGTGTGTGTGTGTGTGTGTGTGTGTGTGTGTGTGTGTGTGTGTGTGTGTGTGTGTGTGTGTGTGTGTGTGTGTGTGTGTGTGTGTGTGTGTGTGTGTGTGTGTGTGTGTGTGCGTGCGTGCGAGCGAGCGTGCGTGTAAGTTGACCTTCCCTCCATGACCTCTTAAATTGGGCGTCAGGTAGCCTAGCGGTTAGAACATTGGACAAGTAATCGAAAGGTTGCTAGATTGAATCCCCGAGCTGACAAGGTAAAAATCTGTCGTTCTGCCCCTGAACAAGGCAGTTAACCCACCGTTCCTAGGCCGTCATTGAAAACAAGAATTTGTTCTTAACTGACTTGCCTAGTTAAATAAAGGTTAAAAAAAATTCAAACATATATGTATATATATATTGAAGAAACACATACTGTAGTTTTGCCCAATTTACCTGCCCTGTCTGTCTCTTCGTAGTTTAAAGTCCATTGCCGACAGGACTGACAACCTGTTGTTGGTGTTGTTGTCGTTGTTGCTGTGTTTCCCAGTTCCTGGGTGGTACCTGGACCCTGAGCACATACATCTGTGATGCTCTGATGACCATGGACGTCATGCTGTGCACCGCCTCCATCCTCAACCTATGTGCCATCAGCGTGGACAGGTGAGTCCTTCTGTCTCAACTTCGCCTGGACACTGTGGTAACACAACACACTAGTTTTCAATACCACAATACCCTCTCTGACCTGTCTAGTTACGGTACACTGGACTCTGAAACCTAGTAACAACACATGTCCACCCACAGGGCACAAACTGGTTGAATCAACGTTGTTTCAATGTAATTTGTCAACATATTGTGATGTGGAATATACGTGGAAAATACATTGGATTTAAAAAAGTAATTAACTGTTGTTCTGAGGGCTACATTTCTACCACAGGATTATGTCATCATGGTAACCAGCTTGTCAACATAGGGATATCTTGTATATAAACCTTGAATTTGTACCTCTAAAATTGTCAGATCTTCAGTGTTATATCTGCTGTCCGAATAAAAAAAAACAATAGGCTGGGCAGCACCTCCTACTGGAGAATTGATCTATCTACAGTTACCCAGTTACAGCACGCGCTCCAGCAGGTATATTTCACTGGTCACCCCCAAAGCCAATTCCTCTTTTGGCCGCCTCTCCTTCCAGTTCTCTGCTGCCAATGGCTGAAACGAATTGTAAAAATAAATCAATGAAGCTGGAGACTCATAACGTTAAGCAGCTCACAGAGAACCTCACAGATCACTGCACCTGTACATAGCCCATCTGTAAATACCCCATCCAACTACCTCATCCCCATGCTGTTATTTATTTTATTTATTTTGCTCCATTGCACCCCAGTATCTCTACTTGCACATTAATCTTCTGCACATCTATCACTCCAGTGTTGAATTGCTATATTGTAATTATTTTGCCACTATGGCCTATTTATTGCCTAACCTCCCTTATCCTACCTCATTTGCACACGCTGTATATGGACTTTTCTATTGTATTATTGATTGTATGTTTGTTTATTCCATGTGTAATTCTGTGTTGTTGTTTGTGTTGCACGGCTTTGCTTTATCTTGGCCAGGTCTTAGTTGTAAATGAGAACTTGTTCTCAACTAGCCTACCTGGTTAAATAAAGGTGAAATAAAAAAAATTAAAACCCCTTTGGTGTCCCATCCAGGGTTTTTAACCAAGCCCTATAACTTTGATATTTTACTACTGACTATTACCAATGTGCTATCGTGAGAATGATTGTTGAGAGATCTCCACTTAAAACAAAAAACGAAATAGATTCACTGCTGCTATTGAAGTCATTAGAAAAGGGTAGGTTTAGCAGAGTAAATAAAATGTGACCATACTCTTATCTCTCATATATCATAAATTATGTTATTTAGGCCTATAAGCTATAGGATTTGCAAAGTCATCCACAGCTATTGTTTAATTTCAACCCAGAATTCAACAAAAAATAGACAATACAATAAGGCTAGGGTTTCAAGCTCTGGTTGATTTCTAATTTAATGATATTTAGTGATGTTGAATTGTGTAGTTGGTTGTCAGCACAACCAAATATCAACATTTGAAGGAGATGCATCTTCTGCTTGGATAGTTCCATTTGTGTCACTGACTTAGTCTGCCTTTAATTCCAGTTTGTGTACAAATTAACAATTGATACGTTGGATTCACATATTCATCTCAAACAAAATCAAAGTGAAACTTGATTTAAAGTGTTTTTAAAGTTTGATTTGATCTAGTTCTATTCTTTAACATAGACAAACTGGAATTAAAGCCAGACTAAGTTAGTGGCACAAATAGAACTATCCAAGCAGAAGATCATGTTGATATTTGACAACCAAACACAATTAGATATTACTTTTGTAATACAGTAAATAGCCTAAAGTTAAGGCTATCTTACAAACAAATGTAACCTTAAACGAGTAACACAAACGTGGCCACGTTGAGGAAACTGTAACTATGAATGTATTCTCACGTCATCATTAAAGCGTGCATATTCAAAATGGCATGCATAGCTCGTCTCAGGTCTGTGGAGATCATCACAATTTCTGTAATTATCTGTGCAAAATCTTGAACAGCATTGATCACTTGCACCATGTACTTTTAATGTAATCTCAACTGCAATCCAGGTCATTTGGTTACGCTATTAGATGAAGCACAGTGATCACAGTAATCTTTTCTATAAATAAACCACAAATTAAACATTGTTTGGCACTGGAGT
Organism: Oncorhynchus clarkii lewisi; assembly: GCF_045791955.1. NCBI lineage: Eukaryota > Metazoa > Chordata > Actinopteri > Salmoniformes > Salmonidae > Oncorhynchus > Oncorhynchus clarkii. Next base: position 8,851,079 of record NC_092179.1, on the reverse strand, counting down.
TTGTTTGTGCCTTTAGATGGTTGAAATCCTCGTGATAACACAATGGATATTCAACTACTTTCTTTGATCAACATGTCAACCAAATATTACACAATTATCCATGTTGAAATGACGCGTCTCCAGTACGATTGATGTGTTAACAAAAAATTGCAAAGTACTACTGCAATATCTCTGAGTTATTGGTCGAACAAGGAAAAGATTGATAACACAAGCTCTTCTTCAAAAATATATATTCAAGAAATACCCTGTGTGTGTTCTTTATTCCCACTTATGAAAGCAACACAGAGAGCCATTAAAAACACCAAAAACAATATCTTCAACTTGCAAGTTCAATATCTCTTTCTAATGTCTGTAGCGAGCTCTGTAGAGGGCTCTGTAGCGAGCCCTGTCACTCACAGTAATCCCCCAAATCATTCTGCCAGTCTGTGAGAAGAGCGTAGCTAGACCATTAGCAGACATCACACAGTGAATGCTAACTGATGGCTGTGGTCTATAGGAGGCTAATGGAACCATAGCTCTGGAACCCCCTCATCGACCCAATCATCAAGACCCACTAATTACTCAACACAGCGAGAAGCAAACTCACGCCAACCACCCAGGGGACTCTACCCGAAACAACATCTAAGGGCTCCAAGAGTTTCTAAGGCAAAGCAAAAACAAACCAACTGTAAAATATAAGATAAGCATTCAATGGGTTCCACACAGCACACACTTCCTGCTAGTTAAATGTTATATTCCTAGCGTTGTGCGGTTCGTGAGACTGACAGGTTCTATAGCATTGTGGTGTTGTTAGATTTCACAATGTCATTAATTCAACATGGTATCTAATCAATAGATTGAGATTCATTGGATTAATTAGACAGGAGAAGTAGGGTAGAGCCAGGTTGTGGAGGGTGGAGTTGAGTGGAGTTATGAAGGAAGGTGAATATTATTGTAACGTTATCTGTGGCATTCTAGTGCCTCCACATCTAAGTTTACTTTGAAGGAGGATCACAGAACAGCTTTGAACAACTTTCAGGTTTTTACAAATGCTTCCAAACCAGCCACTGTGTCCTCTGAGTATTTCCCTACTGCATTGGCCTGTTTGAAGTCCCTCCATGTTAAATTGATGCATTCATGTATTGTAAATGTAGGAAATGTTATTTACTTTGATCCATGTCCCAGCAGGTACATAGCCATGGTGGCAGCAGTGCCCCTGAAGTACAACAGGTGTGCTCTATGTATTTTAAATCTACTTTATCCCCTGATGTGTGTGTCCCTGCAGGTACATAGCGGTGGTGGTGCCACTGAAGTATAACAGGAACCAGTTCAGCTTGCGGCAGCTGGTCCTCATTACGGCCACCTGGGTTCTCTCCCTGGGCGTCGCCAGTCCCGTCATCTTCGGCCTCAACCAGGTGCCGGGCCGCGACCCCACCGTGTGCAAGCTGGAGAACGACAGCTTCGTGGTCTACTCCTCCGTGTGCTCCTTCTTTGTGCCTTGCCCTGTCATGCTCTTCCTGTACTACTGGATGTTCCGGGGGTTGAGACGCTGGAGCTCAGGCAGGAGCCGCTCCCAGCTGACGAGGGGAGGAAAAAGGAGCCTGTCCCTGCGCCTCAGCTCCGCCCTGCAGAGGGAGAACGCAGGGGTCAGGGCGGGTGCCAAGGAGAAGGTGGTGTACCTCATGCCCACAGCTCTCAGCCCGATGTCACCGTCGGCTGTATCGATGGCGTCACCCACAGCGACCCTGGGGGTAGAGGACAAGCAGCAGGAGGGTTTGGGGGCAGGCGTGGCGGAGAGCGACCCCATGACTACCCAGATGGACAGCGTTTCGGACGCTGACCCCACGGAGAGGCCACCTAGGCAAGGGAAGAGCCTGAAGGAGAATGGGCTGGCCCATGCTAAGGCTAATAAGAGGGGGCGCCGTAACAGCAAGAGTAGCAGAGTGAGTGGGAGGGAGCGCAAAGCCATGAAGGTTCTTCCTGTTGTAGTTGGTAGGTATGTGTACGTGTGTGTGTGTGTGTGTGTGTGTGTGTGTGTGTGTGTGTGTGTGTGTGTGTGTGTGTGTGTGTGTGTGTGTGTGTGTCTTCCAAGGTTTACACAAATCATACCAACAAAGCTAATTTAGCATCGTTGTTGCAAGAAAACAGGGGGTTGCGGTGAGCTTAAATAGTATTCATTACATAAACATGGGTGGACATGGAAATGAGGGGCTTCTGATTGTTGACACATCAACTAGGATTAAAGCGCATGGCTGTTTGTGATTGTTGCTGTTTCGGTAATCAGTGCCTGTACTGGAGGGTGAATGGTTTCACCTCTTCTCTAAGTATACAGTATATCCAGCTTCTCAAGCTCCGGTTCAGTGTCCGTCAATCCATAGCTAGAGGACTCCTACTCTCTCCAGGAGTGAGAAGAATCGTTTTTTGTCTTAATTTGTTGAACGAATCCCCGCACCCCCAAAAAATGTACAGGACTCCAAAACGAACAAAAACGTCACAAAATGCTGTCATAATATATGCACAAACCCTTCTGAACTTTTCAATAAGTTTGCTAAAATGTCTTAAAACATGTTCTCACTTTGTCATTACGGGGTATTGTGTGTAGATTATTTCATAGTATACACGACAGTGTTACGAGATGTCATAAAGCAGAGTTTAAGGCTTTATTGAGGCATTCTCGTAAGACGGGAATTAAAACTACTTCCCTGAAAAGGTACTCCTCTGACTAGACATTCACGTTATATTACATGGTGTCAGAGGTAGGAGGACAGGCTCACGTTCTACTAAGATAGTGGGCTATGGCGAAGTTTTGACCCACCGCAAAACTTTAGCTTTGATAAACCGACGGAATGGATGGATAGGAAACAACTTTTTGATGAGATTCAAAACCGTGGACCCAGTTGGATCAGGGAGATCAAAAGTACAGGTCAGTTCCCTCATGCCATGGGCAGCGAGGCCGAGAACATTTTCTAATCGCTCACCTTTGCATCAAAGTCTGCTTTCTCATCCTCTGAAAACTGTTTTCCCAAACGGAGTGTTATTCACTAACGTGCCTGTTTCTATCAACGAGTACAGCGGCCTGGGGGAAAAGGCAGAGACATTCATCAGAGCCCTTAGCGAGCTCTCAGAGCATTGTGACTTTGATGCGAATAGAGATCAGCATATTCAGAACCAAAGTGTTGTGGACATAAAGGACTGTGTCCTACACTGGAGTTGATGGCAGATCTCACGTTAGCAACTACAGTCCGTCAGTCAGAGAAAGTTAGAACGCAAGTAAGCCAGCAGGGAGAAGCCGCGTGCTATGTGCAGGAGATTGCACGGGGGCACAAGAAGATTGCAAAACGGCGCAATGAGAACAGAGATTTAAAGGACACGGAGAGTGCAGAAGGAAAATGCCGCAGGTGTGGGAAAATGTAACATAAAGAGCAGGAAAGATGTCCAGCTTTCAACTGGACATGCAACAAGTGTCAGTAAACAAGGCATTGGGAAAGAATGTGTCACACAAAATCAGTTAGTGAATTTATTATGTTCAGATCCGTTAGCAATGCCGATAGGAGTGATGACCAATGGGCAGTGCAAGTTCTCATTGGTGCAACACCTGTAAAATGTTTAATTGACACTGGAGCAGATGCTAGTGGGGCGGCAGGTAGCCTAGTTGTCAGAGCATTGGGCCAGTAACCAAAAGGTTGCTGGATTGAATCCCGAGCTGACAAGGTAAAAATCTGTCATTCTGCAACTGAGCAAGGCAGTTAACCCACTGTTCACCGGGCGCTGTGGATGTTGATTATGGCAGCCCACCGCACCTTTCTGATTCCGAGGGTTTGGGTTAAATGTGGAAGACGCATTCAGTTGTACAACTGACTATCCCCCCTTTCCCTAGTGTAATGCATGAAGAGACATTTGATATGCTCATTCCAGAGAAAACACTGCAGACAGAGTGTGAACAACTAACTCAGCCGGTCAACAGCAGCCGAGATTGGCCTGGTGAAACGCATCGAGTGACGCATTTGACGCATTTGGAGAACGTGGCTTGCTCAACACAGCCAATGAAAATACAACTGAAAGAGAACACACAGCCATATGCAGTGCACACAGCGCACAAAATCCCAAGATGCAGAAGGTGAAAGAGGAGCTGTGCAGAATGGAGGAAAATGACATTGTGGAGAAGGCGATGCAGCTAACAGATTGGTGTGGACCCGTGGTGCCTGTCCTGAAGAAAAAGGGAAAAGTACGTATATGTGTGGGTTTGAAAAAGCTTACTGAAGCAGTGAAAAGGGAACAGTTCATCCTACCACCTCAGCAAAGCTGAGTGGAGCCAGAGTATTCTCAACAAAGGGATCCGGCAAGTGGCTTTTGGCAAACACCCCTACACTGTGACAGCAGAAAGTTGACAACCTTTCTTACACCTTTTGACAGGTGCTGTTTCTGCCGTCTGCCGTTTGGGATCTCGAGCCCTCCAGAAATCTTCCAAAACAAAATGGAGACATTGCAAGGCCTTAAGACATCCCCCGTTTCTATGGATGACATTTTGGTATATGCTAATACTATAGAGGAGCACAACGAGGGACTAAAAAGAGTCCTGCAGAAGATTGAGTCAACCGGACTAAAATTGAACAGAGAAAAGTGAGTCTTCAGGCAAACAAAGCCACGCTGCCTGGGACACCTCATTGACTCATCAGGAGTCAGGTCTGATTCAGAGAAAGTGGAGGCCATCAGCCAAATTTACCCACCAGAGGACTTGCAGGAGCTGAAGAGAGTTCTTGGGATGGTTAAATAACTAGGGAAGTACATCCCCAACCTTTCCACAGTGGATCAACCACTGCATGAGCTCCTGAGGTCAAATCAAATCAAATTTTATTGGTCACATCCACATGGTTAGCAGATGTTAATGCGAGTGTAGTGAAATGCTTGTGCTTCTAGTTCCGACAGTGCAGTAATATCTAACAAGTATTCTAACAATTCCACAACAACTACCTAGTACACACAAATCTAAAGGGATGGAATAAGAATATGTACATATAAATATATGGATGAGCAATGGCCGAGCGGCACAAGATGCAATAGATGGTATAAAATACAGTATATACATATGAGATGAGTAATGTAAGATATGTAAACGTTATTAAAGTGGCATTATTTAAAATTACTAGTGATCCATTTATTAAAGTGGCCAATGATTCGAATTTGTATGTAGGCAGCAGCCTCTCTGTGTTAGTGATGGCTGTTTAACAGTCTGATGGCTTTGGGCGTGGGAGTGGGATCACGCACAGCAGGTGGCGTCCCAGCGCCTCAAAGTATTTCTAACGACTTCCCTAGTCCTGACGTTCGAGACAATTTGAGAAATATCTATACGGCCTGGAGGTTTTCAAGCCAGTGACCACAAGCCCTTGGTCCCACCAATGAACAGCAAAGACTTGGATAATGTGGCTTTACGGTGCCAGAGACTAATCACGCAGCTCATGAGGTTCTAACCCACGGGGGAGTCCGCGCCAGGAAAAACGTGGGTCGTGGCGGACACTCTTGTCAAGGAGTCCGTTGACACTCGCGGAAGAGGAAACTGACACACACACGGACGTAGAGTGTTACATCGCAGCCGTAATCAACAACATGCCTTTTACACAGACAGAAGAACGGAGAGCATCAGAGTTGCCACTGCAGCAGATGGTAAACCACAGACAGTGATCAAGTACATCAGGTCAAGACTGGCCTGAACATGTGAGTAAAAACCCCAGTCACAGTCCGAGATTTTTTTTCAGCGAAAAGTGAAAGAGTACAATGGTATGGTCACAAGAGGGAATCGCATACTAGTACCACAGACACAGCGGGCAGGCAATCTTGATAGAATACACAATGGACATCAAGGTCTGACTAAACGCAGAGAGAGGGCCAACGCCTCAGTATCTCATCAGAGCTAAAGATAAAGGTTATGTCAGTCTCGTTGTGAGCTTCGAAAGGAACAGCAAAGTGAGCCACTCATCTCAACGCTGTTCCCTGACAGGCCGTGGAAAATAATTGCTCTGTATCTATGTGAGCATAACAAACAAAACCATCTGATTATATCTGACTATGACTCCAGATTAATTGAGATACTACACATGCCTACCACCACAGTACACAGGTCGCCCTGAAGCTGAAAGGAACCTTTTCAAGGTATGGGATTGCAGATGAGGTCGTTAGTGACAATGGGGCCCCAATTCCCTAGTTCCGAGTTCAAAGAAATGGCAAATCAGCTTGAGGTTAAGCACATTACTTCCAGCGCGCACAACCATCAGGGTAACGGTCACGCCGAAAGGGCAGTGCAGACCGCGACGAGGATTCTGAAGCAGAAAGACCCACTGTTTGGTCTCATGTGCCACAGATCAAACCCAATGCACGACAATGGGAGCAAGCCCAGCAGAGCTCCTCATGGGTAGAGAAATCTGAATGAAACTCCCAACGTTGGAGAGAAACCTCCAACCTAAGTGGCCCAACAAAAATACATCAGGCTAAAGGACACCGCAGAAAAGAGGAAACAAGCCTTCTACTACAACCAGCCATCACGGGGCGAGACCATTACAGTTGCTACTGCCAGGAGAAACAGTGCTCACCGAAACGAGTAGACGACACCTGCAGGGTTAACAGGGGAAAGCACCACACCCAGGTTTACGTCGTCGAGATGCAGAAAGGAGGAACACTACGACGTAACTGTCGCCACCACCAGACAGTGCCTACCCCCAACTAAAGGTTTAACGCCCGCCGCTCCTGAAAGAAGAGAAAATTGTCTACTGCCAGACAATGGTCAGCAAGAGACTGTTTCACTGACCTCGAGTGACAGCACAAAGACTGCTTGTCAAGGACTTTTACTTACCAAGTCTGGAAGGGTTTGTAAACCAGTTGTTAGACTGGACCTGTGAAGAACAACTATAGAAACCAAGAGACATTGAAAAGAGACACTACAGATCGATATGCATTTTTTTGAGGGGGGGGGCTTTATTGTTCTTTCAAAACCTTTTCAGTAACATTGTTTCTGTGTATTGCTATTCTGAAGTGTGGTTGCTTTCATTATGGTTACACTCAATTGTAGAAGGAGTTAAAAGGCAAATGTGTTAAAGTTAAAGGGGGAGATGTCATAGTATGCACCACAGTGGGAGGTCATAAAGCAGTACGTTAGTTATCTTGAGTCTTTCCGGTGAGACGCGCATCAAAACAACTTACCTAGAATGGCTGTAGCACGACAAAATGTGGCTGTAGCACGACAAAATGTGGCTGTAGCACGACAAAATGTGGCTGTAGCACGACAAAATGTGGCTGTAGCACGACAATTGTGGAATAAGTCAAGGGGTGTGAATACTTTCTGAAGACACTGGGGAGACAATGGTGTTAGACGGTGTTGTTGCTCCACAGATTTAGCAGGATGTGTTGAGCACTATGCTAGTGTTGTTGTTCCACAGATTTAGCAGGATGTGTTGAGCACTATGCTAGTGTTGTTGCTCCACAGATTTAGCAGGATGTGTTGAGCACTATGCTAGTGTTGTTGCTCCACAGATTTAGCAGGATGTGTTGAGCACTATGCTAGTGTTGTTGCTTCACAGATTTAGCAGGATGTGTTGAGCACTATGCTAGTATTGTTGCTCCACAGATTTAGCAGGATGTGTTGAGCACTATGCTATGCTAGCAGGATGTGTTGAGCACTATGCTCCACAGATTTAGCAGGATGTGTTGAGCACTATGCTAGTGTTGTTGCTCCACAGATTTAGCAGGATGTGTTGAGCACTATGCTAGTGTTGTTGCTCCACAGATTTAGCAGGATGTGTTGAGCTATGCTATGTGTTGAGCACTATGCTAGTGTTGTTGTTCCACAAATTTAGCAGGATGTGTTGAGCACTATGCTAGTGTTGTTGCTCCACAGATTTAGCAGGAGGTGTTGAGCACTATGCTAGTGTTGTTGCTCCGCAGATTTAGCAGAAGGATGTGTTGAGCACTATGCTAGTGTTGTTGCTCCGCAGATTTAGCAGGATGTGTTGAGCACTATGCTAGTGTTGTTGCTCCACAGATTTAGCAGGATGTGTTGAGCACTATGCTAGTGTTGTTGCTCCACAGATTTAGCAGGATGTGTTGAGCACTATGCTAGTGTTGTTGCTCCGCAGATTTAGCAGGATGTGTTGAGCACTATGCTAGTGTTGTTGTGAAAAATAGAGGAATGAATAATACCACCCTCCACAGTATAGTCTCTTCCCACAATGCTGGGCCTGTTTGCATACTGTACTAATGCAGGACCGCATCTATCCACTGACAAACCAACTCCTGCTGTGTCTGAACAGACAAAGCAGGGAGAAATAGAGTCCGTAGTCTATGTGTTGTGGATCTAAGCTGTGTCATACCATATGTGTGTGCGCGTGAACAGGTGCGAGTGTTGGCACTTGCTGAATGAGTGGAAAATATGACATACACACACCCGTTGTCTAAGTACATCTATGCACATCTACTCGGAGCAAGTCGCTCACACCATGACTGGCACAGGCCATGTGTACAGGCAGAGCTGACTAACTTTACTCAGTGTGACAACGCTATCATGGCATGTTTGCCGGAAAGGTGATGAAGTGTTACCAGCATTATGGTAATGCAGATCGCAGAACAAGAAGAGGACACTATCTCCTCGGAAACAGCCACTTGATTGCAATCTTCTACCATGGTTCACATGATCTGTGCAAACACTTTTTCTACACACCTGCACACAGAAAATACAAATCCAGTAACTTTATATGCAGTGAGCTACAGTCTGCCTGTCATAGACAGCTTTCCCTCAATGGGACGTCACATAATATTTACCATCTCACGTTATACCAACATACTTGCATTAAACACAACCTCTATAAGCAGTGTCTGTCATGAACACCTTTTCCTCAATGTCATAGCACATTGATGTTTACCATCTCACATTATGGTAATATACTGTAGTTTTGTATCCCTTGCCATGTATTGATTCATTGAAAATACTGACTGCTTCACCTTTTCCCTCTTCCTCCCCCTTTTCCTCCCCCCTCTTCTTCTCCTCCCCTCCCCTCCGCCTCCTCCCCTCCTCTTCCGCCCTCTTCTCACCTATACCAGGTGTGTTCCTAGCCTGTTGGACGCCTTTCTTTGTGGTACATGTGACCAACGTGCTGTGCGTGTCCTGCAAAATCAGCCCCACTTTGATCTCCGTGGTAACGTGGCTGGGCTACGTCAACAGTGCTGTCAACCCCATCATTTACACTGCCTTCAACGCAGAGTTCCGAAATGTCTTTCACAAACTTCTCTGCTGTCGAGCATGAGACCTGAGTTCTGAGATCTCTTTGACAAACTATTCATTGAGATAGAACAACAATTATCTTTATGGTTCAACCTGAGACCTGAATTCTAGAATGTTGCTCTGGGCCATGAGACCTGAATTAAATGATCTTTCACAAAACTCCTCGGTTGCTGGATGTGAGAGGGACTTCTTTACCCAAAGGGGTTTTCCTGGATTTAAGTGCTGGCCAAACGTGAGGTTGTCAAAATGGATGAACAATACAGGGGACAACATGACAGGATTTGACTGATGCCTTAGTTGACATATTGTGAACTGAAAGACAGTGGCTCACTGTATCTGATGTTTCTACATTGAAGTTGATACTGTGCGAAATATTGCTTGGTTACAGAAGATGGTGAATACTGTTAATATCATAGCCCAAAGGCATAAAATATGTGAACAACGTGCACACTTAAGAACATCTAACTATTTGATATGTGAGTTTTGATCTCTCTCAGAATGAAATGTTGATGTTATGTACGGTTCTCAGTTTTGATTTAATAATGTGCAGGTTTTCTGTATTGGTATTGCATTTCATTTTCTTTCGAATTGACTTTGTCTCCATTTATCCTGAGGATTTGGGAGACTTTAGGGACATAGGGTGGCTCAAGAGGAACTTCAATTATACAGCAAACATAGTTAAATAAAAAATGCAAAAAAACACTCCATTTTCTATCTTGTGGATTACAGACATTGCCTGTAGATAATATTATGAACATTTACGCCACCAGAAGGGACAAATGACAGACTTCAGGGCCAACATTGTGGGAAGAACTATTCAAGATGATGTCATTTGTAAAGTTATACTACGACCTATTTTGACGAAAGTGCTGTGAATGTGACAAATGTAAACAACTCTCTTTGTCGTCGATGGAAAAATAATAAAACATGTTCCATATGATGATACTAAATGATACGTAGTGTGATACTTTACTATATGATGCGTATGATGATGCGTATGCCATATTTTCCCTACGTACGAAACTGAGAACACTAGTCGCAATCAGAGTTAAATCATTTCAGCCCAAATGACATAGATAAAAATCTATTTATCCATGTCACTGAGAGCGATACGGAATGTTGGTCGATTCCCTCATCAAAAGCCACAGAAGACACTGCCATATTACACAACACAGGAAATGACCATTACATGTGAAATGATCCTTGTCTGTTATCTACAAGGGGGAGAGAGAAACTCAATCATGCAATTTCACCTCAAGCGTTAAGGCTTGAGTGCTGGGCTTAATGCGGTGTCTTTGCTGTGGCTGGTGGACACAGCTCTCACCCAGCTAGAGGAGCACATACACCCAGAGATAGGGAGCTGAGACTTGGACCAGTGAGTCATACTTAGTGACCAGCCACCATGTATGAAATCAATCCACGTAGATATGATCCACAGCCAGCCACCGACCACACTAGCAATCTTTCCCACAGCAGGCCTGAAAGCCAAGGCAGAGCAACAAGAGTGATAAATCACAGTTTGTCGTTTTAATCTCTGGCCATGCTATGATGACCTGTCACAAGGAAATGTGACTCTACTTAATTTGTATTTTATTTAACCTTTATTTAACTAGGCAAGTCAGTTAAGAGCAAATTCTAATTTACAATGAAGGCCTACCAAAAGGCAAAAGGTCTCCTGTGGGGACGGGGGATTAAAAACAAAAACAAATTAAATAAAATGATAGGACAAAACACACATCATGACAAGAGAGACAACACAACACTACATAAAGAGAGACCTTAGACAACAGCACAGCATGGTAGCAACACAAGATGACAACAAAATGGTAGCGACACAACATGGCAGCAGCACAACATGGTATCAGCACAACATGGTAACAGCACAAAACAGGGTGCAAACATTATTGGGCACAGACCACAGCACAAAGGGCAAGAAGGGAGACAACAATACATCATGCAAAGCAGCCACAACTGTCAGTAAGAGTGTCCATGATTTGAGTCTTTGAATGAAGAGATCTTTCACTGTCCAGTTTGAGTGTTTGTTGCAGTTCGTTCCAGTCGCTGAAAAGACGAGTGACCCAGGGATGTGTGCGCGTTGGGGACCTTTTATAGAAAAGTTTGTGGTCATACGCAAATCCTTAAAAACATATAGTGGGGAGAACAAGTATTTGATACACTGACGATTTTGCAGGTTTTCCTACTTACAAAGCATGTAGAGGTCTGTCATTTTTATCATAGGTACACTTCAACTGTGAGAGACGGAATCTAAAACAAAGATCCAGAAAATCACATTGTATGATTTTTAAGTAATTAATTTGCATTGTATTGCATGACACAAGTATTTGGTACATCAGAAAAGCAGAACTTAATATTTGGTACAGAAACCTTTGTTTGCAATTACAGAGATCATACGTTTCCTGTAGTTCTTGACCAGGTTTGCACACACTGCAGCAGGGATTTTGGCCCACTCCTCCATACAGACCTTCTCCAGATCCTTCAGGTTTCAGGGCTGTCGCTGGGCAATACAGACTTTCAGCTCCCTCCAAATATTTTCTATTGGGTTCAGGTCTGGAGACTGGCTAGGCCATTCCAGGACCTTGAGATGCTTCTTACAGAGCCACTCCTTAGTTGCCCTGGCTGTGTGTTTCGGGTCATTGTCATGCTGGAAGACCCAGCCACGACCCACCTTCAATGCTCTTACTGAGGGAGGGAGGTTGTTGGCCAAGATCTCGCGATACATGGCCCCATCCATCCTCCCCTCAATACGGTGCAGTCGTCCTGTCCCCTTTGCAGAAAAGCATCCCCAAAGAATGATGTTTCCACCTCCATGCTTCACGGTTGGGATGGTGTTCTTGGGGTTGTACTCATCCTTTTTCTTCCTCCAAACACGGTGGAGTTTAGACCAAAACGCTCTATTTTTGTCTCATCAGACCACATGACCTTCTCCCACTCCTCCTCTGTATCATCCAGATGGTCATTGGCAAACTTCAGACGGGCCTGGACATGCGCTGGCTTGAGCAGGGGGACCTTGCGTGCGCTGCAGGATTTTAATCCATGACGGCGTAGCTGTGTTACTGTGTTTTCTAATAATTGCCCCAACAGTTGTTGCCTTCTCACCAAGCTGCTTGCCTATTGTCCTGTAGCCCATCCCAGCATTGTGCAGGTCTACAATTTTATCCCTGATGTCCTTACACAGCTCTCTGGTCTTGGCCATTGTGGAGAGGTTGGTGTCTGTTTGGTTGAGTGTGTGGACAGGTGTCTTTTATACAGGTAACGAGTTCAAACAGGTGCAGTTAATACAGGTAATGAGTGGAGAACAGGAGGGCTTCTTAAAGAAAAACTAACAGGTCTGTGAGACACGGAATTCTTACTGGTTGGTAGGTGATCAAATACTTATGTCATGCAATAAAATGCAAATTAATTACTTAAAAATCATACAATGTGAATTTCTGGATTTTTGTTAGATTTTTTTTAGATTCCGTCTCTCACAGTTGAAGTGTACCTATGATAAAAATGACAGACCTCGACATGCTTTGCAAGTTAGGAAAACCTGCTAAACCGGCAGTGTATCAAATACTTGTTCTCCCCACTGTAGGTGCTGGGCAAATAAATGATACTAACACAGAACAAGAAGGGCCGCACACTGTTCAAGCTCCCAATTCACCGCCTTATTGACAACGTTTCCATCCAAAACGGAAACTCGTCAAGTCAAACACAGTGTTCACATCCCAAAATATGCACATTTCACCTCACATGACCGTTGCAGACATGACGCATAGTGGGTGCAACAAACATTTGTATATCTCTAATAATTAAATAACAATGAAATGGGTGCATGTAATGGTTCCAGAACATAATATATATTTACAAAATGACCAAGTGGGTAACCTGGAAGGCTAGACAAATCAAAGTGAAGTAACATATTCAGGTAAGAAATGGTCTGATATCAAACTCTTGATTCAGACCTGTAGGAGACATTGTACAAATATCTTCTCAATAATAAGGTTATCCCTCCTAGGATTCTAAACATGTTCGATGTCAATGTTGTGATGAGCCTCCATGAAATGCGCTGCCACGGGGTTTCTCAAATCCAAATCAAATCAAATCAAATCAAATTTTATTTGTCACATACACATGGTTAGCAGATGTTAATGCGAGTGTAGCGAAATGCTTGTGCTTCTAGTTCCGACAATGCAGTAATAACAAGTAATCTAACTAACAATTCCAAAACTACTGTCTTGTACACAGTGTAAGGGGATAAAGAATATGTACATAAGGATATATGAATGAGTGATGGTACAGAGCAGCATAGGCAAGATACAGTAGATGGTATCGAGTACAGTATGTACAAATGAGATGAGTATGTAAACAAAGTGGCATAGTTTAAAGTGGCTAGTGATACATGTATTACATAAGGATACAGTCGATGATATAGAGTACAGTATATACGTATGCATATGAGATGAATAATGTAGGGTAAGTAACATTATATAAGGTAGCATTGTTTAAAGTGGCTAGTGATATATTTACATAATTTCCCATCAATTCCCATTATTAAAGTGGCTGGAGTTGAGTCAGTGTCAGTGTGTTGGCAGCAGCCACTCAGTGTTAGTGGTGGCTGTTTAACAGTCTGATGGCCTTGAGATAGAAGCTGTTTTTCAGTCTCTCGGTCCCAGCTTTGATGCACCTGTACTGACCTCGCCTTCTGGATGATAGCGGGGTGAACAGGCAGTGGCTCGGGTGGTTGATGTCCTTGATGATCTTTATGGCCTTCCTGTGACATCGGGTGGTGTAGGTGTCCTGGAGGGCAGGTAGTTTGCCCCCGGTGATGCGTTGTGCAGACCTCACTACCCTCTGGAGAGCCTTACGGTTGAGGGCGGTGCAGTTGCCATACCAGGCGGTGATACAGCCCACCAGGATGCTCTCGATTGTGCATCTGTAGAAGTTTGTGAGTGCTTTTGGTGACAAGCCGAATTTCTTCAGCCTCCTGAGGTTGAAGAGGCGCTGCTGCGCCTTCTTCACGATGCTGTCTGTGTGAGTGGACCAATTCAGTTTGTCTGTGATGTGTATGCCGAGGAACTTAAAACTTGCTACCCTCTCCACCACTGTTCCATCGATGTGGATAGGGGGTGTTCCCTCTGCTGTTTCCTGAAGTCCACAATCATCTCATTAGTTTTGTTGACGTTGAGTGTGAGGTTATTTTCCTGACACCACACTCCGAGGGCCCTCACCTCCTCCCTGTAGGCCGTCTCGTCGTTGTTGGTAATCAAGCCTACCACTGTTGTGTCGTCCGCAAACTTGATGATTGAGTTGGAGGCGTGCGTGGCCACGCAGTCGTGGGTGAACAGGGAGTACAGGAGAGGGCTCAGAACGCACCCTTGTGGGGCCCCAGTGTTGAGGATCAGCGGGGAGGAGATGTTGTTGCCTACCCTCACCACCTGGGGGCGGCCCGTCAGGAAGTCCAGTACCCAGTTGCACAGGGCGGGGTCGAGACCCAGGGTCTCGAGCTTGATGACGAGCTTGGAGGGTACTATGGTGTTGAATGCCGAGCTGTAGTCGATGAACAGCATTCTCACATAGGTATTCCTCTTGTCCAGATGGGTTAGGGCCGTGTGGAGTGCAATAGAGATTGCTTCGTCTGTGGACCTATTTGGGCGGTAAGCAAATTGGAGGGGGTCTAGGGTGTCAGGTAGGGTGGAGGTGATATGGTCCTTGACTAGTCTCTCAAAGCACTTCATGATGACGGATGTGAGTGCTACGGGGCGGTAGTCGTTTAGCTCAGTTACCTTAGCTTTCTTGGGAACAGGAACAATGGTGGCCCTCTTGAAGCATGTGGGAACAGCAGACTGGTATAGGGATTGATTGAATATGTCCGTAAACACACCGGCCAGCTGGTCTGCGCATGCTCTGAGGGCGCGGCTGGGGATGCCGTCTGGGCCTGCAGCCTTGCGAGGGTTAACACGTTTAAATGTCTTACTCACCTTGGCTGCAGTGAAGGAGAGACTGCACGTTGCAGGCCGTGTCAGTGGCACTGTATTGTCCTCAAAGCGGGCAAAAAAGTTATTTAGTCTGCCTGGGAGCAAGACATCCTGGTCCGTGACTGGGCTGGATTTCTTCCTGTAGTCTGTGATTGACTGTAGACCCTGCCACATGCCTCTTGTGTCTGAGCCGTTGAATTGATCAAGGGTCAAGGGTCCTGATATCCTGGTCAAGGGTCCTGATATCCTGGTCAAGGGTCCTGATATCCTGGTCAAGGGTCCTGATATGACTCCTGTGTTCTGCTATTCTTGTTTTCAGAGCTCATTTTGTTTTTGCTACATATCATAGACCACAAATACATTTGATCAGGTATATCACATTTTTTGGGGGTGGAACACGTAATGATGCCCTTAATCGTAATGGCCTTGCCCGTAAGCGGGTGATTGAACATTGTGCATTTGTTCGTGAAGTTACACTGCACCATCCACCACATCTATAGTTACCGTCCGGCACATTGTCTAGAAAGGTACTGCGCGGCACTGGTGGAAGATCAGACCTCACCACCGTTTCACTGATGTTGGGGGCGTGTCTGTATACTAGCCTCGGAGATTCCTTAAACGTCTTTTCCAGTTGTGGATCAGTGCTCAAGATGTACCAGTGTTTTTTTTAATGATGCGGTCGAACTATCTACCAAGTGGGGAGTACTGAAGGAAGCATTGAACGCGTTGGTCAGGAGGGCGGAGAGGTTTGGGCGTGAGGCTGTCATCCTGGGTTATATTTTCATAACATTCCCTTGCGTCGTGCAGCCATTCCTCTGGGTAACCCCGCTGTCTGAAACGCTCATCCAGATGGTCGGTTTATTTGACATAGTCACTCTATGTACTGCAAATCCTACGTATGCGACTGTATTGGCAAATGGGGAAGTAGGGTGGAACCCTCTTTTTTAGGGGTGTAGGGTGGAAGCTGTCTCCGCGTAACAGGGAATTCCTGTCCGTCGGCTTCCAGTATAGATCCGTACATACAGATTGGCATAATTCGGTGCCATTTCAAATCTACAAAAGCAGAAATATCATCAGTCAATGAGCCAATGGAGGCCACGATCGGTCTCCCTGGTGGCTTATCCAGTAGTTTTGGGGGATTTCTGGTAATTTAGATGCTCCTGATTGGATAGTCTACTTTCAGGAACTCATATTCTTTTGCATAATGTCTCCACTTTCCATAGGAGACTTCAGCTTGCAGTGAATCTCAACTTTGAACAGTGGTGTGGGGTCACGTGACAATTTCTGATACAAATTTGTGTTGTTCAATTGTCCCCAGATCTCATTCACATAGTCATCACGGTTTAACAACACCACTATCAAAGTGGAATACTTTTTTTGAAACATCCAATGCTTGCCTCTGTTCTTTAGGGAGATTATTGTAGACTCTGTATTCTCGTTTCTTATTCAAAATCCCACAACACATCTTTTTCCACTAATCTGTATTATATTTCTAGGGAGAGATTTCTGTATATGGGCGGACAAAAAGTGGATTTAGCTCGAAAAGGGGACATTTAACAGAATGTGACTGGCAGAAATGGTGTTGTATGTGGAGGATGAGGGCTGCAGTAGATATCTCAGAGAGGGGGGAGTGAGGCCTAAGAGGGTTTTATAAATAAGCATCAACCAGTGGGTCTTGCAACGGGTATACAGAGAGTTTACAGAAGAGGATAGAGTGCAGTGATGTGTCCTATAAGGAGCATTGGTGGTAATGGTAAAGAACATCTAGTCGTTCGAGAGCATCCATACCTGCCGATCTATAAATTACATCTCCGTAATCTAGCATGGGTAGGATGGTCATCTGAATCAAGGTTAGTCTGGCAGCTGGGGTGAAAGAGGAGCGATTACGATATAGGAAACCAAATCTAGATTTAACTTTAGCCTGCAGCTTTGATATGTGCTGAGAGAAGATCAAACCAAGAGATGACGCCAATAGAGATGGTCGCCTCGCTTCAAGTCATTAGGAAACTATGCAGTATTTTTTTTTTTTATGTAATATTCACGGACACCGATGTCTTGTTTCCAGACAAACGAAACGCCTTCTTTGCCCGCTTTGAGGATAATACAGTGTAACAGACCCGGCCCGCTACCAAGGACTGTGGGCCCCCCCTCTCCTTCTCCATGGACGACATGAGAAAGACATTTAAACGTGTTAACCATCGCAAGGCTGCTGGCACAGACGGCATCCCTAGCCACATCCTCAGAACATGCGCAGACCAGCTGACTGGTGTGTTTACGGACATATTCAATCGCTCCCTATCCCAGTCTGCTGTCTCCACATGCTTCAAGATGGCCACTGTACCCAAGAAGGCAAAGATTACTGAACTAAATTACTATCGCCCCGTAGCACTCACTTCTGTCATCATGAAGTGCTTTGAGAGACTAGTCAAGGATCATATCACCTCCACCTTACCTGCTACCTGCTACCTGCCACCGTAGACCCACTTCAGTTTCCATACCACCCCAACAGGTCCACAGACGATGCAATCGCCATCACACTGCACACTGCCCTATCCCATCTGGACAAGAGGAATACCAACAGTTGAAGTCGGAAGTTTACATACACCTTAGCCAAATACATTTAAACTTAGTTTTTCACAATTCCTGACATTTAATCCTAGTAAATTCCCTGTCTTAGGTCAGTTAGGATCACCACTTTATTTTAAGAATGTCAAATGTCAGAATAATAGTAGAGAGAATGATTTATTTCAGCTTCTATTTCTTTCATCACATTCCCAGTGTGATGAAGTTTAAATTCACTAAATTAGTATTTGGGAGCATTGGCTTTAAATTGTTTCACTTGGGTCAAACGTTTCGGGTAGCCTTCCACAAGCTTCCCACAATAAGTTGGGTGAATTTTGGCCCATTCCTCCTGGCAGAGCTGGTGCAACTGAGTCAGGTTTGTAGGCCTCCTTGCTCGCACACGCTTTTTCAGTTCTGCCCACAATTTTTCTATGGGATTGAGGTTAGGGCTTTGTGATGGCCACTCCAATACCTTGACTTTGTTGTCCTTAAGCCATTTTGCCACAACTTTGAAGTATGCTTGGGGTCATTGTCCATTTGGAAGACCCATTTGCGACCAAGCTTTAACTTCCTGACTGATGTCTTGAGATGTTGATTCAACATATCCAAATAATTTTCCATCTATTTTGTGAAGTGCACCAGTCCCTCTTGCAGCAAAGCACCCCCACAACATGATGCTGCCACCCCTGTGCTTCACAGTTGGGATGGTATTTTTTTCCCCCCTTTTTTCTCCAAACATAATGATGGTCATTATGGCCAAACAGTTCTATTTTTGTTTCATCAGACCAGAGGACATTTCTCCAAAAAGTATGATCTTTGTTCCCATGTGCAGTTGCAAACCGTAGTCTGGCTTTTTTATGGCGGTTTTGGAGCAGTGGCTTCTTCTTTGCTGAGCGGCCTTTCGGGTTATGTCAACTCGTTTAACCGAGGATATAGATACTTTTGTACCCTTTTCCTCCAGCATCTTCACAAGGTCCTTTGCTGTTGTTCTGGG
This sequence comes from Oncorhynchus clarkii lewisi, assembly GCF_045791955.1. Classification (NCBI taxonomy): domain Eukaryota; kingdom Metazoa; phylum Chordata; class Actinopteri; order Salmoniformes; family Salmonidae; genus Oncorhynchus; species Oncorhynchus clarkii. The sequence continues at coordinate 8,832,301 of NC_092179.1, read as the reverse complement.
ATTGATTTGCACTCTTCGCACCTAAGTACTTTCATCTCTAGGAGACAGAACGCGTCTTCTCCCTGAGCGTTATGACGGCTGCGGAGTCCCATGGTGTTTATACTTGCGTACTATTGTTTGTTACAGATGAACGTGGTACCTTCGGGCGTTTGGAAACTGCTCCCGAGGATGAACCAGACTTGTGGAGGTCTACAATTTTCTTGGCTGATATCTTTTGATTTTACCATGATGTCAAGCAAAAAGCTACTGAGTTTGAAGGTAGGCCTTGAAATACATCCACAGGTACACCTCCAATTGACTCAAATTATGTCAATTAGCCTATCAGAAGCTTCTAAAGCCATGACATCATTTTCTGGAATTTCCAAGCTGTTTAAAGGCAGAGTCAACTTAGTGTATGTAAACCTCTGACCCACTGGAATTGTGATACAGTGAATTGTAAGTGAAATAATCTGTCTGTAAACAATTGTTGGAAAAATGTCCTAACCGACTTGCCAAATCTATAGTTTGTTAACAAGAAATTTGTGGAGTGGTTGAAAAACTAGTTTTAATGACTCCAACCTAAGTGTATGTAAACTTCCAACTTCACCTGTATGTAAGAATACTGTCCATTGACTACAGCTTAGCATTCAACACCATAGTACCCTCTAAGCTCATCTGGTGGTGAAGGTAGGAAACTCCACAAGGGTGCGTGTTCAGCACCCTCCTGTACTCTCTGTTCACCCATGACTGTGTGGCCATGCACGCCTCCAGCTCAATCATCAAGTTTGCAGTCGACACAACAGTAGTTGATTACCAACAAAAACGAGACAGCCTACAGGGAGGAGATGAGGACACCCGGAGTGTGGTGTCCGGAAAATAACCTCTCCCACAACGTCAACAAAACAAAGGAGATGATCGTGGACTTCAGGAAACAGCAGAGGGTCCACCCCCCTATCCACATCGACGAGACAGCAGTGGAGAAGGTGGAAAGTTTTAAGTTCCTCGGCGTACACATCACAAACTAACTGAAATGGTCCACCCACACAGACAGTGTAGTGAAGAATGCACAACAGCGCCTCTTCAATCTCAGGAGGCTGAAGAAATTTGACTTGTCACCTAAATCCCTCACAAACTTTTACAGATGCACAATTGAGAGCATCCTGTTGGGCTGTATCATCGCCTGGTGACTGAAAAACAGCTTTTATCTCAAGGCCATCAGACTGTTGACCAGCCATCACTAACACAGAGAGGCTGCTGCCTACATACAGACTCAAATCATTGGCCACTTTAAGAAATGGTTCACTAGTCCCTTTAAAGAATGCCACTTTAATAATGTTTACATATATACATTACTCATCTCATATGTATATACTGTATCTTATACCATCCATCTTGCCTATGCCGCTTGGTCATTGCTCATCCATATATTTATATGTACTTATTCTTATTCATCCCTTTAGATTTGTGTGTAGTAGGTAGTTGTTGTGGAATTACTAAATTACTTGTTAAATATTACTGCACTAGAGGCTAAAGCATTTAGCTAAACTCGCATTAACATCTGCTAACCATGTGTATGTGACAAATACAATATAATTTGACAGTGTACCGTCAAGCCATACTCCCAAGTACTTGTGACTACCTCAAGCTCTAAACCCTCAGAGGTAGTGATCACACCTGTGGGGAGAGGGGCATTCTTCTTACCAAACTACATGATCTTTGTTTTGGAGGTGTTCAGAACAAGCTAGGTTTGTTATTTTTTCTATATTTTTTCTCCTTTATTTAATTAGGCAAGTCAGTTAAGAACAAATTCTTATTTACAATGACGGCTTACCAAGCCAAAACCCGGATGATGTGATTCGAACCAGGGACTGAAATGACACCTCTTGCGCTTTAATGCAGTGCCTTTGACGCTGCGCCACTTGGGAGCAAGTAGTTAAGGGCAAGGAAAGATTGTTGGACACTAAGAAAAGCTTTGTTGTAGCGTGTTTAACACAAAATCCGGAGAGGGGCCAGCTGAGTATAAGACTGTATCATCTGCATATAAATGGATAATAGAGTGTCCTACTGCCTGAGCTATGTTGTTGATGTAAATTGAGAAGAGCTTGGGGCCTAGGATCGAGCCTTGGGGTACACCCTTGGTGACAGGCAGTGGCTGAGACAGCAGATGTTCTGACTTTCTACACTGCACTCTTTGAGAGAGTGTCACATGTGCTCCCTCTAGATTCACCAGGCCGCTCGTTATGGCGCACACCTGTCACCATTGTTACGTGCATCAGCGCATAATGACACTCACCTGGACTCCATCACCACCTTGAATATCTGCCATATATATGTCACTCCCTTTGGTTCCTTCCCAAGGCGTCATTGTTTCTGTTTCAGTTTCATGTCTGTGCGTTGTTCATGTTTCTTGTTTTGTATTATATTTTAATTTATTGATTAAATTATTCACTCCCTGAACTTGCTTCCCAGCGCACATGTTACAGAGAGGTAGTTAGCTAACCAGGCCAAAGACCCCTCACAGACACCAATACTCCTTAGCCGACCCTAAAGGCAAAGGCAGTCTGAGGGAAAATGGCCCACAAGTCTGTCGGACACCAGAGGTTTGCTAGAGTGTTATCGCACAAAAATACTCATAAATGGAAGGGATCACTGCCGCTACCTCGCTTTCCAACCAAGGTGCATGAATAGAGGAGCAAACTGAGGAACAGAGGTGATTCAGCAACTCTTGGAGAACAATTGAATAAAATAAAAAGGCTTCTTTATTGGTAAAAGTAGAACCAATGTGTTTCGGCTGTTGGCCATTTTAAAAACTGACAGAGGAGCTTTAAAGTACAGTATTTATCCTTTGACGACGGCATTGATAAATACTGTATCAAATCAAGGAAGGAATCCTATTATGTTCATTTTTAATGCTTGGTACATTACAGAGAGAATCTCTTCCATCTGGGGTCTTTGTCACTGACTAAATAAGACAGGGTATTGAACAGCGAAAATAGGTGAGAAAATCTATTCCGACCTGTTTAATCTGCTTCTCTCCAATCCCTCTTTATGCCTATTAACACTGCGTTTTGGAGAGCCCTACCTTTCAGTCTCCTTTCCTTTCAAGACCCGTGGCCCTCTTCAAATAGTCCAAAACTTTAATACATCACCAGGGCTTTGGTGTCGTCCATTTTCACCTTACTTAGATCCATCCATTCCATTCACATAAAAAAGTCATGTTCTATTATCCGAAACCATATATTCAATATGGAGGAACATTTTGAAAGTGAATTTCTTTCCAAAGAGGTTTTTCAAATATTCTCTTATTCTCACTCTCTATGTCAAACCCAAATAGACCATCAGTAAAATGATATACAGTATGATGCTGTCAGTGCACAACAGGAGAAGGGAATCAAAGTCAAGTTAACAGGGCCAAGCATGTACAGTTAGGCAGTCAGAGGGATTGAAGCCCAGCCGATTGAAGTCCAGAATGGTTGCACACATACAGAGAAGATGTAAACAGGGGAGTCGGAATGCCTCTCACAGCTGTTATAAATCAAAACCTCGGCCCTCAGCATCTAATGATAGAAATAATTCAGCCTACAGTATACATTTTGTAACTTCATGGGATTGGATGTTCAATGTAGAAAGCCGAAAGGGAAAATGGAATCAAAGTACAAGGATACAAGAATTCAAACTGTATCGATTTATATGTCAAACAAACTGGGCTGATATGTGATAAATGGAGGAGGAGAAGGGGGGGGGGGTCGACAGGAAGAGTAGGCCGTGTTTGGTTGTGGAGGAATGTGAAAAGGAAGGAAAAGTAATAACAAACAGTATGTATGGATTTTCTCAAAAGCTCAATGTCCTGTCTGTCTGTCTGTCCGGTTTCTGTATGTCCGTCCATCTGTCTGTCGTTCTGTGTCTGTCTTCCTGTCTCCCATCTTCAAGTTAAAAAGGTCATTTATTTTTTAAACTTGAAAACGATCACAGTATTCAGCAATTAACGTTTTTTTATGAAGTATTCTCTCTACTCACAGCTGGTGCTTAAAGCATTGGCATTCGTCCACACTGAAATTAACAGGAATGCATGAATGGACGGTGAAATAGATAGTTTAAATGAGCCCACAACTGGTTATTGTCATTAGTTAAAATGCGAAGCAAAAGCAATCTGTTCCTGGAAATAAACCTAGACGTTGTGAGACACGTACCGTACAAATTTTTACTTTAATTTAATTGAGAAGTAATTGCACAAGTTATTCTGAAACATGTAGATGAATGATTTTCATAGTTAAGTCAAGGAAGGCTGATTTAAGACCTGGGTACATTAACATTGGACTCTTGAGTGTCTGCTAACTCTTTTCAAACTTGTAACAAAGTGGCTTGCCAGTCTGTCACTGTGAAGCAGATGTTGCAACCAGCTCAACAACTTTGAGTATTATCAAAAAAAAGTATACTTGAAGGACTTTTGAAGCAATCCACAGCAATAGAAGCAATTTACGAGATGTCCCAGCTATGGGATAAAATGCTTTACATTGGAACTGTCACGCCCTGATCTGTTTTACCTGTCTTTGTGCTTGTTTCCACCCCCCTCCAGGTGTCGCCCATCTTCCCCATTATCCCCTGGGCACTTATACCTGTGTTCTCTGTTTGTCTGTTGCCAGTTCGTTTTGTTTCGTCAAGCTACCAGTGGTTTCCCCTCTGTTTCTGTCTCGCTATTGTTCCTGTTTTCTTGTTTTTCGAGGTTGTGACCTTTTCTGCCTGCCCTGACCCTGAACCTGCTTGCCGTCCTGTAACTTTGTCCCACTACTCTAGGTTACTGACCTCTGCTTGACCTGACCCTGAGCCTGCCTGCCGTCTTGTACCTTTGCCCCACTGCTCTGGGTTATCGACCCCAGCCTGCCTAGACCTGTCGTTTGCCTGCCCCTGTTGCTATAATAAACAATGTTATTTCAACACAGTCTGCATTTGGGTCTTACCTGAAATGTGATAGTAATGCTTTACGTTCAGGTTTAATAGCAGGGCATTTAATAGCCATCTCTGTGCCTGTCCTGGCTGGACTGTGGCCAAGGCTAAAGGACAGGACACTATGTTCTCACTACAAGGTCTGTTAACACAGTGAGGCTTTGTGCCCACTGCTTTCACACTGTTAAACTAAGAACTGCTGAGTGGGTTAAAGAGGGAGAGGTAGGCAGCTGTTTTCCCATTGATTCATGCTCCTCCTCATCCCTGGCTTTGTTAGAAAGACAATCCAATGTATTTCTCGCTCTACTCCTCCTGAAATACATCTGTGAGGATGGTGGAGCATTGCCTAAACCCTCTTAGAGTCTGTGAGGAGCATAGGGGGTGAGTCATATGCTCTGTCAAGCACCCCTCTATCTTAACTCCCTCCCTACTCCTGTTTTTCTCAATCTTCGGTTTAACAAAACACACCTATTTCATAGTTAAATCGTGTATTTTCCAGAGATCAAGTTGTACATGATGTACATTTAATGTACATGTACATTTAATCAGACTATGCAAGTCAATCACCACTGTCGAAGGCACAGCATCATCAACATCACAACCCTTGTTGGCGCCATGGCATTGGTCCACTGGGAGCTACAGTCAGTCAGTGATTACATCGGCATCATTTAACAAACTCCCTATAGACTGAATGGACAAACAACGGCTTAGTGACGTATCGAGCAGAACACAACCCCACTGCCGGGGGATCGTTATGCAACTGATCACTACCGTACTGTAACTCATGTCATCAATGTCATAAATGTCATAAAACATAAAATTGTAAGAACAGGATCATGTAAGGACACTGTTTTTACGTATCAGACAGGGCCCTTGAGTGTCGAGCCTGGGGCCTTCAAGAAGAAGCTCTGAAAATATGTGGAGTACTATAACTTAGGGAAGAGAAACGCGCCCTGGAGTTGTTATCAGCCTGGTTTTTGAAGCCACAACTGCAGGCAGACACTGGCAAGTTGGGGGAAACTTGAGTTTGTTGCTAGGTTACAGTATATATGTCAGGCACTGCAATCCTCTATGGAAAAGAGGTGCTGTGATTAAAAAGTTATAGTAATACAATTTTATGTCAAATGAGGTTGAGAGACAACTGAACCCTCTCAACAATTGCCGTGTAAGATGACAAAAATCCTATCAACCTCTTTGAACTTACACGTCAACGACTGAAAATAACTGGTAGGAAATTATCCAGACACAGGTAGCTGTGGTGTGGAAATATCGGTTGCATTTGAGGAACCAGCTGAATCATTAATGCCTTGAGCCTTATGGGCGGGGCCTTCCTTCAACACAATGTGTTGAGGGCAGAGAGGTTAGAAAAAAACCTTAATAAGCACACAGTAGACCACACATCACTCTCAGATTCATTGCCATAAAGAAGAACAGCAGCAACAACCAGCAAAAACCGGATGAACAGGGTTATAGAGGAAACCCCGAACACGGGAGATTCTTGACCGTACCTTTTCTGTCAGAGAGTAAAATATATATTACGGGTCTACCCCAGATCTAGGAGAGCAAATTATCATGCAGAGACACTGGTGTGACCTTTGGTTTGGCCACAGCTCCTCTCATCCCTGCAGCTCCATAATTAATGCAAGACTGACTGTATTTTCCCCTCACCGAGATATCGTGTTATCGCACACTTTGTTAAACGGTATTTCTGAAAGTTATGAAAGAGATTATAATGAAACGTTTTACTCTCAACTCTCACTAGAGTCACGTGCCTGATGTAATCATGTGTACAATTAATAAGGGGCCAAATACTACACTTTTGACTACTTTAATGCACTATTATATGAGTGAATTTGTCCAAATACTTATGACTTCTTCCAATGGGAGGAGTAAATGCATAAAGTGCTTTCATTTCTAAAAGGTAAAACAGATATGTATGAAAATACCCTTAAATAAAAGGTGACATTCTGTACTGTCGCCTCATATTAAACATTTTATTTCAAATCCCAAACATTTTGAAGTATAGAGCCAAATTTAAACATTTTAGCGTCAATTGTCCAAATAAACACTGAGGGGAGTGTAGTAGCAATGGCACATATTCATGAAAAAAGTATCGAACTTGAAAAGTCTACGGCAGAACTTCTATTCTTCTGACTCTGCAATAACAGCCCAGCGGACCCCAGAAGAGCGCATTTTTCCCTGAAAGTAAGAACATTGCTATCAAACCCTTCCGAAGTTCACTTAAAGAAGATGAAGGCCAGGTAAACAGAATGCATGCATGAAACAGTAGAGGCTTACAGGCAAAGTATTTCATCGCTAGACAGAGAAAACATACACCCCAAACACCCTTGAACTAAGTGGCACTTTTAGTGATACACTGAATGTCTGTATACTACCTCAAAAAAACATACACACTTATGTGTGAGTCTAACGTTGAGCAAGCAGATCAGAACTACTAAGGGATTCGGTCCACACTCAAACAAAATGATTCAATAGTCTTTGTTAAAGTTAAACACAAAACAGGCAGAGAAACATACGCTTCTTGAATTAATTTATTAACATTTTAAACCTTTATTTAACTAGGCAAGTCAGTTAAGAACAAATTCTCATTTACAATGATGGCCTACCCCGTCCAAACCCTTACCTGGACGATGCTGGGCCAATTGTGAGCCGCCCTAATGGGACTCCCAATCACAGCTGGTTGTGACACAGCCTGGGATCAAACCAGGGTCTGTAGTGACATCTCTAGCACTGAGATGCAGTGCCTTAGACCTCTGCGCCACTCGGGAGCCCAAAGGTTAAAAGTGGTTTCAAGGCCAAATTATATCTCCTGAACAACGTGTGTAACTCCAATATTCCAGCTAATCCTACACTGACATCAATACATGATTAATTGGAAAGTTTGAGTTATAAATGCATAATATCTCAAGTTATTATTCAACCCCTGAGGTAAAATATTTAAAGATTGATCCACCCTGGTGCAACAGTTGGCTGAGCTGACAGTGAATAAACGCAGACGTGATGAAATTCCACACTGAGCATCATCATGCACATGGCTGATGTGTGGGACCTGTCCCCTACACATTCTGAAACCGTGTTTTTGTCCATCCCAGTTTTATCATTGGAATGTGATTACAAAACAGGCAACGGCGCGCTTTAGGACCATGCGGAAGCCTCTGAGCGGTCGGGAAGGCCGTTTGGAGTGTTTATCTGACTGGATAAAAAATATATATAGTAAGAGTCAAAAGTTTGGACACACCGACTCATTCAAGGGTTTCTCTTTATCTGAAGCAGCACTTCATCACTCTCCCTGGTCAAATAGTCCTTACACAGCCTGGAGATGTGTTTTGGTTCATTGTCCTGTTGAAAAACAAATGATAAACAAAGCGGGATGGCGTATCGCTGCAGAATGCTGTGGTAGCCATGCTGGTTAAGTGTGCCTTGAATTCTAAATACATTACGGACATTGTCACCAACAAAGCACCCCCACACCATCACACCTCCTCCTCGATCCTTCACGGTGGGAACCACACATGCGGATATCATCCATTCACCTACTCTGCGTCTCACAAAGACACGACGGTTGGAACCAAAAAACTCAAATTTGAACTGATAAGACCAAAGGACAGATTTCCACCGATCTAATGTCCATTGCTCGTGTTTCTTGGCCCAAACAAGTCTCTTCTTATTATTGATGTCCTTTAGTAGTAGTTGCTTTGCAGCAATTTGACCATAAAGGCTTGATTCACGCAGTCTCCTCTGACAGTTGATGTGTCTGCTACTTGAACTCTGTGAAGCATTTTTTGGCCTGCAATTTCTGAGGCTGGTAACTAATTTTTTTCTCTCCCTTTTTCTCCCCAATTTCGTGATATCCAATTGGTAGTTAGTCTGCAACTCCCGTATGGACGCGGTAGAGGGGAAGGTCGGACGCTCTTGAACAAAGCACACCTGTTAATTGAAATGCATTCCAGGTGACTACCTCATGAAGTTGGTTGAGAGAATGCCAAGAGTGTGCAAAACTGTCATCAAGGCAAAGGATGGCTACTTTGAAGAATCTCAAATATAAAATATATATATATTTTTTAACACTTTTTTGGTTACTACATGATTCCATATGTGTCATTTCATAGTTTTTATATATATATATATACTGTATATGTCGCCCTCACTTCTCACTTCTAAAACCAAAGTTGCGCCCCTGGTTTGAATCAAGGCTATTTGTAAAATAAGAGTCTGATCTGAGGAGCGCTGTAAAAAAATGCGGCCTCCACTCGGATTCCAAATTACAGTGTATGAAGACTGATTTCCCTTCAGACCGTTGCACTGCGTTTCATCAAGTGGAGCCGTGACGACAGCTTTCATTCCGATGATTGATTGTACAAAAAACATCACCCTATGAGTGCTATACAACAATATATCATTCACCAATCACTACTCTTGAGAGATAGTAAAATGAATGGTTTGAAAACAAAAACAGGCCATTAATTATCATTTAAAAAGGATCCCAATGCAGAGATGAGCCTAGTTTACAGACTCGTTTCTCTCCCTCTGTCTCTCTCGCAAACTCTCTGAGAGAAATGTTCCGCCTGGGCCTCGGGTAGCCGTGTATGACGTAGCTATCGCATGACTCCAGTGTATGACGTTGTGTTTTTTAAAGTGACACCTCTCTCCCACCGACGAGTGTGCCGAGACTATTTGTGGAGCGCTAATGATGTTCCCCACCTGTCTGCTGAGAAACTAAAGGTGCTAATCTGACAGACACAAAGTGTCAAGAGGATAAAACAGGGGAGAAAAGAGAGAGGGAGGGAGGGAAATAAATGGAAAGAGGGGGAGTGAGAGAGAGATAAGTAAGCCGCAAAACTTTCAGAACATTTTGAAAACAGGAAAGGAGCACACTAGGTGAGGACACACACATCACATTTTTCTCTCTCTCTCTCACACACATACCACAAACACGCCACTAAAGATATATTCTGTGTGAAACAGATCTGTGTGTTTCATTAGCATCTAAAAATGACGCTCTCAGAATGTACATGACATCAATCGCATGTTCTTCAACACCTCTCCTGTTCTATTCACAAAATAACTCCCCTTCATTCCCAACAGAAGGTGTTAATGCATAATAACATGAGGTAATTTACACCTCTACACTAGTGGCCAACTCAGCGGAAGGGAACACAAAATCAGACCACAATAAATGCAGCTTGGACAATAACTTGGGGTTTTATGTCAGGCTCTTGTGATAATTTCAGGGAAGCTACATCAGGAGACTAGAGATTCATTAACATATTCCAGACTACTGCTGGCCCAGAAGCTCTGTTTAATTGTCGTGACATCTAGCCCTGAGCCTGAGAAAGGTCAATGGATGAGAACAATGGCAGAACGGTCACCAGGCATAGAATCAGGTGAAGTGGAGAAATTGGCCTTTAAACAGGAGGAGGGAAAACGAGATAGAGAACGAGTAAGTAAAGAGTGCAAAGGTGGGATATAGATAGTTTTCTAGAGAGAGAGTGAGACGGACATACAGACTGACAGAGTGATAGAGAAATGGGCACACAAAGGGAGGGAGGGAGATGAGAGAGAGAGAGAGAGAGAGAGAGAGAGAGAGAGAGAGAGAGAGAGAGAGAGAGAGAGAGAGAGAGAGAGAGAGAGAGAGAGAGAGACAAAAATAAGAGACAAACAGGATCTGCGTTCACATCACAGAGGACTTGACATGGACCAACAACACCACCACTCTTGTCAACAGGGTCTCTACTTCCTAAGGCGGCTGAAGAAATTCGGCATGCCATCCCAGGTCCTCTCCAAATACTACCGCTGCACCATCGAGAGCGTCCCGACCGGTTGCATCACGGCGTGGTACGGGAATTGCTCTGTCAATGATCGCAAGGCCCTCCAGCGGGTGGTGAAGATGGCCCAGTACATCCCTGGGACCGTGCCCCCCCACCCATCAAGGACATCTACTCAAAATGGTGCCTGGGGAATGCCCACAGCATCACCATTGACCCCAAACACCCTAGCCACGAGCTGCTCACTCCCTTACTGTCGGGAAGATGGTATCGGAGCATGACGTCTGATACCAACAGGCTCAGAGACAGTTTCTATCTACAAACCATTGGTCTGCTGAACAATTGAATTGGACTGACCAACTGCACTGACACTCCGAAAGCATTCCACAGGGAAGCTGGCCCATGTTGACTCCAATGCTTCCTACAGTTGTGTCAAGTTGGCTGGATGTCCTTTGGGTGGTGGACCATTCTTGATACACACGGGAAACTGTTGAGCGTGAAAAACCCTGCAGCATTGCAGTTCTTGACACAAATCGGCACCTACTACCATACCCGTTTTAAAGGCACTTAAATATTTTGTTTTGCACATTCACCCTCTGAATAGCACACATACACAACACATGTCTCAACTGGAAAGTGCAGGTGGTCTTAATGTTTTGCATAGTCAGTATATATAACATTCATGCGACACACACATCATAACTGCTGCTACCAGATTTTTATTGATTGCTAAAAACTGCACAATTTAAACACTTGCTCCCCAATCCCTCTTCCCAAAAACACATATAAATATTGAACTATAAATTCTGCCTTCCTGTATTATACTTATGCTAAATTATATTATTCTATTCTACTGAGCCATTTACCTTATGTTCGTATTCTTATCTTGTATTATTTCTTATTGTTTGTCGAGAAGGAACCTGCAAGTAAGCATTTCGTTGGATGTTTGTATACCATGTGAATCCCGTTTATACGACTAATAAAACTTTAAATATTTAGACGAAAGGATGATACTATTCTTTCATTCTTTCATTTATTTATTTTTGCCCTTTTTTCTCCCCAATTGGTAGTAGTTACAGTCTTGTAACTCGCTGCAACTCCCGTACGGACTCGGGAGAGGGCGAAGGTCGAGAGCCATGCGTCCTCTTGAAACACAATCCAACCTAGCCACACTGCTTCTTGACACAATGCCCATCCAACCCGGAAGCCACCTGCACCAATGTGTCGGAGGAAACACCGTACACCTGGCGACCTGGTCAGCATGCACTGTGCCCGACCTGCCACAGGAGTCGCTAGTGCGCAATGAAGCCACACTGCTTCTTGACACAATGCCCATCCAACCCGGAAGCCACCCGCACCAATGTGTCGGAGGAAACACCGTACACCTGGCGACCTGGTCAGCATGCACTGTGCCCGACCTGCCACAGGAGTCGCTAGTGCGCGATGAGACAAGGATATCCCTGCCGGCCAAACCCTCCCTAACCCGGTAGACACTGGGCCAATTGTGCACCGCCCCATGGGCCTCCCGGCCTCGACAGAGCCTGGGCTCAAACCTGGAATCTCTGGTGGCACAGCTAGCACTGCAATGCAGTGCCTTAGACCACTGCGCCACCCGGGAGGCTCGATACTATACTTTCTATACAAAATATTCAGTTTCAACTTGTGTTGAGGTTTTTCAACTACATTCTTCCATGCTTCAGGAGTGAAAATAAAAGGAGACTCACTCTTCTGTATTATTCAAATTGCATAAGTTAAATTAAACCGTGGAGTCTGTGGGAGCTCAGATATATAAGGCTTTAAACGACACGATCAGGACACAAACATGTGCATGTCATCGTCATTACATGTTACACAATGTATATTCTGTATTCACACATCAATCAATCAAAAACATACACCACAACAAAGCATCATACATTTTTTCAATTCCCTATTTCTACATGGATACCCCTCAAGGCTTTCCTTTAATTTCATGCGCATGAACTGGAGCAAAGGCAAAAGGCAGGCCTTGCTCTTGCCCTTATCCCAGTAAGACCATGCCTTGGCTACAGGGAGAGAGACAATGTTCTGTTTAATCTGAGCGTATCCAGCCTTGCGGCTAGCCAGTCTGCTGCCTCTCGATTAGCAAGGTCGCAGAGCAACATCACCAGGACTCCACTGCAGGGGGGTTTATCGTTGCCACGCAGCCAGAGTCACAAGGCCTTTTGTTTGGGGTTGAGAGAGGTTTGGTTTTAGCCTACGGACTGAAGGAACTAAATGAGAGCCTGCGAGAAGAACAAAACTGCCTGCCTAAGGCGATACATCATGGGTTGTCAGTTGGTCTTTGGCGTGGGCAGATGGTGGTTGGTCTTGTGAATATTTGGAGCTTTACTGTATGTGGGAAGATGGAGGTTGACACGGGAGTACACTAGAGCAATGGTGGTGTCACCACAGCCAAGCATCACCTTTCTCTTCCTTTTATGTTGTTTGCATAGTGGGGCATGCAGAGGCTATAGACTGCCACTTGCTTCAGACAACTGCTAAAGATGCTGATAACAAAAACAATTTGCAGAGCCTTCCACACAATGCTTCTGACAAAGTTGACATTGACAGCTCCCACAGAGGGAGGATACATTCACAACCTCCACAACACTGCCACCCTCAGGTCAAAAACAGGAACTGCACCTTTTAAAGAGCGCAATGGGGCTTACTGAGATGTCCCAACAAAAATATAAACTCAACATGCAACAATTTCAACGATTTTACTGAGTTACAGTTCTTGTAAGGAAATCAGTCAATTAAAAATAAATACAGTGGCAAGAAAAGGTATGTGAACCCTTCGCATTAATTGGTCATCAAATTTGACCTGATCTTCATCTAGGTCACAACAATAGACAAACACAGTCTGCTTAAAACTTGAAACACACAAACAATTATACGTTTTCATGTCTTTATTGAACCCACCATGTAAACATTCACTGTGCAGGGTGGGAAAAGTATGTGAACCCTTGGATTTAATAACTGGTTGACCCTCCTTTGGCAGCAGTAACCTCAACCAAATGTTTTCTGTGGTTGCGGATCAGACCACTCCAGAAGGGGTATTTTCTTCTGTTGAAGCCATTCTGTTGTTAATTTACTTCTAAGTTTTGGGTCATTGTCCTGTTGCATCACCCAACTTCTGTTGAGCTTCAAATGGGGGACAGATAGTCTAACATTCTCCTGCAAAATGTCTTGATAAACCACTTTTCCGTCGATGATAGCAAGCTGTCCAGGCCCTGAGGCAGCCCCAAACCATGATGCTCCCTCCACCATACTTTACAGTTTGGATGAGGTTTTGATGTTGGTGTGCTGTGCCTTTTTTTTCTCCACACATAGTATTGTGTGTTCCTTCCAAACAACTCAACTGTAGTTTCATCTGTCCACAGAATATTTTGTCAGTAGCACTGTGGAACATCCAGGTGCACTTTTGCAAACTTCAGACGTGCAGCAAAAGTGTTTTTTGGAAGCAGTGACTTCTTCCGTAGTGTCCTCCCATGAACACCATTCTTGTTTAGTGTTTAACGTATCGTAGACCCGTCAACATGGATGTTAGCATGTTCCAGAGATTTCTGTAAATCTTAAGCTGACACTCTAGAATTCCTCTTAACCTCATTGAGCATCCTGCGCTGTGCTCTTGCAGTCATCTTTGCAGGATGGCCACTCCTAGGGAGAGTAGCAACAGTGCTGAACTTTCTCCATTTATTTTACAATTTGTCTTACCTTGGACTGATAAACATCAAGGCTTTTAGAGACCCTTTCCAGATTTATGCAAGTCAACAAATCTTAATCTTAGGTCTTCTGAGATCTATTTTGTTTGAGGCATGGTTCACATCAGGCAATGCTTCTTGTGAATAGCAAACTCAAATTTTGTGAGTTTTTTTTATAGGATAAGGCAGCTCTAACCAACATCTCCAATATCGTCTCACTGATCGGACTCCAGGTTAGCTGAATCCTAACTTCAATTAGCTTTTGGAGAAGTCATTAGCCTATGGGTTCACATACTTTTCCCAACCCTCTAATGTTTAAATTATGTATTCAATACAGACAAGAAAAATACAATTATTTGTGTGTTATTAGTTTAAGCACACTGTATTTGTCTATTGTTGTGACTCAGATGAAGATCAGATCAAATTTATGCAGAAATCCAGGTAATTCCAAAGGGTTCACATACTTTTCTTGCCACTGTAAATTAGGCCCTAATCTATGGATTTCACAAGACTGGGCAGGAGTGCAGCCATGGATGGGCCTGGGAGTGTATAGGGCTCACCCACTGAGGTGAGGCCCAGCCAATCAGAATGAGTTTTTCTCCACAAAAGGGATTTATTACAAATCAAAATACTCCTTAGTTTCCTCAGCTGTCCGGGTGGCTGGTCTGAGACGATCACACAGGTGAAATAGCTGGATGTGGATGTCCTGGGCTCGATGGTTTCACGTGGTCTGTGGTTATGACGTACTGACAAATTCTCTAAAATGATGTTGGAGACGGCTTATGGTAGAGAAATGAACATTAAATTCTCTGGCAACAGCTCTGGTGGACATTCCCTAAGTCAGCATGACAGTTGCAAGCCCCCTCAAAACTTGAGACATCTGTGGCATTGTGTTGTGTGACAAAACTGTATTTTAGAGTGGCCTTTAATTGTCCCCAGCACCAGGTGCACCTGTGTAATGATAATGCTGTTTAATCAGATTCTTGATATCTGTTAAGTGGTTAGGTTATCTTGGCAAAGGAGAAATGTTCACGAACTGGGATGTAAACAAATTTGTGCACAACATTTGAGAGAAATATGCTTTAATCCGCGTGGAAAAATTCTGGAATCTTTTATTTTAGCTCATGAAACATGGGACCAACACTTTACATGTTGCGTTTATATTTTTGTTCAGTATATATATATGTTCAAACAGACAAACAAACAAAAGCAGCTTATTTAGGACAAACTCGTCAAATCAACCCTTTAAAAGTAGTTTAACATGAGGGAGCACCAAGGTCAGAATCTGCAAAGCCAATTTCCTTATTGCATGGTAACAAGTGGCCAATGCTGTTTCGGAAAGAATTAAGCTGTTAACTTTGTAAAACAATAATACCATCTTTGTTGTGTGGTTATATAAATACTTCAAAGTGCGTACATATTATTTGAAAGTGATAATAACATTGCTCAACAGGCACATGCTGAATTTCCCAAAAGTAGCCCGAAATGGGTATTATGGAATATATTGCAATCGAGTCACAAGATGCCCTCAGTGGCTGAGAAAGACCTATCACTGAACACATTGATCCTGTGTAAAAGCCCATGGCTAATCATGTTCATTTAACCTTGTAAGTGTGGGAGGCCCATAAGGTGACCACCCACTGCGCACACCAGGTAATTTCAACGTGGATAATTGGTTAATATTTGATTGAGACGTTGATCAATGAGATTACAAGCGACCTTCACCCACTCAAAAAGACAGCCAAAAGTTCCGTTGAATTTTCAATGTGTCATCGCTAAGCTTTCAATCATCTAAAAGCACAACCACATTCCAATGGAAAAACAATGTCCGATTTGTCGGTTTAGTTGTCCCCCAAATGTCTATCACTGCGCTTTCAACCATTCAAAAGCACAGAAAAGTTTAAATGGTGGTAAAATGTTGATGATATTTTGTTTATTTACACAACAGATTAATGCTATTAGTATGCTTCATCTAATAGCAGAACCAAAAAAAACTGGATAGCAGTTGAGATTACATTAAAAGTTAGTGTGGCGACCTATGCATGCACACTTCATATAATTACATAAGAAGACATTTATAGTTACGGTAACCTCAAAATGGATGTGTTACTCATTTTAAGGTTGAACGTTACATTAGTTTGTAATAGCCGTACCTTTAAGGCTATTTACTGAATTATTTTCATTGAACCTTTATTTAAAAGTCAGTTAAGAACAAATTCTTATTTACAATGGCAGCCTAGGAACAGTGGATTAACTGCCTGGTTCAGGGGCAGAACGACAGATTTTTACCTTGACAATGCAACCAAATATCAACATTTAAAGGATATTTATCTCCTGCTTTAGATAATTCCATCTGTGCCACTGACTTAGTCTGGCTTTAAACGCAATTTGTCTACAAATTAATAATTGATATGTTGGATTCACATTTCCATCTCAACAAAAAATACACATTAAAGAATAGGTCTAAATGAAATTAAACTTTATTTAAAGTGCATTTAAAGTTTGATTGGATTAAATCCTATTCTTTAACCTCTATGGGATATATATATTGTTTTCTTTGTATTATCTTTTACCAGATCTAATGTGTTGTATTCTCCTACATTCATTTCACATTTCCACAAACTTAAAAGTGTTTCCTTTCAAATGGTATCAAAAATATGCATATCCTTGCTTTAGGTTCTGAGCTACAGGCAATTAGATTTGGGTATGTCATTTTAGGCGAAGGGTCCTTAGATTGGTGGTTGAGATGGAGACGTGAATCGAATATAGCAATTATTAATGAGTAAATTGGAATTAAAGACAGTTCCATCTGTGCCCCTGACATAGTCTTCCTTAAAATGTTGATATCCGGTTGCGTTGACAACCAAACACAATTCAATACATTTGAAATGAACCTGAGGTTGAAACCCTAGGCTTATTGTGTTGTCTATTTGTAGTTGAATTCTGAATTGATACAATGGCTGTTATGTAGGCCTAAATAGCATGACCCCCCCCCCCCCCCCCCCCAAAAAAAAACATACAAAATAATTTAGCTTTTGTCTCTCTGTGTTTCATAAATTTGGCCTCCGTTGATGAAAACAAGATAAAATATTAGCCAATCAGCATTGAGCTAAATTGAGTGAGCTCAGCTGTGAATGCTCCCGGGGCACCAAAAATAAGTGCCAAGGGAAACAATTCACATCACAAGCCAAAGATCATTATTGACGGAAAAAATCTTGAATTGTTGCATCTCGTTGTGTTGTTGTCCTCCGGTGGCTAGCTAGCTAAAATCGTTCTTTCCTAAATTAGCCATGGTTGGAGATAGAGACTTAGACTTAAATCTCCATACTGGCCATTGATTATAACAGCGATTCTGATCCAACCATAAATTCATACATTGTGCCCCATGGCCTGAGAGGATGGAAGTTCAACATGTAGCTAGATGTAGTATACTAAGGTTAACTAGCTGGTCTAGCATGGTCGTTGCCCATGAAAGGAAGTTAGGCTAGAGTGCAAGTATTTTAGCCAGGTAGCCAACGACAACAACAACTAAAAGCATGTACTGTATAACAGAGTCATAGACCGTTTAGGCAACATGAAAGAGGAGGATGGCATTGGCATTTCTCTACAAGTAGAGTGAGTCAACATGTTTTTCTACTTGCACACGCACACACACACACACACACACACACACACACACACACACACACACACACACACACACACACACACACACACACACACACACACACACACACACACACACACACAGAAATCAATACCGCCATCATATTTAGCTTACGTTGATTGGATTAAATCGTTTTTGGTATGTCACTGTATTAGACTAATCATACAGTGCATTCGGAAAGTATTCAGACCCGTTGACTTTTCCCACATTTTGTTACGTTACAGCCCAATGGTCCCTCTGACAGAGCTCCAGAGTTCCTCTGTGGAGATGGGAGAACTTTCCCTGCAGAACTCCACCAATCAGGCCTTTATGGTAGAGTGGCCAGGTGGAAGCCACTCCTCAGTAAAAGGCACATGGCAGCCCTCTTGGAGTTTGCCAAAAGGCACTTAAAGGACTCTCAGACCATGAGAAACAAGATACTCTGGTCTGATGAAACAAGATTGAACTCTTTGGCCTGAAAGCCAAGGAAACCTGTCACTCTCCCTTCGGTGAAGCATGGTGGTGGCAGCATCATACTGTGGCGCTGTTTTACAGCGGCAGGGACTGGGAGACTAGTCAGGATCAAGGGAAAGATGAACGGAGCAAAGTACAGAGATATCCTTGATGAAAACCTGCTCCAGAGCACTCAAGATCTCAGACTGGGGTGAAGGTTCACTTTCCAACAGGACAACGACCCTAAGCACACAGCCAAGACAACGCAGGAGTTGCTTCGAGACAAGTCTATGAATGTCCTTGAGGGGCCCAGCCAGGGCCCGGACCTGAACCCGATTGAACATCTCTGGAGAGACCTGAGAATAGCAGTGCAGCGACGCTCCCCATACAACCTGACAGAGCTTGAGAGGATCTGTAGAGAAGAATGGGAGAAACTCCCCAAATACAGGTGTGCCAAGCGTGTAGCGTCATAACCAAGAAGACCTGAGGGTGTAATCGCTGCCAAAGGTGCTTCAACAAAGTACTGAGTAAAGGGTCTGAATAATTATGTCAATGTATTTCAGTTGTTTGTTTTTTAATAAATGTGCAAACATTTCAAAAATCCAGTTTTTGCTTTGTCATGATGGTGTATTGTGGGTAGATTGATGAGGAAAAATAACAATGTAATACATGTTTGAATAAGGCTGTAAAGTAACAATATGTGGAAAAAGTCAAGGGGTCTGAATACTTTCCAAATGCATTGTAGGCTATTATATTATGTTGGAATGTTGAAGTTGAAATGGTGCTGGAACAGTGGAGGCAGCTTCTGTTTTCTTTGCGACTTGTGGTAAATCAATGGCTCTAAATCAATACTTGTAAATCAATAGTTGCTTAGCAGTCCGAAAATGTCAAAAACATTACCTTACGTGACTATGCTATAGGTCACAAGCTGTTTGTTACATGCAATGTTTTGTGAGCTTCACCAGATAGATGTTGTTCTCCGGTTTTGTAATGAAACAAATGTGTGGTTGAATTTATTCTGCCACTTTGTCTTCTTATTGTCTCGGCCTTAGACCTATATGTCACGGTGTCAAGGTATATACGAACTAACAGGTTATAAAGCAAACAACGCAATTATCACAACACATACAGTGGGGAGAACAAGTATTTGATACATTGCCGGTTTTGCAGGTTTTCCCACTTACAAAGCATGTAGAGGTCTGTAATTTTTATCATAGGTACACTTCAACTGTGAGAGACGGGATCTAAAACAAAAATCCAGAAAATCACATTGTATGATTTTTAAGTAATTCATTTGCATTTTATTGCATGACATAAGTATTTGATCACCTACCAACCAGTAAGAATTCCGGCTCTCGCAAACCTGTTTGTTTTTCTTTAAGAAGCCCTCCTGTTCTCCACTCATTACCTGAATTAACTGCACCTGTTTGAACTCATTACCTGTATAAAAGACACCTGTCCACACACTCAATCAAACAGACTCCAACCTCTCCACAATGGCCAAGACCAGAGAGCTGTGTAATGACATCAGGGATAAAATTGTAGACCTGCACAAGGCTGAGATGGACTACAGGACAATAGGCAAGCAGTTTGGTGAGAAGGCAACAACTGTTGGCGCAATTATTAGAAAATGGAAGAAGCTCAAGATGCCGGTCAATCACCCTCGGTCTGGGGCTCCATGCAAGATCTCACCTCGTGGGGCATCAATGATCATGAGGAAGATGAGGGATCAGCCCAGAACCCCATGGGTTGTGCCGTGGCGGAGATCTTTGTGGGCTATACTCTGCCTTGTCTCAGGATGGTAAGTTGGTGGTTGAAGATATCCCTCTAGTGGTGTGGGGGCTGTGCTTTGGCAAAGTGGGTGGGGTTATATCCTTCCTGTTTGGCCCTGTCCGGGGGTGTCATCGGATGGGGCCACAGTGTCTCCTGATCCCTCCTGTCTCAGCCTCCATTATTTATGCTGCAGTAGTTTATGTGTCAGGGGGCTAGGGTCAGTTTGTTATATCTAGAGTACTTCTCCTGTCCTATCCGGTGTCCTGTGTGAATTTAAGTATGCTCTCTCTAATTCTCTCTTTCTCTCTTTCTTTCTCTCTCTCTGAGGACCTGAGTCCTAGGACCATGCCTCAGGACTACCTGACATGATGACTCCTTGCTGTCCCCAGTCCACCTGGCCGTGCTGCTGCTCCAGTTTCAACTGTTCTGCCAGTGATTATTATTATTTGACCATGCTGGTCATTTATGAACATTTGAACATCTTGGCCATGTTCTGTTATAATCTCCACCCGGCACAGCCAGAAGAGGACTGGCCACCCCACATAGTTCCTCTCTAGGTTTTGGCCTTTCTAGGGAGTTTTTCCTTGCCCCCGTGCTTCTACACCTGCATTGCTTGCTGTTTGGGGTTTTAGGCTGGGTTTCTGTACAGCACATTGAGATATCAGCTGATGTACGAAGGGCTATATAAATACATTTGATTTGGTTTGATTTGAACTACACGGCAGGACCTGGTCAATGACCTGAAGAGAGCTGGGACCACAGTCTCAAAGAAAACCATTAGTAACACACTACGCTGTCATGGATTAAAATCCTGCAGCACACGCAAGGTCCCCCTGCTCAAGCCAGCTCATGTCCAGGCCGTCTGAAGTTTGCCAATGACCATCTGGATGATCCAGAGGAGGAGTGGGAGAAGGTCATGTGGTTTGATGAGACAAAAATATAGTTTTTTGGTCTCAAATCCTCTCGCCGTGTTTGGAGAAAGAAGAAGGATGAGTACAACCCCAAGAACACCATCCCAACCGTGAAGCATGGAGGTGGAAACCTCATTCTTTGGGGATGCTTTTCTGCAAAGGGGACAGGACGACTGCACCGTATTGAGGGGAGGATGGATGGGGCCATGTATCGCGAGATCTTGGCCAACAACCTCCTTCCCTCAGTAAGAGCATTGAAGATAGGTCGTTGCTGGGTCTTCCAGCATTACAACGACCCAAAACACACAGCCAGGGCAACTAAGGAGTGGCTCCGTAAGAAGCATCTCAAGGTCCTGGAGTGGCCTAGCCAGTCTCCAGACCTGAACCCAATAGAAAATATTTTGAGGGAGCTGAAAGTCCGTATTGCCCAGTGACAGCCCTGAAACATGAAGGATCTGGACATGGTCTGTATGGAGTAGTGGGCCAAAATCCCTGCTGCAGTGTGTGCAAAACTGGTCAAGAACTACAGGAAACGTATGATCTCTGTAATTGCAAACAAAGGTTTCTCTACCAAATATTAAGTTCTGCTTTTCTGATGTACCAAATACTTATGTCATGCAATAAAATGCAAATTAATTACTTAAATCATACAATGTGATTTTCTGGATTTTTGTTTTAGATTCCGTCTCTCACAGTTGAAGAGTACCTATGATAAAAACAGACCTCTACATGCTTTGTAAGTAGGAAAACCTGCGAAATCGGCAGTGTATCAAATACTTGTTCTCCCCACTGTAGGTTGTAATATGCCTTTCTTTTCTGGATTGCCTTCCCCTGTGATTTTACCCATGCACTGCTGCTGATAGAGACGTGTCTAATCCACAATAGCTGCTAATCAGCACTGCAGTAAGAGACCCTAAGCCTATTAACTTGCTGCAACAAGGCAGGAGCCTAAAGTAGAATTTCAATGTTAGTGCAGGAGACAATGTGCAGCACTACACAGGCAACTGCTGCCAATACCTATAGGTGCTTATAGAGATGGGGAAAGCACATTTGTGAAGAGGAGAGAGGGAGGAAGCAAGAGAGGGATTGAGGGAGAGAGAGAGAGAGAGAGAGAGAGAGAGAGGAGAGAGAGTGTGACAAGAGGTTTAAAACCTTGTCAAAAGTGATTAAGGAGTTGCGCGTTACCCTGAGGCCTCTAAAAGAACATGGAGACAAAGAGGGAGGCATCTGGCTTCAGAAAAGGGCTGCTGTACTGTAAACTGATGAGAAGTGATTGTAACTGTACTATCGTTTAAATTAACAGCAGAATAGATATCAATACCAAGGTAAGCTATACAATACTGCACGGGGTTGATTGAAAACATGCCGCGATAACCGCTTCACTGTATAATCCTTCTTTGTTTCCTCATCTGATTAAACTTTTATTCCGACACCAAAATGTATACTTGTTTTGTCGGTTTAATCCTAACTGGGGGTGTTGCATTGTGTTGCCATTAACAGAGCCTCTGTAGTTAGAAGGGAAACCAAGGCCCCTCTCCCTGCATGGATTCACAACACTAATGGGGTGTCCTGAGGATCCTTCAGCACACATCAGACACTACTCAGCAGGGGGATCATAGTGACTAGTGAGAGTGATACGGGGGCTTGGTTCGAGATCTCTACTCGCACCCCTAGGCTGGTTTAGTGTCATTAGCATTAGCAGCACAGCCAGCGTTGTTCTCAGTTTAACCTCCTTCTCTCTCAGCTGCTGTGCTGCATGGCTATTCCTGTCCTGGATTGTTACAAATATACAGTGCCTTGCGAAAGTATTCGGCCCCCTTGTACTTTGCGACCTTTTGCCACATTTCAGGCTTCAATCATAAAGATATAAAACTGTATTTTTTTGTGAAGAATCAACAACAAGTGGGACACAATTATGAAGTGGAACGACATTTATTGGATATTTCAAACTTTTTTAACAAATCAAAAACTGAAAAATTGGGCGTGCAAAATTATTCAGCCCCTTTACTTTCAGTGCAGCAAACTCTCTCCAGAAGTTCAGTGAGGATCTCTGAATGATCCAATGTTGAGCTAAATGACTAATGATGATAAATACAATCCACCTGTGTGTAATCAAGTCTCCGTATAAATGCACCTGCACTGTGATAGTCTCAGAGGTCCGTTAAAAGTTGCAGAGAGCATCATGAAGAACAAGGAACACACCAGGCAGGTCCGAGATACTGTTGTGAAGAAGTTTAAAGCCGGATTTGGATACAAAAAGATTTCCCAAGCTTTAAACATCCCAAGGAGCACTGTGCAAGCAATAATATTGAAGTGGAAGGAGTATCAGACCACTGCAAATCTACCAAGACCTGGCCGTCCCTCTAAACTTTCAGCTCATACAAGGAGAAGACTGATCAGAGATGCAGCCAAGAGGCCCATGATCACTCTGGATGAACTGCAGAGATCTACAGCTGAGGTGGGAGACTCTGTCCATAGGACAACAATCAGTCGTATATTGCACAAATCTGGCCTTTATGGAAGAGTGGCAAGAAGAAAGCTATTTCTTAAAGATATCCATAAAAAGTGTTGTTTAAAGTTTGCCACAAGCCACCTGGGAGACACACCAAACATGTGGAAGAAGGTGCTCTGGTCAGATGAAACCAAAATTGAACTTTTTGGCAACAATGCAAAACGTTATGTTTGGCGTAAAAGCAACACCCTGAACACACCATCCCCACTGTCAAACATGGTGGTGGCAGCATCATGGTTTGGGCCTGCTTTTCTTCAGCAGGGACAGGGAAGATGGTTAAAATTGATGGGAAGATGGATGGAGCCAAATACAGGACCATTCTGGAAGAAAACCTGATGGAGTCTGCAAAAGACCTGAGACTGGGACGGAGATTTGTCTTCCAACAAGACAATGATCCAAAACATAAAGCAAAATCTACAATGGAATGGTTCAAAAATAAACATATCCAGGTGTTAGAATGGCCAAGTCAAAGTCCAGACCTGAATCCAATCGAGAATCTGTGGAAAGAACTGAAAACTGCTGTTCACAAATGCTCTCCATCCAACCTCACTGAGCTCGAGCTGTTTTGCAAGGAGGAATGGGAAAAATGTTCAGTCTCTCGATGTGCAAAACTGATATAGACATACCCCAAGCGACTTACAGCTGTAATCGCAGCAAAAGGTGGCGCTACAAAGTATTAACTTAAGGGGGCTGAATAATTTTGCACTGACAATTTTTCAGTTTTTGATTTGTTAAAAAAGTTTTAAATATCCAATAAATGTCATTCCACTTCATGATTGTGTCCCACTTGTTGTTGATTCTTCACAAAAAAATACAGTTTTATATCTTTATGTTTGAAGCAAAAGGTCGCAAAGTTCAAAGGGGCGAATACTTTCGCAAGGCACTGTATATATATATATCATTTAACTAGTCAATTAAGGACAAATTCTTATGTACAATGACATCCTACACCAGCCAAACCCGGAGGACGCTAGTTCTATTGTGCACCGCCCTATGGGACAACAAATCACAGCCAGTTGTGATACAGCCTGGATTCGAACCAGGGTGTCTGTAGTGACGCCTCTAGCACTGAGATGCAGTGCCGCTGCGCCACTCGGGAGCCCCAAATGCCAGCTAAGCCCCGGTCTGTGCTCTACGCAGGAGCTCTTAATGCTCTCTCCCAACACATACACCTCCCTCTTTCTCTCCCTCTCTCTTTCTGCCACGCTCCCATGCTTGGGTAACACGGCTCAACCGGTGGTGGTAGGAGAAGCGGGACTGGAGTGTTTAGTGCTGTCGTCACTGCTCTTGATCGTTTGACCCTGGGAGAAAGTTCTGCCACAGGGGGAAATATGTGGCGGAAACCGGGGGGCTGGAACAGAGAGAATAGGCGAGGGATACCGCGAGCGTGAGAGCTGCGGCTCAGGCTTTGACCATTCAGCTACTGGACGACAGTGAGTATGATGTGAGCCTATATGTAAGTTAGTGCAAGTTAGTAAGTGTAGAAAAAAATGTGTGTGTGTGTGTGTACATGAATGTATGTATGTAAGAATGTGGGTGAAGTGCTAAGCCTTCTGACAAATTTCCATATCGTTGTGACATCACATCACCTTGAGTTACATGTGCATTAAAGGAGTCCGACCTCCATTGCCTCCTTACTAAGTGGTGATACTTACAAACAATACTTAGACTAGGGAACATAATATGAACTGAATGAATATCTGGTGTGCGTGACCAAAAATATAGTAATGGATTAACATTTTGTTATTGCTATGACTCAACCTGGGTATTCAATTGAGATTGTCCATCGATATGCTACGAATTGCAATTCGTATCATATGTTACAAATATGCAATGTTACCAATTCCAATTTGTTGTGGCTAACGCTAACGTTAGGTACAGTAGGAGGCTAACGTTAGCGAGGCTAGGGCTTAGGGGTTAAGGAAAGGGTTAGAGATATTGTTAAGCATAGGGTTTAAGGATAGCGTTAAGTGTAGGGAATGCTCGAAGCGAGGCCTGATGGCTCAGTAATTGCTTTGTTCAGTTATTATCAAAAGCACTTTAATGAGTTTAGTTAATTGTGATACGCGCAGGGCAAGCGAGGAGTTCAGATAACTTTTCCGAAAGAAACAAACTGGGCAACGCAGGCCTATTCAACTAGAACCTCAATTCCCAGCAACAGACAAAAGCAGGCCGGGTGAGGCTCATTATAGTGAACCAGACTGACCCAGTCACACACACACACACACACATACACATGGGAGACATATGGGTGACACAAACACAAAAGGGGGAAACACAAACACACACTTACGTCTGCATCTGCCAGGGGCAGGTGTGTCAAATCGGGCTGGATAGGATATGGAACTAGATTCAATATTTAATCCCCTGTTATCTGCCCGTGTGACAAAGACCTACTTCCTGTTGCGAAGGTATTTCAATCGAATTAAAGACGATATTAATCCAGAGACGACTGACTCCACTTCTAATAACCAGTAGGCACACACTGCATTATCCACAGCCTTACCAGCTGTTTAGTCAGTCTCTACTCTTTTTAATAGATGTTCTATTGTGCAAGACTAAAAATAACTGTTCTAAGAATGTTAAAATGTTGTTGTAGCTGAAAAAAAACTGTATACAAGCCACACTAAATTAGTGGTTTTGATTTGTTTTTCTAGGGGAGGGCCATGAACCCAATCAATATTATGCATGGAGTGAACAAAACATTAAAACCCTGCTCTTTCCATGACCTAGACTTACCAGGTGAATCAAAACTAATTGTATTATTTATTATACAGCAGTGAAATGCTTACTTACAAGCCCTTAACCAACAATGCAGTTTTAAGAAAATACCTTCAAAAAAAGTAAGAGATAAGAATAACAAATAATTAAAGAGGAGCAGTAAATAACAATAGTGGGGCTATATACAGGGGGTACCGGTACAGAGTCAATTTGCGCCACACGGTCAGGTCTCTGATCTCCTCCCTATAGGCTGTCTCATGGTTGTCGGTGATCAGGCCTACCACTGTTGTGTCATCAGCAAACTTAATGATGGTTTTGGAGTCGTGCCTGGGCGTGCAGTCATGAATGAACAGGGAGTACAGGAGGGGACTGAGCACGCACCCCTGAGGGTCCCCTGTGTTGAGATTCAGCGTTGCGGATGTGTTGTTACCTACCCTTACCACCTGGGGGCAGCCCGCCAGGAAGTCCAGGGTCCAGCTGCAGAGGGAGGTGTTTAGTCGCAGGGTCCTTAGCTTAGTGATGAGATTTGAGGGCACTATGGTGTTGAACGCTGAGCTCTGGTCAATGAATAGCATTCTCACATTGGTGTTCCTTTTGTCCAGGTTTGAAAGGGCAGTGTGGAGTGCAATAGAGATTGCATCATCTGTGGATCTTTTGGTGCGGTATGCAAATTAGAGTGGGTCTAGGGTTTCTGGGATAATGGTGTTGATGTGAGCCATGACCAGCTTTTCAAAGCATTTCATGGCTACAGTCGTGAGTGCTATGGGTCGGTAGTCATTTAGGCAGGATACCTTAGTGTTATTGGGCACAGGAACTATGGTGGTCTGCTTGAAACATGTTGGTATTACAGACTCAGACAGGGAGTGGTTGAAACCTAGGATCCCTTATTGATGTCACTTGCTAAATCCACTTCAAATCAGTGTAGATGAAGGGGAGGAGACAGGTTAAAGAATACTATTTATGCCTTGAGACAATTGAGTCATGGATTGTGTATGTGTGCCATTCGGAAGGGTCAATTGGCAAGACAAAAGATTTAAGTGCCTTTGAACAGGGTATGGTTGTAGGTGCCAGGCACACAGGTTTGTGTCAAGAACTGCAACGCTGCTGGGTTTTTCATGCTCAACAATTTCCCATGTGTATCAAGAACGTTCCACCACCCAAAGGACATCCAGCCAACTTAACTCTGGGAAGCAACTCAACATTTGGAAGGCGTTCTTAATATTTTGTCCAACATATCCATGGTGCCATCGTTATTCCATTTTGGCACAAGACAATTATATTTTAAGCGCATCAGATCAGCAGTTATAATCTTAAGTACTACGTCTGTAATAGTTATCTCATTCCTCAGAAGGTACTATTTGTACTAAACCAAACTATTTGTACTGAACACCAAGTAACCATGGTCTTCTTCCATGAAATTTCAACTGAAAAAGTGATAGGAAAAAAACCACAGGTGGCATCTAAAACACAGTCGTTTAAACAGTAAACAGCAAAATATATTAAAGTAAGATTCTATGACAGTAAAGTTGAGAGCAGTAAAGATGTGTGACCAATCCAGGTCCTGACTGCTGAGAGCATGAAGGAGCATGACAGACACTCAGTGGACAGTCATGGGCAGAACAATTCGAAGAATGGACCTAGCAACCAATGATTCGTCTGAGTGCCAGTCTGTTTATGCTCTCTTGTCAACTCCATATGGAAATGTCATGCCAAACATGTTTAGCATGGCAAGGAGTGGAATAGCTAAACAGACTGGTACCCAGGCTAACAATTGACTAGCACTGGCCCCGGGCTAATCAAACCACAGTCGTTTAATGTGATCAACAACATAAAACAAAACAAACATGAAAGGATTTACCGAAGGGAGTGGTTCATTACTCAACATTAGTCATAATGAATTACGGTAAATGACACAAATTGCCTTGTTTTGGTATAATACATAGGCCTAATAAACGTCAGAGAAAGGAAACTATATAGGATTTAAAAGTGAATTATATGAGGAGCCCAAAAAAGCTTTCAGGCACCGAGGGCACTTAGTGGACACTGAGGTGGGGTTTAACGGGAGAGGCTGCAGTGAAAGTCATGTTACCGGGCAGGTTACCGTAACTGCCTTGGCAGAATGCTGTTAGGAGTGACCAAAGAGGGACCAAATAGTTTGTAGCAGTGGTTCCCAACAAGGGGGAATCGGACCCCCGGGGGGACTTGGCCTATCCACAGGGGGTACTTGAGAAGACTCATGAGACCCTAGTCCTACTGGTAAAATGCACAACAGGGTACTTCAGGGGTACTCAGGGAAGACAAAAGTCAGTCGGTAGTACAGTAACTGAAACATCCTGTCTGCTAGATTAGAGTGACCAAAGAAGGACCAAATGTAACACTGCCATTTTGTGTTGATGCTGGTTTCTGTGGGTTGCAGTTGTGGCTGAGAGACTGGAGGCTCAGGAGGCCAGAGGAAGATGTTGAACCCATGGGGGCTGTTCCTCTGCCAGTTGGCAATAAACACGTCTTACCATGTCATAAAAGGTATGCCAGAGTTCAATCAAACTCTCACTGTGGGGAATAGCGGTCTCGCTTCTTCAGTCGCCTCAACATGGTTTTAATACTGAACCGCTTAAACCAAAACTGTAATGCTACTTATGGCTGAAACGCTAATGTACATAAGTCATTGAAATGTCATTGAAGTAATTGAATTGAAAGCCATTGACTCCAAATCTGTGTCTGGTGATTGACAGCCAGCCTCTGCCTGGGTGGGTCAGACATCTTTGCGACGGTGAGCGAGAACCGACCCGTAGGAGAGTTCATTGCGAACCTCAGCATCGTCGGGGACCCTACAGGAGTCAATAGCATCCGCTTGTGCCTCACCGGAGAGAACGCCAATTGGTTCTACCTAGAAGGGAGAACCATCAGGCTCAACTCATCGATTTTAAGAGTCCTGGATCGAGAGGTAATCACGCTGTTGCTGTCCTCCTGTTTTAAGTCTTATGCCAGAAAACCAGGTTTGATTGAATAGGACACATTCATATCTTTGACGGTTCATACTTAACCATAATGAATAGCTTTTTCTCTCCAAGCGCCAGGGATCTGTTTTGATGGCAGCATTAACATGTTATGAAGACGACATAATACAAGTAAGCCATCTCAACCAGGCCTACAGCATGTTTTTCACAACCTGGGAATTAGAATGTGAACTGCCTCAAAAGTTGAGGAAATGTCTAAACGGAAGTTCTGAACCTACTGTTTTCTTCCTCTAGAGTGAATACAGGGTCATGGTTGAGATCCTGAACGAAAACGATAACAAACCAAGGTTCCTTGAGAAGACTATACAACCGCGTTACATAAGTGAGGTAAAGATACATTACACTTTGATAATATAGATAATCTTGTGTTTCAGATGCATAATGACCGGTCTTCTGTATTTCATCAATCCTCAGCTCACTGCGGTCAACTCTGTCGTCTTCACTGTCAAGGCCATTGATGCTGATGGAGACACCATCACCTACATCATCGACAGTGCCTCGGTATGGTACCATGAGTTTGAGCTCACCACAGTGCTGAATCCTGTTGTCATGTTCCTGTTCATTTCAAACAATGACCCAATATATCCACTTATAGCGTCAACCCAACATCTACTCAAATTAATTATATTTTAAAATGCTCCTATATCTCCTAACCTTGCTGATTACACCTCTGTGTCAATCGCTCAGTAGGCCATCTGTGCACTAATTTAATGAACATTCATTTCCATGTTCTCTCTCATCCCAGCCTGATGCCAGCTACTTCAGGATAGACCTGCCCAACAGTGGTAAAGTAATCCTGGACAAGCCATTGGACTATGAGACCAAAACCAAGCTGCAGCTAGTCATCTACGCTGTGGTAAGACCCGCTACTTATCAGACCTGGATTCAAATAGTATTTGTTTTCTTTCAAATACTTTGAGCGTTTTGATTGAGCCTGTCTTGAGGTCCCAGATGGACGGGGTTCTACTTCTGGAACTATTTCAATGGGCTCATTGAGTCAAACACGCTCAATCAAGCACAGCTGACGTATTTGAAAGAAAACACATACCATTTGAACCCATGTCTGCCACTAATCCCCTTTTTCATTAATCAACCAGAACACATTGAGGCCAGAGGCCAATAATTACGAAAGCCAGAGGCTATTACTGTGCCCTGCCCTGCCTAGTCATATAATATAATTATAATCTGAAGATATGTCATCTATTACTATGCCACTGCCTGACTAGCCGTGCAATAGCATTATAATCTACTCAACTATTTATGAGTAAAGCCATCGTCAAACATTTTGTGCCGAGAAACAGATCATAAATAGTTACAATGCATCTTGCAGGCAGCATCATTCTCTAACCTAAAATCTCAAATGCTGAGGAAGGACGTGGCTGGGCTGAATACCGGTCTCCCGGCCAAAATCCACATGAATTTCCAGTGAACTCGTGTGATCAAATGTGATTTAATGTGATTTAATGTGAAGTTAATATGACAACGTGTGAAGCAACATGACATAAAACTGTGTGACAACATGTGAGCACATGGAAGAACATGATCTCATGTGAAATTAATGTGAAATAAATGTGACAACATGGAGTTGAAACATTTCTACATGCAATACCATGACACTACACATGTGTGCATATAACATTTCAGCACATATGAAAACCCAGGTGTGAAATGTAATTTAGAACATTTTACTTTGAAAGACATAATTTACATTAATTACATTTAAGCAGTCATGGTCCCCTGCATGTTTTGTGTAGTTCCCAGTTTGTTGCAGGGACATCCCCAACAACGTTTTTAGAACGTTGTGTAATGGTCCTGTAAGGTTTTTGTCTAGTTGCGGTGAAAATACAGTAAATCTACAACTAGTTACGGTATTTTATCAGCTATATCCATGTGTTAAGTATGCTGATGACTTAGGACTCAACCTCACTTGACTTTGAACTCACAACCTCTTGGTTGCTAGCTACCTGAAGTTCCCACTGTGCCACCAGGTCTGTGGATATAATGGAGGCTGGCAAGAATACATTTCTGCAATTTGCTGTACATACACTGCTGCCATCTAGTGGCCAAAATAAGTTGCACCTGTGCTGTAATAATACATTATGGCTGTTCTCTTGCATTTCAAAGACGGTAAAAAAAAAATACAAAAAAACATTTTTTTCTCTTTGCATTATCTTTTACCAGATCTAATGTGTTATATTATCCTACATTATGTTCACATTTCCACAAACTTCAAAGTGTTTTCTTTCAAAAGGTATCAATAATATGCATATCCTTACTTCAGGTCCTGAGCTACAGGCAGTTAGATTTGGGTATGTCATTTTTTGTGAAAATTGCAAAAAAGGGCCAGATCCTGAAGAGGTTTTAACAGCGCAGCTCTTGATTGTCACAAGTTCGTACAAAGATTGACATTTCACATGTGAAAATGTGTTTTAGAAACACTTCAGTTATTCTGACTATTCTCACATCTTTGATTTCATTTCCTTATTCCAGCAATTTGAGGGTCTTCTGTATAGTTGTCCAATGTTGGTGGGGTATATTATTCTGTTTTTATGTTACTCCCGAATCACTAAGATAAATATAATCGCTTTTCTTGACTGTATTTTTAACAAGGTTGGAATTTAATTTGAAGTCCAAAGTGTAGCAATTCGGTCTACATCGGTTACTGACACAGATATTGTGACGTAGCAGGAAGAATGCTGTGAACCAAGGGTTTGTGAGTAAAAATCCCAGGGAAGGACATGTTGAATGATAATTACTGTATAAATAAACATCCACAATGTAGCAATGTTTGTCAAAGTGTGTCAAATATGTCAATTGAAAACACCATGTTAAAAGTGCTGTGTGTAACATGACTCTGTTATAATAAATATTCTGAGAATCAAACTAAGGGGTAGGCAAAGGGCAGGTCGAGGGCAGGCAGAGGTTCATAATCCAAGGCAGATTCAATCGGGGACAGAACGGCAGGCAGGCTCAGGGTCAGGACAGGCAGAACCGGGAAGACCTATAAAATAAAAACTTGAGAACGGGAGAAATGTGCAACACGCTGATAAGACCTGACAAAACAAGACAAACTGGCAACAGATAAACAGAAAACAGGTGTAAATACACAGGGGATAATGGGGGAAAAAATAGAAGACACCTGGTGGGGGTTGGAGACAAGCACAAGACAGGTGAACAGATCAGGCTGTGACAGTGTGTGTATCATAATGACTCATTATTGTTTGCAGGGCATCGTCACCTGTGAAATCCCATGTGAACATATTTATCCACATGTGAAAGGTTATGTGATTGCGTGAAAATCCACATGAGAAACTTGATGTGAAATGTCAACACCTGTGAAGTGGTCCAAAAAACACATGGTTTCACATGTGCAAGACATGTAAAATGTAAAATTGTGATTTTCACTTAAAATCATGTTTTTCCAGTAAGGGTTTGCTCTCAGTCTTGCTAGGTTGAAGAGTTCTCCATTATATTGGGTATCATTACTGAAGCTTAGATAAAATACATTTCTTTCTCAAGGAAACCAACACCAAGGAGTGGTACAACACTTCCGCCTCACTGATTGTGAACGTGGAGGACGGGGACGACCATTACCCTCAGTTCCTACCGTGCACACCCATCTCCCAGGACCACAACCACACGGTTGTCTGCACCAACCCCATCTACGTGGTCAACATCACAGAAAAGGACCAGGTGATGACTACTGCTTAGTACACTCATTGTAGAATTCAAATGATATGGATTTGCATATTGCATGCAATATTGATTATTTTTTTCATTAAACCTTAATATATTAACCAGGAAAGACACTTGAAGTTAGAAATCTCTTTTGCGAGGGCGAACTGGCAGGAGTCAAGATCTAACAATTGATTGATTGAACAATCCATGTGGATTCTAAGATGCAGTAATTCTCTGGTTTCAGGACATGTTACTGAATTTCTCTCCTGGTCCAATTCATGCCGAAGACGGAGACAGAAGCCTTGATACGCCTTTGCTCTACTCCATTCTCTCAGGTGTGGGCCTACCTAATAGTGTCTGCTTAATCCATTGCCAATAGGCAATTTCAAGGCCTATTGAGAGGCCAGTAGACTGCTCTAATATTTCTATTTGAAAGGATTGCATTGCAGCCTTACACTTGACAGAGGTACACCTTAGCCAAATACATTTAAACATTCCCAGTGGGTCAGAAGTTTACATACCCTCAATTAGTATTTGTTAGCATTGCCTTTAAATGGTTTAACTTCGGTCTAACATTTCGGGTAGCCTTCCACAAGCTTCCCACAATAAGTTGGGCGAATTTTGGTCCATTCCTCCTGACAGAGCAGGTGTAACTGAGTCAGGTTTGTAGGCCTCCTCGCTCACACACGCTTTTTCAGTTCTGCCCACTCATTTTCTATAGGATTGAGGTCAGGGCTTTGTGATGGCCACTCCAATACCTTGACTTTGTTGTCCTCAAGCCATTTTGCCACAACTTTGGAAGTATGCTTGGGGTCATTGTCCATTTGGAAGACCCATTTGCGACCAAGCTTTAACTTCCTGACTGATGTCTTGAGATGTTTCTTCAATATATAACCCCTGTGCATCACAGTTGGGATGGTGTTCTTCGGCTTGCAAGCCTCACCCTTTTTCCTCCAAACACAACAATGGTCATTATAATGGCTGCATGGTCTTCGCTGATTTCTTTTGATTTTCCCATGATGTCAAGCAAAGAGGCAATGAGTTTGAAGGTAGGCCTTGAAATACATTCACAGGTACACCTCCAATTGACTCAAATTATGTCAATTAGCCTATCAGAAGCTTCTAAAGCCATGACATTTTCTGGAATTTTCCAAGCTGTTTAAATGCACAGTCAGCTTAGTGTATGTAAACTTCTGACCCACTGGAATTGTGATACAGTGAATTATAAAGTGAAATAATCTGCCTGTGAACAAATTGTTGGAAGAATTCTTGTGTCATGCACAAAGTAGATGTCCTAACCGACTTGCCAAAACTATAGTTTGCTAACAAAAAAATTGTGGATGGTTGAAAAATGAGTTTAATGACTCCTACCTAAGTGTATGTAAACGTCCGACTTCAACTGTATATGGTCATTCTGTGTGGCATCCCGTGTATTTACCTGTAACACATGTGCCTCAGGTGCTGACAAAAACAGGTTTCAGATTGACAACCAAACAGCAGAGATCACAATGACAAAACGGGTGGAAAACAGACATATGACACCTATATTCCGACTGCGCATCATGGTAAGAAAATCTTGATTGAAACAATGATAAAAGCACTAGCATTAGTAGCATGCCTTATCAAAAAGCCACAAAAGACAAAGTTAAGTCCAATACTAAGAGCCTTTTAAAATCTAATTTGTTAACCGAATAGATCTGAAAAAGGATCTCCCTGGACTGTTTGACATTGAAAACACCATCAAATCATCTACAGGCATCTCAGCTGAATGACCCAAAGAAGTACAGTGTGGCGACAGCGCTGGTCCGGGTGCTAGCAGAGAACCGGTTCCCTCCCCTCTTTAACAGAACCACGTACAAGGGCTTCATCATCGAGAGCTCCAGCCCTGCCACCCTAGTCTCCACCTATGGGAACGAGGTGCTTTTCATCCAAGCCATAGACCAGGACTTTGTAGATGTAAGCGATGGGATAATGTGTGTGTCTGACTAAATTTAGTTTGTTTAAAGGGATAATAAACAAACGTTTTTTTCCATCCCATCTTGGTACATCCTGTCTTGCTTCACCTTCCCTCCATTTGCAGGGGGTGAATCCAAAAATGCATTATTCTCTCCAGCCCACACGAGCCACCACTGGACTGTACCACATCACAGAGGAAGGGGTTATCATCGCTAAGACCGACCGCCTACGATCCTTCGACAGGCTCATCCTAGAGGTAAGGTCATAATCAGACAAATATACACTGAACAAAAATATAAAAGCGCAACATGAAACAATTTCAAAGTTTATTAAGTTACAATTCATATGATGAAATCAGTCAATTGAAATAAATACAGTAGGGCCTAATCTATTGATTTCACATGACTGGGAATACAGCTATGCATCTGTTGGCCACAGATACCTTTAAAAAAAAAAGATAGGGGCATGGATCAGAAAACCAGTCAGTATCTGGTGTTACCACCATTTGCCTCATGCAGTGTGACACATCTCCTTTGCATAAAGTTGATCTGGCTGTTGATTGGGGCCTGTGGAATGTTGTCCCACTCTTCAATGGCTGTGCCGAAGTTGCTGGATATTGGCAGGAATTGGAACACTGTCGTACACGTGGATCCAGAGCATTCCAAACATGCTCAACGAGTGACATGTCTGAGTTTGCAGGCCACGGACGAACTGGGAAATGTTCAGCTTCCAGGAATTGTGTACAGATCCTTACAACATGTGGCCGTGCATTAACACACTGAAACATGAGGTGATAGCGGCGGATGAATGGCACGACAATGGGCCTCAGGATTTCGTCATGATCTCTTTGCATTCAAATTGCCACCAATAAAATTAAATTGTGTTCGTTGTCCATAGTTTATGCCTTCCCATACCATAACCCAACCACCACCATAGGGCACTCTGTTCACAACGGTGACATCAGCATACCACTCACCTACACAACACCATACACAAATTCTCTAATAACGAGGACGGAGAGGGGTTCAAGAAATTAACATTCAATTATCTGTCAAAAGCTTTGGTGGACTTCCCTGCAGTCAGCATGCCAATTGCACACTCCCTCAAAACATCGGTGGCATTGTGTTACAAAACTGCACATTTTAGAGTGGCCTTTTATTGCCCTGCACAAAGTGCACCTGTGTATTAATTGTGCTGTTTAATCAGCTTCTTGATATGCCAGACCTGTCCTGTGGATGGCAAAGGAGAAATGCTCACTAAGAGGGATATAAACAGATTAAGTGGTCCAGTAGTAATACAACTGTAGGTAACTCACATTAAAATTAGCTTCACTTAGGGTTAGAAATACACAGAATCCTTTTTTGGGGCTCCGAATCTACACTGTCCTATCAAGCTAAAAGGCAGTAACTGCTCATAGCGTGGAACTGAGAAATATTGCTTTTATTTACCTTGGTTTCACAGTAACTCAATGTCATTTTCGCTACATTAAATACATGCTTAATCATGTGGACAAGTATCCTGCCTGTATGGTGTTGTGTTTTGGAGAAAATGGGGGTCATGTTAGCAGTAACTGCATAAACTCATTTTAGACCAAATGAGCAGTTTGGTAGGGCAGTACAGTTCTCTGTAATATCATTATTTATCCTATAGGTGGTTGCTATGGATGAGGAATCAGGTGAAGTTGCTAAAGCCTCAGTCGACATAGAGCTGCTACAAAGAAGCCAGCCAAGTAAGTACTGAGCATTACTGATGCATTGGGGGGGGGGGGGGGTAGGAGACAGGAAACCCACGTACAAAGAGAGATCACACACACACACACACAGTATCAGCGCTTTGACGGGTAGTGAAAGTCAAAATGACAGTACTGTGCACACACACACACACAACATAGTGTTAGAGGCTGCGTCTTTCGAATCCGGTATCAGGAAGAATAAAATTCAGAATCTGTCGTTAATTATCTTTAATTAAATTCAAGCAATAAATGGTAAATGCAATTTTTGTATATAGGGGCTCTCTGTCCCTCGCAGGGCAAGCAGAGAACTGACAGGATGTACGTAAACAGCTGTTCTTATACTGTGATAGTTCCAACCCGTCTGTTGGCCTATGTCTATCACAGTAGAGGCTGAGCGTGGTTTTAGACTTGCTCAGCCTATCGCAGGCGCTCACACTAGTCTTAGCCTCTTGGCGCTTCTTGGAGTTCACCCTCTGTCGATCTATAGATTCTCACTGTTCTGGTATCACACCCTAGTTGTAACAGTTGCTCAGTTCCTGCTATTGTGTTGTTCAGTATTTTTCCATCTCAGTTAAACCTCGTGATGACCACCCCTCCCTGTACCTGATTAACCACAACTTTGTAACATGCAGCAAGTCACACCATGTGCTCAATATTGTCACACACACAGACAGGCAAGGCAAATGTAGCAAACAGTACACCGCTTTGCAACATGCAAGTCACACCATGTTACTCAGTTCTTGTCACACACACACACACACAGATAAAGACAAAGCAGCTGTTGTTCAAACAATTCAATCTTAAGTAATATGGTAGAGGGTTTAAAATGCATGAATCCTAAATCCTTACAATAGGGAGCAGAACAACACTGGTTAATCCACTATGCTCTCTGAAAGTCAACAAAGAACAATTCCATTTTCTTACAGTGTAGCCTATAGATGCAGGAAAGAAAGTGAACTCGACCAAAACAATGGAAATGCCATTGGGGGAAAAGATTCAGAATCTCCTTATTGCCCCCCCCCCCCCCCCCCCCCATCAAAATAGCCTACATTTAGGCTATGGCATTTCACCCTATTTTGGGGTAAAATCAGAGTGTAATGCTTGTATGGATGTCAACCCCAATACATGTTCATATCATTGTCACCAACCAACTGCATTACACTTAAACACAGCTTCAAGTAGCACCACCAATTTCTATATGGCTAACGTTAGCTATGTTACAAACAGCAGTTAACAGAACTCTTATCTAACCCTTAAATTGACTATTTCTAAATATTATGCAGCGAAAACAGCCATACTGTATCTACATCGGGTTTTAGTAACCACATTGTGGGCCTATTAGAAAACAAAAATCATGATGGATTTGACAATACATCCACTTTGTCAAATCAGATTCTTGGAATGTGCGCAAATGACGGGCGTACTTGTTCTTTCCCCCCGTCTGATTTCTTTAAAGCGTCCGAAATGACTGACACCCTTGATGTGTCAAAGATGAGCAAAAATGACTGACACCCTTGATGTGTCAAAGATGAGCAAAAATGACTGACACCCTTGATGTGTCAAAGATGAGCAGAAATGACTGTATAAAATCTATAATTGAAAAATGGAGCTACAGCATATTGCATGCTCCCAACTTTTTGTAAAAATGATTTGATAGTGTAACGACCCTGGGTTTATAAGCACTAGCGCGCTGGACCTCGGGCTCGAAGGTCGAGGGTTCGAGACATGCTCCCTGCCGTTTCATTACAATACTAATAAAATTGCTCAGAGAATATATATTTTGTTTAATATATAGAATATATATTCTAAGTAATAGAATATATATTTTTTAAGGTAGGGGTCAAAATTATTGACACCCTGTTTTCAATACCTTACCTTGTGAGGATAACGGAACTGAGCCTTTTACTAAAATGTTTTATGAGTTGGAGAACACATTGGGAGGGATCTTAGACCATTTCTCCATACAGAATCATTCCAGATCCTTTATATTCTTGGTATGCGCTTATGGACAGGTTTGGACAGGTTTCCAATGTGCTTTTAAGTCCCGAGACTAAGATGGCTATCACAAAATGTTGATTTTGTGGCCGATAAACTATTTCTTTGTGGATTTTAATGTGTGTGTAACAGTATAGACTTTACGTCCATCCCTCGCCCCGACCTGGGTGCGAACCAGGGACACTCTGCACACATCAACAGTCACCCTCGAAGCATCATTACCCATCGCTCCACTACTTCAAGGTCTCAGAGCAAGTGGCGTCACCAATTGAAACGCCACTAGTGCGCACCACCGCTAACTAGCTAGCCATTTCACATCGGCTACACTCACCCCCCTTTTGACCTCCTCCTCTTTCCGCAGCAACCAGTCATCCGGGTCACGGCACCAATGTAACAGTATAGACTTTACGTCCGTCCCCTCGCCCCGACCTGGGCGTGAACCAGGGACGCTCTGCACACGTCAACAATCACCCTCGAAGCATCGTTACCCATCGCTCCACAAAAGCCGCGGCTCAAGGTCTCAGAGCAAGTGACGTCACCGATTGAAACGCCACTAACACGCACCACCGCTAACTAGCTAACCATTTCACATCGGCTACATGTGGTTGAAGTTATTGTCTTGCTGGAAGATCCACTTAGGTTTCTCTCAGTTCACCCCCCTCTCTCCCCTTCCATACACTGTCAATCATGCTACTCCTGACAACATGGACACGCCCCTCTCTCCCCCCTTCTATGCACTGTCAATCACGCTACTCCTGACAACATGGACACAATGTGATGAGTTAAACCAGGCAACTGGCTGCTCGAACTTCCCAGAATGTATTTTCTCCCCATTCAAAGAACTGTAGACAGAGACTGCTTACAGTCTTCAACTGGGCTTCAGGCACAACGTCTGGATGAATGAGTAAGACTCTGCAGGGCTATGAGCATGAGCCATTGCAAAGTGAAAATGGACCAGTTGTGTGAGCTGCTGGACTTCATACGCTAACCCGTCTCTCCTATCCCTCCATAGTCCCTTGGACACCTTTCAGAGACATGGATGTGAGGATAGCTGGCGGTATCATGGGTGGGATGCTGCTGCTGTTAGTGACCACCCTGTTCCTGCTGATCCGATGGGCCAAGAGGAGGAGGAGGAGACAGAGACAAACACCGTCCGGGCGAGGGGCTGTCGCCCTGGGGAAACACCTCAAAGTGGTAAGGGCTGCTCCATGCACACATAACACACACACTACTGTATACACACACACACAGGGGCAACTAAAGCACGCACACAAGTGAAAAATATATATTGAATGACCATTTACTGGCCAGTGGCGACTGAATGAATGAATGAATGAATTATAAGGAATGGCAAGGATACATACAGTATGCATGCAAAAACATGTAAACCTACTGACTATTACAATCAAACACAATCAAGCAACTAAGGATAGTATGCTTATACAGGCCTAATCTAAGCTAAATGTGTTTCCATCCAACCTTTTTATGCAAGTAAAGTACATGTCAGATAAGAAATGTCACGACAGGCCTGAAGTAAACAGAAAATGTGTTTCCAAACTTTCCAATTTTCGACAAAACAAAATACGCTAGATAAAGTGGGATTTTGTTGTGTCAGTAAAATTAATTATGCGAGAAATGGCGGTGGAAACGCCTTTCAGCGCAAATATTGATATAATGACCATCATATTCAAGTAAACTTGGAGTCACGCGATCCTCCCACCACGACTCGGGGGTTTATTAGGCTACTGATGAAATAAATGATGATGAACTTCACAGGGTGGTGAAAGTGCATGGTGATCTTGATGCTCCTTTCCAATAAATATCAAGGGTCTGATTCTGGTGACATGATGATCGATGCTTGACTGCCATTTGACAAATAAAAACATCCATAATAATCTCATCATGTAGACCAGCCTACCCGCACTGTATCTGCGAGCTGTTTGCTAGAGTGCACGTGCAAATACCGTAGTAGGCACATTTGCAATTTAACGCAACCGTTTTAGTGACAAAATTAGATCGGATTTTTATCCGCAAAAAGTCAATTTGGTGGAAACAACACTGGTGGGGAAAATTCACATATTTTCTTTATGCGGGTTTTAGAATATTCGTAAGAAAATCTGTCGCCAATTGGATGGAAACCTACCTACTATCTAATCTAAATTACAGAGTAATCTAAGGCAAAAATCAATTGAGACTAATATATATGTATATATATTAAACATGTTTGTAACGCCATATCAACCACAACCTTTGAGCTCTGACTCCTAAACCAGTGGTCCGCACTACAAGTTAAAACAACATATCAGACCGTATTTCCTTCCTTCCTTCCTCCCCTCCTCTCCTCACTCTCTCCCTCTACGCCCCTGACGTCTCTTTTCACTAATGTTGTTTATGTGGAGTTTAAGGTGGTTCCAGATGGTGAGTTTTTATGCATGCATTGCTTTGACGTACGCACTAGAGTGATGTGGTTGTGACAGTGAGATGGTGTAATGTTAGATGCGTACATGTGATGCACTTCCATTGCATAATTATGCAAATGAAAGTATGGCACCTGTGGTTGTACCGTGATGTTGCGGTTCTGCTTTGTTTTTTTGTATGTAAATGTTACACATTGGTGATATGTAAAAGTAACACATGTAACATAATAGTTACATGTACAGCTCCAAAAGTATTGGGACAGTGACATTTTTGTTGTTTTGGCTCTGTACTCCAGCACTTTGGATTTCAAATGACATTAGGAGGTTAAATTGTAGACTGTCAGCTTTCATTTTGCACCATTTTAAGGGACCAAACTATTGGGACAAATTCACTTATGAGTTTTAAAGTGAAGTGGTCCCATATTCATAGGACACAATGATTACAGAACTAGCACAGACGGTACAGTTCCTCAGAGTTGTGTTTTAGAATTGTTTTTTGTGTGCCCAATAGTCACTTTTATTGTAAATGATAAATTAATGTTTCTAAACATTAAATGTGGATGCTACCATGATTATTATGGATTATCCTGAATTAATCGTGAATAATGATGGGTGAGAAAGTTAAGACGCACAAATATCATACCCCCAAGACATGCTAATACAATAACAGGGGAGGTTAGCATTTTTTTGGTGGGTGTGATATTTATGCCTCTGTACCTTGCTCACTCATCATTACTCATGATTCAGTCAGGATTATCCGTAATCATGGTAGCACAGAGCCAAAACAATAGAAACTATCACTGTCCAAATACTTTTGGAGCCCACTGTATGTAATAGTATTGCATATGTAATTATTTTGAGTTTGGTGATGAGGTGAAATACTGACCTGCTTATGTTTTGCATCGTAGACTGAAGACGATTTATGGTCAGTACCCAACCCCGTGTGTAAGGGGAATATCATAGATTCCGTCATAGAATAGATCTAGTATCTATCTCTATGGATTTAGTATGCTAATGTGTTGTGCTTTGAATATTTTGAAAACGGAGTGGCTGCGTGACCAGATTCTCTGACCAACCGTACCTTCTGCGTATGTGCTAGTTCGGCTGGCCAGAGGTGAAACGGGCTACTCTGGCGAATGTCAATGATGTGTGGTCTATCATATCCTTTGGTGTTGCATGATGATTGAAAGACGAAATAACGGTTGTATGTTATTTAAGGTTCAAATTCAGTTTTCCCCCAATGCAATGTGTAGACAGGGATAGGCTACATTATTTTGACATGTAGACTAAATGCATTTGGTTTCACACCACATTTAGTATAAGGATATTGCAAAAAAAGTACTGTTTGCGCACTGCTCATGTTTGTGCTACTGCGTTATCTATAGATACACGTCAATCATGTCGTCTTAAATTAGCCTACAAAATATATACGCTGCTTTTATTTCAGCTGTTCAGAAATGTGTGCGTAAAGTAACACATGGATAGAATGTTGTTTAACTGTGGGGAAGAGGCATCCTGGGGGATGATGGTGTATGGGTGTGGAGGGGTGGTTTGATCTGGTCGCGCAGCCTCTGCTTTTCAGACATTGTCAAACACTGTCAAAATGTGCTGAATTTGAAACACTGCTTGTCCATAATTGTCCAATGTACTTCTGAAATTCTGAACAACACCAATGAGAATTTTGAACAGACAAGGACAACACTGCATCAGTTGGAACGTAACAAGTCACAAAACAACCATTTCAACTCAAAGCAACCCTCTAATTGCCCCTTCTTTCCGTGATTGACAGGTGAACTCGGGCCGGCCCATGATCCCCTTGGTCGAGGAGGTCTCCTACCAGAACGAAGGGTTCAGCATAGACTACGAGGCCTCGGGAGGTTCCGGAAGCCTCTTTGGGAGACATGGGGTCTACACCAGGAAACAGTCGCTGATCCCTCCGCCGCCACGCTGCCACAGCAGCCATCCAGACTGCGGCTCCGGTACCGTAACAGGCGACATGCTGCCTATACTGGCGGCGCCAGAGCCCCTGGTTAAGGACCTCACTGCCGCCCTCATCTCCAACAGCAGGAAAGGTGACAACACCATCAGCACAGGGGCTGTGACAAAAGACGAGAAGGAGAGGAATAAGCAGAGGGATATGGAGAAAGAGGAGGAGAGGAATAAGCAGAGGGATATGGAGAAAGAGGAGGAGAGGAATAAGCAGAGGGATATGGAGAAAGAGGAGGAGAGGGATAAGCAGAGGGATATGGAGAAAGAGGAGGAGAGGAAAAAGCAGAGGGATATGGAGAAAGAGGAGGAGAGGAATAAGCAGAGGGATATGGAGAAAGAGGAGGAGAGGGATAAGCAGAGGGATATGGAGAAAGAGGAGGAGAGGGAATGGGAAAAGCAGTGGGAGCGCGCTGTTGGCACAAAAGAGAAGAGAAATTCTGAGGGTGAAAGGACAGATAAATCGAGAGATGTTTTGGGTGCTTCTAGTGAGACCGCAGACGTAAGCGAGGCCTCTGAGGACCAAACAAACACAGAAAAGCCTCAGAGCCACAGGATGAAAACACACCACATCAGAGAACCCAAAGACGGGCACAAAAGCTCTTCTGAAGAGTAGTCGGAGGCAGAAAAATCAATATTAGGCTATACACTCTGATGTGTCTTTCAGACGATTATGACACAGCCTCGGAGGATGACCAGGTCCCGTTACTCCAGTATCAGGACGTCGAGGGGGGAAATGCAGCGCAAGTGCTCAGCGAAACAAACCAGCGATCAAGCAAACAGATGACCGAGTAACCCACATATGAACCATTCAGACTCACACTTTGGGCTTCAGACTCACATTGAAGATACAAAATAACTCTAACCATTTATTTAAAAAAAATAAAAAGGACATTATGGAGCCAAACAAACTCTATACACAGACAAATGTATATAAATGTTTTTTTCTCTCTCCAATTCCATATGATTATGTTGGTGTCACACTCTGACACTTTGAGTTGTTTGTTTCGTCAGGGTGTGA
Source organism: Oncorhynchus clarkii lewisi (assembly GCF_045791955.1). Lineage (NCBI taxonomy): Eukaryota > Metazoa > Chordata > Actinopteri > Salmoniformes > Salmonidae > Oncorhynchus > Oncorhynchus clarkii. The sequence continues at coordinate 8,788,049 of NC_092179.1, read as the reverse complement.
TATGAGTGAGCATTCTATGTTGCATGTCTAGTTAGTCTGTTTCTATGTGTTTTGGCCTGATATGGTTCTCAATCAGTGGCAGGTGTTTGTCGTTGTCTCTGATGCATGTTTGCACACAGTATTAATAGCGGGCACGGTCGTCTTATTATTTTGTTCGTTTGTTTAGTATTCGTCGTGTTCTTTCATCTACATTAAAATAATGTATTCACACCACGCTGCGCGTTGTGTCTCCTCACTACGACGACCGTGACAGTTGGGCCTAAATGAGCTCCACCACTTTTCAGGTCTTGATTGAGTAAATGAACGTATGTAAATCTGAGAACAAAAACATGTTTTCTGAAAAACTGTGTGGGACCAGCCTTAATGCGAATGAAGCCATTCTGTATTGCTTTAATTTGCAGTGTTGAAGGACTAGTACTTCAGTAATTAAAGTCAACATTTAAGCACACGCAATGTAACTACAGTGCTGGGGAAGCAACTCTGAAAATATAGTTTACCCAAGCCATCAATTACTTCACATTGGATGAAGTTAAGCTACAATAAGGAAAAATATAGTTACTTAGCTAAAGTGAATTTGAAAAAATAGTTCACTACATCCAAACTACTTAGTTAAAAATGATGTCTAAATCTGAAAGGTCACAGACTCCATATTGCAAGAACAGATCACTCTGGAGTCAGATGTTAAACAATGTGTAGTGAGAATTAGGCACACAAAATGTGTTTCGAGTGAGAATTAGACAGGTCTGATGCCAAAAAAATAAAGAATTCTCGCCTCCACCTATATTTTATTTTCTTACTGCAACAAAGTAGTGCGTAGTTCCAGTAGTTAGCTACACTGCTTCACGGCAAAAAAGGTCATTCATTACTGAAAACACTACCAAGATTAAAATGTTGTTCAACTACCACCAAGGTACTGGAACATGTCATTAAATTAATAGTTAAACTACATGTAGTTCACTATTCCCCAACACTGTGTAACTATGGTGTACAGTGATTATGTGGCATCACTAGTGTTTGCTATTGAGTGTAAACTGAAGTTTCATTCTGTAGAGGGCCACACAAGACATTAGTGTTGTTTCTAAAAACAATGGTTCAACCCCACTTGAATGATGTGTCAACACATTTTGTGATTTCAGTAACTGTTTCAAAATTGTGTTCTCGTGAATAACCAGAAGGAATGGGTGTATTCTATGTGCAGCTATGATATAATGATATTGGCTGTCTATATAATTATGACATTTGTATTAATGTATAATTGTAGCCAAATATCACTTGCTAAAAAACTACAACACTCGTCCTAAACATAAAAGCATACTTTTAATCACTGGGAAAAGTTAGGTTATATGAGCTTTCTGGCTTGTAATTGCCCTTGGGCTTCCTGAATCACATGTCCTGTCTGCCAAGAGGCTCAGCAGCAGCCAAGTTGACATCCACTGAACGATTGGACGAGTAGCTCTACGTGCAGAAAGACTTCCCTAACAATAGCCAATTGGGGGTAGAGAATGTTCCTGACAGCCCATGAGACGTTGACGAGACACCTGGCCATGGGCTGGAGTGCGTGGCTAAGCCGTGCCCCGAACAGAGGTGTGATCACCTGTTCCCCTAGCACTACGACTGTGTGCACACAGGTAAAGACAGGTGAATTAAATGCAACCAGAATATGGTTAATGTAGACTTAATATAATATATAATGAATTCTAGTTATTAATCTGAATATACCCATGCACATCATTATCCCTTGGAGAGCAACTTTACCTTGATGACATACTGTGTGATGAAGCTGAGCAGCTCTATGATGAAGGAAGTAGCCAGGCTGAAGGGGAAGCTGATGGACTGGAAGATTCCGCGCCAACAGCTTATTCCCCATGCAGAGACAAAACAAACTTCAACAAGAAGGTCCATTTAAACATGGATAATGAACAAAGTGTGGCAAGAAAGGTGTGCCACTACCTGTGCAGGGAATGGTCACAGGCGTCGCCATCCTCTGGGGTCATGCTCTCCCTGTGATGGGGTAACATATGCACAGGTCTGTGAAACAAAAAATCTTGAATACCTTATTAATAATCAATCAATAAATGTAATACTCAATGTGCACAACCAAACAATGCCTGAGTCTACATGGTTTGCAAGGGGTTGTGAGCTGCTGTGTGCTTGCTTACCCGTCCTCCATGTGGTTGTTGGCTGTCCTCTCACCTGCTGCCTCTCTGTCTGTCCCCAGGAATTGCATGAGCCCTGTCATCCTTAGAGAGGGAGAACACACACCTCTCACACCACTCTGGACTACTTTTGATTGGGATTCGTTTTCAGTGATTATGTCTGTATGACATGTATATACTGTAGAACTCTCTCTTTGGAAGCACTGTTTCCTTTAGAGATGTATTATCTAAGGAAGCTGCCTATATGTAATGCCAAAATAAACTGTAGTAGGAGTGTTTGGTGCAATATAATGAAATGGAAGGGAGATAATACTGTGAAACTTCATTCATTTGATCCCGTGTCCCTTTTATAGAGCTTTAGGGGTGGAACAGACATTAGTACTGCAAGACATTAGACATTAGTATTGTAAGTACCCGCGGCTGTATTGCCATCTAGGGTCTTGCCCCGGGGGGCCCTTCGTGGTGTCCAGTTTCAGGAGAAGATGCTGGAGTTTGTCCTTTTTCAGAGAGAGAGAGATCTATCAGAGAAAAATAAAATACATTAACTTTAGCTAAATGCAAACCAAACATTAACTAGGCCTACATTTTGAAGATGGATTCTGAGTAATTTTGCATCCTAGACAGTTAAAGGCCTATTTCTTAGGGTCATGCTCTGATTACTACCACATGCTGTGAAAAACATGCTTCGGGTACATTAGTATCAACAAATCCACCCAGTGTATTTCCCCTTCGCACTGTCAAAGACCTCTGACATGGTGTTCCTTCGGGGCCCTGAGGTGGGAACCGGCCTGCTGTTTAAGCTGGATACTCATGGCTGCTGGTGGGATTGTTGGAACTGGAGGGTCCTACATCATTATCATTCCATTTGGTGCTACAGCCCTCTATGAAAATATACACAACGATTTTTACTCAAGTGATGTTTTGTTTTGCCCCAGGAAAGTCCTCGTTAGTGGTTTCTGATTGAACAGAACGCTCAGCCAAGAGATACAATCTAGTGTTTGGAATATAAGGAGTGTCTCACTATGAACAATGGACCGGACGTTATCATCGATGACTTCATAATTCTCTGCCCTGTTGCTTTTGTTGTGATTGGAGGAGGTGACATTTACAGGTGTGCTTGGACCTATACCTGAGAGATGTAAAAACCTGCCCTGAGACAGAGGCAATACCCAGAGGTAATCACCTACTTTTGACAGTTGTTAGGCCTAAATTAACATTATGTAATCCATTCAATCATCACTCGCCTGCAGTATTTTTTGCGCCTATCACGTGTTATACAAATTCAGTGCTCTCTTTTACCAAGGTTGAGAGTGTTCTCGCAAGGCTGTGACGGTGGGATGCAATGCCATGACACCAGCCCCTGCCTCCACGTACTGACGAACACTGCTGATCACCTTCGCAGGTGGAACATCTGCAAAAACACATAAAACCATAGTGTTGCGCTCATTAGCCAGTTATCCAATTAGTGGCAGAAGAAAAACAACCAATAACAATCTCCAGTTTATGGTGGGTAAAATACAAAGCAAGTTAAGCCGTGGCTGTGATGTTGGGTGTTGGCTGTCATAGAAGGCTACAAACTACAAAAACATAAACAGTTGGCAGTGATTTAGTATTCGACAGTAGCCGGCATGTGTATTGTGCCAGTAACTGCAATGCGGTTACATGGTAACAGGTGCACTCAGCAAATACATGACCTCTGAAGGAACACTCATTTTGCCTCCACACTGTCTCCACAATTTCTTTCAAACATTCAGCAGGGGGTCTACTACCTTGAAGAATTCAAAGAGGTCTGCTCAGAGGCAGACACAAGGTCATCTCCCCATTTTGATCCAGTCCCCATGAAATGATGCTGATCCACCATCATTCGCCTAGATATAGGGAAAGTGTTAGAGAAGAAAAACACAAAACAGCATGCTGGTGAAGTCAATGGATCACATTTTCATTATTTTACTCACCGTTGTGATATTAGGTCAACTCCAGTACACTACAGTATCACAGACTTGCATTCACTTCGTTTACTGATGTTTAGAGGACAGAAAGAGCCCGTGCAGGTTATTTCCAAAAGTCATGGCTGAGATGAGCCATATGGACATTAGTGAGAGATAAATGAAGATAACCCGCATGACAAACAAGAACACAAGACATTCAACATAGAAAATCATTTTAAAGTAGACTTCTGTATCTATGCACGTTGCACAATTGTTAGTTCACAATGGGCAGTTGCCATGGAAAGACATGCTAAACTTTGGGAATAACACACTAGTTAGTGCAGTACAAAAGTTTACTGGAATATTGAAAGCGATTGTGTAGGCTTGTCACACACATCTGTTTCACCCATCTTGTAATTGTCTCCAACACCCACCAGGTGTCTCCCATTACCTCATGTGTATTTATACCCGTGATTTCTGTTCGTCTGTTGCCAGTTCGTCCTGTCAAGTCCTACCAGCGTGTTCCTGTGCTCTAGTTGTCTTTTCTAGTCTTCCCAGTTTCTGCCTGTCCTGACCCTGCCTGCCGTCCTGTACCTGCCTGACTCGGATTACGACTCTTTGCCTGCCTTGACCTACCGATGGCTTGCCCCATGTACTGTAATAAACTCGTACTGTCTGCCTCCTGTGTCTGCATCTACGTCTTAGCCTGAGCCGTGATATTACGAACTGGCCATTACTGACTCGGACCAGCAGACTCGGACCAGCGCCGCAACGCTGTCTCCTCCCAAGGAGCCACCATTGGAAGACACGAGGAGGTACTGCAAAGCCTTATGGAGGGACTCCATGCCCTGGTAGAACGCCATGACCATGTGTTCAATACATTGCTGGAGAAATTCAGCAGATTCCCAACTAGGCAGCAAGCCACAACAGTAATCCCCCAGACTCTCAGAAACCCCGCTACCAGCGGCGCTTCTTCCCAGCATACCCCGATGTGCAGAGAACCTTGCTTATCTCCTCCAGAGCGCTATGCTTGAAACTCTGGAACCTGCCGGGCGTTTCTCTCCCGGTGCTCCCTCATCTTCAAGCTGCAACCTTTATTCGTTCCCCTCGGACTGCTCGAAGATAGCGTACTTAATAACGCTGATGTCCGGGAGGGCCCTCGCCTTGGCTACGGTTGTGTGGGAGCAACAGTCCACCGTTTGCCTCAGTCTGGAGGTGGTACGAAAAGTGTTTGATTCTCCAAAGTCAGGGAGACAGGGTGCGCGTAAGCTGCTCCGACTATGTCAACCCGGAAGCCCTGTCCGACACGTTCCTTCATGGATTATCGGAGGTGATTAAAGAAGAGCTCGCAGCCTGGGAGCTGCCCATGGACCTCGACTCCCTCATAGCCTTGACCATCCGGATCGACGGACTCCTACGGAAACACAGGAGGGAGAAGGGGTCTGTTTCCCTGTCGCACTCGAATTCCACCTCACCTCCAAGGAATCCCGGAAATCCCCGAAGTCTACATTTCCGAGAGTGCCCTCGGAAATTACAGAGGGCTGTTGACTCGTCTCCTCTGGAGCCCATGCAACTGTGCGTGGCTAGATTGTCTCCTGCTGAGCACTTACGCGGACTGAACACCAAGAGCTGTCTGTACTGTGGAGCTATGGGACATTTCTTATCTACTTGCCCATTAAAAGACCAAGCTCATCAGTAGGTACAAGTACACTGGTGAGCTGTATGGGGAGGTTCCAATCTCTCACTAATTGTAACCCTCTCTATGCTACCCTGTTGTGGGGAGACCAGTCCAAATCAATCCGGGTGCTCATTAACTCTGGGGCTGACGAGAGCTTTATGGACACTACCCTGGTGTCGGAGCTAGGTATCTCCACTCAACCCCTTTCCATCCCGATGGACGTCAGAGCGCTGGATGGGCGCTCTATTGACAGCGTCACCCACAATACGATTCCTACCAACCTGCGAGTCTCAGGCAACCACCGCGAGGCTATGAAAGTCTAATGTAACCATGGTTTTGGGGTTTTCAAGGCTCCAGAGGCACAGTCCCCTAATTGACTGGGCTATATGTTCCATCATGGGTTGGAGTCCGTTTTGCCATGCACATTGTCTGAAGTCGGCGCAGCCTGCCCCGGGAGATCTCCCGGCGGACTTGGGTAAAGCCTCGGATCTCTCCACAATTCCCGCGGAGTACCAGGACTTACGGGATATTTTCAACTCTGCCCACGCTACAGCTTTTCGTCCGTGTCGGCCCTACGATTGCGCAATCAACCTTCATTCGGGCACCGCACTGCCTCGGGAGTTCTTCTTTGTGGAGAGAATATTTATGCTGCAGTAGTTTATGTGTCGGGGGGCTAGGGTCAGTTTGTTATATCTGGAGTACTTCTCCTGTCCTATTCGGTGTCCTGTGTGAATCTAAGTGTGCGTTCTCTAATTCTCTCCTTTTCTCTTTCTCTCTCTCGGAGGACCTGAGCCCTAGGACCATGCCCCAGGACTACCTGACATGATGACTCCTTGCTGTCCCCAGTCCACCTGGCCGTGCTGCTGCTCCAGTTTCAACTGTTCTGCCTTATTATTCGACCATGCTGGTCATTTATGAACATTTTAACATCTTGGCCATGTTCTGGTAATATCTCCACCCGGCACAGCCAGAAGAGGACTGGCCACCCCACATAGCCTGGTTCCTCTCTAGGTTTCTTCCTAGGTTTTGGCCTTTCTAGGGAGTTTTTCCTAGCCACCGTGCTTCTACACCTGCATTGCTTGCTGTTTGGGGTTTTAGGCTGGGTTTCTGTACAGCACTTTGAGATATCAGCTGATGTACGAAGGGCTATATAAATAAATTTGATTTGATTTGAAGGTCGACTAACGGGGCCTTAATGACATTATAGTTAAAAAAACGTTACCCGCTACCACTCATCTCCTTGGCTTTCAAGCCTCTCCAGGGGGCGGTCCTTCGGAACGCCTACCATCTGTTTTGGATACGGGAAGGAGATTAGTGGAAGACAGCCTTTAACACAGCTAGCGGGCACTACGAGTACCTGGTGATGCCGTTCGGACTGACCAACATTCCGCAGTGTTCCAGGCCCTGGTCAATGATGTGCTCCATGACATGTTGAACCGATTTGTGTTTGTCTATCTCGACAATGTCCTCATTTATTACAGTGTCCTCCAGCGTCTCCTGGAGAACCAGATTTTCGTGAAGGCAGAAATGTGAGTTCCATCGCTCCACCATCTCCTTCCTAGGATACGTCATCGTTGCAGGGAATATTCAGAAGGACCCTGACAAGGTGAGAGCGGTGGTGGATTGGCTTCAACTCACATCCAGAGTGCAGCTGCAACGTATCCTGGGGTTTGCTCATTTCATCCGGGGTTACAGCACCCTTGCTTCCCCCCTCTCTGCACACACCTCTCCCAAGGTTCCATTCATATAGTATCCAGCAGCTGACCGGGCGTTCGACCTCAAGCAGCAATTCACTACAGCTCCCATCTTAAGCCACCCCCTCCAGTCCCGTCAGTTCGTGGTGGAGATCCCTCTCTGCACACACCTCTCCCAAGGTTCCATTCATATAGTATCCAGCAGCTGACCGGGCGTTCGACCTCAAGCAGCAATTCACTACAGCTCCCATCTTAAGCCACCCCCTCCAGTCCCGTCAGTTCGTGGTGGAGATCGACGTCTCAAACATCAGAGTGGGGGTTGTCCTGTCCCAGAGTTATGCCCTGGACCAGAAGCTGCATCCCTGTGCCTTCCTTTCCCATCGTCTTAACGCCACTGAGAGGAACTATGATGTGGGAAATCGAGAATTACTCGCAGTTAAGATGGCATTGGAGGAGTGGAGGCACTGGTTAGAAGGGCCGAACATCCATTATTGGTGTGGACAGACCATAAGAACCTGGAATATCGCCGTACCGCCAAGCTCCTCAACTCCAGGCAGGCAAGGTGGGCCCTGTTATTCACTCGTTTCCGGGGGGGCCCGACTAACCGGATGTTTGTCCTGGGAATGGGCACCTTCTTCGAGACTCACCGGTCATCCTGGCTCCCGTCAGACCTTGGCTTTCATCAGACAATGATTTGGTGGCTCCCCATGGTTCCTGAAGTTTCCTTGTTCATTGCCGCCTGCACTCTGTGTGAGCAAGACTCCGCGGCAAGCTTCGGCTGGCCTCCAATCACTCCCTGTTCCTCCTCTGGTTTTTATCCCCAGTCGGATTGAGCCAATTTTAACAGCCAGTCGGAGTGAGCCAATCAGGACTTGGAGACGACTCTTTGTTGCCTCGTCTCTACCAATCCCACCATTTTAATAAAATACAAATATATATTATTGGAATTACTCAATAGTCTGCAAAACTTAAATGGGTCTCTTGTGCTGGGCAATGGGTTTAATACAGAGTACCGGTGACTCCTTACTACACCCACTCCATACACTGCAATGCAATACATGGCATACTTAATGGTTTGTAGAGAACTTTTCTACCTGTCTCAGCTAAAGATGGATGGGAAATACTCAGTAGGGTCGATACTAACCAAATATGGTTAGTTTTGGAGGGGGACTGCGTCGTATATACACACACACACAACACCTCATTCTCTACCCTTTCCATAGTCCCCATTGCAATACACTGTAATCAACTTTACATGTGATACATATTGTTTTGTAGAAATAACTTTTCTAAGCTAAAGTGGGGTAGGAAGGGTCTCTACCAAACAAATGTGTGTAGTTTCACACATATCCAGCATCACAGCCCTAAATGACCTGGTAGCCTACTATCCATGGTCCTGAAATCAATACACAAGCAACAACAACGAAACACAAAAGCTATTTAAAAAATAAAATAAAATCTAAACAAAATTGAAATGTAAACAATATTAACCAGGCTATTAGGACACAGTATAATCATACTTTCTGAACAGAAATTGAGAAAATGATTTACAAGTTGTAGGCCGATATGTGTTTCTTATCTATCAAGGGTTGCAGTACACAGTAAAGGCCTACTACCTAATTAAAAATAAGAAACAACAAAGACAAGATTATTTACAACGTATATTGTCATGATTATCAAGGTCAGCAAAGGCACTTTTTGTAGAGTTTAAAATGTATTACATAAGGCTACAAGGCTAACAGTACACATACAGGCTTTCAGAACAACAATGGAGAACATTGTTTACAAGTTACAGGCTCTCTATGTGTTGCTTTCCTATCGCTGTTAGCAGTATACTACAGTAAAGGCCTATTAAACACGTTTCCAAAACCAATAACAGAGACAAGATTGGAAAATATATAATACAGAGACATATGTTGATTATCTATCAAGGTCAGCAAAGGCATTTTCTGTAGAGTTTAAAATGTATCTCGGATAACTGATACAAAACATACTCTGGTATGGGATTGTGACAAGGCGTATTCTCATTGCCCTCTAATAAGATTGCATTAGAGCAGTTGTTCCCAAACTTTTTATAGTCCCGTACCCCTTCAATCAGCACCACAGTTTTCAGCTGTGCCAACATAATTGCAAAATGGTTTTCTAATGATCAATTAGCCTTTTAAAATTAGAAACTTGGATTAGCTAACACAACTTGCCATTGGAACACAGAAGTGATGGTTGCTGATAATGGGCCTCTGTACACCTACATAGAAATTCCATTAAAAAATCTGCCATTTCCAGCTACAATAGTCATTTACAAGGATATTGACCTCATTCCGTCAGTAGAAGATGCCTGGTTATTCTTTAAAAGCGCTTTCCTCACAATCTTAAATAAGCATGCCCCATTCAAAAAATGTACAACCAGGAACAGATATAGTCCTTGGTTCACTCCAGACCTGACTGCCCTTGACCAGCACAAAAACATCCTGTGGCGTACAGCATTAGCATCGAATAGCCCTCGCGATATGCAACTTTTGAGTTTGAGTTAGGAACCAATATACACAGGCAGTTTGAAATAGCTAGCCTTTGCTTTCCTAACAGAAATTTGCAAACAGTTCTGGGACACTAAAGTCCATGGAGAACAAGAGCACCTCCTCCCAGCTGCCCACTGCACTGAGGCTAGGAAACACAGTCACCACAGATAAATCCACAATAATTGAGAATTTCATTCAATAAAACATTTTCTACGGCTGGCCATGCTTTCTACCTGGCCACCCCTACCCTGGTCAACAGCACTGCACCCCCTACAGCAACTTGCCCAAGCCTCCCCCATTTCTCCCAAATCCAGATAGCTGATGTTCTGAAAGAGCTGCTAAATCTGGACCCCTACAAATCAGCAGGGATAGACAATCTGGACCCTCAATCTAAAATGATCAGCCGAAATTGTTGCAACCCCTATTACTAGCCTGTTAAACCTCTCTTTCGTATCGTCTGAGATCCCCAAAGATTGGAAAGCTGCTGCGGTCATCCCACTCTTCAAAAGGGGGTGACACTCTAGACCCAAACTGCTACAGACCTAAATCTATCTACCCTAAGGTCTTCGAAAGCCAAGTTAAACAGATCACCAGCCATTTAGAATCCCACCATACATTCTCCGCTATGCAATCTGGTTTCCGAACGGGTCATGGGTGCACCTCAGCCACGCTCAATGTCCTAAACGATATCATAATAACCGCCATCGATAAGAGACAATACTATGCAGCTGTATTCATCGACCTGGCCAAGGCTTTCGACTCTGTCAATCACCACATTCTTATCGGCAGACTCAATAGCCTTAGTTTCTCAAATGACTGCCTCGCCTGGTTCACCAACTACTTCTCTGACAGAGTTTAGTGTGTCAAATCAGAGGGCCTGTTGTTCGTACCTCTGGCAGTCTATGGGGGTGCCACATGGTTCAATTCTCGGGCCGACTCTTTTCTCTGTATACATCAATGATGTCGCTCTTGCTGCTGGTGATCCTCTACGCAGACGACAGCATTCTGTATACTTCTGGCCCTTCTTTGGACCCGGTGTTAACTAACCTACAGAAGAGCTTTAATGCCATACAACTCTCCATCCGTGGCCTTCAACTGCTCTTAAATGCAAGTAAAACTAAATGCATGCTCTTCAACCGATCGCTGCCCGTAGCTGCCCGCCCGTCCAGCATCACTACTCTGGACGGTTCTGAATTATGTATTTGTAGTTGTCCACATGTTCTAGGTGTCTGCTTAGACTGAACTCTCCTTCCAGACTCACATTAAGCATCTCCAATCCAAAATTGAATCCGCGTCCTATTTCGCAACATAGCATCCTTCACTCATGTTGCCAAACATACCCTCGTAAAACTGACTATCCTACCGGTCTTTGACTTCGGCGATGTCATTTACAAAATAGCCTCCAACACTCTACTCAGCAAATTGGATGCAGTCTATCACAGTACCATCCGTTGTCACCAAAGCCCCATATACCACCACTGCGACCTGTATGCTCTCGTTGGCTGGCCCTCGCTTCATATTCGTTGCCAAACCCACTGGCTCCAGGTCATCTTTGCTAGGTAAAGCCCCGCCTTATCTCAGCTTACTGGTTACCATAGCAGCACGCACTCCAGCAGGTATATTTCACTGGTCACCCCCAAAGCCAATTCTTCATTTGGCCGCCTCTCCTTCCAGTTCTCTGCTGCGAATGACTGGAACAAACTGCAACAACAAAAACAAAACAAAAATCACTGAAACTGGAGACTCATATCTCCTTCACTAACATTAAGCACCAGCTGTCAGAGCAGCTCACAGATCAGTGCACCTGTACACAGCCCATCTGTAAATAGCCCATCCAACTACTTCATCCCCATACTGTTATTTATTTAGCTCCTTCGCACTCCAGCATCTCTACTTTACATTCATCTTCTGCACATCTATCACTCCAGTGTTTAATTGCTATATTGTAATTATTTTGCCACTATGGCCTATTTATTGCCTTACCTCTCTTATCCTACCTCATTTGCACACACATATAGACTATTGTATTATTGACTGTATGTTTCTTTATTCCATGTGTAACTCTGTGTCGTTGTTTGTGTCGCACGGCTTTGCTTTATCTTGGCCAGGTCGCAGCTGTAAATGAGAACCTTTTCTCAACTAGCCTACCTGGTTAAATAAAAGGTGAAATAAAAAATTTATAAAAAATAATTACATTTACAACATTAACAATGTCTACACTGTATTTCTGATCAATTTGATGTTATTTTAACGTACATTTTTTATAGATTTTCTTTCAAAAACAAGGACATTTCTAAGTGACTCCAAACTTTTGAACAGTAGTGTAAATCTTGGTTTCTTGGGATGCTTGCCGTGAAAATAATTATTTGATGAAATATGACTTGGTTCAACTTAATTTTTTACAACGGCTATACATTGTTTTCTTGCACTGACTGCAATTTTCAGAGCATAAAGTGTAAATGTGGAGGAGATCATTGGCTAAGAAGTTTGCAGGTAGCAGTTCCTTATATTATAAAATGTAACACAGGTCGTTGTTTGAATCCCCTGTCGAAGCAATGGTTGTGTAGTCTGTTTTGCTTTCCCTGCATCCAACTGTGAAATGACTGCTGAATTGCTGATTTGGACTCATACGGTTTGCTTTAATCAATCTTTGAAAGCAGACATTTTCTTCAGAAATGTCAAAACAGTTAAGGCTTTACCCTAAAGACGATTGGGGAAATAGTTACATGTTGTAATAACATCAATATCTGAAATCTGACTCACAAGACTGCACTTGGTCACTGATATGAGAGTTTGTGAGGGCCCTCATTAAATAATTCATAAAAATATATAACTCCTGCTATGTCCTCAACGTTTTAGATTCTATAGAGATTTGATGGTCATTAGCCTTGATCTTAAGAGAGTCATATATAAACTGTGACCAGTAGTGTCATTTTATGGGCGTATATCCCTGAATTACAGATTACGGAGCTCAATCTGTAGGTCAACCTCTCATTGCCAACAGCTGGAAGATCAATAAAGCGAGATGAGGATACAGGGTTTCGCATTACAGTTTTGACCTTACAAAATAAACAAAAGTACAGGAATATCTGGAGTGCTGGTCCAAATTGTTTGTCTACTGAGTCCTGCTGCACATACACTGCATGTGCGTGGTGCATCTCCCTTTGTAATCATTTACTTGAAAATAGTGTCAAGCGTGCCTTTTACCTTAGGGAGTGGAACGCTATATAATATGTACCTTTAACTGAGAAGTGGCTTCAGTCTTGCCACTACCATAAAGGCCTGATTGGTGGTGCTGCAGAGACTGTTGTCCTGCTGGAAGGTTCTCCCATCGCCACAGAGGAACTCTGGAGCTCTGTCAGAGTGCTCATCGGGTTCTTGGTCACCTTACTGACCAAGGCTCTTCTCCCCCGATTGCTCAGTTTGGCCAGCTCTAGAAAGAGTCTTGTAAAATCTCTTTCATTTTCTTCCATGTTGTTATAGTGTTCTTAACTATGAAGTTGTTAACGTTCTTAATTCTATCCTTTGAAGAAAAAAAACATGAAGATTCTGGGGCTATGCATCTTCAGTATGTACCTATTGTTCCTCTTTAGTGAATTTAACTATATGTTGCAAGTAAAAGCCTTGGGTGGCGAGTTGATACATTTCTACATCTGGAAGGTTAAAACCACCCTTAGAATAAATAGGAATCTATGAGTTTCCTTTGCCCATATGAAGTTTGTTATGGCAGAGTATACTTTCCTAAAGAATGTCTCCGGTGGGGTAATTGGTATTACTGAAAATAAATATAAATGCTTTGGGAGTCATTCTAAGAGAGGTTTAATCTATCTGGAAGATTTACGGCGAGATGATTCAATTTCATAAGATCTGATTTCAGGTTGTTGAGTAATGTTTTTTGTCACTTAAGTATTTCATATTTTTTGTTTTAATGTCACATGCAAAAAGCATTTCTTGCAAACTCAAAACCCAACAATTAAAAAATCAATAACGTATTAAGAAAAAAAAGAAGAAAAAAAAGAAATATGAACACAATAGAGCAAGCAAGCATCTGTGAAAATTATGTGTGAGTCAGAAAATCATATCAAATTCTATTCGTCTCATGCGCCGAATACAACCTTACAATGAAATGCTTACTTACGAGGCCCCAACCAACAATGCAGTTTAAAAAATATGGACATGAATAAGAGATAAAAGTAACATGCAATTAAAAAGCAGCAGTAAAACAACAAAAGACAGATTATATACAGGGGGGGTACCGGTACAAAGTCAATGCGAGGGGTAGTTGAGGTAAATTAGTATGTACATGTAAGTAGAGTAATTGAAGTGACTATGCATAGATGACAACAGAGAGTAGAAGCAGTGTAAAGAGGGGGGCAATGCAAATAGTCTGGGTAATCTTTTGATTTGATGTTCAGGAATCTTATGGCTTGGGGATAGAAGCTGTTTAGAAGCCTCTTGGACCTAGTAGACTTGGCGCTCTGGTACCGCTTGCCGTGCGGTAGCAGAGAGAAGTCTATGACTAGGGTGGCTTCCTCTGACACCGCCTGGTATAGAGGTTCTGGGTGGCAGGAAGCTTGGCCCCAGTAATGTACTGGGCCGTTCGCACTACCCTCTGTAGTGCCTTGCAGTTGGAGGCCGAGCAGTTGCCATACCAGTATCTTGATGTGGCCCTCTTTGGGTATAGTGAATGCTTTCCCCTTCTTTTCTCCCTCTTAAACCCAGGTTCTGTTCTCAGGTCATAAATTCCTGGAGGAGACTCTCTCGGCCATGCGGTATAGAGAGAGGGTTCAAAGAACAAAGGAACTTCTTCTACCTCACAGAACGTAAATATATGTATTGATTGCAGTTATTCCCAAATGAGTGAGCGTTCATGTGAAAAAGGGATTAGCATTTAAATTATAATAATTGTCAACTGTGTAGTGTCTTTTGTCTTTCGCGCCCTTCTCAGTCCCTTTGTCTACCAAGCCGCCATATCGGTTTAGCCCACTAGGGTACATCCCCTATAATTTTCTTGTAACCATATCTACATTGTTGTTAGTTTATGCATTTCTGTGATTATTTAGTTAGTAAATAAATGATTAAGACAATTGATGTATGGATGATTCATAGTGAAGGCAGGGTTCATGCAGATAACCAACAATTTAAGACGTTTGGAATGAGACTAACGCGAGGTAAATAATAAGTTATAGTAGGAAAATTATAACTTTGCAATCTGAAGATTCCTTGGTGCCTCGACTTCCTAGTTAATTACATTTACATGATTAGTTTAATCACGTAATAATAATTACAGAGAATTGGATAAAATAACAGTCTTCACTTTAATGATGCCAAAGACACGACACCAGGCAGTGATGCAACCCGTCAGGATGCCCTCGACGGTGCAGCTGTAGAACCTTTGAGGATCTGAGGACCCATGCCAAATATTTTCAGTCTCCTGAGGTCGAATAGGTTTTCTTGTGCCCTCTTCACGGCTGTCTTGGTGTGCTTGGACCATGTTAGTTTGTTGGTGATGTGGACACCAAGGAATTTGAAGCTCTCAACCTGCTCCACTGTAGCCCCTTCGATGAGAATGGGGGTGTGTTCTGTCCTCTTTTTCCTGTTGTCCAAAATCTCCTTTATCTTGATCATGTTGAGGGAGAGGTTGTTGTCCTGGCACTACATGGCCAGGTCTCTGACCTCCTCCCTATAGGCTGTCTCATTGTTGTCGGTGATCAGGCCTACCACTGTTTTGTCATCGGCGAATTGAATGATGGTGCTGGAGTTGTGTCTGGTCGTGTAGTAATGAAAGAACAGGGAGTACAGGAGGGGACTGAGCACGCACCTCTGAGGGGCCCCCGTGTTGAGGATCAGCGTGGCGGATGTGTTGTTACCTACCCTCACTACATGAAGGTGGTCCGTCAAGAAGTCAAGGATCCAGTTGCAGAGGGAGTTGTTTAGTCCCAGGGTCCTTAGCTTAGTGATGAGCTTTGATGGCACTATGGAGTTGAAAGCTGAGCTGTGGTCAATTAATAGCATTCTCAAATAGGTGTTCCTTTTGTCCATGTGGGAAATGGCAGTGTGGAGTGCACTAGAGATTGCATCATCTGTGGATCTGTTGGTGCGGTATGCAAATTGGAGAGTGTCTAGGGTTACAGACATGAGTGCTACGGGTCGGTAGTCATTTAGGCAGATTACCTTAGTGTTCTTGGGCACAGGCACAATGGTGGTCTGCTTAAAACATGGTATTATAGACTCGGAGAGGGAGAGGTTGAAAATGTCAGTGAAGACACTTGCCAGTTGGTCAGCGCATGCTCTCAGTACACATCCTGGTAATCCATCTGGCCCTGCAGCCTTGTGAATGTTGACCTGTTTAAAGGTCTTACTCACATCGGCTTTGGAGAGCGTGATCACACGGTCTTCCGGAACAGCTGGTGCTCTCATGCAGGTTTCAGTGTTACTTGCCTCAAAACGAATATAGAAGTAGTTCAGCTCGTCTGGTAGGCTCGTGTCACTGGGAAGCTCTCGGCTGTGCTTCCCTGTAATGTAATGGTTTGCAAGCCCTGCCACAGCCGACGAGCATCAGAGCCGGTGTAGTACGATTCGATCTTAGTTCTGTATTGACGCTTTGCCTGTTTGATGTTTGGTCTGAGGGCATAGCGCTATTTCGTATAAGCTTCCGGATTAGAGTCCCGCTCCTTGAAAGCGGCAGCTCTAGCCTTTAGCTCAGTGCGGATGCTGTCTGTATTCCATGGCTTCTGGTTGGGGTATATACTGTACGTACAGTCACTGTGGGGACGACATCATCGATGAAGACAATGACTGATGGGGTGTACTCCTCAATGCCATCGGAGGAATCTCGGAGCATATTCCAGTCTGTGCTAGCAAAACAGTCCTGCAGCTTATCATCTGCTTCATCTACCCACTTTTTTATTGATCTAGTCACTGCTGCTTCCTCCTTTCATTTTTAAGCAGGAATCATGAGGATATAATTATGGTCAGTCTCTGTGTGGAGTATAGGTGGTCCAGAGTTTTTTCCCCCTCTGGTTGCACATTTAACATGCTGATAGAAATGTTAAAACATATTTAAGTTCCCCTGCATTAAAGTCCCCGGCTACTAGGAGCGCAGCCTCTGGGTGAGCATTTTCTTGTTTGCTTATGGCTCATTCAATGCTGTCTTACCACCACAGTCAGAGGCTGGCACTATGTAAACAGCTTCGAAAAATACAGATGAAAACTCTAGGTAGATAGTGTGGTCTACAGCTTATCATGAGATACTCTACCTCAGGTGAGATATTGCTCGAGACTTCCTTAAATATCATGCACCAGCTGTTATTTACAAAAATTCATAGTCCGCCGTCCCTTGTCTTACCAGATGCCGCTGTTCTATCCTGCCGGTATAGCGTGTAACCAGCCAGCTGTATGTTGATAGTGTCATCGTTCAGCTACGACTCCGTGAAGCATAAGATGTCATAGTTTTGAATGTCCCATTGGTAGTTTAATCTTCCGTGTAGCTTGTCGATTTTATTCTCCAAAGATTGCATGTTTGCTAGCAGAATGGAGGGAAGTGGGGGTTTATTCGATCGCCTATGAGTGAATTTGTGTATGTGTGTATGTGTTGGAGTGAGTGTGTGTGAGTGTGTATGGCCCTGTGAGTGAGCATAGACAGTGCAAAAAATATATATAAAAAAAGGTCAATAAAGACACAAGGATAACTCCGATAGTCTGTGTAGCTATTTATCTGTTGTTTTGCTTGAGGATAGAAGCTATTCAAGAGCCTGTTGGTGTCAGACTTGATGCACAAGTACCTCGGTGTGCGGCAGCAGAGAGAATAGTCTATGGCTTGGGTGGTTTGAGTCTTTAACGATTTTCTGGGCCTTCCTTTCACACCGCCTGATATAGAGGTCCTTGACGGAAGGGAGCTCGGGCCCAATGATGTACTGCGCTGTCCGCACAACCCTCTGTAGCGACATGTGATCACGGGCAGTGCTATTGCCGTACCAATCAGTGATGCAGCCACTCAAGATGCTCTCAATGGTAAAGCTGTAGAACCTTGAGGATTTGAGGGCCCATGTCAAATTTGTTCAACCTCCTGAGAAGGAAGAGGCTCTGTTGCGCCTTCACTGTGCGTGTGTGTTTGGACTATTTTAAGTCTTTAGTCATAATTTAAAGTATTGCTGTAGATCATGAGTTATTATTATTTTCCACGTTAATTTTATATTCTGAGGTTTTAGAGTATTCCGAAAATATTTTTAACAACGGGGGCATTGAGTTTTCAATATTAGCCAGGTATATCAGGAGATCGTTGGCAAATAGGTTTAATTTGTATTCATGTTTACCAATACCCGTTAAGTTATGGTTCTGTATCATTTTTGTCAGCAAGCAGGTAAATTGCCAGTGCAAACAGGCTGGGGATGAAAGAAGATTGAACTCTTTAGCCTGAATGCCAGGAAACCTGTCACCACCCTACAGTGAAGCATGGTGGTGGCAGGCATCATGCTGTGGGGATGTTATTCAGCGGCAGGGACTGGGAGACCAGTGAGGATCGAGGCAAAGATGACCGGTGCAGAGTACAGAGAGATCCTTGACGAAAACCTCCTCCAGAGCAGGACCTCAGACTGAGGCAAAGGTCCACCTTCCAACAGGACAACGACCCTAAGCACACAGCCAAGACAACGCAGGAGTGCCTTCGGGACAAGTCTATGAATGTCCTTGAGTGGCCCAGCCAGAGCCCGGACTTGAACCCGATCAAACATCTCTGGAGAGACCTGAAAATAGCTGTGCAGCGACGCTCTCCATTCAACCTGACAGAGCTTGAGAAGATCTGCAGAGAAGAATGAGAGAAACTTCCTCAAATCCTTCTGTTCACCTGATTTAGAATTCCTCACAATCAAATGTAGACCGCATTATCTACCAAGAGAATTCTCTTCGATTATAATCACAGCCCTCAACCGTAAGGCTCTCCAGAGGGTAGTGAGGTCGGCAAACTACCTGCCCTCCAGGACACCTACACCACCCGATGTCACAGGAAGGCCATAAAGATCATCAAGGACATCAACCACCCGAGCCACTGCCTGTTCACCCCGCTATCATCCAGAAGGCGAGGTCAGTACAGGTGCATCAAAGCTGGGACCGAGAGACTGAAAAACAGCTTCTATCTCAAGGCCATCAGACTGTTAAACAGCCACCACTAACACTGAGTGGCTGCTGCCAACACACTGACACTGACTCAACTCCAGCCACTTTAATAATGGGAATTGATGGGAAATTATGTAAATATATCACTAGCCACTTTAAACAATGCTACCTTATATAATGTTACTTACCCTACATTATTCATCTCATATGCATACGTGTATACTGTACTCTATATCATCGACTGTATCCTTATGTAATACATGTATCACTAGCCACTTTAAACTATGCCACTTTGTTTACATACTCATCTCATTTGTACATACTGTACTCGATACCATCTACTGTATCTTGCCTATGCTGCTCTGTACCATCACTCATTAATATATCCTTATGTAGATATTCTTTATCCCCTTACACTGTGTACAAGACAGTAGTTTTGGAATTGTTAGTTAGATTACTTGTTATTACTGCATTGTCGGAACTAGAAGCACAAGCATTTCGCTACACTCGCATTAACATCTGCTAACCATGTGTATGTGACAAATAAAATTTGATTTGATTTGAAATACAGGTGTGCCAAGCTTGTAGCATTATACCCAAGAAAACTCAAGACTGTATTCTGAATTCTTATGTAAATGTGATATTTCAGTTGTTTGTTTTATAATAAATGTTCTAAAATTTCTAAAAACCTGTTTTTGCATTATCATTATGGCGGTAGTGTGTAGATTGAGGGGGGGGGGACTATTTAATCCATTTTAGAATAAGGCCGTAACAAAATATGGAAAGGGTCAAGGGGTCTGAATACTTTCAGAATGCACTATGCACTCCTTTCTTGAAACATTAATATCTTAACAGCCTTGACGATAATAGATATGTTTGTGCAGTGGTGAACCTGCAGGCCTTCAGTGTGTGACAGGTTTGTGAATATGAAAGGAAAGCAACCGAAATACCAGCGCACTCATTTAGGAGAGTGCACTTTCTGTAAAAAACACAGAAGCACCAGTGGTGTAGAGGAGGGTATACGCAGGTATAACCCCTATACCCAGTGGGCATTGTGCATACTCACTTCTTAATCTCTACTGATGCATATCAAAGTAGTGTAGTGGAGGTATGCAACTCATTATGTTGCACAGTGGTGGTCAGTGCCATTTAAGTGCCATTTGTTTTCATGAGCATGGCCTTATTTCTATTACAGCATATTGGATGACTCTCATTCATATTCCACTCACACAGTTCAATGTAACATCGATTGGTTTAGGCTTACTACATGATAAACATTTTCACTATACCCATCATGAGGTTGCTACAACCTAGCCTATGAATGAAAGTTTACAATGTAGGTGCACACAGCTCGAGAGACAAATTTAGAGGTGACAGGCACCTAATACAGGGTGTAATTTTTAGTCCAACAGTTGCAAACGAGAGTTTCTATTGGACAAATTCAAGTATGTTTATGCATGTTTTGTACAGTCTGTAAGCAGTTACACCGGCGGGCCCCGGTGGCAATAAATTAGTAGAACCAGAAGCTTACCTTGACTTGGAAGAGTTCCAGTGTTGTGTTCGATAGTCATACCCAGCTAGCTAACATAGCATCCCTCTGTTTGAGCAGGGAGTTTCAGTAGACTGAACTAGCTAGCTGCATTTGCTAGCTAAGTGAAACTGAAACTGGGGAGAAAAAAAATCTCTATTTCTCTTGCTTCTCCTTCATTTTGTAAGAAATTAAATTTGTTCAAAACTATTGTCTTTCTGAGTCAACTACTCACCACATTTTATGCACTGCAGTGCTTGCTAGCTGTAGCTTATGCTTTCAGTACTAAACTCATTCTCTTATCCTTTGATTAGACGGAGAGCATGTCAGTTCATGCAGCAAGAGCTCTGATACGTTGGAGGACGTCCTCCGGAAGATGTCATAATTACTGTGCAAGTCTACGGAAGGGGGTGAGAACCATGAGCCTCCTAGGTTTTGTATTGAAGTCATTGTACCCAGAGGAGGACGGAAGCTAGCTGTCTTCCGGCTACACCATGGTGCAGAGTGCTGTGGAGGCTATTGTAGACCTTCTTTGCAAAATAGTGCGTTTTAAATCAATTATTTTGGGACGTGGTTATATTTAATATCTAAAAAGGATCACTAAAAATGTTTAAAATGTATTTATGAAATTCACTGAGGATGATGGTCCTCCTCTTCCTCTGATGAGCCTTCACTGGTAGTACAATAGAGAAAACATGCAAATTAGCCTACACAAATCACAAAGCACGTGAAATACACTGAACAAAAATATAAACGCAACATGCAACAATTTAAGATTTTACTGAGTTACAGTTCAAATAAAGAAATCAGTCAATTGAAGTAAATTAATTAGGCCTTAAATCTATGGGTTTCACATAACTGGGAATACATATGTGCATATTTTGGTCACAGATACAGTGCCTTGCGAAAGTATTCGGCCCCCTTGAACTTTGCGACCTTTTGCCACATTTCAGGCTTCAAACATAAAGATATAAAACTGTATTTTTTTGTGAAGAATCAACAACAAGTGGGACACAATCATGAAGTGGAACGACATTTATTGGATATTTCAAACTTTTTTAACAAATCAAAAACTGAAAAATTGGGCGTGCAAAATTATTCAGCCCCCTTAAGTTAATACTTTGTAGCGCCACCTTTTGTTGCGATCACAGCTGTAAGTCGCTTGGGGTATGTCTCTATCAGTTTTGCACATCGAGAGAATGACATTTTTTCCCATTCCTCCTTGCAAAACAGCTCGAGCTCAGTGAGGTTGGATGGAGAGCATTTGTGAACAGCAGTTTTCAGTTCTTTCCACAGATTCTCGATTGGATTCAGGTCTGGACTTTGACTTGGCCATTCTAACACCTGGATATGTTTATTTTTGAACCATTCCATTGTAGATTTTGCTTTATGTTTTGGATCATTGTCTTGTTGGAAGACAAATCTCCGTCCCAGTCTCAGGTCTTTTGCAGACTCCATCAGGTTTTCTTCCAGAATGGTCCTGTATTTGGCTCCATCCATCTTCCCATCAATTTTAACCATCTTCCCTGTCCCTGCTGAAGAAAAGCAGGCCCAAACCATAATGCTGCCACCACCATGTTTGACAGTGGGGATGGTGTTCAGCTGTGTTGCTTTTACGCCAAACATAACGTTTTGCATTGTTGCCAAAAAGTTCAATTTTGGTTTCATCTGACCAGAGCACCTTCTTCCACATGTTTGGTGTGTCTCCCAGGTGGCTTGTGGCAAACTTTAAACAACACTTTTTATGGATATCTTTAAGAAATGGCTTTCTTCTTGCCACTCTTCCATAAAGGCCAGATTTGTACAATATACGACTGATTGTTGTCCTATGGACATAATCTCCCACCTCAGCTGTAGATCTCTGCAGTTCATCCAGAGTGATCATGGGCCTCTTGGCTGCATCTCTGATCAGTCTTCTCCTTGTATGAGCTGAAAGTTTAGAGGGACGGCCAGGGTTGGTAGATTTGCAGTGGTCTAATACTCCTTCCATTTCATTATTATCGCTTGCACAGTGCTCCTTGGGATGTTTAAAGCTTGGGAAATCTTTTTGTATCCAAATCCGGCTTTAAACTTCTTCACAACAGTATCTCGGACCTGCCTGGTGTGTTCCTTGTTCTTCATGATGCTCTCTGCGCTTTTGACGGACCTCTGAGACTATCACAGTGCAGGTGCATATATACGGAGACTTGATTACACACAGGTGGATTGTATTTATCATCATTAGTCATTTAGGTCAACATTGGATCATTCAGAGATTCTCACTGAACTTCTGGAGAGAGTTTGCTGCACTGAAAGTAAAGGGGCAGAATAATTTTGCACACCCAATTTTTCAGTTTTTGATTTGTTAAAAAAGTGTGAAATATCCAATAAATGTCGTTCCACTTCATGATTGTGTCCCACTTGTTGTTGATTCTTCACAAAAAAATGCAGTTTTATATCTTTATGTTTGAAGCCTGAAATGTGGCAAAAGGTCGCAAAGTTCAAGGGGGCCGAATACTTTCGCAAGGCACTGTACCTTAAAAATAAGGTAGGGGCGTGGGTCAGATAACCAGTCAGTATCTGGTGTGAAAGACTCCTTCGCATAGAGATGATCAGGCTGTTGATTGTGGCCTGTAGAATGTTGTCCCACTCCTCTTCAATGGCTGTGCGAAGTTGCTGGATATTGGTGGGAACTGGAATATGCTGTCGTACATGTAAATCCAGAGCATTCCAAACATTCTTAATGGGTGACATGTTTGAGTATGAAGGCCACGGAAGAACTTCGACATTTTCAGTTTCCAGGAATTGTGTACAGATCCTTGCGACATGGAGCCCTGCATTATCATGCTGAAACATTAGGTAATGGCGGCAAATTAATTGCACAACAATGGTCCTCAGGATTCCATGCTGCTATCTCTGTGGATTCAAATTACCATCGATAAAATGCAATTGTGGTCGTTGTCCCTAAACTTATGCCTGCCCATACCATAACCCCACCGCCACCATGGGGCACTTTGTTCACAACGTTGACATCAGCAAACCGCTCGCTCACACGATGCAATACATGTGGTCTGCAGTTGTGAGGCAGGTTGGACGTACTGCCAAATTCTCTAAAATGCTGTTGGAGGAGGCTTATAGTAGTCATTAAATGATCTGGTTAACAACGCTGGTAGACATTCCTGCAGTCAGCATGCATGCTTCCTAAAAACCAAACCAAATAAAGAAAACAAAAAAACAAAAGCTATATATCAAATCAAATGTATTTATATAGCCCTTTGTACATCAGCTGATATCTCAAAGTGCTGTACAGAAACCCAGCCTAAAACCCCAAACAGCAAGCAATGCAGGTGTAGAAGCATGGGGGCTGGGAAAAACTCCCTAGAAAGGCCAAAACCTAGGAAGAAACCTAGAGAGGAACCAGGCTATGAGGGGTGGCCAGTCATCTTCTGGCTGTGCCGGGTGGAGATTATAACAGAACATGACCAGCATGGTCAAATGATAATAATCACAGTGGTTGTCGAGGGTGCAGCAAGTCAGCACCTCAGGAGTAAATGTCAGTTGGCTTTTCATAGCCGATCATAAAGAGTATCTCTACCACTCCTGCTGTCTCTAGAGAGTTGAAAACAGCATGTCTGGGACAGGTAGCACGCCCGGTGAACAGGTCAGGATTCCATAGCCGCAAGCATAACATTTGATACTGGAGCAGCAGCACGGCCAGGTGGACTGGGGACAGCAAGGAGTCCTCATGCCAGGTAGTCCTGCGGCATGGTCCTAGGGCTCAGGTCCTCCGAGAGAGAGAAAGAAAGAGAGAATTAGAGAGAGCATACTTAAATTCACACAGGACACCGGATAAGACAGGGGAAGTACTCCAGATATAACAAACTGACCCTAGCCCCCCGACACATAAACTACTGCAGCATAAATACTTGAGGCTGAAATAAAATAAAATAAAAAACTAAGTAACTCTGCAAGGGTGTCTCTTTTGGGTCACTTTTGCCGGTCCCAAGCCCGGATAAAGGAGGAGGGTTGGAATTGTGACATTAAAAAAAACAAGAATCAACAGAAGAAAGTTCATTTGTAGTTCTAAACTAATTTTGGGTGTTTTTTACTCACTTTTTGTCTCTCCCACAACGTTATTCCTCTCTACTACAGCGTCCATCACAATTACATGCACATGGCCATTTAGCGACTTCTAGGACAGCCAATAGCTACTTTCCTTACTGATGATGTCATGACTTCCGCCGAAGTCGGTCCCTCTCCTTGTTCGGCGGTCGACGTCACCGACCTTCTAGCTATCATTGATCCATTTTTTTCATTTTCCATTGGTTTTGTCTTGTCTTCCATCACACCTGGTTCCAATCCCATCAATTACATGTTGTGTATTTAACCCTCTGTTTCCCCTCATGTCCTTGTCAGAGATTATTTGTTGTATGTAGGTGTTAATTGTTCATTCTGGTGTGCGACGGGTTTTGCACCCTCTATTTGTTATTTTGTATAGTTTTTAGTTTTCGGAGGTTTTGTTGTTTATTAAACAGCTCCGTTTTCCCAAGTTCATTCTCCTGCGCCTGACTTCCCTGCCACCAGCACGCACCACATTACAGAATCTTCGACCATACTATGGAGTCAGCAGGAGCTGACCCCAGTAGGAGGGTACCCCAGCCATTGAGGTGGAGGAGCATGCAGTTATGCTTCACCATCTTTTTTTGTGTTGTTTTTTGGTGTTGTTGTTTTTAGTTTATTTGACCCCCTTTTTTCTCCCCAATTTCATGGTATCCAATTGTTAATAGCTACTATCTTGTATCATCGCTACAACTCCTGTACGGGCTCGGGAGAGACGAAGGCCGAAAGTCATGCGTCCTCCGAAACGCAACCCAACCAAGCCGCACTGCTTCTTGACAGAGCGCGCATCCAACCCGGAAGCCAGCCGCACCAATGTGTCGGAGGAAACACCGTGCACCTGGCGACCTTGGTTAGGGCGCACTGCGCCCGGCCCGCCACAGGGGTTGCTGGTGCGCGATGTTTCCTCCGACACATTGGTGCGGAGGAAACAGGGACAAGTCACACTGCCGGTTGGTGCCGGGTTGGTTCCTCTGGAAATCGAGGCAGCAGGCAGGGCGCTCTGGCGTCACCCCAGGTGAGCCAGCACCATTCTCTCCCAGAACCCTCTGTTGCACATATGTTTGTGTCTGTCACTTTTCCTGAGTTTTCTCCAAATTCCCAGCATAAGGCACTCGTAGATTCAGGCGCGGCTGGGAATTTCATTGATAGAGCGTTAGCTCATAGTTTAGGGACCCCCATTTTTCCCATGGATGTGCCCTTCCCCGTTCACGCCTTAGATAGTCGACCATTAGGGTCAGGGTCAGGTAGGTGTTTAGGGGTTTCCGTTGGTGCTACAACGGTGGAGAGTCCAGACCAGGTCTCCACCATGCGCATTACCCCTAAATATGCCAATTTGGCTCTCACCTTCTCTAAAAAGAAGGCGAATCAATTACCACCTCATCGACGGGGCGATTGTGTGATAGACCTCCTGGTAGATGCTGCACTTCCCAGAAGTCAAATGTATCCCCTCTCACAGGCAGAGACGGAGGCTATGGAAACATATGTCTCCGAATCCCTGCGTTAGGGGTACATTCGGTCCTCCACTTCACCCGCCTCCTCAAGTTTATTTTTTGTGAAGAAGGAGGATGGGGGTCTGCGCCCGTGTATTGACTATCGGCATCTGAATCAGATCACGGTTAGATATAGTTACCCCCTAGCGCTCATAGCTACAGCGATAGAGTCAATGCACGGGGCGCACATCTTCACCAAACTAGATCTCAGGAGCGCTTACAACCTGGTGCGTATCCGAGAGGGAGACGAGTGGAAGACGGCTTCAAGTACCACCTCTGGGCACTATGAGTACCTTGTCATGCCGTACGGGTTGAAGAATGCGCCCTCAGTCTTCCAAGCCTTTGTAGACGAGATTTTCAGGTACCTGCACGGGCAGGTGTAGTGGTGTATATTGATGAGATTTTGATATACTCCACTACACGCGCTGAGCATGTGTCCCTGGTGTGCAGTGCTTGGTCGCCTGTTGGAGCATGACCTCTACGTCAAGGCTGAGAAATGCCTGTTCTTCCAACAGTCCATCTCCTTCCTAGGGTATCGCATTTCCACCTCAGGGGTGGAGATGGAGTGACCGCATTGCAGCTGTGCGTAATTGGCCGACTCCCACCACGGTAAAGGAGGTGCAGCGGTTCTTAGGGTTTGCCAACTACTACCGGAGGTTTATTCTGGGTTTTGGTCAGGTGGCAGCTCCCATTACCTCACTGCTTAAGGGGGGCCCAGTGCGCTTGCAGTGGTCAGCTGAGGCGGACAGGGCTTTTAGTCACCTAAGGGCTCTGTTTACCTCGGCTCCCGTGCTGGCCCATCCAGATCCCTCTTTGGCGTTCATAGTGGAGGTGGACGCGTCCGAGGCTGTGATAGGAGCGGTGCTTTCTCAGTGCTCGGGTACGCCACCGAAGCTCCGCTTCTGTGCCTTCTTCTCGAAGAAGCTCAGCCCGGCGGAGCGAAACTATGATATAAGGGACCGGGAGCTGTTGGCTGTCGTCAAGGCCTTGAAGGCGTGGAGACATTGGCTTGAGGGGGCTAAAAACTTGTTCTCATCTGAACTTACCACTGTAATCTGCAGTACATCCGGGCGGCGAGGAGCCTGAACCCTCGCAAGGCGGGCCATGTTATTCACCCGTTTTGTATTTACCCTTTCATACAGCCCAGGCTCTCAGAACTCTAAGGCAGATGCATTGTCCCGGCTGTATGATACAGAGGAGCGGCCCCTGGATCCCACTCCCATACTCCCGACCTCTTGCCTGGTGGCACCGGTAGTGTGTGGAGCAGGCGTTGCGGACATTGAGCAGGCGTTGCGTACCGAGCCCACTCCCCTTCAATGTCCAGCTGGGCGTCTGTACGTTCCGTCTGCTGTCCGCAACCGGCTAATCTATTGGGCCCATATGTCATCCTCCTCTGATCATCCTGGTATCGGTCGGACGGTGCGCTGTCTTAGTGAGAAGTACTGGTGGCCCACTTTACCTAAGGACGTGAGGGTTTGTGTTACCTCCTGCTCGGTGTGCGCCCAGTGCAAGGCTCTTAGACACCTGCCCAGAGGTAAGTTACAACATTTACCCGTTCCACAACGGCCATGGTCGCATCTGTCAGTGGATTTCCTGACTGATCTTCCTCCTTCACAGGGTAACGCCACAATCCTGGTTGTTCTGGATCGTTTCTCTAAGTCCTGCCGTCTCCTCCCTCTGCCCGGTCTCCCTACGGCCCTACAGACTGCGGAGGCCTTGTTTACACACGTCTTCCGGCACTACGGGGTGCCTGAGGATATAGTGTCTGATCGAGGTCCCCAGTTCACTTCAAGGGTCTGGAAGGCGGTCATGGAACGTCTGGGGATCTCGGTTAGCCTTACCTCAGGTTTTCACCCGAGAGTAACGGGCAGGCGGAGAGCGTAAACCAAGATGGGGGTAGGTTTCTGAGGTCTTATTGCCAGGACCGGCCGGGGGAGTGGGCAGCGTTCGTGCCCTGGGCAGAGATGGCCCAGAACTCGCTCTGACACTCCTCCACTAACCTCACCCCCTTTCAGTGTGTATTGGGGTATCAGCCGGTTCTGGCTCCTTGGCATCAGAGTCAGACCGAGGCTCCTGCGGTGGACGACTGGTTCCGGCGCACCGAGGAGACATGGGACGCTGCTCATGTCCATCTTCAGCGCACCGTGCTGCACCAGAAAGTGGGCACAGACCGTCACCGCAGTGAGCCCCCGGTGTTCGCACCAGGGGATCGGGTCTGGCTCTCGACCCGAAACCTGCCCCTTCGCCTGCCTTGCCAGAAGCTGGGTCCGCGGTTTGTGGGGCCATTTAAAGTCCTGAGGAGAGTGAACGGGTATGTTATAGGTTATAGCTTCCCCCCAATTACCTTATTAACCCCTCGTTCTAAGTGTCTCTCCTCAGGCCGGTGGTGGCTGGCCCGCTCCAGGTTCCTCCGCACCCTCTGGACATCGAGGGGCCATGGCATACTCTGTTCGTTCCATACTGGATTCGAGACGTCGAGCGAGGGGCCTTCAGTACCTCGTGGACTGGGAGGGGTATGGTCCGGAGGAGAGATGCTGGGTTCCGGTGGAGGACATGTTGGATCCTTCCATGCTGAGAGATTTCCACCGTGCCTCGCCCTCCGGGTCGTCCCCAAGGTCGGTGCCAACGCACCGCTGGAGATGCGTGTCAAAAGGGGGTACTGTCACGACTTCCGTCGAAGTCGATCCCTCTCCTTGTTCGGGCGGTGTTCGGCAGTCAACGTCACCGACCTTCTAGCCATCATTGATCCATTTTTCATTGGTTTTGTCTTGTCTTCCTACACACCTGGTCCCAATCCCATTAATTACATGTTGTGTATTTAACCCTGTTTCCCCTCATGTCCTTGTCGAAGATTGTTTGTTGTATGTAGGTGTTCATTGTTAATTCTGGTGTGCGACGGGTTTTGCACCCTCTATTTGTTATTTTGTATACTTTGGTTTTCGGAGGTTTTGATGTTTATTAAACAACTCCGTTTTTACCGAGTTCATTCTCCTGCGCCTGACTTCCCTGCCACTAGCACGCACCACATTACAGAGGAGTTGTCAACACTGATGTGTTTTTAGCCACCGGTACCTTGTTGGGTGCTTTATATGCGCTACAGTCAATTATGAGTGCATGCATACTTATATTAAATATATCATTATCAACATATGATAGTTAGCAAATTAATTAGATAACTAACGTTAGCCTGCCTAGCTGGAACTTCTGAAGAGGGATTTTTTTAAATGTTTCTACAATTTCCAAAAGATAATCAAATTAGATCATCAAATTTTAAAATGTTCAGAAGAGAATTCCAGGACCCCGGAGCTAAGTAACTAAAACTATTTATACCATGACCTGTTCTAATTTTTGGTACTGTTAGAAGCAAATGAGAATGGGACCGTAATTGATATTTGTTTACTGACCTGACTAAAAAAAGAACAGAGATAAAATAGCATTTTACCCAATATGGCCTTATAAATCAGTGTATACCAGTGTTTAAGACAACGCAAGGTCAATGAGGACCAGCCAACAGCGCTGTAGAGATCACAATGATTCGTTAGACTTTTTTTTATTTGTAATGAACCTGAGGGCTGCATGATACACTGAATCAAGTGCTCTCAGGGTAGTGATTGAGGCCTGCATATATCACTAAAATCTAAAACCGCCAGTAATGTACATCGTACCAGCTCCTTCCTTGCCTCAAAAGAAAAACAAGCCTTATGCCAGTAATAAAAACCTATTCTCAGCTTGAGCTTCCTTATCAAGTTCTCTACATGCACAGTGAAGCTCAGCTTGTCATCAACCCACACACCCAAATATGTGTACACTTTAACATGCTCTATAGCAGGGGTGTCAAAGTCAAATGGACGGAGGGCCAAATAAAAAAATCAGCTACAAGACGAGGGCCGGACTGTTCGAATGTTCATTGAAAAAATTTTAAATGACGCATATAGTCTAGTGAACCTAATTGAACCTACTGAAAACCTAACAAATATATTACAATATGATCAGATAAATAAAGCAATATTTTCTTATGGCTCTGTCAGTAATCTTTAATTTTCAACAGACACAAAAGACAAATTTCCTTTATATAAATATCCCCATAACATGAACATTAAATGAAAGAAACCGGTATTCAAGGCACCATCAGTAGACTATATTTTCTATTTTAGCAAAAGTGGGCTAAATTTACTTCAAAGAAAAAACAATAATAGCAATTTTCTATCATCCACTCAACTGAAATATTTTTAAAATATAATTGGATTGAAATACAAAAAAATAAAGTGCAAAAATCTATTAATCAAAAACAACACTTTGTTTAAGGAGAAGTAACATGCAGTGAAAACAAATATTAAATTTTAACTTTTAAACTTGAACTGAGTAAAAACTCTAAATATGTGATTGCACAGTAATGTTCACTTGTTTGAGGTTGAGGGTGATACTTGGTGGTGTCCCATCTTTTCCACAAGTTCATCAATGTTCGGGGTAAGGCTCTGAGCTGAAGAAATCCTCAGAATTGAGTGGAGGTGTTCAGCAGTAAGTCGACTTCTGTGTGATGTTTTGTTCAGGTTCATCAAAGAAAACAGTTGTTCACACAGGTATGTGCTGCCAAACATAGACAACGTTTGAGCAGCCTGGATGCGCAGCTGGGGCATTGTGCCGGGGAGGAAACGGGCAAACTCCGCAGCACCCACTGCCGCATATTTTTCCCTCAGTGCATCATTGCATTGGAGGTCAATCAACTCCATTTGGAGGTTTGGTGGTGAGCTTTCCACGTCAACAGCAAATGGGTTACCGAGCAGTTCCAACCTGCTTTTTTGTGCTTCAAAGTCAGCAAATCGGCGTCGAAAGTCAGTGGTAAGCATACCTATTTTATCAGCCAACTGTGTGCTCGGGAACGCACTGGTAGAGAGCTTCTCTTTCATGGTCTGGCAGCTGGGAAAGTGGCTCAAATTTTCTTTCCGCATCTGCGTCTCCCACAGAGTCAGTTTGGTTTTAAATGCCTTCACTGTACTGTACATATCAGAGATGACACGATCCCGACCCTGCAGCTGCAAGTTTATTGCATTCAGATGACTCGTAATGTCACACAGAAAAGCCATTTCACACAGAAACATTTCGTCTCGGAGTTGTGTTGTGTCTTTCCCTTTGCTGTCCAAGAATAGACAAATCTCCTCACGAAGCTCGAAACATCTTTGAAGCACCTTTCCCTGGCTTAGCCATCGCACCTCTGTGTGATAAGGCAAATCACCATGCTCCGTTTCTAACTCCGTCAGAAATGCCTTGAACTGGCGGTGATTCAAACCTTTGGCTCTGATAAAGTTAACTGTGCGCGTGATGATGCTCATTACATGCTCCATTTTCAAGGCTTTACCGCACAACGCTTCCTGGTGTATGATACAATGATAAGCTGTCAGCTCACCTGTCGCGTTTTCCTCTTGCATCTTTTCCCGTATCTTCGCCACCAGTCCGCTCCTGTGTCCACACATCGCAGGTGCTCCGTCGGTTGTCAAACCCACGAGTTTTTCCCAAGGCAGCTCCATCTCATTTACACATCTTGACACCTCTTCATACAAATCATGCCCCGTAGTTGTGCCATGCATAGGACGTAAAGCCAAAAACTCCTCTGTCACGCTTAGGCTGGAGTCCACTCCGCGGATGAAAATTGACAACTGGGCAATGTCAGAAATGTCGGTGCTCTCATCCACAGCCAAGGAATATGCAATAAAATCTTTTCCCTTTTTCACAAGCTGCTCTTTTAGATTGATGGACAACTGGTCTACTCTCTCGGCAATGGTGTTTCTGCTCAGACTCACATTTAAAAAGAGTTGCCTTTTTTCTGGGCAAACTTCGTCACAAACTTTAATCATGCAGTTTTTGATGAAATCCCCCTCCGTAAATGGCCGGGCTGATTTAGCGATCTCTTCTGCCAAAATAAAACTGGCCTTGACAGCAGCCTGGCCTTGTGATTTGGCTTTTTTGAACAGAGCCTGTCGAGATTTGAGGCCTCGTTTTAATTCCTCTGCCTTTTGTAGCCTTTGTTCCATGTCCATATTCTTGTTTTTGTCCGCGTGTTTCGTTTCATAATGTCGTCTCAGATTATACTCTTTCAGTACCGCCACACTTTCTCCACACAGAAGACACACAGGTTTTCCAGCTACCTTCGTGAACATATACTCCGACTCCCACCTTGTTTGAAACCCCCGGTTCTCAGTATCCACCTTCCGTTTTGCCATTTTTGATGGGTATCTGAAAGTTAATTTTACTGTGATGCTGACGACTGCTGTGCCAATAAATATTGAAATGAAGCAGCCTACTGCTCGGTGCGTCACCTTTGCATTGTGGGAAATGTAGTATTGGTGCGTGTAAAAGATCTGCGGGCTGCCGGCTTGCTGCGGGCCGGTTCTAATAATAAATCAAGATCATCCCAGGGGCCGTAAAAAACCTTCTTGCGGGCCGGATGTGGCCCGCGGGCCTTGACTCTGACATATGTGCTCTATAGTATGTCCAGCCAATGTAGCAATGATATGATTAGTAACACGCCTGGCATTTTAAAATACCATGCATTTTGTTTTACCTGAATTTAGAACCAGCTTTAAAATCATACAGATTCTGTTGTATGATGTTAAATACTCTTTGGGCAGATGAAGAGGTCCCAATGAACGTCCCAAGGGAATAAGGGTACGTCCTTGTATACCATTAATTATGTTAGCAAATTTTGTGAACAAAAACAGTTTAGAACTCACACAATATATAAACCTACGTAATTCCCAAACATTCCAATTTATGAAAACGTGAAAATGACCGTATCTATGTGGTCGCTTGTTAGAAACATCTCTAAAACGTATAATTCTTCCTGTGGTGTAACGTTATATGAACAGATTTTACAAAGATGTCATGTTGCTAAAAATGTTATTCAGTTCCACTATAAATGCAACAATGTTTCACACACATGTTATTTTCAAAGAGATGGCTAACAGCAAGCACACTGCCATAAAAAAAACTTCCACTCACCAGGTGATGATCATTTGAAAGTTAACTTATTTTTGAAAGATAAATTATAGAAAAGGGAGAAGCTAACAAATGAGCAACAACATCCTGTTTGATAACACCTGCTGCAGGGCCGCAAACTAGCCCACAACGAAAGCTAGCTAGACCGTGGAGAAACTATTGCTCACTATTGCGCAGTTGGAGTTCAAGAAGGCAGAAGCACAGCTAGAACAATGAGGTTACCAGGTTTATTTGCTATTGAATAATATGCATTATTTGAGTTTAACCTGTAGTTGTTGGCTCTCTTCAAAAGTAAAATATCATATTTCAGCTGAAGTTCAGATATTTTTGGTTCTTTACCTTGTAAAGATGTTTATGGGCTTTTCCTAAAATAGTGATTTATTTGTCTTTTCCCTTCATTTTAAACTTTTGCAGAGTATGAGATTATTATTCCCCTATTAGGTGTAACCTTATAAAGTTGTAAATATCTTTGATAGGAAACTCCCCGCCCCCCGAGTAGTGATGTGTCCGGTTTCGTTTCTTCAGTCTGACAGGATTTCCGCAGATCCTCCTCAGTGGCTCCATGATCACTTATGTTTTCTACACAATGAAACTCAAATAGCTATATTTTTTTCAAAGTAGCCTATTTCACCAGCTGCTCACAATCGGATATCACCATGAATTTAAGAACGCGTTGCCAAGTTGGACTGGATTTTTATGAATTCTTGAATGAAACAAATCGAGCATCAACCAAACTTAAAAGTGACCTCCGAGACATCTACAACTCAGAGTTTCGAAACAGGTAAACTTATCTTCATCGATGATTTGTTCAAACTTGGAGACTTGTTGACAACTCCCTTTGTGCACGTTCTGTGACTTATAGTAAGATTTTAACCCCCAACATTTCTCGAAATGTTCACCATCACTGTAAAGCCCTAGTTTGGCAATTGTTTCTAGAATACCTTTTTTGGAACGTAAACCATAAATTAATTTTGAACGCGCGGCCCCACTACATCCTGCTAGCAGCCCCCTCCCTA
Organism: Oncorhynchus clarkii lewisi; assembly: GCF_045791955.1. Classification (NCBI taxonomy): domain Eukaryota; kingdom Metazoa; phylum Chordata; class Actinopteri; order Salmoniformes; family Salmonidae; genus Oncorhynchus; species Oncorhynchus clarkii. The sequence goes on along the minus strand of NC_092179.1, from coordinate 8,753,838 downwards.
TAACTCAACATGTCAAGTGCATGTTACAGGAAGAAAAGTAAACAAACTTATACTTATAAAGACGTAAAACAGGGTTACATGTAACCTATAGTTAGTGTATGGCGATGTCAATGCAGAACTAGCAGACCAGATACTTCAGAGGACGTGGCTACTTAGCCTGGATAGTGGCGAGAAGCAACGGGCCTTGTGCATCGGACTAGCCTCATTGTATGAAAGGAAGAGACGGTGGGACAACTTTTTTTCACATGGGTGTTGGGGGGAGGACACTTAAGCCACATTAATTTCCGAAATGTAATAGGCTATTGAAATCAACTTGTCTAGTCAGATAAACCGCAGGCCTAGCATACGCCTCTTCTGTCAACTTGCACTAGAAGACAAATAATGGCAATGCATACATCAGAAATAATGCAACCAGCTAGCTGACATCTGTAAAGTTCTCTTTCATAGTTGATCCTCTCGACGGCACCGGGGAGAACGCAATAGCGCTTAACAGTGTAGCCTAAATATTCTTCCCTTGCAAACATGTTGAGATTAAAAGCAGTTAAAACAAAAATATGTTTCTGATAAGAATGAACTTCGTCATTGATGCATATTCTACGTGGTAAAAACAGTGAGCTGTTATGTAAATGTTCGACCACAATAACACACCCATATTTGCATTTGTTCGAGGTACGGAAATAAATAAACTTACTGTATTGCTCCACTACTTTTCCCCAGAGAAAATAAATAACATTTGGTGCATCATTGTACTGCAAGAAATACTTAATTCTGCAGGAGTTAATTTCATATTAGGCTACAAGTGAGATGTTACAGGCCTCTCTGTTTCCAGATTTCAGTTAGTACTTCATTTAACCCATCTCAAGTGCAAAGTGATCATTTTAGTTCTCGTTTCCGCTCTCTCGTTGGTTGGCAAAGTAAACATATGTGAATTCATCTTTCACAATAAACAAGTAATTCACAATACTCAAAGTAGGCAATGTAATAACGACATTAGTCTTTGTCATATTTACGTGGGCATAGTAAAACCTAACGTTTGTTCTGAACATACAGGATACTTTAGCACAATTAAATAGTAGCCATACATTCAGTAATGGCAGTGTAGTACAATACAAGGAATACGTGTACATTGGTGCAATAGAAGCAGTGTTGTGGGTGTAGAGAAGTGCAAGGAGACCTTGTGACAATGACATGGCGGGATCAGATACTTTATTGTACATTAGAACAGAAATGTGCCTTCTGGTTTTCCCAACACCCTGCAGTGCAGCACCCCTCCATCCTGGGGCTCTGCACTGCTGTTGACTCAACTTGTGTATTTGTTTGTTGGGAAAGGGAGAAGACATTTTCCATTCTCACCAATGGATTATAAAGTTGTATTACATTCTATGGAGTCATCCACATCTTTATCCAGCATATTGTCCATCTAGAGAGGGATAGACAGGCCTGACAACACAAGCTGACTCTGTAGTCCACCCTAGGATAAATGTCTGCCATCAAGCATCATTGTCTGGGGGGGGGGGGAAAGGACAACACATTCAACTCTTCTCCAGTCATTTGTTTATCAGCACAATGTTGATGGGACATTTCAAACACTCGAGATGAATTGCTAGCCTAGGCAGCACCTAATACATTATCTAAGCCAAATCGTCCAAGTTATTCGTCTTCATCAATATAATACTAGACAGATGCATGCCACTTTCATACATTAGGCTTATGATTGGTTGGCATTTCGGTAGGCTAGCTAGCTAGCTAGATACAGTATCTAACGTTAAGCCTTATAAAATGTAGCTAGCTAGCCCTCTCCTTAGTTATTTAGCTAACGTTCGCTAGCTAGCTAGGGTCCATTACAGGGTTAACTGGGCAAGCTAGCTATGGTAACTTGCCCACAATGCATGGCTGTAGCTATTGTGTCTCTCAGAATTAGTTATTCAAGTTAGCGAGCTAGTATAATTTGCTAGTCAAAAGTTGCGACCTAACGGTAGCTAGGTAGTTAGTTACCTTATAACCTTATATTACTGGCTAGCTAGAGATGTTAATGCAAGAGGTCACAATCAGATTTTTTTCCTGTTGCACAAAGTTAGCTTTTTGGCATAGACAGCCATTGCTTGGCCTCTGAACTCTGTCTGCACTGAGTCTGCCAATAAGAATACGGTGATTGACAGAGTCGAAACATGAAGACGGCTGCACAGTGAGTGGAAACCAGATTGCACAGCGGAGAAGGTAATGGTCAAATATATATTTGTCTGCTAGCTAGCAGATTAGCTAGACAAATAACACAATCATGTTACCTGAGGCCTGCTCACAGAAGTGTTTTAGGGAGCGTTTGACAGTGATGAGGGGTGGTCGTTTGACTGCGGCTCCGTAGCGGATACAGGCAATGAGGCAGTGATCGCTGAGATCCTGGTTGAAGACAGCGGAGGAGTAAAATGCAGCTGATCCAAGCACGACGTTATATTTCGACAAACCCCAACAACAACGCCGTTTAGGTTTTTGCTTGTCAAAAAGATACAATATTCGACACGTCAAATAACACACTTATATTATAGGTTGTTGTGTGTGTTGCATTTGCACGTGCAAGCCAACCGCCACCAAACAAACCGGATTTAAAAAATAAAAAAGGCAAATATCTTTGACGTTATTAGCAACTTCTGGGGTTGCTAGCACCAAATTGCAACCAGCCTGAAAACAATTACCAGTAGAAACTGCAGTCATTTTCAATATTCTTAGCAATGATTTAGGAATCCTTGTGAGTAAGTATTCACTAGGTAGCCAGTTGTTGTTCGCCTATTGGAATTGAACTTCAGTTCACGAAGAAAAAAACGAGCTATCCAGCTACTTAACCCTGTTTCCCAAAGCTAACATTATAAGCAGCCACCTAGCTTCGTCTGGCTCGTGGGCCTGATCCGACCGGGGTATGTGTTGTGAAGTTAGCCACAATAGTGAAATTTGTGATTCGCCTTCAAATTAAAAGTCCCTTGTTGAAAGAGACGCAGAAGGTTACAATTTGTGGAATCATGCCATATTTAGACTAGTTAATGTCGAATAGGGTTCGATTGGGGATCACTGAAATGGGGTATCAGTCTACTCAGTACCCAAGTACTTTTTTTTCCAAAGTTCTCTGACTCCCAAACATCCACGTTGCATTGTTTTCCCTCTGGAGTAGTGTTCAATACACATTGTTGGTTGACTGGTACAATACATGTGGCTCAATTCACAGTGGTTTCAGAATCCCGCAGAGGTCTACGATGCTAAGGTTCTCTGGTTATCACTGAGTAGACTGATACCCCATGTCATTGATCCACAATTCATAGGTAAGGCTGTACAGTGAAATAAGTTTGACCCCCGATGCAATTCTAAGTATTTTCTGCGATTGGGTGTGATTTCAACAGATTTTTGTCAAAATAACATAGACGTTTGTTGATTTTATATAACATGCTAACCTCGTTGTAGCATGATCTATTCAATTATGGCATAATTCCACTATTTGTATCTGTCAATAATATACTTTTACTCTGAAGGCTAACCGCAAATTCCACAGTTGTTGCTAATCCTTATTGTCGCTAGCTTCACATAGATGGGTCCAACCACCGTTAATCAAATAAGAACTGTCTTATAAATTAGGGATATGTTAGATGATGATGATACCTAGCTAGGTAGTTAAGTTAGCTAGCTAACTATAGCTACTGAAACAGATTGTCGTTGTGCTATGTTTTTGGGGAAGGCCATTGTTTGCATCCGTCTAGGGTCTATAATAGCTTGCCTGCTTTTTTTTATGACCATCACTGTCGAGAGCTTGGGGAAGGGCAAAACTTTACCAGCGTCGATATGTATCGATGAGTCCTTGTGACATATGAAATACGAGTGATATTGTTATAACTACGTAAAAAATATATTTAGGTGTTAAATTATTAAGTCCAGTTTGGTCAACAAGATTATTTAACACGTCAAATAATCTTGTGTTGTTTGACGTGTATCTTTTTTGACACGCAAAGACCCAAACGGCGTTCCATAATATACACAGCACTCGATTTAGCTGATGTTTACCTACCATCTACCACTACACTCACAGAAAATATATAAATAAATACCATACTCCACAATTTAAATATATTTAGTCCTACGTCAGGCCAACAGCCTGAAAGGATGGGACGCCACCACTTGACACACTGTAACTCCTCTGACATCAAATATCGCTCACCCAAATACCTCTCTGCAGATGCCACCACAACCTCTATTTTCTGCGAATTACGTTCCATCCATGCAGTAGAGTTGATAACCATTGCTATGTGCCAAAAAATCCATTATTACTGAAACATGTACCTTGTTGGTTTATCCTTCTGTACTGGTACAGATCTACTACTCACACCACCCATCTCAGGATCCCTCCCCCTTGACCCATCTTCCTCTACTTTCTTCACTGCCTCAGCATATGACAACTTCTGCACCACTCTAATCTTGGAAACCTCAACCTGCCTCTCTGGCACGGGACATTTCTGATCCCCAGCCACATGGGCACCCCTACAGTTAACACATACAGGGCCTTGCAAAAGTATTCACCCCCTTGGTATTTTTCCTATTTTGTTGCATGTAATATAAATTGAGATATACATAGATTTTTATTTGGATTTCATGAAGTGGACATACACAAAATAGTCCAAATTGGTGATGTGAAATCAAAACGATGACTTGTTTGGGGGGGAAAAGTGGAAAAGTGGTGCATGCATATGTATTCATCCCCTTTGCTATGAAGCCCCTAAATAAGATCTGGTGCAACAAATTACCTTCAGAAGTCACAAAATTAGTTAAATTAAGTCCACCTGTGTGCAATCTAAGTGCCACATGATCTTAGTATATATAGTATATGTTCTGAAAGGTCCCTGAGTCCGCAACACCACTAAGACCAAGGAGCTCTCCAAACAGGTCAGGGACAAAGTTCTGGAGAAGTACAGATCAGGTTGGGTTATAAAAAAAAATATCAGAAACTTTGAACATCCCACGGAGCACCATTAAATCCATTATTAAAAAAAGGAAAGAATATGGCACCACAACAAACCTGTCAAGAGAGGGCCACCTACCAAAACTCACAGACCAGGCAAGGAGGGCATTAATCAGAGAGGCAACAAAGAGACCAAAGATAACCCAGAAGGAGCTGCAAAGCTTCACAGCGGAGATTGGAGTATCTGTCCATAGAACCACTCTAAACCGTACACTCCACAGAGCTGGGCTTTACGGAAGAGTGGCCAGAAAAAAGCCATTGCTTAAAGAAAAAAACAAGCTAACACATTTGATGTTCGCTTAAAGGGATGTGGGAGACTCCCCAAACATATGGAAGAAGGTACTCTGGTCAGATGAGACTAAAATTGATTTTTTTGGCCATCAAGGAAAACGCTATGTCTGGCGCAAACCCAACACCTCTCATCACCCTGAGAACACCATCCACAGTGAAGCATCATGCTGTGGGGATTTTTTTCATTGGCAGGGACTGGGAAACTGGTCAGAATTGAAGGAATGATGGATGGCGCTAAATACAGGGAAATTCTTGAGGGATACCTGTTTCAGTCTTCCAGGGATTTGAGACTGGGACGGAGGTTCACCTTCCAGCAGGACAATGACCCTAAGCATACTGCTAAAGCAACACTTGAGTGGTTTAAGGGGAAACATTTAAATGTCTTGGAATGGCCAAGTCAAAGCCCAGACCTCAATCCAATTAAAAATATGTGGTATGACTTAAAGATTGCTGTACACCAGCGTAACCCATCCAACTTGAAGGAACTGGAGCAGTTTTGCCTTGAAATCTCAGTGGCTAGATGTGCCAAGCTGATAAGAACACCCCAAGAGATTTGCTGCTGTAATTGCTCCAAAAGGTGGCTCTACAAAGTATTGACTTTGGGAGGGTGACTAGATATGCACGCTCAAGTTTTCAGCTTTTTTGTCTTGTTTCTTGTTTGTTTCACAATAAAAAATATTTTGTATCTTCAAAGTTGTAGGCATGTTATGTAATCAAAATATACAAATCCCCCCAAAAATATATTTCAATTCCAGGTTGTAAAGGCAACAAAATAGGAAAAATGCCAAGGAGGTGAATACTTTCGCAAGCCACTGTATCACTACTTTCCCTAATGCTACACATTCCTTTATCTCATGCCCTTCTGCACACTTCTCACACCTAGGAACCTCTCTCCTACACACTGCTGCCACATGCCCAGAAGCTTGACGCCTATAATAACATAATGTATTCGGCACAAAAGCTCATACAGGATTATTTATATATCCTAACATCACTTTGTCGGGCAAATATTCAACATCAAAACTCAAAAGAACAGACAATGTCTGCGTCGCACCAAGCGACGAGCATCACAAACACCGGGAATCTTCCCCTTCAGTTGGTCAGCTTTCACATTTACCACTACCCCAGTAATCACTCCTTTCAATGGCGCCCATTTTCTTGAGAGCAAAACAATTCACATCTCTTGCCCCCATTCGTTTAACATGGAGCGCCTACTCCCTCTGACCAGCAGAAACACAAACAATTATCACAAGACCACTTCTGGTTACCCTCACCGACTCCACAGCACTCAACTCTGTTTTCACACACCCTGAGTCCACTTTTTCCAAAAACCTTACTCCTACTGTCAGACTCATCTTTATCCTGACCATGTTGCAAGCCTCGGGCTCCGAGAACTTCACCACACCTACCACCTCTGATACTTCACCTTCATTCACTTCCATTTCTCCTCCTGTCTTCAACTCACTCTGCTTACTATTCCTACCATTCTTCTGCACCAAAGCTCAGTAATGTGAAATCCATAGATTAGGGCCTAATTCATTAATTTAAATTGACTGATTTCCTTATGAACTGTAACATAGTAAAATCTTTGAAATTGTTGCGTGTTGCGTTTTTATGTTTTTGCTAAGTTTACATCTGTCCCTCATTTTTAAGTTCAAACCTGTTACACGAACTGAACTCTCGTATTAATATGGTGAAAATTCCTTAAATTTTTTTTTTTTTTTCAAAATAACCAAATCCTAGACTAGAACCAGCTCATCTGCTTTTACATCATTTGTCCATATGCTGGTGTTTTGTGGTGGAAAACTGAGCGCGTCGACTATAACACGTCAACCCTGTTACCTATGGGTGAAGCTTGTATTCAATTGCCACTCCCGGTTGTACACCAATAGCTTCAAGCCGGTGTCTATTCCATAAGTTACCACGGGATAAATCTATGATGTTAAAATGCCTATTTGCTCTATTCCATCTGACTGCGCAATCCGCTGTCTCATCAGCCCAGCCAGGCACTTTATAAACTTGATCTCCACTATAAAAAGCATCTAGACATTATCTCGTATTTCTTTTAGACCTAACATTTCATTTTCAACAGCGGAGATTTGTATAAACCTTGCTGTCTGTCTCTTTGACATTTGTTTCAATATTCAGATTTGACCTCCAGCTGTCCCATTGTAGCCTAATGAAGGTGTCGGGAGGCTTCGTCTCGGGCCTAACACCCATGCCAATATATCCTCCAAACACCGGCTTCTAGGGCATTATCACTTAATTATAGGCACTTACTATAGTATTATATTTTTTTTTTACCTCTTGAGATGTGAAAACATGTTTTTTTTTTATTCAAAGTTTTCTTGTTTTTCAGTCAACATTGCAGTAGCACTATCAGTGATCATGTTAGATATTTCCAGCTTTAGCTGAGGTAACGAGAACATAATTAGTTTTACAGCACTTTCCACGTGTGTGTGTGTGTATATAGACATATTTCCTTAATCACCAGATTCACTCTGTCCAGTTTGAAATATAGTTGAGTAGTGGAGACCGAGTCTAACTAACTTGGATTGTCTCTTGCGGAGGTCACAATTTAGCTTTTCAAGAGGAAGAAAGTCAACAATCTGGTCAATCCACATTTTAAACGTAGGAGAGGAGTCAGAAGCCCACATTAGGAGAAAACATTTGAAACACGTTTTTTTTTCATGAAGTTAAATGTGCTCTTCACGAAAGAATGTTAAAACGAGTTGAACTCAACACTTCTCAAAAGGCACAGAATTGGTGACTTGTCTGAATGGATGGGAGGTGTTGATGAAGACTTCTGCATTTGAACCTGTCTCTCTTTTAGGGATGGAGTGAGAGACCCTAACTTCAGTTCAATGCTGTATGCTCTCAAGCTGTCCAATAATGCCAAAGTCTACTCGGGAGTGGTGCACTTCAAACCAAAGGTAGGCCTACAACACTAGCCTGGTACAGACTTATATTATCATATGGCCCTAGCCTGGTAGCTTTGGGCAGGGTGTAGGTAGTGGGTTACTGTTGTGTTCCTAAAACAGCTCGCCAGTTGTGCGTGCATGTGTCCAAAGTCCTGGTTCATGATCGGCCCACACCCTCTCCAGCTCAGCTTTTACAACCAGTTGCAATCTAGCAATCGATACCAACCGCATTCTGGCGTGTGTGTTTCCGTATGTTACAAAGTCAACAAATCCCCCCCCCCCCCCCCCAAAAAAAAAGAAGACCGAAATTTGTTTTCCAAAATGACTGCTCTGATAGCAGATATAGACATGGCACTAGACTAAAGAGACAGAGGGTTGAATTTGACCCCTGTGTGTGTGTTGGTCTGCAGGTGAGGGATTTCTGTCAGGACCAGTGGCAAGGACCCCGGGGAAAGGGGCGTGGCCAGAAGCAGCAGGGGGCATCTAGCTCTTGTCCTGTTCAGAATGGAGGCAAGGTGAATGGAGTGGGGCAGAAGAATGGGGCATGTGTGAGCGGGGTGTGTGTGTCGCCCTCATCTGACCCAGCCCAGACATCACACACCCCCAGGAGAGACTGGAGACTGGCCAATTACATCCTCAGGAAGTTCAAGTCTGACAGGTGATTGGTCCAGACATGGAGCTGTTTGTCTTTACCTTTATTCATCAGGTCCTTATCGATCCTTGGTGGCCCAATCCCAAATGCCCTATGGACTGACAGGATGTGATGAGTATATGCAATATGGTTAAGCATCCACCTAGCCTTTCAGTAAGCAAGTGAAGCTATTATCATATTGCTCACACCTTTCATATCCTCTCAGATCTCGGCATGTGCATAGGGTCTAGGGGTCCATTTGGGATTGGGCCTCTGTAATGTGACTAACCTAACTCCTAACTCCTACCCCCTCAGAGCGGAGTTGATCTCTGACCGTGGCGGTGTACGCATCACTTCTGACCACCTTGTTGTAGACGGTCTGATCAAGTTCAGTCTGGAGAGTGAGACCGAGGTAAGACCAGACCTTGACCTTTAACCCTGACTCTAACTCTGACCCTAATGCTACTTTCATAACATCTTGTAAATTTGTTAATACCAGCAAACGACTGGGAAAAATCCACTTAAATACCCCTCCAACTGGTAATTACTAATGGGAAACTCGTCTATCATCTCTGAACTCTTCCCACATGCTGAACTCTGAAGTCACATACTAAGGAAATTACCTTGATAACAGCATTTTGGGCAGTTAAATGCAACAACAAAACATTATTTATAATTTATTCATATTGTTTTAGAACACTAATTAGTTTGCCAACATAATAGCTGTACTTTTAGTTTATGGTTGATGCAGCTTGTTTGCCATATCAGCCAATCGCCACTCTCGACGAGTTCAAAGCACGTGAGCGCACCGAACTCGTTTCTCCCAGTTTACAAGTAGTATTTTACGAGTTTCCCACTTGTTATGAAAACAGCATTTCCCTAGCATCATTTAAATTGGGGACACAGGGGAACGCGCAGCACCCAACACCAGAGTCTTTCCCCACAAAGCCGACGTGCAATTTATACAGGTGCGATTAATGGTCAGACGCGGCGCATGCAAGTCTAAAGTGATAGCAGGTCGGGCGGCAAGATCGGGGAGACTGGGTACAAAAGGCTCCCGACACGAGGTCCAACTGCTCTGAACTCTAATTCACATATAAGAGACGGTAGTTAGTCGTCGCACATCTGTAAGTCTATTTTTACTCTAAGACCAGATCCGAGACACAATTAGTAGCCGTTTTCTTTCAATGACTTTACAGGAGAAACTAACAAACTCTCCTTCTCTCCCCCCAGGTGTACGTAGTTTGTCTGTTCCTGGAGAACTCCTCCCCCAGTCCTCTCTTCTTCACCTACTACTCTGCTCTGCACCGGATGACCTGCTTCAACCTACAGGACAAGCAGAAAGTCACCCGCAACAACCCACTGCAGCTGGGACCAGGCAACACACACACACACACACACACACACACACACACACACACAGGCAGGGCTGGATTAAGACATTTCAGTCTTGAATTCAAACAAACAATAGCCCAGGCCAATTAAGCGAAACACAGATTGTACAATATTAGGAGGCAATATATATAGTGTCTAGGTCATAAGCTACAGTAGGCTAGCAAATACAATTTCCAGTGTCACACTTTTACTCACCAAAGGCTTCACCTTTGCCATTTGGTCATGGCCGACGTGCTTCTCTTGGCAATAGCCTAGCTCAAGATGAGCTACTTTGAAACGAGTGCTGCCGTTAGATGCTAATTGGTCCTACAGACAGATTTGTCTTCTCTTTTCAGCAGTAGCCATTTGCTTTCCAAACTGTTTTCCCCAAAATTGTATTTTGAAATCTGCAAAAGGCAAACCGACAGCTGCAACCAACCATAGAAATATAATCCATAGATGGTAGTTCAGATTAAAATCAGGACTGGCATCCATTGCTAATGCACCCATGAGTTTAACAGTCAAATTGCCAAGGTAAGAGGTTACAAAACCCTTCTATGGATTATATATCTATGGCCACAACGCAACAAGCTGTAGCCTATATTTGGTCAGCATTCACAAGGCCACAGGGCCAGATGGATTACCAGGACGTGTACTGCGAGAATGCGCTGACTAACTAGCAAGTGTCTTGACTGACATTTTCAACCTCTCCCTGTCCGAATCTGTGGTACCAACATGTTTTAAGCAGACCACCACAGTGCCTGTGCCCAAGAACACTAAGGTAACCTGGCTAAATGACTACCGACATGTAGTACTCAAGTCTGTAGCCATGAAGTGCTTTGAAAGGCTGGTCATGGCTCACATCAACACCATCATCCCAGAAACCCTAAACCTACTCCGATTTGCATACCGCCCCATCAGATCCACAGATGATGTGGTCTCTTGTGCACTCCACACTGCCCTTTCCCATCTGGACAAAAGGAACACCTATGTGAGAATGCTATTCATTGACTACAGCTCAGCGTTCAACACCATAGTGCCCTCAAAGCTCATCAATAAGCTAAGGACCCTGGGACTAAACACCTCCCTCTGCAACTGGATCCTGGACTTCCTGACAGGCCGCCCCTAGGTGGTAAGAGCAGGTAACAACACATCTGCCACGCTGATCCTCAACACATGGTCCTTCAGGGGTGCGTGCTCAGTCCCCTCCTGTACTCCCTTTTCACTCATGACTGCACGGCCAGGCACGACTCCAACACCATCAATAAGTTTGCAGATGATCACCGACAACGACGAGACAGCCTATAGGGAGGAGGCCATTACAAAAACCTCTCCCTCAATGTGATCAAGACAAAGGTAGATGATTGTGGACTACAGGAAAAAGAGGACCGAGCATGCCCCCATTCTCATCGACGGGGCTGTATTGAAGCAGGTTGAGAGCTTCAAGTTCCTTGGCGTCCACTTCACCAACAAACTAACATGGTCCATGCACACTAAGACAGTTATGAAGAGAGCACGACAAAACCTATTTCCCCTCAGGAGACTGAAAAGATTTGGCATGGGTCCTCAGATCCTCAAAAGGTTCTACAGCTGTACCATCGAGAACATCCTGACTGGTTGCATCACTGCCTGGTGTGGCAACTGCTTAGCCTCTGACTGCAAGGCACTACAGAGGGTAGTGCGAACGGCCCAGTACATCACTGGGCCCAAGCTTCCTGCCATCCAGGACTTCTATACCAGGCGGTATCAGAGGACGGCCCTAAAAATTGTCAGACTCCAGCCACCCTAGTCATAGACTGTTCTCTCTACTACCGCACGGCAAGCGGTACCAGAACACCAAGTCTAGGTCCAAGAGGCTTCTAAACAGCTTCTACCCCCAAGCCATAAGACTCCTGAACATCTAGTCAAATTGCTACCCAGACTATTTGCATAGTGAGCATTTCACTGTAGGTATTGTATTCGGCGCATGTGACTAATAAGATTTGATTTGACTTGATTTGGCGCACATGCTGCCTTCCAGACTGTAGGCATGCTGTTAACTGCCCAAGTAAAGGAAATACTTGAGTAAACAAGGAATATAAAGAGTATGTCACGGTGGGGTTGCATTTTCCTGGCATAGATTCTACAGGTGGACCTAAACTATGCCATGGTGCATTGAACCTGCTCTGATAGCTTCTGGGAGCTCATGGTGGCACAACACCTTGTTTCCTTAATTTTGTCAGATACCTGAATGTGCTTGTGATAAAACCTATTCCACAAAATAAATGTTTTTGTATTATTGATACTCTGTGTTCTCTGGTGTATTTTGAACATTGCGAATGGGCTCCTGTGACATTTTTATTTGTTTTGCCTCTTGGGCCCCTTACGGGCTTGGGGCCAGCCCTTGTCACACAAAAGGCAAGTCACATTTATTCATTATGCAGTTCATTTAAATATGTTAATGAATCAGTTACTTAACCAACTACCCATGTGGGCATCCTTCCTCCATCTGATGATTAGCAGAGTGGCAGCAGCAGGCTATCTACCCTCATTGAGAGTGGGCTCCTAAGTCTTCCTGTGGTATATATTAAATATACTAACTACAGTATATAATATACACTGTATATAGGCACGCACACACGCAAAGTCTCCCGCAACAACCCTCTACAGCTAGCACCAAACAAGACCCGCAGTCACCCGCAACGACCTACTACAGCTCCGACCGAGCAAGAGTTGCACAGCCCAAATCGCTCCCTCAGCCTTCATTTTGGCCCCAACCCTTCAATGTTTACAGTTCTGTAGGGTCTGGACAGGTGTAAGTGGTGGAGTTTCACCATATTGCTAACATCTTACCGATCTACAGACATCAAAAGGTCTGGGCCAAAAGAAAGGCCCAGGGAACCTGACGCATGCTGGTGCACACACACACACGCTCTCTTTCTATAATATGTTACTAAACCCCCTCCCTCTCGTCTCCCCCCTCCCTCTCTCTCCTCCCCAGGTGACCGGTATGAAGTGCAGCTCCAGTTCAAGTCCAGCCTCCTGGGTTTCTATCCAGCCACTCTGGTCTTTGAGTTTAAACCCTCCATCTCCTCCTCCTCTCCTGCCTTCCACCTGCTGCGGTTCATCGAGGCCCAGTATGTGACAGGGCTGGCCAGGGAGCTGGCCCCAACTGCGCCCTACAGACCTAGAGCTATCATCAGCGCTACGGATTATCTGCCTTACACTGTAGAGGACGGGGAACCACCTGAGAGGTAGGTCACACACACACACACACCTGGTAACACACACATTAAACAGGTCAACATTCACGAGGCCACAGGGCCAGATGGATTACCAGGATGTGTACTCAGAGCATGAGTGGACCAACTGGCAAGTGTCTTCACTGACATTTTCAACCTCTCCCTGACTGAGTCTGTAATACCTACATGTTTCAAGCAGACCACCATAGTCCCTGTGCCCAAGAACGCAAAGGTAACCTGCCTAAATGACTACCGTCCCGTAGCACTCAAGTTGGTAGCCATGAAGTGCTATGAAAGGCTGGTCATGGCTCACATCAACACCATCATCCCGGATACCCTGAACCCACTCAAATTCGCATACCACCCCAACAAATCCACAGATGACGCAATTGCACTCCACACTGCCCTTTCACTCCTGGACAAAAGGAACACCTATGAGAATGCTATTCATTGACTACAGCTCAGCGATCAACACCAGTCATGAGTAATTGACTGTTCTCTCTGCTACAAAAAAACTAACCCTGTCTCTCTCCATGGTTCACCCTGTTCTACCACTACCACTCTCCTCCTCTCCGCCCCTCCTCTCTCCCCGTCAGTCTCTCAGCCAACAACCTGGCAGCCGTGGAGCGTCTCTACGACTACAAGGTTCCAGGATATGTCAGAGATCTGATCAAGTTCCTCAAAGGACACGCCTCCTCCTCTACTCTTTCACTGGATGCCCAGTGAGTGCTTCCTCTTCCTCCTCTGTAATCCTAGACCACCCTGCCAGTGTACAATATGGGTGCTGTGAAGGTCTCTTTCTTTCTCTCTCCCTCCCCCTCTTCCCCCAGGTCTATCCTAGAGTCAGGTCTGAGTAGAGAGAATTACTCTAAACGGTTCCAGCTGCTGCTGTATCTAGAGGAGCTACAGATGGAGGTGGACATTAAGAGATACAACAAGCCCAATACTCCCATGGTCCGAGACAAGACCAACAAGAAACTACTGGTGCTAGAGGTACACACAAACACAATGTACACACACACACGGTCAGAGACAAGACCAACAAGACACTACTGGTGCTAGAGGTACACACAAACACAGATGTACACACGGTCAGAGACGAGACCAACAAGACACTAACGGTGCTGCAGGTCCGGACACACACACACACACACACACACTAGGAACGTAGTTCATCCTCTACTAGATGGTGCAGGGTTTATCTCCAGCCCAGTATGTTGTGTGCTCTTGCAGGTACCAGGTGTGTCCGAGAGCCGTCCGTCTGTCCTGCGGGGCGATGCCATCCTGGTGACAAGGTCAGGTGACTCTAATAAGGGGGGCGTGGTCAAATACCGTGGTTACGTCCACCGTGTGGAGCTGGACTCCGTCAAACTGGGATTCAACAGCAGGTAAGGACATGATTGGAGGAGGCTGCTTCCTGAAGGGATCTTATAAGTCAATAGCTCGCTCTCTTCATGGTTACCATGGTTCTCTGGTTACATTCCGATTCTCGACTCTGTCTTCAAAAGTGTGCACTCGTACACTCCCCCTCAAGCATTGGATTAGTGAAAGCATGGCTGGAGAGAGTTTCAACCTTATTCCTTATACCAGTTAATTTATTTTAAACCCATGAGGTGGAGTGGACAAGTGTACACTGTTACTCTGACCTCTCACACTAAAAGGAATTGCTCAAACGTTTGTTACAGAATTGAGTCTGAATCTGCCATCCATTGGAAGTTGTTTTGTGACGTCGATTGTGGTGAAAACAAAGTCATCAGCGATTGGATCGTCTCTAACCAATCACAGTATCAAAGCCAATTGCATACTAGGAAAACGCAGCTTTACCCACATGTGTTCTGGCACTGGCCCAACCCATCGGTTTCTGGAACCAATCAGACAGCCCAAATGTGTTTACGTTCAGGGAGGGGTCTAAAACAAACGTCCGTGGGTGTGGTGTTGTGTTTGAACGGATTAAGGAGTCTGAATAGCCTGGCAAGTACACTTCGGGGGAGAAGGGTCGAGAATCGTAATGTAGTCTCTGTCTTTCTATCCCCCCCACCTCCCTCCAGGTTTTTGTCCTCCTTCGTGGATGGTCTGAAGTTTGATGTGGAGTTCACGGTGAACCGTCTCACCACTAGGCTTCAGCAGAGAGCAACAGAGCTGGCTGACAGACACAACCTGGGGAACGTACTGTTCCCTTCTGGAGACCCAACTATCCAACCACCCAAAAAACAACCTCTCTTGTGAGCTCACACCACCCATCTGCCCGACCCACACTTCCTTTTTGACCTTTGACCACTGAGCCTTACACACTAACCCTAACCCCCCTTCCCCCTCTCCCTAGGTTGTATGACAGGGCTCTAGAGCAGAACCCAGAACAGTACACAGCAGTCCAGAACATTGTAGCTGGATCCTCCCGACCGGCTCCTTACCTGGTGTTTGGGCCACCTGGGACAGGTAAAACACGTGTGAATGTGTGCTAAGTTAATATACAGTGCCTTCGGAAAGTATTCAGACCCCCTGACTTTTTCTACATTTGATGTTACAGCCTTATACTAAAATGGATTAAATACGTCCTCAGCAATCTACACACAATACCCCATAATGACAAAGAGAAAACAGAATTTTTTGCAGATTTCTAAAAAACAAAAATACCTGATTTACATGAGTATTCAGACCCTTTGCTATGTTTTAGCTCAGGTGTATCCTGTTTCCATTGATCATCCTTGAGATGTTTCTACAACTTGGTTGGAGTCCACCTGGCTTTGGCCAGCGAGGTGATGCTAACAGAGCTCTAGAGTTCCTCTGTGGAGATGGGAGAACCTTACAGAAAGACAACCATCTCTGCAGCACTCCACCATTCAGGCCTTTATGGTAGAGTGACCAGACGGAAGCCACTCCTCTGTAAAAGACACATGACAGCCCACTTGGAGTTTGCCAAAATGCACCTAAATACTCTGACCATGAGAAACAAGATTCTCTTGTCTGATGAAACCAAGATTGAACTCTTTGGCCTGAATGCCAAATGTCACATCTGGATGAAACCTGGCACCATCCCTACGGTGAAGCATGGTGGTGGCAGCATCATGCTGTGGGGATTTTTTTCAGCGGCAGGGACTTTAAGGCTAGTCAGGATCGAGGCAAAGTACAGAGAGATCCTTGACGAAAACCTGCTCCAGAGCGCTCAGGGTATTAGACTGGGGTGAACGTTCACCTTCCAAAAAGGACAACAACCCTAAGCACACAGCCAATACAATGCATGAGTGGCTTCGGGACTTGTCTCTGAATATCCTTGAGTGGCTCGGCCAGAGCCCGGACTTGAGCATGATCGAACATCTCTGGAGAGAGCTGACAATGCCTGTACCGCAATGCTCCCCATCCAACCTGACTGAGATTGAGAGGCTCTGCAGAGAAGAATGGGAGAAACTCCAAATATGGGTGTGTAAAACTTGTAGCGTCATAGCCAAGCAGACTCAAGGCTGTAATCACTGCCAAAGATGAGTCAACAAAGTAGTAAAGGTTCTGAATACTTGTGTAAATGTGATATTTCAGTTTTTTTCTTTTTAATAAATTAGCAATTTAGAAAAACCTGTTTTTGCCTTGCCATTATGGGGTATTGTGTTTTTTAAATTTATTTTATTTATCTGTTATTTTACCAGTTAAGTTGACTGAGAACACATTCTCATTTACAGCAACGACCTGGGGAATAGTTACAGGGGAGAGGGGGATGAATGAGCCAATTGTAAACTGTGTGTAGATTGATGAGGAACATTTTAGAATAAGGCTGTAACGTAACAAAATGTGAAAGTCAAGGGGTCTGAATACTTTCCGAAGGCACTGTGTGTGTGTGTGTGTGTGTGTTTAACTGTGTTAACCAACACTGTTGAAGTTGTATTAGTCGTATGTTCAAGATACACATGGTACTGTATATACATCGTACAACAAAATGATTACTTGCAGGTTCCTTCTAGAAAATGCAACATAATTAGAAATAATAAAATATAATAATATGAACATAAAGTCTGTAGAATAGAATAATACATTTTAGCATAAGGATAACACGGGAAGGCATGATTTATTGTCCAATATTTACATGTATATTGGGGAAGGGGAGGATGGTGGGCAAATATATAAATAGAGCAGTATAATAAGAGTCTGGTTGTGGTGTGTGTGCTAAGGTGTGGAGAATCCGAACAGGTGGTCAGTCCAGTTCAAGTGTTCAGCAGTCTGATGGCTGCTGACGGTAAGGAAGAGAGCAGCTCGTGGCTGGGTGTGTGTGTGGGGTCGATGATGCTGCGTGCCTTCCTCAAGCAACGTCTTGCATAGATGTCCTGGATGGGTGGGAGCACGGTCCCAGTGATGTACTGGGACGTCTTCACCACCCGCTGGAGGGCCTTGTGGATGGAGCAATTCTTGTACCAGGCCATGATGCAACCGGTCTGCCTCCTTAGGAATTAGAGACACTGTTGCGCCCTCTTGACAAGAGTGGTGGTGTTGTCCATGACAAGACCTCTGAACTTAAAACATGTGACTCTCTCTACTGCAGTCCAATTGATGTGGATCGGGGAATGTTCCCTCTGCTTCCTGAAGTCAACAATCAATTCCTTTGTTTTGCTGACATAGAGGGAGAGGTTGTTGTCATGACATCACCATGGCAGTTCACTTACCACCTCCTATAGGCTGACTCGTCGTTGTTTTTGGATATCAGGCCTACAACCGTGGTGTCGTCAGCAAACTTGATGATAGAGTTGGTGTCGTGCAAAGCCACTCAGTCGTGGGTGAACAGGGAGTACAGTAGAGGACTGAGGGCACACCCATGGGCAGGGCCCCTGGGTTCAGAGTCAGTGTGGTGGAGGTGTTGTTGCCAATCCTCACAGCCTGTGTTCTGTCCGTCAGGAAGTCCAGGATCCAGTTGCAGAAATTGGTGTCCAGACCCAGGACTCTGAGCTTGGTGTCAAGCTTGGGGGGGAACAATAGTGTTGAATGCTGAACTGTATTCAATGAACAGCATTCTCACAAAGATGTTCCTCTGGTCCAGATAGATGTGTGAATAGCAACGGAAATGGCATGTTCTGTGGACACACTCTGGTGATACGACCAGAGATGCCATCTGGGCCGGCTGCTTTGTGAGGATTCACTGTCTAATAGTTTTCCTCGCGTCAGCCTCAGAGACCGAAAGCACCTGGTCGTCCAGAGAAGCGCGAGTCTTCATGGATGGCTCTGTGTTGTCTGCCTCGAAGCGAGCATAGAATGTGTTAAGCTCGTGTGGGAGGGAGGCTTCAATGCATACCGCCTAGCTGGATTTTTCTTTGTAGTCTGTCGTCCTTGCCACACGCGACGCGAGTCTGCGTTGTCGGAAATCAATTCAAGTTTAAGTCTGTATTGTCTTTTTGCATCATCAATGGATTTGCAGAGCTCGTACCTGCTTGCCTTGTGCGTGTCGCATGCCATCTCATCAGGGTTCATTCTACTGACATTCAATGCTGCAGTACAGGCTCTCAGCATTGTACAGATATTGCCATTCATCCAGGCCTTTTGGTTGGGGTAAAGTAATAATTCATGCAAAAATAGCCATAAAAAAAAAAAGCTAAGTCGAGCAGGAACCGGCAAAACGCCCTCCTCAGCATCACCATCTTTTATACTGAACAAAAATATAAACGTAACACATAGTTTGTACCATGTTTCATGAGCTGAAATAAAAGATCCTAAAAATGTTCCAAATGCACAAAAAGCGTATTTCTCTCAGATTTTGTGCATAAATTTGTTTACATCCCTGTTAGTGAGCATTTCTCCTTTGCCAAGATAATCAGTCCACCTGACAGGTGTAGCATATCAAGAAGCCGATTGAACAACGTGATCATTATACGGGTGCACCTTGTGCTGAGGACAATAAAAGGCCACTTTAAAATATGCAGTTTTGTCACACAGTACAAAGCCACAGATGTCTCAAGTTTTGAGGGAGTATACAATTTGCATGCTGACTACAGGAATGTACACCAGAGCTGTTGCCAGATAATTGAATGTTCATTTCTTTACCATAAGCCACAAGTAATTTTAGAAAATTTGGCAGTACCTCCAACTGGCCTCACAACCGCAGATCACGTGTAACCACGCCAGCCCAGGGCCTCCACATCCAGCTTCTTCACCTGCCACCTGCAGGATCATCTGAGGAGGTGGGCAGGGAGGTGTTGAGGAGTATTTCTCTGTAATAAAGCCCTTTTGTGGGGAAAAACTTATTCTGATTGGCTGGGCCTGGTTCCCCAGTTGGTGGGCCTATGCCCACCCATGGCTCCCAGGCCCACACATGCCCCTGCCCAGTCATGTGAAATCCATAGATTAGGACCTAAGGAATTTATTTCAATTGACTGATTTCCTTCAATGAACTAACTCAGTAAAATCTTTGAAATGGTTTCATGTTGCATTTTATATTTTTGTTCAGTATATTTTATTTTTGCCTGTGGTTAGTGTCTGCCCTAAGATTGAAAGGTTGGGTGTTTGATCCCCGGCCGAGTCATACCAAAGACTGTAAAAATGGGACCCGATGCGTCTCTGCTTGGCACTCAGCATTAAGGAGATAGCTAGACTATTGCAGTGGCTTGCTTCCTGTCCCGGGAGTGTAATTGTACATCAAGCTGCCTCGCGCTACAGAAACAGGAGATGGTCTCATGCCTTATGAGCAGTTCCGACTTACTTACTAACGCTGTGTGTGTTTGTTCCCCCCCCAGGTAAGACTGTGACAGTGGTCGAAGCCATCAAACAGGTGCTGAAGACACAGAGTCACGCCCACATCCTGGCGTGCGCTCCGTCCAATAGTGCGGCAGACCTGCTGGCTCTGAAGCTTCTAGAACACCTGGAACACAGGAAGCTGTTCCGGATGTATGCCGCATCCCGTAACCCTGAAGATGTGCCCAATGATATACGGGTGTGTGTGAGTGAGTGTGTGTACATCAGTGTGATGTTTGTATTTTGTGTAACACCTCTCTCGTGTGTGTGTTTCTCTTCAGGACTGCTGTAACCTGGGTCAGGATTGCTTTGTGTTTCCCTGTAAAGAGGAACTGATGAAGTACAGCATCATGGTCACCACCCTAATCACTGCCGGACGGTAAGGATAGCCGCTAGTCGCTAACACTGGAGATCACCATAGGAAAATGCTACACTAGGGTAACGCAAGATCATAATCACCACTCTGCTCCATGCAGGACAGTAAGGATATACACTAGCCCAGTGGTTCTTAACCTGGGTTTGATCGAACCCCAGGGGTTCGGTGAGTCAGTTTCAGGGGTTCGGCGGAGGTCAAGACACACATCCGATTCATATGATTCGTGATGACACGCTCCGCTTGGCCATCATTGGCTGCATGTGATCGCGCTACATCGCTTGGCCTATCTGTGCTGCAGAGAATTTGGTGCGCTCAGTAGTCGACTTGTGACTGTCGTGATGGTACGTCTTGTGATTTCTTTCTTAGTATGTATGAAGGGATTAAAATATTATGTCGAGCAAAAAAAGAAAGTGGTCGGACGAATATGTACAATATGGATTCACATGTATAACGGAACGTGATGGGAGTCAGTGTCCTAACTGCATGATTTGCAATGCCAAGTTGAGCAATTCTAGTCCAGCACTGGTAAAACTAAGAGAACACTTCCTTAAGCTGCATGGAGATGGAAAATACAAGAACACAACACTCGCTGAATTCAAGGTGAAGAGAGACAGATTCGATGAAAAGGCTACTCTGCCTGTTCTCGGCTTTGTACCCATCAACAAACCGATCCTCACAGCATCGTACAAAGTTGCTTACCTGATCGCAAAGCAGGGCAAACCACACACCATTGGTGAAACACTCATAAAACCAGCTGTGTTGAAGATGGCGAATATCATGCTGGGAAAAGGGGCTGAAGTTATCCCAAATTCCTCTTTCAAATGACACCATCAGCGACAGAATAGAGGACATGAGCAACGACATCTTGGCTCAAGTAGTTGCAGATCTGATTTCAAGCCCGGCAAAATTCAGCCTTCAACTGGACGAGACCACAGACGTTTCCAATCTAAGCCAGCTTGCTGTATTCGTGCGCTATGTGAAAGACAACGTGATAAAGGACGATTTTTTATTTTGTAAGCCTCTTACAACAACAACTAAGGCAGCCGATGTGAAGAAACTTGTGGATGACTTCTTCAAAGACAACAATCTTTCGTGGGATATGGTTTCTGCAGTTTGTTCGGACGGAGCTCCAGTCATGCTGGGAAGAAAGTCTGGTTTTGGTGCGCTAGTGAAAGCCGATGCACCACACATCATTGTTACGCATTGTATTCTGCACAGGCATGCGTTGGCAACAAAAACCTTGCCTCCAAAACTGGCAGAAGTATTAAAAATTGTAGTGGAATGCGTGAACTATGTGCGAACTAGTGCTCTGCGGCATTGCATCTTCAGTGAGCTGTGTAAAGAAATGGGCTCTGAATTCGAGGTACTTCTGTACCATTCTAACGTTCGGTGGTTATCCCGGGGACAGGTGCTGAATCGGGTTTTTGCCGTGCGTGTGGAATTAGCCCTGTTTTTGCAAGAGCACCAACATTGTCATGCAGATTGCTTCAAAAATTCTGAGTTCATTCTCATTTTAGCGCACATGGCCGATATCTTCGCAGCTCTCAATCATCTCAATCAAAAGATGCAGGGCGGTGGAGTCGACATCATCGAAGCGGAGGAAAACCTGAAGGCTTTTCAAAAAAGGCTACCGTTATGGAAACGACGAACAGAGAACGATAACTTCGCAAACTTTCCCCTGCTGGACGACTGTAAGTAAGATCGAAGATGTATCTGGAATCGGAGACATTTCTGTACCCGCGGAACTGAAGCAAGCAATTCGATTTTGATGATTTTGTTCTTTGAACACAGTGATGTTGATGCACGGTTCATTTTGTGCACCAGTCAAATATATACCTGTTTTGAATTTGAAAAAATCATTTTATTTTTCCAATTAAGAGAGGTTCGGTGAATGCGCATATGAAACTGGTGGGGTTCAGTACCTCCAACAAGGTTAAGAACCACTGCACTAGCCACTAACACCTGAGTTCCCCATAGACCAGTGGTAACCAACCTTTTCTGAGTCCAGATCACTTTCGCAGTCAGAAAGCAAGCCCAGATCTGCTGTTCAGATTTGATTTTTAAACATGACTTAACTGTAAGCATATGCAACATTTAACCTAATAAAAACAGTTCTGTAGGAATGAGCCTAATACATTATCACAGCATATTGGCTATATGCTTGGCCTGCCAATATTGTTCTTCTCAGACCATATTATATTTCAAAACTCGAGCTTTGATGACAAACTAGATCAGTTGTTGTATCACTTGCGAGGCACAGCTGAGTATAAATTGAAATAATTCGCTTTTTTATTTTACTGGACTGATGGTACCTGCATCTGATGGTCAGTTTCAGCAGAGGAAAGGAGAGAGCAGCAGACTGTCTCCCTCTCACTGTCCCTGCTCTCTCCTTTCCTCACATGAGACTGACCAGAGAGAGGGGGGGGGGACACAGTCTTCCACCTGATGGCACCGCAAATGTTTCTGCCTCGTACAAATTCATGTTCCTATGACCAGAAAAAGTGAAATATTCCTTGATATTAAAATAGACACAACGAGCTGCTAATTATACAAATGCAGGCCTATCGCTACATTGTAGCTAATAATGAATTGCAGCTGCAGCACGAGGGGAAGTAGGGACAAGCGCATTTACTGTTTTGTAACTGTTGAATAAAAACAGTTGCTGAATTAAAAACGTAAAACAGTAACTCACTGAAGCTCTGCTGTATTATCAAATCTCACGTAGGCTCGTATCAGATTTTGCTGTGGGGTCGTGGAAGTTGTACTAGGCACAGTGATTTGAGCTATCCGACTGGCCAGCACAGTAGACGCACTTGATTTAGCCATAGCTCCAGGTCCACCCGGTAGGCGGAATTTGTCCCTTCAGGCAAATTAAATGGTTTACATGAGAACACTTTACCTACCCGGCACGCATGGCTTCTGAATCAAGTGCACCTACTGCCAAAAGCGCAAGATGAATTAAAAAAGCAAAAATAGGACAGCAAGCCTTTATAGTTGACTTTTCTACAGAAAGGTGTGTTGATCGACTAGGAGTGCCTTGAAGATGCCAGTCAATTGTCAACGACCGGTAGGTGGCCACTGCCATAGAGTACTGGGAATCCCCATAGCGAGACACTAATGCTAAGCTAACTTTTGTCCTCTCTGTCTGTCTCGTGTATGTGTTCTCCAGGTTGGTGACAGGTGGTGTTCCTCCAGGTCATTTCAGTCACGTGTTTGTTGACGAGGCGGGACACGCCGTTGAAACGGAGACCATCATATCACTGGCTGGTGAGAGAGGGATGGATGAGGGGGGAGGGGGCTTAATGCTGATTGGCTGAAAGCCGTGGTATATCAGACCGTATAACACAGGTATTACAAAACATTTATTTTTACTTCTGTAATTAAGTTGGTAACCAGTTTATAATAGCAATAAGGTACCTCAGGGGTATGTGATATATGGCCAATATACCACGGCTAATGGCTGTGTCCAGGCACTTGGCGTTGTGTTGTGCTTAAGATAAGCCCTTAGCCAAATACCCCACCCCCTATTGCCTTATTGCATCATGGGTAAATTGTGACTGACTGATCTACAAATAATAATGATTATCTATTTACGATGGAAGGTGATTTGAAGATCAGGCAGTCACCTGCACTGTCGGCTGCAATGTCAAACAAGCCCAATAATTTAAGTGTGTGTGTGTGTGTGTGTGTGTGTAGGGCTGCTCCAACCAGAGACGGGTCAGGTGGTTCTAGCTGGAGACCCTAAACAGCTGGGACCCATCCTCAGGTCTCCTCTGGCTCTGAAACACGGCATGGGTCAGTTCCTCTTCTTTTCACTCCTTCTTCCTCTACTTCCTCCTCCTCAATTCTTCGTCCTCTTATTCCTCTCCCTACTCCTTGAAAATCCTTTGACATAGAAGAGCAGATTGTAGAAGCTGCTATGATTCTGAGGACTCGCTCGCTCTCTCCCTATCTATCTCTTAGGTGTGTCTCTGTTGGAGAGGCTGATGAAGGATGTGTCTCTGTATCAGAAGGAGGAGGAGAATGGAGTGTTCAACAGCTGCTACGTCACCAAACTACTGAGAAACTACAGGTATGTAAGCTCTTCTGATCAGGCTGGTTTAATGAGGCCAGCACAAGCACTTTGGGAGAAAAGGACAAGCGTTGGAACTAGGGATGCAAATTTTGGTCCATTTTGCTGCCGACTAACTGACCCTGATTAACCGGTCAACAAACGGTTACATTTTTTTCCAAACAGTAAAATGACGTGACCAACAGAAAATATTATGTATGCATACAAGAAACTGACATTTTTTCATAAAGAGCTTAATGGAAACATGCAATAATATAGCAATAAAACGTCATTTTCAAACATTTTGCCAAAATTGAATTCTTGGGGGAAAACACCATTCTAAACAGCACACCTAATGCGAGCGGTGCCATATGTGACAGAGATGAAAATCTCCTTTAGAAACATATCTAATAGCAACAAGTAGGATGGGTTGCTGATATGTGTAGGATTGTGCCTTTTGGCTTCTGGACAATGAAAGAAAGTTCATATGAAAACCAATAGAGTACCACAGTATGAGTCATAATACCCATAAAAACTAGCAGTCAAACAAGGAAATGGTTCCAATAGTTTTTCCAACATTCATTTTTCCCATAGGGGATTTTAGAAACACTTAAAACAAGGGCTGCGTTTCGTTTAGGCTTACCCTGGCATGACAGTTTTGGTAACCATGTAAATCTCTCTAGGACAAGGTGACTTCTCAATATATTCGCCTATTTACCCCCCCCCCCCCCCCAAATGAAACGGTAATTATCTGCTAATGTGGCCATCATAAAGAACTCCCAATGCCATGATGATCTGGACAAGAATGCCAAATCGAGGCAAAAGTAAGACTCTCTCGACTAACTACTCTAATGTTATAGCCTATGCACTCGAATGGCGAATGGGAAGCGAGTTTCAATAACGAGTTGAGATTGAGAAATAACTTCTTCTGTTTTCAATAATCGTGGCCGTCACAGTTTTTGTCACGCGAACGCTTTGAGAATTGTTATTTGTTGCGCAGTGACTGGGTTTACAATGGAACGTTTCACTCCAGTACAAGCAGTTTGAGGAGCTGCTGTCACGCTGTCTGACAGGTGATGGGCTATTCCGCTCCTCGAACTAGGTTTTGTATGCTGTGTGCGTGAGACATAATACATGACGACTTAACGATTTAAGTAACACAAAAGTATGCTAATTAACCTATTAACCTATAGACCGATAAGCATGACCAGTAAAATATATTTTTTTGTTAACCGTTAGCATCCCTAATTGAAACTGTTTCCTTTCATTGTCTCCCTCCCTCTCCAGGTCTCATCCCTCTATCCTGAAGGTGCCTAACGAGTTGTTCTATGAGGAGGAGCTACAGGTGTTTGCTAACGAGATGATCCGGAACTCCTACTGCACCTGGGAATACCTGCCTCAGAAGGTACACAGACAAACACACGTTCTCTGAGGTCTCAGCGTAAATCCCAACACCATTTTAAACCAACAAGGAGCACCATCGAGGACCACTTTGGAAATTTGTGTTTTAATTAATGCTTACATGTGTCATCCTCTGGGACGAAATGCACATCTTGTGGGCCAAAAAAAGACTTGATTCAATGAATTTAATCTTAATAGCCTGCTAAGCATTGGTTTACCTCCAGAATTTCCCGGTGGTGTTCCATGGTGTGGCTGGTCGTGATGAGCGGGAGGCTACCAGTCCATCTTTCTTTAACGTGGCGGAGATCGAGGTGCTGATGGATTACCTCAAGAAGCTGCTGCAGGGGCAGGGCAAGAGGGGCCTCGCCACAATCTCACCCAAAGACATCGGTATCATCGCCCCCTATAGAAAACAGGTGGGACTACACCCTATAGG
The DNA here is from genome assembly GCF_045791955.1 of Oncorhynchus clarkii lewisi. Lineage (NCBI taxonomy): Eukaryota > Metazoa > Chordata > Actinopteri > Salmoniformes > Salmonidae > Oncorhynchus > Oncorhynchus clarkii. The sequence continues at coordinate 8,727,441 of NC_092179.1, read as the reverse complement.
ATATAATATACTGAACAGAAATATAAACACAACATGCAACAATTTCAAAGATTTTACTGAGTTACGGTTCATAAAAGGAAATCAGTCAATTTAAATAAATTCTTTAGGCCCTAATCTATGGATTTCTTATGACTGAATACATATATGCATCTGTTGGTCACAGATATCTTAGAAATAAGTTAGGGGTGTGGGTCAGAAAAATAGTCCGTATCTGGTGTGACCACCATTTGCCTCATGCAGCGTGACACATCTCCTTTGCATAGAGATGATCAGGCTGTTGATTGTGGAATGTTGTCCCACTCCTCAATGGCTGTGCGAAGTTGCTGGATATTGGCGGGAATTGGAATACTCGGTCATACACGTCGATCCAGAGCATCCCAAACATGCTCAATGGGTGACATGTCTGGTGAGTATGAAGGCCATGGAAGTACTGGGACATTTTCAGCTTCCGGGAATTGTGTACAGATCCTTGCAACATAGGGCCGTTGCATTATCATGCTGAAACACAAGGTGATTGCGGTGGATGAATGGCACGACAATGGGCCTCAGGATCTCGTCACGGGATATTTCTGTGCATTCAAATTGCCAATTGTGTTTGTTGTCCGTAGCTTATGAACGCCCGTACCATGCCCGTACCAATGGGGCACTCTGTTCACAATGTTGACATCAGCAAACCGCACCCCAACACGACTCAAAGTTGTGCACAAAATTTGCAGAAATACTATTTTTGTGCATATGCAATCTTTTATTTCAGCTCATGAAACATGGGACCATGACTTTACATGTTGCGTTTATATTTTTGTTCAGTGTATATATAACTCTTACCATATATAATATATACAACTCTAACCCTATAGATGGCCTGGCACACACTATAAGATAAAATATGTAGAGTATAACTCATAAAGCTATAATAGGAGTTGTAGAAATGTGAGTTGTAGATCTGTCATTCTCATTGAAACCCATTCTAAGAAGATCAGTACTTTGTGTGCTATTTTATGCTTCCTGTTCTTACGTTTTGTTTTTGTGTCTCGTACTTTCAGTTTTGTACACCAGCTTCAAAAGCTATTTTTGGTTATGGAAAATATATTTCACAGCGGTTTAGATGGTACAATGATTCTCTATTCAATGACTGCTTGTTTTGTGACAAATTGAAATTACGCACACTATTAGAATTTTAGCAACCAGGAAATGGCGGAGTAATATCTTCATAGTGCACCTTTTACCATACAGGGCCACTGGGCTGCATCTTTCAAAACCCATTGGAGGAGGTGGTGCAAGGAAGGGACCTCAGATCCTCTCCTCCAATGTGTTTTGAGTGGAATTGAGGAAATAAGGATAGAGGTAACAAGGATTTGACGGCTACAGAGGCAGCCGTTGTAAAGCCCAGCCCGTAGCTCATATAGAATGTTTGTTTCTGTGTGAAGGTGGAGAAGATCCGTAAAGCCTTGAAGACGCTGGAGAAAGTCTTCAAATCGACCAGCATCAAAGACCTGAAGGTATGGAGACATTACTAAATCAATCTCTCTTTCTTTCTCTGTCTCTCTCTCTGGGCAATTCCACGGTAAGAGTGATGCCAAACAAAAACCAATGATTGCAAAGTTAAACAAACCACATTGACTTCAACAGCCAAACCGTCATTCTGTTTTTCAAGTAAATGTGTATCTGTAATATGTTCTGTGGAAATGTAGTCCTTGTGCAAAAAGATGTATGGTTTGTTTATCTTTGCAATCATAGTTTTTTTGGTTTAATATACATGTTGATATACACAAACTCTGTGGAATTGTCCCAATCTGTTTCTCTCTCTGTCTCTCTCTCCTCACTACTGAATCTCTGTCACACTGTTATCTTTAACTCTTTACATTTGTGGCTATAGGCCTATATTGATAGGGCAAAATTAAAATGGTTCAAACAGAATAAATATGAGAAGTATATGCATACCCCCCCACCAGGTTTCTGATCACTACTTTGTTTCCATTTCTGTTCCCCTCTCCGCCAACCCTACCCACTCAGCCCCTGCCCAGATGCTCATGCGCTGTCGCTCTCTCTCTCTCCCACACTGCTCTCTCCTCTTCTCCCTTTTGCTAAATCTCCCTCCTGTTTCCTGATTCTGCCTCTTCGACCCTACTCTCCTCTTTTCCTATGACAGTCCCCTTTCCTCCTGTCCGGCTCGACCCTCTCCTCCTGCTCCATGGCTGAGTGACTGATTGCATGCTTACAGAACAGGAGGAAAACTAAACTTCCAGAGGACCTATCATCCTTTCACTCCCTCTATACCTTCTCTTCCTCTGTATCAGCGGCTAAAGCCACTTTCTAAAACTGAATTTCAAGCTTCTGCCTATAACCCTAAGAAACTTGGTTCCACCTCCTCCCCCCCCCCCCCCCCCCCCTCTGTGGACCACTTTGCCAACCACTTTGAAAATAAGCTTTACAACATCTGCCCAGTCTAGTGAGGTACAGCAGCCCGACAACCTGCCCAGTCGACCCCATCTCTGGAGACCTTCTCACTTCCCTCATCAACTCATCCCGTAGCAATTGGCTGCGTCCCATCTGACTCTTTCGCTATCTCTATAAGAACGATGTTCTTGACCCTAACCAGTCAAGCTTCAAGACAGGTCACTCAACCGAGGTTGCTCTCCTCTGTGACAGAGGAGAGCAACGTCTGTGACAGATCTGCTGCCTTAGACACCGTGAACCATCAGATTCTCCTCCCCACCCTCTCCACCCTCTCAGGTCTGGGCGTCTCTGCACACCCTTGGATCCTACCTGGCAGGCCGCTCCTACCAGCATTTGTCTAACAAATTCAGAGAAATAATCTGGATACATTCAGTAACATAATAAGATTATTATTTGTATTTATTTTAAATGACAAGGGTTTGAATTAGACATTTACCTGGTGTCTTCAAGTGGCTACACTGCTCAAGTGTGGACAGTTACTAAATCATTTCAATGCACTTATGATTCAAGGAAAGAGACTTCAACTATTAGGTGTTTCTTTTTATTTTTTTTGAGCTCGCCTAGCTGTGCCGTTGCGGTACTTAAGACGGCACACGTATTTGTTTGTTTGGGACACAATCCTGAATCCTCATCACACAAATACTGTTGTTTACGCAATCCAAAAACGGTCCGTTTTATAAGTCGCAATCTGGGTCAGGCGGTCATCATTTGAAAGCTTGTTCTATTGCCAACATGACTAGCTAATTTATAAAATACCAATTTACAGTGCTAGGCTTTCACAAGGCAGTTCAGAGAAACGGATAAAACATTTTTTTCTGCGCTTAGAATGGATTCATGAGAGCATTCAGGCGCGTGTTCCACTGCCAATTGTCTTCACAACAGGACAAATAACCGAGCGATCCTAAATGTTGATACTGTAGTTGACATGAGATTTCTAAGTATGGAAAGGTGAATTGCACATTTGGACTGTGTGGTTTGCTTGTTTGACGTCAAAGTGGTGTTCATTATCATCCTCAATGTCTCACCTTTCAGAACACATCATGTACTCTTGAATTACAGCATTCCCCTTTCTCAGACAACAAAAACGTTGCGTTAGGGATTTTGGGGCATTTTGTTGTTGTGCTTGGTGCTCACATTTGGAGCGTCTGTCAGTTGAATCCCATAGAGCGCTTTAAAGAGGAGACCCTGAGGTCTGACATAATGTGTTGCATGTTACTGTACAGCCACTGTGTTCCAATTTAGGCGCTTATCAGTGACCAAGTCTGACGTTTTCAACCCATATACGGGTTGTGAGTGTAAGGGCTACAGATATTTGCGGTGGCTAATTAAAACTAAATAAGTCTATTGTTTCACCCCACAGTTAGCCAGGACGTTTAGCTAACAGCTAGCTAAAGTGGTTTACAGTTTGGTAACAATCTCCCCTACACTCTCTTCTGCTAGCTACGGTAGTGCTGCCATGTCAATAACATGTTGTTTACGATTAGCTATTGTGATGCACCTTCCATGCGGTTTGTGAGGCATGTGTGTGCGGGGCTGTGTACAGAGCTAAACTATGTGTGCGTGTCTGTTAGGTGGGGTCAGTGGAGGAGTTCCAGGGTCAGGAGAGGAGGGTGATCCTGGTCTCGACGGTCCGCAGCAGCGCCAAGTACGTCCAGACAGACCAATACTTCAGCCTTGGTTTCGTCAAAAATGAGAAGGTACATACACACACTTAATATACCATTTTAAGAGGGCTTCTAGCATTAAAAAAACAACGGGAATGCAGTAGGTGATTTTTCAATTGAGTAATATGTATTTCAATAAACCCAACACAAACAAACACTTTTCTTGACAAAAATATGCTTCAGCAAAAATGACTATAATCAATCTACAAGTAATGCAATTCAACGCATAGTTTTCACAAACACAAATATTCCATAAAGAATCCTCAATTGAATCAATAAAAAAATCAGTCAGGATGGGCCTGGATACATTTAACCATGCTCAAATTCATAGACAAAGCTATGGATGCAAGGACTGACCAGCCATTATATCAAAATGATAGTTTGAACCGTGTTTTGAGGCTATACAGTGTTTGTTTATATTTGCATTGTTTACAAACATTGGAGTAAAACAAGCTTATATTTTAGTTTCTGATGGGGTTACGCAATTGAACTAAGCTCATGAGGCATTTAAAAATTATATTCTTCAAGAATCAGCTCTAGCAGGGCAGAAGTTTGATGAACTGACTTGTTGGAAAGGTGGCATCCTATGAAGGTGCCACATTGAAAGTCACGGAGCTCTTCAGTAAGGCCATTCTACTGCCAATGTTAAGCTATGGAGATTGCATGGCTGTAGCCTCAATTTTACACACCTGTCAGCAACAGGTGTGGCTGAACTAGCTGAGTCCACAAATATCTTTCACACATACTTTTGTGCACTTCTTAAAGCGGTAGTGCTCATTTTAGGCCACATCTATCGTTCATACAAAATTGAATTATTTAAACATAGGGCTGAGAATTATTTCATATAATTTCTCCATGGTGATTTTTCATAATATCACTTGATTTGTGCACTGTTATATGTGTCACAGTATACTGTACTGCACACACAGCATGCGCGCACACACACAACATGTGTTGTGAACCAGTGGTTCCCAATTTTGGAGTTTGGACCCTATATGGGATCCCCTGAGAAAATCTGTAATCTTATCAAACAAATAACTTTTCTCTCTTCAAATTGGTATAGAACACAACCTTTTAGTATCAACTAAGGGCCTTTTACACTATTAGAATGCACTTTTGTGGCATTATTATGTGTTGGGGACAGCCCGCAGGACCTAAAATTGACTGAATATGAACACACAGCATTCACTAAGGATTTTAATTTTGTGCATAAACAGTTTAATCTACACACACACCACAGTGACAGTGCTGACCTCCTGCTCTCTGTGTCCAGAGGTTCAACGTGGCGGTGACCAGAGCCAAAGCCCTGCTGATCGTGGTGGGAAACCCCTTAGTGCTGCGAGGAGACCCCACCTGGGGCAGGTACGTACTGACCTTAACCCGAGTGGAGCAGCGGTCTAAGGCACTGCATCTCAGTGCTAGAGGCGTCACTACAGACCCTGGCATGATCCCGGGCTGTATCACAAACGGCCGTGATCGGGAGTCCCATAGGGCGGCGCTCAATTGGCCCAGCGTCATCCGTGTTAGGGGAGGGTTTGGCTGGGGTAGGCAGTCATTGTAAAATAAGAATGTTGTTCTTAACTGACTTGCCTAGTTAAATGAAGGTTAAATAAAATAAACCCTTAGGGTTGAGAGGAGACCCCACATGGGGCAGGTATGTCCTATCCCTTAATGCTGAGAGGAGACCCCACCTGGGGCAGGTGGGTACCGACCCTAACCTTTAGTGCTGAAAGAGACCCCACCTGGGGAAGGTAGGTACCAGTGGAGGCTCTTCAGAGGAAGAAGTAGAGGACCATATTCTTAAGTGAACTTCTAAATAAAAATTATTGAATAAAACACACTGATGTGCAATGAAGGTCCTGTTGCTCAAGTGGCGCAGTGTTCTAAGGCACTGCATTTCAGTGCAAGAGGCGTCACTACAGTCCCTGGTTCGAATCCAGGCTGTATCACATCCGGTTGTGATTGGGAGTCCCATAGGGCGGCACACAATTGTTCCAATGTCGTCCGGGTTTGGCCGGAGTAGGCCCTCATTGTAAATAAGAATTGCCAAGAGTGTGCAAAGTGGTTATCAAGGCAAAGGGTGGCTACTTTGAAGAACCTCATAAAATACAGTTTCGACCACTCCACGAATGTCTTGTTAACAAACTATAGTTTTGGCAAGTCTGTTAGGACATCTACTTTGTGCATGACACAAGTAATTTTTCCAACAATTGTTTATAGACCGATTAATTCACTGTATCACAATTCCAGTGGTTCAGAAGTTTACATACACACACTAAGTTGACTGTGCCTTTTAAACAGCTTGGAAAATTCCAGAAAATGATGTCACGTCTTTAAATGATTCTGATAGGCTAATTGACATAATTTGGGTCAATTGGAGGTGTACCTGTGGATGTATTTCAAGGCCTACCTTCAAACTCAGTGTCTCTTTGCTTGACATCATGGGGAAATCAAAATAAATCAGCCTAGACCTCAGAAAAAAAATTGTAGACCTCCACAAGTCTGGTTCATCCTTGGGAGCAATTTTCAAATGCCTGAAGGTACCAATTTCACCTGTAAAAACAATAGTATGCCAGTATAAACACCATGGGACCACGCAGCAGTCATACCGCTCAGGAAGGAGACACGTTCTGTCTCCTAGAGATGAACGTACTTTGGTGCGAAAAATGCCAATCAATTCCAGAACAACCACAAAGGACTTTGTGAAGATGCTGGAGGAAACCAGTATAAATGTATTTATATCCACAGTAAAATGAGCCCTATATCGACATAACCTGAAAGGCCTCTCAGCAAGGAAGAAGCCACTGCTCCAAAACCGCCATAAAAAAGACAGACTATGGTTTGCAACTGCACATGGGGACAAAGATTGTACTTTTTGGAGAAGTGTCCTCTGGTCTGATGAAACAAAAATAGAATTGTTTGGACATAATGACCATCGTTATGTTTGGAGGGAAAAGGGGAAGGCTTGCAAGCCAAAGAACACCATCCCAACCATGAAGCACGGGGGTGGCAGCATCATGTTGTGGGGATGCTTTGCTGCAGGAGGGACTGGTGCACTTCACAAAATAGATGGCATCATGAGGAGGGGAGATTATGTGGATATTTTGAAGCAACATCTCAAGACATCAGTCAGGAAGTTAAAGCTTGGTCGCAAATGGGTCTTTCAAATGGACAATGACCTCAAGCATACTTCCAACGTTGTGGCAAAATGGCTTAAGGACAACAAAGTCAAGGTATTGGAGTGGCCATCATAAAGCCCTGACCTCAATCCTATAGAACATTTGTGGGCAGAACTGAAAAAGCGTGTGCGAGCAAGGAGGCCTACAAACCTGACTCCGTTACACCAGCTCTGTCAGGAGGAATGGGCCAAAATTCACCCAACTTATTGTGGGAAGCTTGTGGAAGGCTACCCGAAACGTTTGACTCAAGTCAAACTATTTAAAGGCAATGCTCCCAAATACACTCAATTAGTATGTAAACTTCTGTCCCACTGGGAATGTGATGTAAGAAATAAAAGCTGAAATAAATCATTCTCTCTACTATTATTTTGACATTTCACATTCTTAAAATAAAGTGGTGAACCTAACTGACCTAAGACAGGAAATTCTCTACTATTATTCTGACATTTTGCATTCTTAAACTGTACGAATGAATCACCTAAGGAACCCTAACCCCTCTCTCACTCCCCCTTCTCTCCCCCTCCAGGTTCCTCCAGTTCTGTTCCCAGGCGGGGGGGAAGACAGGGTTTGACTCATCCCAGGCTGAGGGAGAGGAGGAGGTGGTGGAACGCCTAGCTGCCCTGTGCTTACAGGCTGATCCCCACGGTAACACACACAGACAAACGCGTTGAACGCGTACACTTCAAACTGTTCAAAATATAAAATAAATGTTTAATTTTGGAAGTTAACTGTTTCTCTCACACACATCCAGTGGAGACGGAGGAGAGTGAGGTTCAGCAGCAGATCGAACCAGAGTGGAGGAACGAGCAGTGAGAGACACGCACATCGTACAGGAGACCCAACGACCATACTGATCAGGAATCAATTCTCCCTACAAACATCCTCTGTCATCCCTAGTACAGAGGTTTTCAAAGTGTGAGGCACGCTTTCCCCCCAGAGTTTCATGTAAGGAAATACAAATCAAACTGTATTCAGTTCTCTAATAATGAATAAATATGTTTTTAAAAAGAGGTGTCCCAGCTTTTGGGGCGCGGTTGTCTTGATGTTCTCTGAATGGAGGCCCACTGTCTCAGACTTTGAAAGCGCCTGCCCTAGTCCTACTGCACTAAGTAACATTTGGTACCAGGCCCATGTTATTGTATTGTATCATTTCAAAACAAGGACCAACAGTTTCCTACTCCATACCAGGTGAACTTCCTATGAGATCCTTCAGGACCAGTCCTCTAGGATAGTGAATGAATTTATAAAATGACTTTGTACCCTCCGTCTATGCTGGTGTTTAGTTTTATTATTATGAGTGTTGTATGTGGTCTCACAGACACGGACTGAGACCAGGATTAAATCCCATCGCCCTTTGTCGGCTATGCAGCCTTTAAATGAAAATGTTCGCGGCTCAATCAGAAATGACCTTTTTAAAGTGATTTTGGCAATTAAGCTTGACATTTTAAAGGGATAGTGCGTGATTTTTTGCAATCCTTTTTTCTACTTAGAGTCCGATGAACTCATGGATACCATTTGTATGTCTCTGTGTGAAGTTTGAAGGAAGTACAAAGTAGTTTCACGAGCGATTGTTAACTTGTGTCAATGCAATGGACGCTAGTTAGCAACTTCCTTCAAACTACACCTAAGAGAGTTCATCATCATGGCTGTATGTCTGTCCTGCCTTTAAAATCCTCTACTGTTCGCTAGAGGTTCAGTTCCCGATAAATTCATCAAACTATTTCTCAGCCGGTGTGTCTGACCTTGTTGATGTAATCAAAGATAAACTGGAATAAATCATTATATGTCTGATCTATTGTCAAGATTTTAACCACAGAGATCCTGTTAAATTACTAATAGGTAATTATGCTTTTAACTTCAAATGTTTCTCTCTCCTTCCGTGGTGTGTTCAGTATGGCAAAATGTTGCTCTATTCATGCCATTTCTATCTGCAAGGTTCCACTGCTAGAAGCTATTCATTGCCACATTACCATACCTCTTCAATCAGAGGGAATCAGCGAGCCAATACCATTTAAAAATACTTTATTAACATTTTCAATTTGTCAAGATTAATAATCATCAAACAGGGAGGGGCTACCTGAACTTGTCTAATAAGAAACTCGTTTCCATAACATTTTGCTATGTTGTTCCCTAATGAATATGATCCAGTTGATCTTGGAAAGAAGTCAAGCAGCAGAGCCTGATGGGTGTTTCTGAGTCCAGGATCCGTATGTATCAAGCATCTCAGGGTAGGAGTGCTGATATGGGATCAGGTTCCCTCGGTCCATGTCATTTTACTCATTGTGATGTAAAAGGCAAAACTGATCCTAAATCAGCCCTATTCTGAGATGCTTGAGACATGGCCCTCTGAACTAGGTTTAAACTGCTCTGTAAATCCTGGACTAGGTTTAATAATCCAGGAGTATTGTTAATGTGAGTCTGGGAAACCAGAACAGATTACAATCCAACTTTGTTGTCCATTGGATAGAATGGTCATTTTGTTTTCTGCCTTTCCCAACACCCCCAGATACACGAACACATGTTGAGAGGCAAAGGGTTATCTGCAGTGCAGCACTCCTGAATGGAAAGCAATTGTGGGGGGGTTAAGTGCCTTGCTCAAGGGCACAACGGCAGGAAATGTAAATGTATCTGCTAGGGTTAGTGTGAGGCTAGGGAACCAGCCTATAGAGTAGTGTAGAGGAATGGTGTAATGTGATAATGGTCTGGGTCTGTTTTTCATGGTTCAGGCTAGGCCCCTTAGTTCCAGTGAAGAGAAATCTTAACGCTACAGCACACAATCTAGACGATTCTGTACTTCCAACTATGTGGCAACATTTTGGGGACGGCCCTTTCCTGTTTCAGTGTGACAATGCTCTCGTGCACAAAGTGAAGTCCATACCGACATGAAATGGTTTGTCGAGATCGGTGTGGAAGAACTTGACTGGCCTGCACAGAGCCCCAACTCCACTCCATCGAACACCTTTGGGACGAATTGGAGCGCCGACTGCGAGCCAGGCGTAATCGCCCAACATCAGTGCCCAACCTCACTAGTGATCTTGTGACTGAATGGAAGCAAGTCCCCGCAGCAATGTTCCAACATCTAGTGGAAAGCCTTCCCAGAAGATTGAAGGCTGCTATACCAGCAAAGGGGGACCAACTCCATATTAATGCCCATGATTCTGGAATGAGATGTTCAATAAGCAGGTGTTCACATACTTTTGGTCATGTATGTTGGATTTTGCATCTGTTGAACCAAAAAACGATCAAATACAATGTACTCCTGCATATCCATCATGTGTTACGTATGTTATATTCTAACATATAAAACCAATATGAATTTGATCAATAATTGACAAAAGTATCATTCCAAATACTTGGTGAGATCAAGGACTTGCTAATTCAATAATTGAGGGGAAATACTGTGGTGGAAAGATGTCAGGTAGTTACAATAAAACTGAAATCCATAGTTTCTATGTTGGAAGGAACCCACTGGGATTAGACCTAATTTCAATGTCTAGTTTTGATTGACATTATGTTGAGATGTGAACTAATGTGAATTCAAAGTGAAATCAACAACAAATGTCACCATGTTATTGGATTAAGGTTTAAATTGGGTGACTTTTTGCAAATCCAAACAGTTTTCCACGTTGATTCAATGTCATGACATCACATGTTGATTTCAACCATTTTTTTCCCCAGTTGGAAGTGCTGGCATGTACTGCCAAAATAATGAAAACACTTGAGTAAATAAGGGCTAGAAAGTGTATTGAAAGCAGGTGCTTCTACACAGGTGTGGTTCCTGAGTTAATTAAGAAATTAACATCTCATCATGCTTAGGGTCATTCTAGGCAGGCCATTATTTTGGCAATTATTTTGGCTACCATGGCTATGCACCCATTGGATGATAATTTCCCCATCCACAAGTGGTCACTGAAATGTTTGATGAGCATGAAAATGATATAAACCATATACCATGGCTGTCTAGTCACAAAATCTAAACCCAATTGAGCACTGGAGCAGCTCCTGAGACAGCGTTTTTCACCACCATCAACAAAACACCAAAATATGGAATTTCTCTTGGTAGAGAAATAGAGTTCCAGACCCCTGTAGAGGCGATGCCGAGGTGCATTGGAGAAATTATGGCTTGTGGTGGCCCAACACTCTATTAAGACACTTTGTTGGTGTTAAGACAGTCATTGATACAGTTACACAGAGGTTTAATACTATCAATATCCCTTAGTATTTTCACCTATTTAAATGGTCATTTATTCATCTAAATCCAGGGTAAAAATATGCACTGTACCAGTCAAAAGTTTGGACACACCTACTTATTCAAGGGTTTTTCTTTATTTTTACTATTTTCTACATTGTAGAAAAATAGTGAAAACATCAGAACTATGAAATAACACATATGGATTCATGTAGTAAGCAAAAAACTGTTAAACAAATCAAAATATATTTTATATTTGAGATTCTTCAAAGTAGCCACCCTTTGCCTTGATGACAGCTTTGCACACTTGGCATTCTCTCAACCAGCTTCATGAGGTAGTCAACTGGGATGAATTTCAATTAACAAGTGTGCCTTGTTAACAGTTGAATTGTTCCATTTCTTTCCTTAATGCACTTGAGCCAATCAGTTGTGTTGTGACAAGGTCGGGTTGTTATACAGAAGATTGCCAAATAGGGCTAAGTCCATATTATGGCAAGAACAGCCCAAATAAGCAACGAGAAACGACAGTACATCATTACTTCTTTGGGATCGGTGTCCCATCCATGGGACGGTTGAGCTAACGTAGGCTAATGCGATTAGCATGAGGTTGTGAGTAACAAGAACATTTCCCAGGACATAGACATATCTGATATTGGCAGAAAGCTTATATACTTGTTAATCTAACTGCACTGTCCAATTTACAGTAGCTATTACAGTGAAATAATACCATGCTATTGTTTGAGGAGAGTGCACAATGTTGAACATGAAGAGTTATTAATAAACAAATTAGGCACATTTGGGCAGTCTTGATACAACATTTTGAACAGAAATGCAATGGTTTATTGGATCAGTCTAGAACTTTGCACATACACTGCTGCTATCTAGAGGCAAAAATCAAAATTGCACCTGGGGTGGAATAATACATTATGGCCTTTCTCTTGCATTTCAAAGATGATGGTACAAAAAAATACAAAAGAACGGTTGGTTTTTTCTTTGTATTATCTTTTACCAGATCTAATGTGTTTTTTTTCTCCTACATTCCTTTCACATTTCCACAAACATCAAAGTGTTTATTTTCAAATGGTACCAAGAATATGCATAGCCTTACTTCAATGCCCGAGCCACAGGCAGTTAGATTTGGGTATGTAATTTTAGGCGAAAATTATAAAAAGGGTGGATCCTTAAGACTTGAAGGTCAGTCAATCCGGAACATTTCAAAAACTTAGAACATTTCTTCAAATGCAGTCGCAAAAACCATCAAGCGCTATGATAAAACTGGCTGTCGTGAGGACCGCCACAGGAAAGGAAGACAGAGTCACCTCTGCTGCAGAGGATAAGTTCATCAGAGTTACCAGCCTCAGAAATTGCAGCCCAAATAAATGCTTCACAGAGTTAAAGTAACAGGCACATCTCAACATGCATCAGATTACCTGGCTTCCACAATTAATTTAAGTAACCTTTATTTAACTTGGAAAGTCAGTTAAGAACAAATGTTTATTTACAATGACGGCCTACCCCGGCCAAACCCTAACCCGGACGACGCTGGGCCAATTGTGCGCCGCCCTATGACACTCCCAATAACGTCCGGTTGTGATACAGCCTGGAATCGAACCAGGGTCTGGTTATTTCATAGTTTTGATGTCTTCACTATTATTCTACAAGGTAGAAAATTGTCAAAATAAAGAAGAACCCTTGAATGAGTAGGTGTCCAAACTTTTGACTAGTACTGTATAGGGACCACAATGGACTTTATTTTGCAACCCGGGTCACTTTTAAAATGATTTGTGTATATATAGAGTGGGGAGAACAAGTATTTGATACACTGCCGATTTTGCAGGTTTTCCTACTTACAAAGCATGTAGAGGTCTGTAATTTTTATCATAGGCACACTTCAACTGTGAGAGACGGAATCTAAAACAAATATCCAGAAAAATCACATTGTATGATTTTTAAGTAATTAATTTGCATTGTATTGCATGACATAAGTATTTGATACATCAGAAAAGCAGAACTTAATATTTGGTACAGAAACCTTTGTTTGCAATTACAGAGATCATACGTTTCCTGTAGTTCTTGACCAGGTTTGCACATATTGCAGCAGGGATTTTGGCCCACTCCTCCATACAGACCTTCTCCAGATCCTTCAGGTTTCGGGGCTGTCGCTGGGCAATACGGACTTTCAGCTCCCTCCAAAGATTTTCTATTGGGTTCAGGTCTGGAGACTGGCTAGGCCACTCCAGGACCTTGAGATGCTTCTTACGGAGCCACTCCTTAGTTGCCCTGGCTGTGTGTTTCAGGTCGCTGTCATGCTGGAAGTCCCAGCCACGACCCATCTTCAATGCTCTTACTGAGGGAAGGAGGTTGTTGGCCAAGATCTCGCGATACATGGCCCCATCCATCCTCCCCTCAATACGGTGCAGTCGTCCTGTCCCCTTTGCAGAAAAGCATCCCCAAAGAATGAGGTTTCCACCTCCATGCTTCACGGTTGGGATGGTGTTCTTGGGGTTGTGCTCATCCTTCTTCTTGCTCCAAACACGGCGAGTGGAGTTTAGACCAAAAAGCTCTATTTTTGTCTCATCAGACCACATGACCTTCTCCCATTCCTCCTCTGGATCATCCAAATGGTCATTGGCAAACTTCAGACGGCCTGGACATGAGCTGGCTTGAGCAGGGGGACCTTGCGTGCGCTGCAGGATTTTAATCCATGACAGCGTAGTGTGTTACTAATGGTTTTCTATGAGACTGTGGTCCCAGCTCTCTTCAGGTCATTGGCCAGGTCCTGCCGTGTAGTTCTGGGCTGATCCCTCACCTTCCTCATGATCATTGATGCCCCACGAGGTGAGATCTTGTATGGAGCCCCAGACCGAGGGTGATTGACCGTCAACTTGAACTTCTTCCATTTTCTAATAATTGCGCCAACAGTTGTTGCCTTCTCACCAAGCTGCTTGCCTATTGTCCTGTAGCCCATCCCAGCCTTGTGCAGGTCTACAATTTTATCCCTGATGTCCTTACACAGCTCTCTGGTCTTGGCCATTGTGGAGAGGTTGGAGTCTGTTTGATTGAGTGTGTGGACAGGTGTCTTTTATACAGGTATGAGGTGCAGTTAATACAGGTAATGAGTGGAGAACAGGAGGGCTTCTTAAAGAAAAACAAACAGGTTTGCGAGAGCCGGAATTCTTACTGGTTGGTAGGTGATCAAATACTTATGTCATGCAACAAAATGCTAATTAATTACTTAAAAATCATACAATGTGATTTTCTGGATTTTTGTTTTAAATTCCGTCTCTCACAGTTGAAGTGTAACTGTGATAAAAATCACAGACCTCTACATGCTTTGTAAGTAGGAAAACCTGCAAAATCGGCAGTGTATCAAATACTTGTTCTCCCCACAATGTATGTTTTTTTTTTTTACTGACAAGTAAAATCAATCAAGCAATCCAAACTGTGCAGAGGCCAATTGATGAATGGAAAGAGACTAAACTATGATATTGAAGTGCCCGGAGTCGGTATGTTTTGTTCATTGGTTGTGTGGTGCATTGGCACAGAAACCTGTTGGTGGAAAATTTGTTGCATATATTTTATATAATTATAAACATGGCATCAACATTTTGAACATCTGATTGCCCCTAGCTGATCATTGTCTGCAACCGGCTCTGATTGTGAAGTAAAGAAAGGCAGGGAGTGTGAGCTTGTCTGTGATGGTCAGCAAAGCCTCAACCTTCTGCCCCATAGCCCTTTGTGGCACCGACTGTGCCACAAAAGAATGCTGAAGTGTCACAGTTGATATACATGTTTTTTAAAACACAAACACAGTTGTTATTTGTGGTCTAAAATTATTTTGAGTTAATTCTATGAGGGGGGAGGGTATTCCATTTATTTTACAGTACAAGGGGAGGATCATGTGAAAATATTTGTAAAGTTGGGGGGGGGGGTGCTTTTTTTTTTATTTCACCTTGAGTTGGACCATAGGAATCACAAGAATTAGTAGTCTGAGGTGGATCAGTGTACGGTTTGTTTAATCAATATCCAAACTTAAACAATGAAGACAGATAATCATTTCACTTCATGAATTAATTTTTCTAATGTTAATCCACAACATTGAATTAAAAGGGACATTTCACCCTGGTTCTGTCACGGCACAGAGTGAATACTTTATTAACAACATTACGTTTCTGTCATAAACATCACCATTATGAAAACCACAAGCTAGAACAAGCGCTTTTGTGCGTTTTCCTTTCACTGGAAGAATTGTGACGTTTTGACTCCCTGTGTATTTGGCTGCTCATAGTGTTCTTCTTTGGGGTTTAATAGAGGTTGGCCTCCAATATGTTGCATTACCGGCCCCAACTGGACTGTAATATAAATCCATTACACTTTGTGATACAAAATTATATATTTTTTTATTATAATAATAATAATATTAAATATATATTTAAAAAGCACCCTTCCATCTAATCCTATACTCATTAAAAACCCACTACCTCATTCCACTACTTTGACCCTATCTGCTCCTGCACCATATCACCACAACATATATTTTCTGTGATTTTACACTCCATCTCTGCAGTACAGTTGATAACCATTGCTATGAACGCTGAGAAGCATATACGGTACCACTTGGCTTGATCCCTCTGTGCTGTCACAAATCCACTACTCACAGGGATCCTCTCAGGATCCCTCACCCTTGACCCACTACTCTGAATCTGCCCACCTCCACCTGCCTCTCTCATACCGGACACTTCCGATCCCCAGCAACATGGGCACCCCTACAGTTGACACACACACACACAACTTTATCCACCGAAACTACACAATCCTCTGCCCCATGCCCTCCCGCACACTTCCTACATCTTGAAATCTCCCTCCTACACACTGTTGCGACATGACCATAAACGCTGCACCTGAAACACCGCAGTAGATTCGGCACAAAAGCTCTAAACAGGATAACTGAGATATTCTAACATGACTTTGTCAGGTAAAATGCTTGAAAACAAAAAGGACTGACAGTGACTCCTCGGTTTCACCACACGCACCACCGGGTATGCGTCGCACAAAACAGAGGGTGTCACAAACATCAGGAATCTTCAACATAATTTGCTCTACCAACACACTTAACGCTACTCCAGAAATCACTCCTTTCAATGTCCTATTCTTAAGCACAATGCAAGAAATAGATCTTGACCCAAGTTGCGTAACGTGGAGCATTAGTGCAGTACAAAGTTAGAGGTGAGCTATTTGATAGATTCCTCTGCTCCCCCTACCTCAGGCTTCCAGTGGGGAGACCTGAGGTCAACCTACCCCCACCCCCCTCCCCATCTCGTACTTCTGAGTGGGAGACCTTCCCAGGCAGCAATCTGCCAAGCTCACGAACTAGAATCAGGGCGCCCACTCCGACGAGGTTAATTAACCCACAGTCCCCACACGGTGACATGATATCATTGACGTGACGTCAAAACCGATCGTGCAAATGTCACCATTCCATTTTTTTGGTGCGGGCGCCCCGTGCCGCCCCCGGGCAAGATGCCGCCTTGAGCGGCTGCCCATGTCCCCTATACCTAAATCCTCAACTGATGCCATAGTAGTCACTGCTAGACTGTTACATTCGGCAGAGTAAACGTTTGTTTGTTCCATCTTTGACTAATTTTAGCTAACGTAAGCAAATAAGAGTATCTCAAACTATTCCATGCTTGTCTGGAAAACACTCAGTTACTAAAAATAGTTTTGACGATATAGCTAACTCACTCTGTTTGTGTGTTGGTAGCAATGATTAATGTGTATAAATTGTCTATGATTGATGAGTTGGTTCTCAGCTGCCAATTTAGTGATGCTAGCTAACAGCAAGCTGACAATGTTGAAATTACAATGTTAGGTGTGCTTATCTAGCCAGTCAGATCAACACTTTTTGTTTGTTTTGAAGTATGGGGTACATAATCTGATTCCACCAGCATGTGCCTTCAACCCCTAGGTCTGCACAAGGTGAAGGTTAGTTGGCAAAACTATTTACAAGCTGACGGCTAAGATTTTTACTAATTTGTCTACTGACCAATCGGATCAGTTCCGAAAAATATCTGATGTGATTGGTCAAAAGACCAATTAGTGTAAAAAAAGATCTGAATTGGGCTGCCTATGTAAACACAGCCAGTGCATAAGACCAAAAAAAAAAAATCAGTCTTTGAAAGTTGCCTGCCTTTATGGATTCACATTATATGTTTACATAAGCTGTACAGGCCTCTGTAGCATCAAACAGATGTTAGACATTCAGATATATCCTATGTTTATTTCTCCAAATCTAAAATACACTATTTAATGCTAACTCAAAAAGAGAACTGGGTATTCAATAAGAATATTATATGGTAATGTATTTAACATATTTTTAAATACAGTATGAACAGTATAGTACAGTTCAGTGTGTCTGAGTGTGTCCCAGGTCTAGTAAAGTGTAGAGAACTGTAGCTACAGATTGTTACACTAGATATTGTGATTTAACCAAAGATTTTTGGTATCCATTACTGAGAGTTTCAGGAAAGGTACTGTTTGGTGTAGCACAGGTAATTTTCAACCAACTTTAGCGATAAAGTCTTCATCCTCAATTTGTGGAACCAGGAGTCTCATAAAACGTCCTTGTTCAGTTACAGAGGGTCTGTTTGAATTTAGAAATTATTTTTTTTGCCCGAAGTAATCCGACAGTCGAAACAGAAATCCAGCCCCCTCTGACCACAGTATGTCGCATTGAACCACCAGACTGTTTGCACATTTGGGTGAAAGTGTCTGGGAACGAGATTAAATCACACACAACTGACAACAAACATTTTTTATTTTTTTTCACCTTTATTTAACCAGGTAGGCAAGTTGAGAACAAGTTCTCATTTACAATTGCGACCTGGCCAAGATAAAGCAAAGCAGTTCGACACATACAACAACACAGAGTTACACATGGAGTAAAACAAACATACAGTCAATAATACAATAGAAAAATAAGTCTATATACAATGTGAGCAAATGAGGTGAGATAAGGGAGGTAAAGGCAAAAAAAGGCCATGGAGGCGAAGTAAATACAGTATAGCAAGTAAAACACTGGAATGGTAGATTTGCAGTGGAAGAATGTGCAAAGAAGAAATAGAAATAATGGGGTGCAAAGGAGCTAAATAAATAAATACAGTAGGGGAAGAGGTAGTTGTTTGGGCTACATTATAGATGGGCTATGTACAGGTGCAGTAATCTGTGAGCTGCTCTGACAGCTGGTGCTTAAAGCTAGTGAGCGAGATAAGTGTTTCCAGTTTCAGAGATTTTTGTAGTTCGTTCCAGTCATTGGCAGCAGAGAACTGGAAGGAGAGGTGGCCAAAGGGGGAATTGGTTTTGGGGGTGACCAGAGAGATATACCTGCTGGAGCGCGTGCTACAGGTGGGTGCTGCTATGGTGACCAGTGAGCTGAGATAAGGGGGGACTTTACCTAGCAGGGTTTTGTAGATGACCTGGAGCCAGTGGGTTTGGCGACGAGTATGAAGCGAGGGCCAGCCAACGAGAGCGTACAGATCGCGGTGGTGGGTAGTATATGGGGCTTTGGTGACAAAACGGATGGCACTGTGATAGACTGCATCCAATTTATTGAGTAGGGTATTGGAGGCTATTTTGTAAATGACATCGCCGAAGTCGAAGATTGGTAGGATGGTCAGTTTTACGAGGGTTTGTTTGGCAGTATGAGTGAAGGATGCTTTTTTGCGAAATAGGAAGCCAATTCTAGATTTAACTTTGGATTGGAGATGTTTGATGTGAGTCTGGAAGGAGAGTTTACAGTCTAACCAGACACCTAGGTATCTGTAGTTGTCCACATATTTTAAGTCAGAACCGTCCAGAGTAGTGATGCTGGACGGGCGGGCAGGTGCAGGCAGCGATCGTTTGAAAAGCATGCATTTAGTTTTACTTGTATTTAAGAGCAGTTGGAGGCCACGGAAGGAGAGTTATGGCATTGAAGCTCGTCTGGAGGGTTGTTAACACAGTGTCCAAAGAAGGGCCAGAAGTATACAGAATGGTGTCGTCTGAGTAGAGGTGGATCAGAGACTCACCAGCAGCAAGAGCAACATCATTGATGTATACAGAGAAGAGAGTCAGCCCAAGAATTGAACCCTGTGGCACCCCCATAGTGACTGCCAGAGGCCCGGACAACAGGCCCTCCGATTTGACACACTGAACTCTATCAGAGAAGTAGTTGGTGAACCAGGGAAGGCAATCATTTGAGAAACCAAGGCTATCGAGTCTACCGATGAGATGTGGTGATTGACAGAGTCGAAAGCCTTGGCCAGGTCAATGAATACGGCTGCACACTATTGTTTCTTATCGATGGCGGTTAAGATATCGTTTAGGACCTTGAGCGTGACTGAGGTGCACCCATGACCAGCTCAGAAACCAGATTGCATAGCGGAGAAGGTGCTGTGGGATTCAAAATGGTTGGTAATCTGTTTGTTGACTTGGCATTCGAAGACCTTAGAAAGGCAGGGTAGGATAGATATAGGTCTGTAGCAGTTTGGGTCTAGAGTGTCCCCCCCTTTGAAGAGGGGGATGACCGCAGCTGCTTTCCAATCTTTGGGAATCTCAGACGACACGAAAGATAGGTTGAACAGGCTAGTAATAGGGGTTGGAAGAATTTCGTCAGATAGTTTTAGAAAGAAAGGGTCCAGATTGTCTAGCCCGGCTGATTTGTAGGGGTCCAGATTTTGCCGCTCTTTCAGAACATCAGCTGACTGGATTTGGGAGAAGGAGAAATGGGGAAGGCTTGGGCGAGTTTCTGTCGGGGGTGCAGTGCTGTTGACCGGGGTAGGGGAAGCCAGGTGGAAAGCATGGCCAGCTGTAGAAAAATGCTTATTGAAATTCTCAATTATAGTGGATTTATCAGTGGTGACAGAGTTTCCTATCCTCGGTGCAGTGGGCAGCTGGGAGGATGTGTTCTTATTCTCCATGGACATTACAGTGTCCCAGAACTTTTTAGAGTTTGTGTTCCAGGAAGCAAATTTCTGCTTGAAAAAGCTATCCTTGGCTTTTCTAACTGCCTGTGTATATTGGTTTCTAACTTCCCTGAAAAGTTGCATATCACGGGGGCTGTTCGATGCTAATGCAGAACGCCATAGGATGTTTTTCTGTTGGTTAAGGGCAGCCAGGTCTGGAGAGAACCAATGGCTATATCTGTTCCTGGTTCTAAATTTCTTGAATGAGGCATGCTTATTTAAGATGGTGAGGAAGGCATTTCAAAAAAATAACCAGGCATCCTCTACTGACGGGATGAGGTCAATATCCTTCCAGGATACCCGGGCCAGGTCGATTAGAAAGGCCTGCTCGCTGAAGGGTTTCAGGGAGCGTCTGACAGTGATGAGTGGAGGTCGTTTGATCGCTGACCCGTTACTAATGCAAGCAATGAGGCAGCATCAACTTCATAGAACCGTGAACACGTTCATCTCTCGCAAAAAAAACAAACTTTTATGAGTATTATGAGTAGGGCAGACTAAAACAACAGACACACACAAGCACACAAGTTTTGTTAAGACTTCAGTGCGGCTTTTGACCTTATCGACCATAGTCTGTTGCTGGAAAAGCGTATGTGTTTATGGCTTTACCCCCCCCCCCCCCCCTGCTATATTGTGGATAAAGAGTTACCTGTCTAACAGGTAACTAAGATTTTTCAATCTTTACTAATGACATGCCACTGGCTTTGAGTAAAACCAGTGTGTCTATGTATGTGGATGACTCAACACTATACATGTAATCCACCACAGCAACTGAGATGACTGCAACACTTAACAAAGAGCAGAATGGGTGGCAAGAAATATGTTGGTCCTAAGTATTTCAAAAACTAAAAGCATTGTATTTGGGACAAATCATTCACTAAACCCTAAACCTAAACTAAATATTCCAATAAATAACTCTGGATTAGAAACTGTCAGGGTCAAAACATGTTGATACAACAGTAGCTAGGATGGGGAGAAGTCTGTCCATAAAAAAAGTGCTGCTCTAACTTCTTAACAGCACTATCAACAAGGAAAGTCACACCTGGACTACTGTTCAGTCTTGTGGCCATGTGCCACAAAGAGGCACTTAGGAAAATTGCAATTGGCTCAGAACAGGGCAGCGAGGCTGGCTCTTGGATGTACACAGAGAGATAACATTAATAATATGCATGTCAATCTCTCCTGGCTGAAAGTGGAAGAGAGATTGACTTCATCACTACTTGTATTTGTGAGAACTATTGACATGTTGAATGCAACAAGCTGTCTGTTTGAACTACTGGCATACAGCTCAGACACCCATGCATACCCCACAAGACATGCCACAAGAAGTCTCTTCACAGTCCCCAAGTCCAGAACAGACTATGGGAGGTGCACAGTAAAACATAGAGCCATGACTACATGGTACTGTATTCCACATCAAGTAGCTCATGCAAGCAGTAAAATTAGATTTTAAAAAACTGTTAAAAATACACCTTATGGAACAGCGGGGAGTGTGAAGCAACACAAACATAGGCAGAGACACATGCATACAAACACACAATAAAATACACACTATACACACACATACACATGGATTTTGTGTTGTAGATACAGTGGGGCAAAAAAGTATTTAGTCAGCCACCAATTGTGCAAGTTCTCCCACTTAAAAAGATGAGAGAGACCTGTAATTTTCATCATAGGTACACTTCAACTATGAGAGACAAAATGAGAAAAAAAATCCAGAAAATCACATTGTAGGATTTTTTATGAATTTATTTGCAAATTATGGTGGAAAATAAGAGCTCTCGTACACTAACCCCTTCAGAGAGGAAAAAGGGTATGAGAGTCTGCCTCCTCACTCCCTACACACACACACACGCACAAATAAACAAAAATACATCTCATAAGGTTCTCAGTGCAGACTTTAAGCCTTTCTATGTGGAAATTATGACAATGTGTGTGTTCATCCATTCCTGTGTGTGTGTGTGTGTGTGTGTGTGTGTGTGTATCTGTAGCAAATGGTATAGCTGCTGCAGCAGCTCCATGTCTATGGATGTTCTTCTCTACTGAACATGTGTAGGATATGAGGGGCTGTAAGGAACAATGAAGATTCTACACAACGCGAGTCAAATACAAAGTCCTTTTAGTGAATCACAAATTACAGTGTGTCTGTCCCTCGAAAAACTGAGGGAAATATGTCATACAGGGGTATCAGTCTCTGATCTAAATCAGTCCCTGATTAGAGGGGAACAATGAACAAATGTGGTGGAACTGGCTTTGAGATCTAGAGTGTAGTTTGAGGGCTCTAGTATATAAAAAGCCCTATCATGCAAGGCAGGGGGTGGGAGAAGTGTTGTGCCTGCCTATTTGTGCAGTGTCACTGTCAACACTGCCAGCTTCAATCTCACCCACTGGTGCAGTAGTGGTCAGACGCAGTATGCCCACCTAAATAAAGTGCATTCAGAAAGTATTAAGACCCCTTTACCTTTTCCACATTTTATTACGTTACATCCTTTTCCTAAAATGTATTCAATTGTTTTTTTCCCTCATCAATCTACACACAATACCCCAATAATGACAAAGGAAAAACTGCTTCTATCTCAAGGCCATACTGTTAAATAGCCATCACTAGCCCCTTAGAGGCTGCTGCCCTATATACATAGACTTGAAATCACTGGACACTTTAATAATGTTTACACATCTTGCATTATTCATCTCATATGTATATACTGTATTCTATTCTACTATATTTTAGTCTATGCCGCTCCGACTTGCTCGTCCAAATATTTATATATTCTTAATTCCATTCCTTTACTTTAGATTTGTGTGTATTGGGTATATGTTGTGAAATTGTTAGATATTACTTGTTAGATATTACTGCACTGTTGGAGCTAGAAACACAAGCATTTCGCTACACCCGTAATAACATCTGCTAAACATGTGTGACCAATAAAATGTGATTTCATTTGATTTAGGGATGGTGCCAGGTTTCCTCCAGAGAATTCAGTCTTGGTTTCATCAGACCAGAGAATCTTGTTTCTCATGGTCAGAGTAATTTAGGTGCGTTTTGGCTTCAGTCTGGCCCCTCTACCATAAAGGCCTGATTGGTGGAGTGCTGCAAGATGGTTGTCCTTATGAAAGGTTCTCCCATCTCCACAGAGGAACTCTGGAGCTCTGTCAGAGTGATTATTGGGCTCTTAGTCACCTCCCTGACCAAGGCCCTTCTCCCCCGATTGCTCATTTTGGCCGGGGGAGCTCTAGGAAAAGTCTTGGTGGTTCCAAACTTCTTCCACTTAAGAGTCATGGAGGCCACTGTGTTCTTGGGGACCTTCAATGCTGCAGAAATGTTTTGGTACCCTTCCCCAGATCTGTGCCTCGACACAATCCTGTCTCTGAGCTCTACTGCCAATTACTTCAACCTTAATTTTTGCTTGGACATGCACTGTCAACTGTGGGACCTTATATAAACAGGTGTGTGCCTTTCCAAATCATGTCCAATCAATTGAATTTACCACAGGTGGACTCCAACCAAGTTGTAGAAACATCTCAACGATGATCAATGGAAACAGGATGCACCCGAGTCTCATAGCAAAGGGTCTGAATACTTATGTAAATCAGGTATTTCTGTTTTTTATTTTTAGTAAATTTGCACAAAAAAATACAATCTTTTCACTTTGTCATTATGGTATCGTGTGTAGATTGACGAGTAAAAAATAATATTTAATCCATTTTGGAATAAGGTTGTGTAGTAACAAAATGTGGAACATATCAAGGGGTCTGAATACTTTCTGAATGCACTGTATTTCTCTACAGATATACTCACCTATTCTCACTAATTACTATTGAGAATAACTACATGATTGAACGATCTATCTTAATTCCTTTCATCTCTGCCATTATTAATTGGAGCTAATTTCTTGACAAAAAAACGAATTCCAAACAAATAGCCATAATTTTTCTGTCAAATCTATGGTATTATTGACGATGCTAAAGACATAAGCTTATACTTTTCTAAATAAAACGAATTGTTTAAACAATGTTTGGTGTGGTTTCACATAAAATATTTTCTACATAATATGCCTTGACTGGCATTCAACCCCATTCCCTTGTTCCCCTGCTGAGCTACCGTTCAGGTGACACTATATGAAAAAATCCCAGGTGTTTGAAAGCAATTTGGAATCGAAGAAAGCCCCGGAACCACAGCAGAATTCAGGGGGATCTTGCATTTTGAAATGTACTTTGAAACAAGCTTCGGTACATTGTTTTGGATCAGTAGTGCTTTGAAAACTACGTCGGAACTCCGGTATCAATCATCCCATCACTCGGCCTATCCATAGCTGGGTAATCGTGACTGTGGAAAATTTCCCCCAAAATTATTGCCAGCAATATTCAACAACAGATTACATTAGTGTTACTCAAATCTTGCAGATGTTGGTGGACTGTATATTCTTCAGATTAGGTTTTAATTTATGTGTTTGCTCCCGTGTGCTGGTAAAGGCACAGATGACAGACAGGTAGGATTCCAGTTGAGGTGGTTTAATAACGCTGAAGATGCACAGGCATGGAACAGCAACGCACAATGTATGTAGTCGATGGGCTATAAGGCTCTTAGTGGTCTGGCATCTTGCTTCAGCCAAAGTGTGTGTGTTGCCCGCAAATAAAGAGAAATAAAGATACAATAGTGAATGACAGAATACAAAACAAATATCCTATAAACAATATGCATGGTTATAACATGACTGTGATGACTTAATGATATACAGGACCATTCAGCGCAATCAAGCGTGAATGTGACACTAATTTAAGATTAAAGTGGTGCCGCTGCACTAGTGATTGGCATTCCGGCTCTTTTCAGTGAGTCGGTTCGTTCGGCTGGCTCAGCTCACCAAAAAAAGCCGTCTCTTTTGGCTCCCAAACGACTCTTTAAAAAATATATTTTGTATTTTTTCAAGTCAGATAGTTTGACTATGATTGGTGTTAAAACAATTCTAATTAAATTATATCATGCTCTACCTTAACCACAATGTATTTAAAAATGCATTGGTTTGTTATGAAAAAGAATGCTATTAAACATTTGCATTTAAAGTAGAACGTTTTATTGTATATAAACAAAGTGCATATAAATGTAACAATTCCTAATTAATACAATCTGAACAACACAATAATAGAATATTGCACCATATCAAAGAAAAATAAATAACAATGTGCAGAACTGCAGCATCCCACTTAAAACATTAAACTGGTCCCTCTTTTCTCTCTCCTTTATTGCCATGTTGTAACCAGCAGCACACAGCAATGCTGACCATATTTAGCTCTTATGAGAGATTTGCTTTCAGAAATGCAAGCTGCCTCACTTTTGAGGGGCTGATGCGGTTTCTTCTCTCAGTAATTATTTGTCCCGTTTTCGAGAAGACCCTCTCAGAGGGAACGGATGTGGCCACTATGCAGAGTCTCCCTGTCATGACTTTAGTAAGCCATGGGTAGACAGAGGCCTTGTTCTTCCACCAGCTCAGAGGATCTGCAGATATTTGGAGGGGCTCCTCCAAATAGGATCGGACCTTCATTATGACATCTGCTGAGGGATTCCTTTGTGCTGAATCCCCAGTTGCTCTCTCGTCAAACAGCAGACGTTTGTGGCACTACTGCTGGTGCTCCTGCTCCATCTGAACCCTATTCTTCCTGTTGCCCTGGTTCCTGAGCCAGCTGACTGCTGGGGCTGTCCCTCCCTGCTGCTGAGGTTATTATTTGAAGAGCATCCTCAATCGCTCTGGCATCACTGAAGGCTAACTTCTTAAACCTGGGGTCAAGTGTAGAGGTTTCTGATAGCACGTGATTATATTCCATTCTGTGGAACTTTCTGTCCATTGAAGAACATTGGGTGTCCATCAACACTGTCACATGTCCTGTGGTTACATTTGCTTCTCTCTGGCAGCTGGCTGTGATTCGCTGCAGACGCTTACACAGGAGTATCATTTTTGAGGCTGTCACATAGCTGAATAGAGAGAACAGTAACTTATTAGTTCAGGTTCATGTTTTGTCTACTGAAACTACATTCTCATCTACTGCTCATATACATATATAATACTGGATTAAATAATGATGTAGTAATAACTGCTTACTGTACCTCTCTCCACTGATCTCCACAGTGACCTGCTCAAAGGGTTCCAGGACTCTGCACACCTCTGTTTGAATGCTAAATGACGAGACAGAGGCATTGATGCGAGTAACCAGTCTTGTTCAGTACATCACAACACATCCGGGTATCTCAAGCACCCCGGTAAAAGCCAAGAGTTGCAGTAATGAACATTTACCAACAGATGGCATCACTGTGCCATCTTACACCCATAACATCTTCCCTTTAATAAAATAGGACAGGAGGTGTCAATTCACTAACAAAACAAACCTAGTAACAATTTCCAACATGAACAGTTTAGTATTTTTTTTTTTTTTTTTCCAGAACAACAACACATTTTGATATTCTCTTCACTTTTATCTCTGTCAACAATCCCTGATGGGAAACCTACAGATTAAGTCTTTTTGGTGGCTGGGACAGACGCCCGCATCGTGAAAAGACAGGGGGCTTGTCTGCGAGGACTGCGGGTTCCCGCACAGGCGTGTCACCTGAATGTCTAAGGGGAGAATTGATGGGCGAGGGAGCGGCCGACCTGTGATCCCCTGGCTCTTCGCCCAGTGCCTCAGGCCCCATGTGACTTGCTGGGGTTCTGTCTTTTGTCATGCGACCCCTTTGACCATCAGGGTTCTGAGTAGGTGCTGGCTCAGCAATCCGAAGGTCAACCCTGTTACGACGGTACAGTGATCCATTCACTTCGACCAAGTAGGAGCGTGGTGCCACTTTCTGTACACAGGATCCGAGTCTCCAGAGGCCTGTCCGGTCCCCTGGTAGTGGCTTCATTCGCACCGTTTCACCCACCCTGAGCTCAGGTAAGTCTTTTGCTGATTTGTCGTAGATGAACTTGGAGACCTGTCTTCTGTGACGTAGCTTCACCAGCACGTCTGTCACCACACATGGCTCCAGGAGAGTGCTGGCTACTGGCAGAGCTGCTTTTAAGCGCCGTGCCATGAGACGCTGTGCCGGGCTGCTGTCCATGCCTTCTGTCGGGGTATTGCGCCACTGCAGGATTGCTTTCCAGGCATCTTTGCCCTCTCGCAGAGCCTTTTTGCAGAGGTTCTTTGCGATTTTTACTGCGGACTCTGCCTTCCCATTAGCTTTTGGGTGTCGTGGTGATGAAGTGACGTGCTCGAATTCCCATCCTGCAGCAAATTTTCGGAACATCAACTCCATTGTCTGAAATTACCCTATCTGGCTGGCCATAGCGGGCAAACTGAGCCTTGCAGCGTTTGATCGTTGTCTCTGCTGAAAGGTCGGGGAGGAGGTCGATCTCCCAAAAGTCTGAGTAATGATCGACTACCAGCAGAAAGTCTTTGCCACTGTGCTGGAAGAGATCTAGACTTACTATCTGCCAGGGGCGCATCGGTAGCTCGTGGGACATCATCGTCTCTCTCTGTTGCTCAATGGCATATTCATTGCAGATTGTGCATTTACTGACATCGTCTTTAATTTCACTCTGCATTCCTGGCCAATACAGTGTGTCACGTGCTTGTCTGTAACAGGCCTCACCTCCTATGTGACTTGAGTGCACGCGTGCCAACATCTCAGGGCGCAGAGACCGTGGAATAACGACTCTCTGACTCTTGAATATTACTCCGTTTTGAACACTGAGCTCCTCTTTGATTGGCCAATATTCTCTGACGGCTAAAGCAGTTTCTTCCCTGCAGTCGGGCCAGCCCATCAGAATCACAGACCTCAATGCCTGGAGTTGCCCGTCCCTGTCTGTGTGCTGTCTGATTTGTATAAGGCGCTGGTTCGTAACATTAAGGTAGTCAGCCTGGTTGATGTGTTCAACATCCACTTGCTCTGTTTGTAAGCTGCACACTGCGTGTTGTTCATGCATGGAGTGTGTGTGAGTGCCTGATGCAGTAGCCCTGCTGAGCGTGTCACTCACATACATCTCTGGCCCTGGCTTATACACCACCTTGAGGTTGTAGTTTTGTACGGCCAGTAGCATGCTCTGCAGTCGTTTTGGGGCATTCAGGAGAGGCTTGCTGAATATAGCAATAAGGGGCTTGTGATCGGTCTCTGCGGTAATATTGTTGCGCCCGTACAGGTAGTGGTGGAAGCGTTGGCATGCAAACACAATGCTGAGGCACTCTTTCTCTATCTGGGCATAGTTCTGCTCTGTTGGGGTGAGTGCCCTAGAGGCGAATGCCACAGGCTGGCCCTCTTGCATGAGGCAACAGCCAAGTCCATACTGGCTTGAGTCACTCTGAATCGTGACAGGTTTTGACACATTGTAGTATCGCAGTACAGGTGTCTGGGTGACCAGTTGTTTTATTTCCCTCACCGCTGCGTCATGTTTTGGGAGCCAATGCCAGATGGTGTCCTTGTCCATGAGCCTCCTCAGTGGCTCACACACTTCAGAGAGCCGCGGTAGGAATTTGGCCAGGTAGGTGACGAATCCGACGAAGCGCTGCACTCCCTTCACGTCAGATGGTGGGGCATTTCCAAGACAGCCTTCACTTTTTCAGGATCCGCCTTCAATCCGGTGGAGGACAAGATGTGCCCATGAAAGCGGACCTCTGGCACTTTAAACTGAAGCTTTTTTAGCCTTAGCTTGACCTGTCTGCATCTGACTATCAGGGCCAGCAGCTTGGCGTCATGGTCACATTCTGCCTCCTCATCACTGTCCCCACAGCCCACTACGAGAATGTCATCTGCTATGGGTTCCACGCCACTGAGTCCCATCAACAGCTCATGCTGTTTCCGCTGATACACCTCTGGAGCCATGGAGACACCAAACGGAAGCTTCAACCACCTCTTCCTGCCTCAGGGTGTCCAAAAGGTCCAAAAGGTGGTCATGCTGGGCTCGTCGAGCTTGCACTGCAGAAAGGCATCTCTGGCATCCACGAGCGTGAAGACTCTGGCCTTTGGGAGCTTGTAAAGAACATCCTCCAACGTGGGCATAATGTAATGTGAACGTCGCAGAGCCCGGTTGAGGTGTTTAGGATCAATGCATATCCGTAGCTTGTCTGGTTTCTTGACGATAACCATATTACTTATCCAGTCCGTAGGCTCGGTGACGGATATGATGTGGCCATCTGCTTCGTATTTGTCAAGCTGAGCCTTCGTAGCTGCTTTCATGGCCACTGGTACATTGCGGGGTGCACACTGGACAGGCTGGATTGCTGCGTCCAACTCAAAGTGGACTTCCCCAGGAACTGACTCGACCGGTGCGTTGAAGACATCATGGTACTTGCTTAGGAGTGTCTCCTTGCTCAGGGGCCCAGCCTGGACTTTGTCTATAATGTTAAGATCAGCTGGGATGGTGAAGTTAATAAGTCCAAGGCGCTCGCATGTAGAACCTGACAGTAATGGCTGTTGACTAGCCTCAACTATTTCAAACTCAAGGGTGTATTTCTGGCCACGTAAAACACACTCTGTCACAAACAGGCCTAAAGAGGTCATGAACTGGCCTAAATACAGTTTCAGCTTGGTGCTACTCTGTGTGAGTTTGTCTCTGGGCGCGAGCCTCCTTTTGTCTTTAAGGCTCATAACGTTGCATGTGGCCCCTGAATCTAGCTGGCATTGCTGTGGTTTATTATTAAGTAGCAGAGTGACAAACCACTTTTGTCCTTTTGCCCTCACTGCCCCTATGCACTCGCTAGCATATACATCCTCTGTGCTGTCGTTCCCTTCATCTGTGTTTGTTTCCATGGAGTGCACTTTACCCTCCTTTCTCTTGCTTTTCATGCAGACCCTTGCGAAGTGATTAGCTGTACCACAGGATTTGCATATTTTTCCATAGGCTGGGCAGTGTTATTTTCCTCGTCCATGAGAAATGCCACAATATCGGCATGTATTGCATTCATTCTTCTTGCCAATGTCCAGTCTCTTGACAACAAGGTTGATGAAATCCGAGCAAGGGTAGCATTCCAGAGGGACATCAGAGACTGTAACGTTCTTTGCTTCACGGAAACGTGGCTTACTGGAGAGACGCAATCCGAAGCGGTGCAGCCAACAGGTTTCTCCACGCATCGCGCAGACAGGAAAAAACATCTTTCTGGTAAAAAGAGGGGCGGGGGCGTATGCCTTATGACTAACGTGACATGGTGCGATGAAAGAAACATACAGGAACTCAAATCCTTCTGTTCACCTGATTTAGAATTCCTCACAATCAAATGTAGACCGCATTATCTACCAAGAGAATTCTCTTCGATTATAATCACAGCCGTATATATCCCCCCCCAAGCAGACACATCGATGGCTCTGAACGAACTTTATTTAACTCTCTGCAAACTGGAAACAATTTATCCGGAGGCTGCATTCATTGTAGCTGGGGATTTTAACAAGGCTAATCTGAAAACAAGACTCCCCAAATTTTATCAGCATATCGATTGCGCAACCAGGGGAGGAAAGACCTTGGACCATTGTTACTCTAACTTCCGCGACGCATATAAGGCCCTGCCCCGCCCCCCTTTCGGAAAAGCTGACCACGACTCCATTTTGTTGATCCCTGCCTACAGACAGAAACTAAAACAAGAGGCTCCCACGCTGAGGTCTGTCCAACGCTGGTCCGACCAAGCTGACTCCACACTCCAAGACTGCTTCCATCACGTGGACTGGGAGATGTTTCGTATTGCGTCAGATAACAACATTGACGAATACGCTGATTCGGTGTGCGAGTTCATTAGAACGTGCGTTGAAGATGTCGTTCCCATAGCAACGATTAAAACATTCCCTAACCAGAAACCGTGGATTGATGGCAGCATTCGTGTGAAACTGAAAGCGCGAACCACTGCTTTTAATCAGGGCAAGGTGTCTGGTAACATGACCGAATACAAACAGTGCAGCTATTCCCTCCGCAAGGCTATCAAACAAGCTAAGCGCCAGTACAGAGACAAAGTAGAATCTCAATTCAACGGCTCAGACACAAGAGGCATGTGGCAGGGTCTACAGTCAATCACGGACTACAGGAAGAAACCCAGCCCAGTCACGGACCAGGATGTCTTGCTCCCAGGCAGACTAAATAACTTTTTTGCCCGCTTTGAGGACAATACAGTGCCACTGACACGGCCTGCAACGAAAACATGCGGTCTCTCCTTCACTGCAGCCGAGGTGAGTAAGACATTTAAACGTGTTAACCCTCGCAAGGCTGCAGGCCCAGATGGCATCCCCAGCCGCGCCCTCAGAGCATGCGCAGACCAGCTGGCCGGTGTGTTTACGGTCATATTCAATCAATCCCTATACCAGTCTGCTGTTCCCACATGCTTCAAGAGGGCCACCATTGTTCCTGTTCCCAAGAAAGCTAAGGTAACTGAGCTAAATGACTACCGCCCCGTAGCACTCACATCCGTCATCATGAAGTGCTTTGAGAGACTAGTCAAGGACCATATCACCTCCACCCTACCTGACACCCTAGACCCACTCCAATTTGCTTACCGCCCAAATAGGTCCACAGACGATGCAATCTCAACCACACTGCACACTGCCCTAACCCATCTGGACAAGAGGAATACCTATGTGAGAATGCTGTTCATCGACTACAGCTCGGCATTCAACACCATAGTACCCTCCAAGCTCGTCATCAAGCTCGAGACCCTGGGTCTCGACCCCGCCCTGTGCAACTGGGTACTGGACTTCCTGACGGGCCGCCCCCAGGTGGTGAGGGTAGGCAACAACATCTCCTCCCCGCTGATCCTCAACACTGGGGCCCCACAAGGTTGCGTTCTGAGCCCTCTCCTGTACTCCCTGTTCACCCACGACTGCGTGGCCACGCACGCCTCCAACTCAATCATCAAGTTTGCGGACGACACAACAGTGGTAGGCTTGATTACCAACAACGATGAGACGGCCTACAGGGAGGAGGTGAGGGCCCTCGGAGTGTGGTGTCAGGAAAACAACCTCACACTCAACGTCAACAAAACTAAGGAGATGATTGTGGACTTCAGGAAACAGCAGAGGGAACACCCCCCTATCCACATCGATGGAACAGTAGTGGAGAGGGTAGCAAGTTTTAAGTTCCTCGGCATACACATCACAGACAAACTGAATTGGTCCACTCACACAGACAGCATCGTGAAGAAGGCCCAGCAGCGCCTCTTCAACCTCAGGAGGCTGAAGAAATTCGGCTTGTCACCAAAAGCACTCACAAACTTCTACAGATGCACAATCGAGAGCATCCTGGCGGGCTGTATCACCGCCTGGTATGGCAACTGCACCGCCCTCAACCGTAAGGCTCTCCAGAGGGTAGTGAGGTCTGCACAACGCATCACCGGGGGCAAACTACCTGCCCTCCAGGACACCTACACCACCCGATGTCACAGGAAGGCCATAAAGATCATCAAGGACATCAACCACCCGAGCCACTGCCTGTTCACCCCGCTATCATCCAGAAGGCGAGGTCAGTACAGGTGCATCAAAGCTGGGACCGAGAGACTGAAAAACAGCTTCTATCTCAAGGCCATCAGACTGTTAAACAGCCACCACTAACACTGAGTGGCTGCTGCCAACACACTGACACTGACTCAACTCCAGCCACTTTAATAATGGGAATTGATGGGAAATGATGTAAATATATCACTAGCCACTTTAAACAATGCTACCTTATATAAATGTTACTTACCCTACATTATTCATCTCATACGCATACGTATATACTGTACTCTATATCATCGACGGTATCCTTATGTAACACATGTATCACTAGCCACTTTATACTATACTATGCCACTTTGTTTACATACTCATCTCATTTGTACATACTGTACCCGATACCATCTACTGTATCTTGCCTATGCTGCTCTGTACCATCACTCATTCATATATCCTTATGTACATATTCTTTATCCCCTTACACTGTGTACAAGACAGTAGTTTTGGAATTGTTAGTTAGATTACTTGTTATTACTGCATTGTCGGAACTAGAAGCACAAGCATTTCGCTACACTCGCATTAACATCTGCTAACCATGTGTATGTGACAAATAAAATTTGATTTGATTTGATTTGATTTGTATTGGGGTTGTCTACTGCAGAGTTGGCTGTAGTATTAGCATTAGCTGTGGCAAAGGGGAATTTCTTTACTGGCTGCCTGAATGTAGCATTTACATTGTCCGTATGTTGCCTTTCTAGCTCCATGGACCTCATCCGTATATCAGTAAGCTCTCCTGCACGGCATGTCTCCACTGCCAAGGCCAGCGTCAGGTCACGTTCTCTCAGCAAACGTCTGCGGGTGCCCTCATCCGTTATGCCAAGCACAATCGTATCTCTGATCAGTTCATCTCTTAAAGCACCATAGTCACATGTAGCTGCCTTTTCCCTTAACCTAGTGACAAAGCTGTCAATGGACTCCCCGTCCTCCTGTTTGCAACGACCGAAAACATAACGCTCGTAGATGACGTTCTTTGCTGGCGTAAAGTAATGTTCAAGAGCATCAAGAATAGCTATAGCGTTACCTTGCTGTGCTGCTGTTAGGTTCAGGTTGTGTTTGTATACGTGTCGGCATTCAGTTCCCATTATAGTCCTCAAAGTGGCAGCCACTACCTCATCTTCCTTTTCCAGAAGTCCCGTTGCTAGCGCATAGTCCTCCCATTCACCTCTAAACGTATCCCAGTTCGTGCTCCAATCCCCGCTGAGCTTTATAACGGCGGGAGGGGGAATGTTCGCTGCCATGTCTAACCGGTGCTAACAACACTGAAGCTAACTAGCAAACTCACTCTAGCTTAAGGCCAATTCCGGGCGAAATTTTACACAAATAAGCATTTGTTTGTAAACCAGAGCAGGTGACTCTAATTTGCGGAAAGCATGGTTAGTTATCCGACTCTGACACCATGTTTGAATGCTAAATGACGAGACAGAGGCATTGATGCGAGTAACCAGTCTTGTTCAGTACTTCACAACACATCCGGGTATCTCAAGCACCCCGGTAAAACCCAAGAGTTGCAGTAATGAACATTTACCAACAGATGGCATCACTGTGCCATCTTACACCCATAACAACCTCCTCCACCACCTCCCTTTCCTCTTGGGTCAGAGCATCAGCAGGTGCATTGTGACAATGGCCAGGGTAGAGATGATGGCATCCTTTGACTCAAGAAGCCGCTTCAACATATAAAATGTTGAATCGTCGTTCGCGACCGACCCTTCACAACGCTGCACTTGTACTACAAAGCATAGCACCATCTTCATTCCAGGGCTACAAATGCACAATGAACTTGAATACCTCTAAACAGTAAAATACTATGTAATACTCATATAATGATGTACCATACACGTATAGAATTACAGGGCATATAAATGACGCACTGGGGACATTATCCTATACAAATACAGGGTTAAAATGTCCGAAATTATTTGACAACCAAAGCAGAGCTAGCCACCTCACAATACTAGCTAGCTCGCAGTAGAAACGAATAATTAGCATAACCATACATTTGACATTATCGTTGCAAAGTGCATATTCAGACATAAATACCTGAAAGACATTCAATATTTACTAACATATCAACAAGGACACAGACTGGCCTTGGCTAACACTATGAAATCTGACTAGTGGGAATGGCTGCAAGGATGGCTGGAACTTTCTCTCACTTTACTTCTCTTGAGTTGATCTTCTCTGAGCTGGAGATTGCCCAGCATGCTCTGCTCCACTTCACCACTGGGCGGAGCTACAGCTCTGATATGATGAACTAACATTACTGATATGGTTAACTGCAAAGTCTTCACAGCCTTTTGTACAGCCGCCCCTGAATTCACTATATTAATTCACTCATAAGAAAGGCTCAATAGTTAACTTGACTATCTTGACTTACTTAACTCTTACTTGCATAGCTTACCCAAACTTAACAGGCATGAAACTAGATGTCTAGGGGTGTCTAGCCACCCCATCAACAGACGACCTGGCTAGGTATAACCACTAATAACAAATAAACTCTAGTCCAGTACTTAAACGATGGAAAGGGTTCTCTGTACTAGTAGAGTAGAAGAGCTGCTGTCCGTAACAGCCGGGCAGGAACACTTAGTCCATCAGGGGCACACTGTGGTGAGAATGTCCTCCTGGGAGAGGGGTGAATATCATTGATGGAATGCTGCATTGTTCCAACAGCAGGAAACAGTCCGAACTACTAAGGCAGGAAACTAGGGGGAACACCTGACTGCTTAGCTAGTAGGGAACCAGGGACACCTGAGTATCTGGTGATTGGGGAGCTAAGGACAGGGCCACCTAAAGGCCTGGCAACATGGCCTGACTAATAACTAAGGGTAGGACACTGCGGCAAGTAAAGGCTGGCAGACAGGTCCAACTACGTGGTCCAACAGGTCAGAGGAAACAGTCTCTGGGGCTGACACAGTCTAAGACTCGAAGGAGAGAGAATGCTGGGATCCATTGGCAGGAGCTGGCTTGTCCCATAGAGCAGGGCCAGGTAGTAGCTCTATGGCCGACAGCGTAAAGGGCGGAGACTGCCCAACCGGATCAGGCAGGGACCTCCAGACGAGGTCCCTGCCTGATCTTAGCGTCAGGAGCCTGATCCGAGCTGATAATTGGGCTGAGCTGAGGTCTCACAGCAGGGACAGACATGTTCTCCAGAGAAGACAGCCGAGCTCCCCAGGCAGGGTGTGACTGTGGACCCTGGGCCAATGGTGCCAGGGTGGACCTCACAGGCAGGGACTAGTGGAGGTTGCAGGGCAGAGGACTTAAGGGATCAGATGTCAGGGTCGAGCTCTGGCCTCTCAGGAGGTGTCGCTGAAGGTCTCCGACAAGGAGCAGATGGAGGCTACCCCACAGGGTCGGAGAGGACCTTGCTGGCAAGGACTGGATGGGACCTTGGGGCAAAGGCTGAAGCGGCCCCTGTGGAGAAAGCCATGGTGGGCTCCCTCTCAAGACCAGGTGGGGGCTCCCCAACATAGCTGGGCTGGTCTCTTTGTGCTGAGGTAAGTGGGAACTGCACTGCATGGGCAGCCGGTGTCTGGAAGCCAAGGCCAAGTGGTGGGCCCATGGCTGGAGATTAACTGGGCTCCTCATCATTGTCGTTTGCTTCTGTTGAAGCCCCCCTCACTAAAACAGGGGTGACTCAATGTAAAGTCAGATGATGGCCCCTGGGCTGCAGCTGGTGCCAGAGATACTGCGACTGGGGCTGAGGATCCCTAGGCTGCGGCTGATGGCAACCAGGGAGATGCTGGCTGATGATCTGCATCAACGGCCGTCTTTGGGCCTGTGGCTGCAACACGATGGCTCTCTGTTGCAGGAGCTGGTGACCTAAAGATAGGGCCAGGTTGTACCTTCAGGTCCAGCCGGGCTGCCCGGGTGATTGAAGCAGTCTGGGCCCCCGTGGGTGGAGAACGCTGCTCCTCATGCTTGCCAGACAGTGAGTCTGACTTGAAAGGAGTAGGCTGCGCTCGTATAGCAAGAACAGACAGGAGACTGGAGCACGGGATAGACTAGGCCCCATAGTCAGTTGCATACAGGAACCTGAGGGACCCGATGTCACAGGAAGGCCATAAAGATCATCAAGGACATCAACCACCCGAGCCACTGCCTGTTCACCCCGCTATCATCCAGAAGGCGAGGTCAGTACAGGTGCATCAAAGCTGGGACCGAGAGACTGAAAAACAGCTTCTATCTCAAGGCCATCAGACTGTTAAACAGCCACCACTAACACTGAGTGGCTGCTGCCAACACACTGACACTGACTCAACTCAACTCCAGCCACTTTAATAATGGGAATTGATGGGAAATGATGTAAATATATCACTAGCCACTTTAAACAATGCTACCTTATATAATGTTACTTACCCTACATTATTCATCTCATATGCATACGTATATACTGTACTCTATATCATCGACTGTATCCTTATGTAATACATGTATCACTAGCCACTTTAAACTATGCCACTTGTTTACATACTCATCTCATTTGTACATACTGTACTCGATACCATCTACTGTATCTTGCCTATGCTGCTCTGTACCATCACTCATTCATATATCCTTATGTACATATTCTTTATCCCCTTACACTGTGTACAAGACAGTAGTTTTGGAATTGTTAGTTAGATTACTTGTTATTACTGCATTGTCGGAACTAGAAGCACAAGCATTTCGCTACACTCGCATTAACATCTGCTAACCATGTGTATGTGACAAATAAAATTTGATTTGATTTGATTTGGTTAGCTTTGTAGGGATCAGCAGTAACCCCAGTAACCCCAGACTGGGCCCCATCTGTGGTAGCTGGTCTGGGCCTCAAGACAGAGGTAGGCAGAGCCCCTGTGGCTGGATAGGGCTGTAGCACCATGTTGGTCTGGAGCACCACGGGGGCTACTGCTGGCTGATGCTCTGTAGCCGGAGCAGCTGAAGAGTCCACCTCGTTGATTAACTTCGGCTCTGTAGCAGGAGCAGCTGAAGAGTCCACCTCGTTGATTAACTTCGTCTCTGTAGCCGGAGCAGCTGAAGAGTCCACCTCGTTGATTAACTTCGGCTCTGTAGCAGGAGCAGCTGAAGAGTCCACCTCGTTGATTAACTTCGTCTCTGTAGCAGGAGCAGCTGAAGAGTCCACCTCGTTGATTAACTTCGGCTCTGTAGCAGGAGCAGCTGAAGAGTCCACCTCGTTGATTAACTTCGTCTCTGTAGCAGGAGCGGGTGGAAACTCTGGAACAGCGGCTGGCTGCAGGCTACTGTTGGCTGATGGGTCCTTTGTGGCGGCAGACTGAAACATCTGGTCAGGAACAGGCTGAAAAGCCATGCTGAGGGCAAATTTAGAACCAATGGCAGGGACGGGTAGACACACCCTGGCACCGGGAGCGGGCTGGTACTTCACACTGGGAGTGTTTAGGAGCTGACACTGGTGGAGGAGTAGCCTCCTGACAGGTGAAGTGAGCGCCAGGACTGAGGGAACTCAAACATTGAATTTGATTTGATTCATAGCTCCGGCGGGAGGGTCTTGGTAGCCGCGCTATAGGCTTGGAGTGTCACTCCGATGACACAGAAGTAGTGACTTATCACTTGCTGGAGGCCACATTGGGGGGTTAGGCCACTCAATGTTGTCATACTGTCCATCGCAAGCCGTATCTTCTTTGTTGGGTGATGGCTTCGTATGCTCAACCAGCTCTGACACGGACTATGGTGGTGCCAGCAGACATCTATCTGCTGGAAGGGTACCTCTGGGTGAGAGCTCTGTAGGGGCTGGCTTAGTGGGAGAGAGACTAGCTATAGACTGGGATGTGAGCTGTCGCATCACAGAGCTGTACCATCTCTTCGTGTTGCTCACGTAGCTGAGCGAGCCAGACTTGTATGGCCCGCTGGGACTGCCGCAGCTGGGCTCTCTCTTGCTCGATGTACTCTCTCATTAGCTCGTGCTCTGTAGGTGGCTTCCTGTGTTCCCAGTGACTGTTGTAGACCATGGACAGACCTCTGTTTCTCCTTCCTCTGCTTACTGTGGCTCATCCTTCTGCTCCCGTGGGTCAGATGAGGGTTTAGGACAGACCTGTACTCTCTGAATGTCTCCCACTCATCTGGAGTTGTGTCCCATCTGGCCTGGCTGGATAGGAAGGGACTGGGTGGAGTGACGGGTGTCACCTTGGCAGCTTCCTCCATGCGAGGCTGAAGGTCATCTTCTTGTCAATGGACATACTGTGCTGTGCTAGTATAACTTGGATACGGTGAGGCTTGGTACCTTTGATAATCAGACCGAGTATCCGGCTCGAACGGACCCCTATGTAAATGAGGACTTGGTGGACTGTATATTCCTTCGGTTAGATTTTACTTTGCGTGTTCACTCCCGTGTGCTGGTAAGGGCACAGATGACAGGCAGGTAGGATTCCAGTTGAGGTGGTTTAATTACGCTGAAGATGCACAGGCATGGAACAGCA
Organism: Oncorhynchus clarkii lewisi; assembly: GCF_045791955.1. NCBI lineage: Eukaryota > Metazoa > Chordata > Actinopteri > Salmoniformes > Salmonidae > Oncorhynchus > Oncorhynchus clarkii. The sequence continues at coordinate 8,688,032 of NC_092179.1, read as the reverse complement.
ACGCACAATGTACGTAGTATGGATAGCACCACCATCTTCATTGCACAATGAATTTGAATACCTCTAAACAGTGAAATACAATGTAATACTGATCTAATGATGTACCATACATACACCTATACAATTACAGGGCATATAACGAGGCACTGGGGGACAACATCCTATACAAATACAGGGTTAAATGTCCCGAAATGATATGACAACCAAAACAGAGCTAGCCAGCTCACAATAACTACTAGTATCTTGCAGTAGAAACTATAATTAGCTTAACCATAAATATCACATTATTGTCGCAGAGTGCGTCTTCATACAAAAAAACATCTGAAAGATTAAATATGTACTTACATATCAACAACACTGACCTTGGCTAAAACAATAATCTACCTGGTGGGAAAACATAATGATGTCTGGAACTTTCTCTCACCTGACCTCTGATTTGTCAGACTCACAAAACATACATAATTTGTAAATGATGTCTGAGTGGTGTAGTGTGCCCTTGGCTATCTGTAAATACAAAATAAAAAATGTACCATCTGGTTTGCCTACGATAAAGGAATTTGAAATGATTTATACTTTTACTTTTGATACTTGAGTATATTTCAGCAATTACATTTACTTTTGAAACGTAGGTATATTTAAAACCAAATACTTTTAGACTTTTGCTTAAATAGTATTTTATCTGGGTGACTTTCACTTTTCTATTAGAGGTATTTTTACTTTTACTCAAGTATGACAATTGGGTACTTTTTACACCACTAAAAATGTATACATTTCCAACCACTAGGGTAGTAGTAGTAGCCTATCGAAAATGAAACACTGTTTGCATATTACTTCTGTCTGTCAACCGGAAGGGTGGTATCTGGGCAGGTTCAGCAAACACACAGGCACTACGTTTGTTCATGTTTAAAGTCAAATCATGTTTGGCCGCTGTTTGTGGAAAGTTTTCTGAATAAGCCTGGGACTTTCTGACTGTCATTCTCCCACACACTCCTTTGAACTTGTGACGGTGTTGGGCAAGGTTTGTGTCAGTTAGACTACCAAGTAAAAAGCTTACCTGTGGCGGCGCGCATACTCTCTGCCTGGCCTGTTTCTGTTTGTGGAAGGAGGGATCACTACAGTCAGCGTTCTTGAACTCTTCGATACAAGGGAACGAAATCATTTTGTGGAGAAGACATATCGTTAAAAGGTGGGTGCCGCTTAAAGTTGTACTTGTTTCCTAAAACAACTATAGTAGCCTATTGAGATTTTTTTTCTCAGACCGATTACAAATGTTTTGTTATTTGAAGATTGTTTACATGATCATGTCAGTGTCAGGCAGGCGGCCTATTTTCAGCTTTTGTTGTCGGTATGTGTTTTCTTTTTAAATCAACCTGTCTTCTGCACACCCTGAATGAAACCTAGTGAAGCTATTCCTGTTTTAATATGTAAAAAAAAATTAACTATAGAGTTTAGACAATGTAATCCAGACTTGTGCAATTATTGTTAAATTCTTAAAATTATTGGGAAGTCCCCTTTTTAAAGCACACCATGTCCCCACCAACATTGTAGTTACTCCACAATACTAACCTAAATTACAGTGAAAAGAAGGAAGCTTGTACATAATAAAAGTAATCCAAAATATGCATCTTGTTTGCAATAAAGAACTAAAATAACACTGCACTAAAAAGCTATGTATTGAAAGTGTTGTGTTTGGGGCAAATACAACACATCACTGAGTACCACTCTTCATATTTTCAAGCATGGTGGTGACTGCATTATGTATGGGTATGCTTGTCATCAGCAAAGACAAGGGAGTGTTTTTTAGGATAGAAAGACCCGGAATAGAGCTAAGTACATGCAAAATCCTGGAAGAAGACCTGGTTCAGTCTGCTCTCCATCAAACGCTGAGCGACAATTGCACCTTTCAGCATCACAATAACCTAAAACACAAGGCCAAATATGCACTGGAGTTGCTTATCAAGGCAACATTAAATGTTTTTCCGAGAGACCTAGTTACCGTTTTGACTTAAATCGGCTTGTAAATCTATGTCAAGACTTCAAAATGATTGTCTAGCAATGATCAACAACCAACTTGACAAAGCTTGAAGAATGGGGGGGGGCTAGTCCTCTCTCTCTCTCTCCTCCCCCTTGTCCGCAAGTTGGACAATTTAGCATTTTTCAAATACCTGAAACAGCCTTCACCTGCAATCTAGAGCCATAATCATTATTCTAAATTCTATGTAAAAATTTAAAAAGCATGTACAGTATTTTGAGCTGCCTGTGTCCCCCTGGTGTTTTTATTTATTTTAAGAAATATGCTTCTCTGGAATTCTGCAACAATCTGTATGAAAGATTAAAAGGATTGTGAGTCTTATTTAGTAATTGCTTGCTTTTCGAAACTTTAACAACCTTGCCGGCTGGCATGCCAGCTAAGAGAAAGACAAGCTAGCTACTCTAACTTGATTGATAGCCTGAAATAACTTCTTGGTAGCTAGTTATGAGGTTGGAAAAACCTATCTGGACTAGTTATTGCCAAAAATAAACACATGCCCCCTTGCCCCTCCTATGGCCATGATGTCTCTGCACCCAGTTGTTGTTCTGTGTTGCATACTCATTAAAGTTACCTTGCCCTTTTCAACTCGTGTGTGTGTGTGTGTGTGTGTGTGTGTGTTGGTACAAGGGCTCAGAAGGACATTTGTGGCAGCCTCGGGAAGAGGACATATTATATCTAGATGCATTAGTTTGTCTCAGCGCGTCCAGTGGCAAATACAAGTTGGCCTTATATTTGACTCTGATGTGCTGCTTGAGACAGAAGTTGGTCTTTGGCCGTAAAGGAGTTACCTGTAGACCTCTGTGTTCATATGATCTCATTGTGTGACAGTGGACTCTGCATCTGTGCCCGGAGGTCCTAGGCTTGTTGTCCTAGTATCAAATCCATCATTTTAGGATGACAAAAGCTAATTTGGGACTGTCATGAAATGGAGTAAAGGATTAAGGAATAGCCTACAACTGTTGCATGTTGTGTATGTTAATTCATTTAACTCTGTGGTGATTTTTTTTGTTTTTATTGCCTTGAAAGTGTGTTTGTTCTGTATTCTTCAGCCACAGAACACTTTTTGTTTCCCCGCAGATCATTTCCTAAACAGGCCTGTTGCCATCATAAATAAAAACGGTAAATCTGACTTGTTGACTACTCTCTCCACCTTCGTACCTCTCTTTTCCCCACCCATCCTCTCTCCATTTTCCCCAGCCTTCTTCCTGCAGATGGTAGGGAGATTATCTTATCTTTCAACCCCCCTCCCCCACATTCCCCTACCCCCATTGCCTCATCACCCATCTGAACCATTACTATCGTATCACGCTTCAAGACAATCCCCCAGTGCCCAATCACCCATCTTAACCATGACTTTTCCCTTCACCTTTCCAGCCCATTCACTCACCCCCTCTGAAGCCCCTTTCTCCTCCCTGCGTGGTGCTCTGCCCAATGATGAGTGTGCAGCCTCGGAGGATCCGCCTGAAGCCCTGGCTGTTAGCCCAGGTGAACAGCGGGAGGTACCCCGGCTTGCAGTGGCTCAGCCCGGACCACCGGATCTTCCAGATCCCCTGGAGGCACGCCACAAGACACTTGCCCACCTCTGAGGAAGAGAACACCATCTTCAAGGTGAGAGGGGGGGATCCATATTGAGAATGGCATGACCGATCTGGATACTTCAACTCTATGTCGTCATTCTGATATCACAATGTAGTTAGACCAAAGTTCTGCTTACTTTGTGTACTTAGATCAACTTTTTCTAGGAAGTAGCACATTTCAAGAGTATTTCTAAGGTACTCAGTTACTATGTCACCCACACACTTCCTTATCCCATTCAGCGATAAATGTATCAACTGTTTTAGTGTACTGAAATAGCCTTAGTTTCATTTCCACTGAATCTCTAGTGTTAAACCTCTCTGCGTTTTTTGATCTTGTGTGTAAGGATGTCCACATGATATCCACTGCACTAACAGCAGCAATAGCCTACTCCCTGCCTCTTTTGACTAGTCATTTCCTCATTAGCCATTACCCTGTTCTTCATTTACCGTGCATTCGGAAAGTATTCAGACCCCTTGACTTTTTGCACATTTTATTACATTACAGCTTTATTCTAAAAAATATAAAATTACTTTTTTGCCTCGTCAATCTACACCAGTACCCCAAAACCGTTTTTTTTTTTTTGGCAAATGAATAAAAAAATAAAAAACGTACCTTATTTACAATAGTATTCAGACCCTTTGCTATGAGACTTTAAATTGAGCTCAGGTGCATCCTATTTCCATTGATCATCCTTGAGATGTTTCTTCAACTTGGTTGGAGTCCACCTGTGGTAAATCGAATTGATTGGACATGATTTGGAAAGGCCCACGCCTGTCTATATAAGATCCCACAGTTGACACTGCATGCCAGAGTAAAAACCAAGCCATTAGGTCGAAGGAATTGTCTGTAGAGTGCCGAGACACAGATCTGGGGAAGTGTACCAAAAAATGTCTGCAGCATTGAAGGTCCCCAAAAACACATTGGCCTCCATGATTCTTAAATGGAAGAAGTCACCAAGACTCTTCCTAGAGCTGTCCTCCCGGCCAAACTGAGAAATCGGGGGAGAAGGGCCTTAGTTAGAGCGGTGACCAAGAACCCAATGATCACTCTGACAGAGCTCCAGAGTTCCTTTGTGGAAATGGGAGAACCTTCCAGGACGACAACAATCTCTGCAGAACTCCACCAATCTGGCCTTTATGGTAGAGTGGCCAGACGAAAGTCACTCCTCAGTAAAAGGCACATGACTGCCCGCTTTGAGTTTGCCAAAAGACACCTAAATGACTCTCAGACCATGAGAAACAAGTTTGAGTTCTTTGACCTGAATGCCAAGTGTCACATCTGGAGGGAACCTGGCACTATCCCTATGGTGAAGCATGGTGGTGGCAGCATCATGCTGTGGGGATGTTTTTCAGCGGCAGGGACTGGGAGACTAGTCAGGCTTGAGGGAAAGATGAACGGAGCAAAGTACATAGAGATCCTTGATGAAAACCTGCTCCAAAGCACTCAGCACCTCAGACTGAGGCAAAGGTTCACCTTCCAACAGGACAATGAACCTAAGAACACAGCCAAGACAGCGCAGGAGTGGCTTCGGGACAAGTCTATGTATGTCCTTGAGTGGCCCAGCCAGAGCCCGGACTTGAACCCGATCGAACACCTCTGGAGAGATCTGAAAATGGCTATGAAGTGACACTCACCATCCAACCTGACGGAGCTTGAGAGGATCTGCAGAGAAAAATGAGAGAAAATCCCCAAATCCAGGTGTGCCAAGCTTGTAGTGTCATACCTAAGAAGACTCGAGGCTGTAATCGCTGCCAAAGGTGCTTCAACAAAGTATTAGAATGTAGGGTCTGAATACTTATGTAAAATGTGATATTTCAGTTTCTAAACACCTGTTTGGTTTGTCATTATGGGGTGTGTGTGTATTGATGAGGGGTGAAAAAAACAATTTAAGGCTGTAATGTAACAAAATGTGGAAAAATTCAAAGGGTCTGAGGACTTTCTGAATGCACCCTAGTTGTGACTAATTGATTTGAAGTTAATTTAACCCTCACCCATTTGATTCCATTCAGATGTGACTCCTTCTCTAATTCATTCAAATGTAACCTCTTCCTTGCCTCCCCCTCTCTTCCCCCAGGCCTGGGCTCTGGAGACAGGGAAGTACCAGGAGGGTCTGGATGAGCCGGACCCTGCCAAGTGGAAGGCCAACCTGCGCTGTGCCCTCAACAAGAGCCGGGAGTTCAAACTGAAATACGACGGCACCAAGGAGACACCCGTCCAGCCCTACAAGATCTACGAGGTCTGTGACCAGCCCTGCAATGGAGGTAAGAGTGCGTGCATAAGCATGCAGGCTCATTGGCAGCTTTGCAAGTCTTATCTGATTTGTCTGTCTTCAAATGTAATTGAGTTCTTTAGAATAGCTTTGTTGAACTTGTCAAATAACCTCAGATATTCATGTTTTGTGAAATTATTGAGATTTTCATGTTGATGGCATATTCCTTTTTAATTTGGTTTCAGACACCGTTGATGAAGATGAGGAGGAGGAGGTAAGTGTAGAAAAGTAGACAATTACTTTTTCCATTATCTCAGAACAATCTGAGAACAATACCCATGTATCAGCTTTGTTACATAAACATTCAATCTTGTCTTTGTTTTCAGATGCCGAATATTGTTGACCTCTCCATTGGTAAGTGTCAATACACCTTTGCTACTGAGCCATCTGTGAATTAGGCAGAAACCCTTTTTGAAATGTCACTATTGACATTATGCAAGGTCTTATGTGTTTGTTTGTCCTCTTGTCTCTCCCAGACCCCAGAATTAGTGACCCACGCAGTTATCAGGCATTCCCTACCTCACATGGGATAGACGTTCCCTTCAGCTCCCCCCTCAATGACAGATATGGCACCTCCCACCACACCCCTATGTACCCCAGTCCCAACATGCACTCCAATCCCAACGGGGCCAATACCATGGCAGCGGATCTCCCTCAGCCAACCATGGCTCCCCCAGAGTTTTCTTCCCACGTTCCATTGGTGGTGAAGTTGGAACATGGGGTCTTTGTGCACCATGGACCCGCAGAACCCTCCAACGGCCTGGGGATGGGTAGAGGGAGCATGCAGCCTCCTATGGTCACTGAGATGGCCACCATGGTTCCTTCTGCTGCATCTGCGGCTCCGGTTGCCCCTCACCCAGGTGCCGCCCCAATGGAGGCCATGTCCGGAGTCCAGAACCAGGAAGAAGGGCAGGCGGTGCCACCCTACAAATATGACCTGCTGAACAGCCTGCCATGTGAGTGGAGTAGCACCCATGCCTTGTTGAGGAGAATACTGCTTTATGTACTTTGGATTTACTTTGGCAGTCAGGCACTTCTGCAATAGTTCCTTGCATGTTATCCAAAAAAAATATTCATTGTAATTCCCCTAACCATGAAAACAGGGCGTCAACTTTATTTGGTTTTGCTGCATGCAACACAATGCCAACATTGTAATCCATTCACTCAAAACTGTTGCCTCCGATAGCCTATAATCCATCGAATGAGTCAATCAGGCATTAGTGTAGTTGTCTGGAATAGCTGTCTGCCTGTCACACCCATCAAATGAAACACACTGGCAGCTGTCTGGGAGTGTGGGGGACGGTAAGACAGGTTCTGTAGTTAATTGGAATAGGCAAAATCGAGTTTTACCCTTTTGTAGCTAAAGCGGTAATGTGTCATTCATTGATAAACACTCCTTTTTCAGTCTTATGATAACTTGGTGTCAGAATACTGTTAGGCATGATTAGAAAGAGCTATATTAAATGTTGACTTGTTGAAGTGCTTACAATTCTTCCAACACTACATTATTTGACTCTGGTTTCAGTGACTGACCTAGACATGAAATTCCAGTATCGGGGTCGCAAGATGGGCTCCCTGACAGTGAGTAACCCCCAGGGCTGCCGGCTGTACTACGGCCACTTGGAGCCCACCCCAGAGCAGGTGGACCTGTTCGGCCCTGTCAACCTCAACCAAGTTCTATTCCCTGGCTCGGCCGACATCCAGAACGAGAAGCAGCGGTTCTACACAGAGCACCTGCTGGATGTGATGGACCGAGGCCTGATCCTGGAGATCTGGGAGCAGGATATATACGCTATCAGGTTGTGTCAGTGCAAGGTGTATTGGTCTGGGCCGGGCGTTGACGAGCAGGGGCCTCCCAACCCTATGGAGAGGGAGAGGAAGTACAAAGTGTTCAGCCTCAATAACTTCCTGCACGGTGAGTCAGTCAACCCATTTTATTCCTTGGTATTTTAGTCATCTAAGGCAGCAGTTTCATCATGTTTGAATCCCCATCTGACATCAATTAATCACAACACCAAATGATAGTGTCAGATAACAACGTTGGACTCCATTGTCATGATTTTTCAGTTCACTTGAGGCTGTCTGAGTTTCAATTGATCCCTGAATATTTCAGTCACAGGCCCTTTCTGTGAGTAAGCTCTTGAGTAGTACTTATTGCTTGTACTGCTATTGTTGCACAGCCCAGGCATCTACATGGATTAGCTGTAGAACAGATATCACATTACAGGAGATTCTTTCTTTCTCCCTCTCGTGCACACCAACAACAGGGCTCATCTTGTTCCAGAAAGATGAAACTCCCACCCCACCCCCGTTTGAGCTCTGCTTCTGCTTCGGGGAGGACTGGCCAGACCAACGGAAACCCAAGGAGAAGAAGCTCATCGTTGTGCAGGTGAGCAGAACGAATTGACCACATACAGTACATACACACGCGAAATGATCACATTGACCCTCCCGTCCATCCATCCATTTTGTGTCCAGGTGGTCCCGGTGGTGGCGCGGATCCTAACAGAGATGTTTTCTGGAGATCTGTCCTGGTCCACAGACAGCATCCGACTGCAGATCTCCAACCCAGACCTGAAGGACCAGACGGTGGAGCAGTTCAAGGAGCTCCAGAGGCTTCTCCAGAGTCAGCACGGCCTGGGTCCCTGGGCCACCAACGGACCCTGAGTCAGGGGCCTCTTCCTGGGTCTTCAACAGGGCCTGTCCTGGATCAAGGCCTCGACTGCTCATGGACTATTAATAGCACACTGCACTTGGATTAACAACCTTATTCAACATTTTGTGTGTGGGGATATTAGCCTTCTTTCAACCCTGAGCCTCCCTCATTCTATAGAATCTTCATCCAGCCAGAGCCTTGTATCTAATCTTAACTGGATCTTGGGCAGAACTACTTGTACATCGTCAAAACCCAAACTCTCTTTTTTTGGTCCCTTAAATTATTTTTTGGAATTTCAATAAATACCATTGCAGTATTTTTTTAATGGTGGCAGGTATTACTCAATTGTCACTTTAATTTCTATCCATTTTCTTTCGCAGCCACCTTAATCTACTGTACTAGAACGTAACTGGCTTTCTTGAGAATGGACACTGTTTTTTTTTTTATAAACTAATAAACGACTACGTTAATCAGCAAAGTGGTAATTTATTCCATGACCAGACAATTTTGTACTTTTTGCTGTGAATGGGGTTTACGTCAAGGTTGTGAATGGGTGAAAGCATCTACTGGTATTGTCATTTCACCCTCAGATTCTAGGGGGGGAATTCCAGAACAGTGAAACAACTACCTCCATGTTCCCTTTACAGCTGGAAGGGAACCTGTTTGACTTGAACACAGACCGGGTTGTATTGTGGACTTGGCAATGAGGGTGAACCAGTCAGCAAATTACCCTTGGAAGGGTGGTGAGTGACATATGGACTTCTACATGCAGTCACTGGAAATGTTGATTGTGAATGGGATTGAAAAGTAGGGGCTTGTTAACGTGTGTACGGTATGGCTGCATGTGTGGAAATGTCTCTGAATATGTTACAGCAACATGCATGTCGGCATCTGTCTGGACATTTAAGTAGAACACAACACCTAAAAAAAGTGTGTGTACGCATGTCTGACGGACAGCAGTGGCTCTGCAACAAATTACACCTTGGCTAACTGGTTTCTGCCAGAGGATGAGTGGGGTTGTGGGTCTGGGATGAACAAATGTCTAAACTCTAAAACATGATACACAGACAAGGGCACGTTTGTTCCTCACTGTCGTTTTTATTGTTGTTCACAACATGACGGTGTCTGCCTATCCAAGAATGGACAATGCCAGAGGTGGAAAAAAAAAAAAAAAGAATATACTATTTGCCAGAGTCCCACTCGACCTGTCACAACTCTCCTTCCCTGGCAATAGAGAACAGTAAAACTCCAGCCAACACGTTTAAAAAGGTCAAAGGTGACGCCAAATCTCCCAGCATTCCCTTCAACCATTTCCTAAATTCCTCCACAAGGCAGTGGTGGCCAATGTGTGAAGGGCATTGTGGGTTTGCTATTTATTTTTCTATATGGCACCGACAGCAAGACCATGTTAAAGTTCTAAAGACACATCCATGAAAATAAATCATTTCTCAATTTAAAAACGTACAAGTCTTTTTTTGATGCATTATGATTTGCAACCAGGCACATCCTTTGTTTTTTTCCCTTCCCTTGTTCTTTTTGAAGATGGATCCAGAACTAATCCCATTCCATTTCTTTGAGTCGGTGAATTCTCGTTCCTCCTTGGACATGCCCTCCTGCCCTGCCCCCTTTCAACCCTCATGCCACCTGTTACTGTGGCGACAGTGAGGCAGGGGAGCGGAAGGGGGGCGTCTCTTCTCACACGGCCAAAGTCGAAGGCGCGTTTCGTTTACGGGTTCACCCTGTCACTCCAATCCTTGAGATGCGTCTTGATTGGCTTTCCACAGTGCCAAGTCCCGCCCATCTGTCCAGTAGGAGATCCCTTTAGATTCTCGTCTGCTGCGGTCTTCAGCCTCTTTGCCGTCACCTCTGAATGTTCGCCAAAATATTTAACCTGAGGAAGAAAAACAAAGGCGATCTTACTGACACTACCAACATAAATACGATCAGATGGTTTTTTTGGAACCATCTAAAGACATGGCACCAGAGGAGTCTGTCGATCCCAGTGTGGGGGCTGTACCTGGTGTTCTGGCAGAGCTCTTTGGGCGTGGCTATCGGAACAATCTGGTGAACTCCCGGATAGCCCAGCACACCTGCTTACACTCCTCTGCACTGGATCGATGGACAGATTGAGAAAGAGCAACGTTATTAATTTGGTACATTTACATGTTAAAGGTTATTTTCAAATGACATTTTGATAGAAAAGGTCATTGAACATTCAGGCTCGCCATTTAGTCAAGGTCACTTTATATTAATCTGAACTGAAATTAACCCATGTCTAGCCTGCAGTTTGTCTCACAAGACTCCTACTGTGAACAAGGTGCTCCCTCAGAAATACTATCGGATTCCTGCTTACAAGCCAAATTAAAGCAGGAAGCACCAGTGACTATATCAATAAAAGAGAGGCCAGATGAAGCAGATGCTCAGCTACAGGACTGTTTGGTTAGCACAGACTGGAATATGTTCCAGAATTCCTTTAATGGCATTGAGTAGTACACCACATCTGTCATTGGCTTCAATGACGTCGTCCTCACAGTGACCGTACGTGCATACCCCAACCAGAAATCATGGATTACAGGCAGCATCCGCACTGAGCTAAAGGCTAGAGCTGCCGCATTCAAGGAGCGGGACTCTAAACCGGAAGCTTATAAGATATCCCGCTTTGCCCTCCGACAAACCATGAAACAGGCAAAGCATCAATACAGGACTAAGATCAGGTCGTTCTGCACAGTCTCTGACACTTGTCAGATGTGGCAGGGCCTGCAAACCATTACAGACTACAAAACGGAAGCACAGCCTACTGGACGAGCTAAACTACTTCTATGCTCGCTTCGAGGCAAATAACACTGAAACATGCATGCGAGCACCAGCTGTTCCGGAAGACTTGATTCACAAGGCCGCAGGCCCAGGCGGATTACCAGGATGTGTACTGCGAGCATGCGCTGACCATGGCTGCACAGCCAGGCAAGACTCCAACACCATCATTACATTTACAGATGACAACAGTGGTAGGCCTGATCACTGACAACGAGACAGCCAATAGGGAGGAGGTCAGTGACCTGGCCGTGTGGTGCAAGGACAAAGGAGATGATTGTAGACTACAGGAAAATGAGGACCGAGCACGCCCCCATTCTCATCGAAGGGGCTGCAGTGGAGCAGGTTGAGAGCTACAAGTTCCTTGGTGTCCACATCATCAAACTAACATGGTCCAAGCACACCAAGACAGCCGTGAAGCGAGCGCAACAAAACCTATTCCCCCTCAGGAGACTGAAAAGATTTGGCATGGGTCTTCAGATCCTCAAAAGGTTCTCCAGCTGCACCATCGAGAGCATCTGCCTGGTTGCATCACTGCCTGGTATGGCAACTGCTCGGCATCCGACCACAAGGCACTACAGAGGGCAGTATATCACTGGGGCCAAGCTTCTTGCCATCCAGGACCTCTATACCAGGCGGTGTCAGAGGAAGGCCCTGAAAATTGTCAAAGACTCCAGCCACCCTTGTCATAGACTGTTCCCTCTGCTACCACACTGCAAGCGGTACCGGAGCGCCAAGTCTAGGTCCAAGAAGCTTCTGAACAGCTTCTACCCACAAGCCTCCTGAACATCTAGTCAAATGGCTACCCAGACTATTCACATTGCCCTCCTCTCTCCACTGCCACTCTCTGTTATTATCTATGCATAGTCACTAACTCTACCTCAACTAACCGGTGCCCCCCACATTGACTCTGTACCGGCACCCTCCTGTATATAGTTATTTTGTTTTTACTGCTCCTCTTTAATTACGTGTTACTTTTCTCTTATTCTTATCCATATTTTTTTAAACTGCACTTTCGGTTAGGGGTCGTAAGTAAGCATTTCAGTGTAAGGTCTACACCCGTTGTATACGACGCATGTGACAAATCAGATTGGATTTTAGCTGTCATCTATCTGAAGCACCCATTCCCTCAGACACTGCGTGGGAGGGAGGGTGGAGCGCTGGAAAACTGGGGCAGGGAAGGGACGCTTCTAGGCGAGCTTGAACTTGTGGCAGGGAATCCATGAGGTTTCCCTACTCCGGTTTCCCAGCGTTCCACTGGAGCAGCTTGTTTGAGCACGCCCAGTGACACGAGCTCTTCCCAGAGTCAGAACATCAACAGCTGACAGGGAGTCAACTACTACGCAGAGTTTCACCTGACATAACTCCTGAACCTATGAGGACAACATGTGGCTAGTTAGATCATTTCTGGAAGGAATGCACCTGATGGGTACAACTGCACCAGATTACAATTGAGAAGCATGGAAGGGGCGTGGCTGTGATATGCTCACCTGGTGACCTGCTTGTGGAAGTCTGTGAGCTGTTTGTGTGTGACGGTCACCGCCCCGCCTGACGTCTCTTTAGGAAGCCCCTTCAGCGCATTCTCCAGCCAGCGGCAGAACGTCTAGAAAACATGTCCGCAACGTTAAAAGCAATGCAATTGAAGCACTACAACACTTATCTCATGAGTGAAAGTGCTGTCATGCCAATGTCATTGTAAGTGTGTGTGAATATGAATTGTGGTCCCTGTTGAAAGATGTTCTCTTATCGCCATCTTGTGGTATGACAGCGAGCACCTGCTTAAGACACCAGTGTATGTGTACATTCAACTGCATATGTATTGTACAAGTACTGTCAGAACCGAAAGAGCTAAGTGTGTGTGTGTGTGTGTGTGTGTGTGTGTGTGTGTGTGTGTGTGTGTGTGTGTGAGAGACTCACCGGCCTGTCGAACACCATGATCTCCCAGAGCACCTCAGCCACATCGGGGAGTGTGTAAGGTGGCAGGCAGAAGCAGCATGTGTGCATGAGCTGGGTGACCAACTGCTGCCCGTGCTGCCCCATGGCCTGGCCTATTAGCTGCTTCCGCAGCTCAAAGTCATCCTCGTGCTGAAATGGGGGGGAAAAAACATGACAATCTGACTGACTTGTTATTCAGAGGAGACTTGATTGATCGTCAAACAGTGAATCCCCGTGTTTGATGGGACATGTTTGAGCAAGGCGAGGCACAGATTTGCTCATCTTGATGACATAAGGAATCATTTGGGATACAAATATAATTTGTAGATCAGGGATTCTGTGCATTCTGCAACAGAGACGTCAAACAAACGGACTTGAAATAGATTGACTGTTGGGACGGACTCACGTCGTTGCTGACGCCCGTGTGGATGAGGTCTCTGACAAACTTCATGACGCTGCAGTTGGCATCCCGGTGGTCCAGTGTCGTGGCCGCGATGGCACACTGGATGATGTGGACGATGATGCCACTGCTGAGCAGGGTGATGGGACTACGCTGGACAAACCTGTAGAGAGAAGAAGCGAGAGAGAGATGGGAAGACAGACATGTCAGAGAGAGAGAATCTTCTTTATAACCTGAATGCCGTAAAACAAGAATGCCAATGTCAGGTCCCCAGCAATGGTTAGGTTTCATTCCTGCCACTCAGACGAGACCCGTTGAAAGTAAGTGAACTATTTATTTTGGAGGGAGAGGAGCAACAGTTTAAACTGTGTTCCAGTTGATCATACCTGGTAGCGAGTCTGAAGAGGTCATCTACTGTGTCTGGGTGGTTACGGAGGCCGTTGGTCTGCTCCAATAACTGGAAGGTGGGCATACAAAGAGCCTACGGGTAGAGAGAAGGGACAAAGTCAGTTCAAAACCAATAACAACCAGAGTTCCACCGCCACTCTAGTGAACTATGCCTCCCCTACCTGCAGCATGTCCAGTAGACCTTGTCTGCAGCCCTCCTCCATGCCGTACTCATCCACCAGGATGCTGCCCAGATACAGGAAGCAGGAGTGGGGATACACCTGATACACACTGACCATCTGAAACACAACATCTTCACATCTTTACACCTGGTACACACTGACCAGGGCTTTTTTTACATGAACTTTTGTGACTGAATTTGTACCTGTCCAAAAGCTCAGTCTGTGTGCCCCCCCCCCCCCCCCCCTCCCCCTCCCTTCCACACAAAAAATATATATAACACCAAGGCCAAAAAGTTTCCTGAAAATTGTGTTGTATCATGCAAGGAACCACTTCACAAAATAACATTAATTGTAAATCACTGGTGTTGACAATGGAAGGCTGCTGGTCTCTGATCCCATGTATTATATCTCCTACCATTGGGCCTTGAGCATCCCCCACAACGTAGAAATACTGCACTGATGAGCTACTGGATAAAACACGTGGTTCGTCAACCCTCCATCTGGAGAACTACTGGGGGTGCAGGATTTTGATACAACCCTGCTCAAAACACACCAGTCAGCTTATCAAGGACCTGTTGAGCAATGTGGTGTGTTCGAACAGGAAAGGAGCAAAATCCTGCACACCCAGTAGCTCTCCCAGATGAGGGTTGGCCACCCTGCAACATTACAATTACAATCAAATACTTTGTCTTTATAAAATAATTCACTTCATTCAATGAACCAGGGATTAAATGGTTATGGTGGGCGAGGTCGCCAATTTAGAAGTTAATCTATTTGTAAGGTTCAATTATTTAGTGTTCAGGGGAGATCTTGACAGCACAGGAGTTACTTGTCAATTAGGCTATTCTAAGAATATTTGTTCGTTTTGAACAGGGGAGAATCCTAGACAATTTTGAGCGAGTGAGACGGTTTTACAACTGGAGAATGCAGTATTGGTTTCATCAACTGCATGTTGGCCATTTGCAGTTATAGTGGAAAGTTATTTTAGGACGCCAGACATGACATTTGATGCATGCTAATAGTTAACTAGCGAGATTCAAATTCAAAACATTGTGTAGTTTGGCTGGTTATCTAGACTGTCTTTTGCATATCATTATTTACCTGCGGCGCAAAATGTCACTCTCCGTCTCGCTCTCCCTCCCTCCCTCATCCGGAAACTGGCACACCGATGACAGACACCATTACTTTACCAGGATTCTTGTTACTGACCAAACATTTGCTACAACTGGGCAAATAGCTCAGTAGCTATTATCAACAAGTGTTCTAACGCGGCTCGCTTTGACCTCAAAAACGCACCTCGCCTGTCAGTGCAGGCCTCCGACGTCTCTGCAGAGTTTGGGAGGACAGTGAGCAAAACATCGTATCCGGATGACTGTAATCAATTTATGATCGAAGTAACCTAGTTGTTTCATAATGATTGTTTTCAGTCGTCAATTCAGACCACTTTAAATCTGCTCGTCCGAATGTTTTTAAAAAAAAATTTTTTTTACTTTCCCCCGAGCAAGCAGACAAGCGTTAATGTTAAGTTCCGCTGACCATTTGAAAACGCACACATTATATTAAGGACCTATACTAGAGTAGGAAATTCCAGTAACTTCCAGTAAATTCCCAGAAATCTAGATTCAAGAGAGAATAATCAGAAAGCCAGGGAATCCCATCAACCCAGGAGTTTGGAGAAGTTACAACCCTATACTGGACATTCAGCCTAACTGTCAGTCACCAGCTGCCCAGGGCTCAACAAGCACCCGGTGGCAAAGGATTTTGTATACACAAATACCAGACGCCAACCAAGATTGATCCATCTGTATATGGGGCGTATCGTGAACCAAAGACAGGGACACGCACCTGTGTGACGAGTGGCTGTAGTAGAGAGGCAGAGCCCTTGCCCACACAGCGCACAGCAAACCGCAGGCAGCGACAACAGCGCTCCACGATGCGGTTATCAGCCTGGTGTGTGTTCAGAGTCTCTGATAGGACCGGCCAGATCTACAGAGAACCAAGGAAACACCCAATGCAGATTTAGCATGAGAAGCTGCGGGAATGACTGTACTCAATCATGGCCTCAAGTTGAAGTTAAAATCTGCAAGGGAGAGAAGAATCAGGGTAGTTGAGCGCCAGAATAGCCCCATTTGAGCCCCATTAAAACGAAGTCGACTTATTGGGTTGAACAAAGCAGGTTGTATGCAATGGTAGCTTTGTCCAAACACCAAAAACATTGCTATAAAAATCTAGAGGGTGAAAAAAACGGACAGTTGCTTTACCTCCTGGATAACTTTCTGACATGGGTGTGTCTGTCCATTCTCTACGATGGGGTTTGTGTGTCTGGGGGGGAAAAAAACATTAAGATGAACATTTCTGCTTAAAATATTAAAACAACCAACCCAAATCATCATATCTGTATAGCGGCCATATAGCTACATAAGACATGACCTGTGCAACCAGGATATGTATATATAGTATAATGTGTTATAAATGGGTTGAGCGTACCGGAAGATGACAGCTAGTCTGTCCAGCCAGACAGTGGGGTCAGCAGCTTTCCCATTCCTGGGGTCCTGAGAGAGAAGCTGAGGATAAGAGACAAACAAGCAAACCTGTTGGTATCACACAAAAACCCAATCCACAAAACCGTTACACTACAATAGTGTTACACAATTCTACTAAGGTACCTCACACACACACACAACCAAAACAGCAGAACACACACCTTTTTGAGGGCCATGACCTGCACAGCACACAGGTCACTCAAACACTCAGCGATCTTCTCCAGGGGCAGGCGAGCCAGGACCAGGGCTGTACCTGCAAGGTAAAACAACCAGCATTACCACGGTAACAGAGCAACACCACCGTTTAATACAAATCAACCTCAGTAGGCAATCAAACAAAAAAGACAAACGGAACGTCGAGCCACAGTCCAGAGAGAACAAATTGCCGACAGATATGGACCAGCAATTGAGAGACAATCGTAAAAACGAGATTGAAAGTGAGAGACAGAATAGAGACGGAGCGGAGCAGAAAGGTGTCATGGTACGCTGACGATTCATGTTCGTTTAAATCTGCAATTCTCCCCGATGGGGCTGTAGTGGAGCAGGTTGAGAGGCAGGTTGAGAGCTTCAGGTTTCTTGGCGTCCACATCACAAACAAACGATCCAAAACACACCAAGACAGTTGTGAAGAGGGCACATAAACACCTTTTACCCCTCAGGAGACTGGGAAGATTTGGCAAAAGATTTGGCACCAGAGAGAACCCTGGTTGTATCACCTGCACAACCTCCAACCACAAGGCACTACAGTGGGTACATCACTGGGGCCAAGCTTCCTGCCATCCAGGATCTCTATACCAGGCGGTGTCAGAGGAAGGCCATAAAAGAAAAATTGCCAAGGGCTCCAGCCACCATAGTCATAGACTGTTCGCTCTGCTACCACACGGCAGGCGGTACCGGAGCTCCAAGCCTAGGTCAAAAAGGCTTCTAAACAGCTTCTACCCCCCCCCCCCCCCCCCCCCAAGCCATTAGACACCTTAACATCTAATCAAATGGCTACCCGGACTATTTGAATTTTCCCCACCCCATCTTTACACGGCTGCTACTCTATCACTGCAGTGTCACTTTACCCCTACCTACATATTACCTCGACTAACCGGTGCCCCTGCACATTGACTCTGTACCACAACCCCCTGTATATATAGTCTCATTACTGTTATTTTATTGTTGCTCCTTAAATTTGTTATATTGCTATTTTTTCTTAAACTACAGTGTTTGATAAGGGCTTGTAAAGTAAGCATTTCACACCCGTTGTATTCGGCGCATGTAAAAATTAAAATTGGATTCGATTTTTGATCCCTGCACAGCCTCAGGATATAGATCCTTTTTTGAAAATTTTCGAACCTCGAATTATGATAAATGCACCATATTAAAAAATTAAATACATCTTTAACATTACTGGGTATTTTACCAATAAAATGGTCTGACGGTGAAGTGGAAATACGCTGTATTCATATCCCAAAATAAATACATTCTCACTACAATAGAAAGTTACCCAAATTAGAGAAGATCTTGCTACCATGGAAAGGACAACACCTGTCTATTTGAGGAGAAAAAAGTATGTATAAAAACACCCAATTAATTATTTAGTCATATCCCAGTTGACCTTTTTACTCATGGCCCTACCTACACTCAATTACTTTTTATTTTATTTTTATTATTATTCCACTTCATTTGGAACAGGCCTATTTGTATAAATAAATACGAATTAGGAAGGCAGAAACGACTAAATATTAAAGCATTGGACCTCTCACTTTCAGCATACAAAATCTATACTTATACCCAAACTGGTTCTCTAGCAGATTAGTAAGAATGGCTCACCCAGTGTTCAAGAATGACCTTTTTTTTTATCTTCATTCAGATTACAACTTCACACTTTCGGATATTTTTAAAACAAGACATAGAAAGCTGGTTTCAATTCCGGTTTAATCCACCAGAAAAGACAGAACAAATATTTCATCGTTTTGATGTCTTCACTATTATTCTACAATGTAGAAAATAGTAAAAAATAAAGAAAAACCCTTGAACGAGTAGGTGTCCAAACTTTTGACTGGTACTGTATGTAAGTGTATGTATGGCAACTAGAAGTCAAAACGGGATGATCTTCAGAGATAGATGGGAGGGGTTGAGGGTAGCTGAAGGATGGGACTAAAAAACAAACAAAAGGTACACATATATTGTGTACGTAAAAGGTTAATAGTATGTATAAGCTGGAAGTAGAAGCCTAAGTATCATTGTCCATTAATTTACTACAATTAGGGGAGGGGTGGTAGGGTTAGGGGAAAATACACATACAAAATAAAGTGGGGGATTGAAAATACAGACAATTACACAGATAGATTGTGGCTTCTATCTGCAATATTAGATCTGATCTACACCTTCATTTTTACGTAAAAAAATAAAATAAGGGTGGCATAAGGTTACCTTTGAGGAGGCCTACGGCGGCTTCGGTCGTCAGGGCGAAGGAGTCGAGGGCACGGGCGATGTCCAGCAGGCCCTGGAAGTGCTGGGCCATGTGGTCCCGACACACAGAGCAGATGTTATGGATGGCCTTGGCCGCCACGGAAGCCAGGGTCTTCTCCCTCAGGCCCTTCATCAGGTAGTTCAGCACGGGGTCTGTGACATAGAGCGGGGCTAAGGTCATGCACACATCCAGAGTACGCAGCCAACAGAGGCGCACAGACAGAGGCGCACATTCGTAACACAGCAGGGACATAACAAAACAGAGTGACAGGCATTTGACACAGGAAGGAACAAGGAATGGAAAAATAACAAAGAAAAATGACAAGGAAATAGAGACGAGCTCAAAACGAGGGGCATACACACACACAGAGATGAAGATGAACCTCTAAATTGATGAACTCAATCACTCAGGACCCGAGCTAAGATATTGACCGTAGCGTGACGACTGAACCTACCTAGGAACCGCGGGTTGCGGTCAACGACCTCGCTCATCTCCCCCACCAGCTCAATGCTGGTGTAGCGCACGGCGATATGGACAGTCTCTGGCAGCAGCACCACCTGCTCTAACACCTCTGTCAGGGTGGGGTTGTTCTCACTGACAGGGGGGAAGCATTAACACGTTACACACAAACACCTTGGGGGAAGGATATACAAATCAACAAGTAGCTGTACACATTCTACACGGTGGGGGAAGCGATTTAGTCATAGCACATTATTACTCATTAACAGAACGAAGAGGACACTCACGGGTCTACACTCTTGGCGATGGCAGCCATGATGAAGAGAACAGCCTCAGTCACCTCCCAGGGAGGGTTCCCTTCTTTTAGAGTGGAGTACAACTGAGAGAGCAAGAGGGAGGAAAGGAGAGAGAGGGGGGGGGGGGAAGAGAAGGAAGTCGGTATAGATTGTCATTTGTCTTAATGACGTCATTTGAACTTCTAATTTCCAAAAAAAGGTAGCTACCTGGGAGAAGCATTCCATGGAGCCCACAAGGAAAATGACATCCTTCACAAGATCAGACACCCTCATCCTGAACTCCCCAAAGTCATCAGTATCTTCTGGGATGCCCTCCTGTGGATCAACACAAAAGTAGAGACAAAGGAATGAATGATAGTGCCGCCAAAGTTAAATGATGTACTGAACTACTTAATGAGATGCACATGGTTATGGGATTCTACAAATCAGATATGACACCAGAAGAGTATTGGGGAGTACGGTCGGGATCACTGGAGTTGGTTAAGGACTCCTTGTCATGTGGTGGGTGGTCCTTACGTGGTCGGGGTCTAGTTGGCAGTGGCGGGCCAGGCCGTGCAGCAGTCTCTGGATATAGGGTCTGAAGATGCCGTGGAGGGCAGGGTCGTTGGTCTTATACAGGTTCTCTCCCAGACGATACCAGAAGTTAAAGGAGATCTCCACGACCTGAGATGAACCAGAAGAGAACTTGAAATCCACCCAAAGCAACAGAGTGTGTGTGCGCGTTCGTGTGTGTGTGTGTACCTCATATTGAGGGTGTCCTGCACAGATGAGCAGTAGCTCAAGCGTCCGCAGGTCTCCCATGCCCTGGCCTGGACTCCTGACTGTAGTCTCCAGAAACGTCTCACACAACTCAGTGAAGATCCTACAGTAATTCAACACTCTGAGAACAAAAGGAGAAGGAGAGACTTGTGGATAAAAGTGATCACTCTTTTCTTCCACACAGAGGACAGCAGAGAAGAGACAGAAGAGCTCAACATCAAGAGCAATGGAGAGGAGGGATAGATTTGGGGCAGGAAGGGGTGTGGTGATTGGATAGGTGATCTTGGTGTACGTATGAAAAGGGGAGTAGCGCGATCGTACTTGTCGAGGTCCTCCCGTGCCACGGCCATGTGGTAGGCTGTCTCCAGCGTGAGGACGCCCTGGAAGAGCTGCAGGGCCAGGGGCATGTGCGTGTCCACGTTCTCGATGGCGTACAGCGCTGAACACACGCAGTCGGACGCGGCCTCGTGCAGGTTGGTGGACGTCTCGTCTCTCTGCTGCCAAACAAACAGACAAAACAAAAAGAGAAAACAGTACATCAAAGAGATGTTCAGGCTGAAAAACAAACCATGCACTGTGCATATAAGTATTCTAAACCAGCATCAATTATTGCCCCCCCCCCCCCCAATGGTTGCATAAATAAGGGTTAGGAACAAATACCGCTACAGTGTTGAGAGACTTTGGGAGTATCCTAAAAGTTGTTTGTTTTCGGGAGTGTGTCACTAGCACTGTTCATTTGTGATTCCAAAATGCGATGAGAGAGAGCGTGAGAAAGCCAGACAAACAGGGAGAGAAAGAGACCGAGACACAGACATACCAGCACTTGGAAAAGGACCATGAGGAGCTGGTTGTTGGCCATAAAGTTGCTGTCCAGAACTCCCAGGTTGAACCAGCTGCCCAGACAGCGGAACACCTTGATCAGCATTTTCTCATTGCTGCCAGACTTCTCCACACACGTCATCTGTAGACAGAGTGACAACACACACACGAGCTAACAACACAGACCCTTATCAAAACCACAATGCTGTGTCCAAAGCCAAACGCACAAGGAAGTTCACCCAACAAAACAGTCACGACAGGTGTAATCAATATTGACTCCAGGCAAATTGTTGATTGTAGGTTGATGTAACCCTCAACAGAAACAGTATAGTTCTGTTTCTTTTCTGTTCGTTTTAGGAGGACAACTCCTACATTCTTACACTTAATCCTCACAAACATCTACAGTCAACCTTAGACATTCTGCAGAGAAAGATATACTACAAAGTGAGCGGTTCAGTTTGTCCCTCTAAGGTAGTAGTTGAATAGCTTTGTGATAATGAGGCTGTACACCCCAGGGTTTTAAATTGAGATAATGAACCCATGGGAGGTCTGCTTATCCAGTAAGGGGGAGTGGTGGCGGGTGCTCTAGTTTAGAGCAGCTTAATCAGGTGGGTAAAATAGGCTAGTATGTGAGTGTTGGCAAGAGAGAGAGGAATGGATAGAACTCTCACCAGTAGGGTGACCACAGTACTAGAGTAATAGGCCAGGTCCTCAATGATCTCTGTCCTGCGATTGGCGCCGATGCGTAGGGAGCGGCTGTGGACCTCCTCGGGGAGCACTGTAAGGATCTCTATCAGAAACGTCATGGAGCTGACGTCATTGCTATACCTGAGAAAAAAAAGAGAGAGAGACGAAGAGAGAAAGAGGGGCAAGGAGAGTGGGAGTAGAGACGGCA
The DNA here is from genome assembly GCF_045791955.1 of Oncorhynchus clarkii lewisi. Classification (NCBI taxonomy): domain Eukaryota; kingdom Metazoa; phylum Chordata; class Actinopteri; order Salmoniformes; family Salmonidae; genus Oncorhynchus; species Oncorhynchus clarkii. The sequence goes on along the minus strand of NC_092179.1, from coordinate 8,665,550 downwards.
GCAGTCGGTTATGAGAAAATTAGCATGAAGGAGATGTATTTTAAGCTTAATGTCACCTCAAACATACCATCTCATTAACTGTTTTCAATAGAATTCAAATGTATAGAACTCCCTACAGCGGTTTAATATCCTGTAAATCTTGCATTCTGTTATCCACAGCTGTGATCCGAGTTGGGTGGTTGAGCGCTAATGGGAGGGGTCTTACTTTTCAATGAGGGTGTGGACACAGCCCTTCCAGGAGGCCATCTGTAGGGCAAGGTCTGCAATGGCCAGAGCGAGCTGAGAATGGGACAAGAGGAATGGGACAGGAGAAATGAGACAAGCAAACAGGAAGAACTTGTAAGGATTAGAGTATCTTAATGCCACGTAATATTGTACTTGTTAAATTGTACCACAGCTACTCCTCTGTAGTGGTACATTGAGGTAAATGCTATATTTCTATTGTGCATTGCTAAGCCTTTTGGGACATTTAGATGGGCAATGGGACATTCCTTGAGAGCATTCTAGGAGCATAAAGTCTGCAGACAGAAATCCAAGTCATCCTGGAGTTTCAGTGGTCACTGTGACAGGGTAGACAATAATTGGATGGGAAGGGCGTTACCCCAAGTTACATCAATGGGCGAGGCGGCCATTACCTGGGTGACGATGATGGGGGAGAGGTCTTTGAGGCTCTGTATGTGTGAGAGCAGGGAGTCTCGGAGGGCGATATGGGTCTCTGGGGGAAGCTCAAAGAACGACATCTGGATCTTCATCTTCATGGTCTGGGCTGCAAAGTAACAAGATTCCACGTCCTGTTTCAGCTGGAGGAGCTGGTCTGCCAACTCCCACGCGTACATCTGCGGGGAGGGGAGACGGGGAGAAAAGTTGGTGCCACCAACTTTATTTAGACAGTACATATTCATATTAATTCCTTTACACTTGTGTGTATCAGGTAGTTGTGAAATTGTTAGGTTATATTACTTGTTAGATATTACTGCATGGTCGGAACGAGAAGCACAAGCATTTCGCCACACTCACATTAACATCTGCTAACCATGTGTATGTGACAAATAAATATGATTTGAAGGTTACCGAAACAAGTCAAAAAAACGGGATACTGGTTATACCCGCCAGTTTTACACACACCGGCCCACACGGCTAAATGGTCTGTAAAGGATACCCAGGAACAATCAACTGACTAAACAGGGTGGAAAGGACACATTGATGCTTGTAGGACTTGTAATAAAATAGTTTTAACATTCCTTTCTGTAATAACTGCTACAGTGGCAAATATGAAAATCAAATCTTATTCCAAAATAAAACAAACCTCCACCTCATTGTTTGTTTAACCCCCCCCCCAATCATTGTTTGTTTAACCCCCCCCCCCCAATCATTGTTTGTTTAACCCCCCCCCCCAATCATTGTTTGTTTAACCCCCCCCCCAATCATTGTTTGTTTAACCCCCCCCCACAATCATTGTTTGTTTAACACACACACACACACTTGTCATCCCAGGACAGTCCCGTATTTCAGGCCCATTTCAAGTGTCCCGACATTTCTTTCTACAAAAAAGGTCCTTTTGTCAGCAAGACACTGTCAAAAAGTCCCTGTTCATCAACTCCATTAGCCTAGGCTATAACCCCCTAAACAGACACGATCCACACTGAAAAATAGACAAAACAGTTTGACAAAGAGCATATTTTAATTAGAATAATTAAGCATAGGCCTACTCACAAAACATATGTAATGGCTGTAATTCAACACCATGCAGTGCTCAATGTGGAATTGTTCATCCATTTAGAAAATGACAATGAACAGGCAGAATAAACTAAATCGAACATCCGTATATCGAAGTGACAGATTGTGGTTTGTAACCCCGAAGAGAACAAAAAAAGAAGGTATTTCAACTAGCCACATTGAGCCCAGTTTCAAATGATCACTGAGAATAACTGTTGCAGACTTGAGATGCGCGTCACTTCTGTTATGTTACATCATGATTTCTTTACTATAAAATAAGCGTAGACCAAGATAAGGTCTCGGGAAATAAGCGTGGTCTGCTAAATTAACAAAGCAAGGCTATGCAATTGCACAGCCATAGGCTTCTACAAGAAAGTGCCACTGCTGAGGTTACTGCCTTTTAGGAGACTGTTCCACAATATAATAGAAATCAGTTGATATTAAGGTTTCGTTAACTTGCTATAAATTGACAATATATACGGGGCAATTTAGCAATTAGGATTAGTTATCTGTAATGTTATGATAAATTAAGCATTGTTGCGCAATGTCGGCATAGGCCTACAGGAAAAATGTGAACATTGTATTTATTGCATTTTTTTTAAATGAATATTTTTTTTCCCCATTCAAGAACTCAGAAAACAATAACGTGAGTACTCGAACAGTCAAAATGTTTTTAAATGACCATCCTAGTAAATGGATCACTATGCTTACATTCTCAATTCTGCGTCCCTACCGACACAAACATATTTCTAAACCCTAATCATGCAAAGACCCAAAGGGAGTAGGCCTATTTACAAATACAGTAGGCCAAATCGGATATCCTTCCTATGAGTTCACCATCAGGTGTCTTTAGCTAGCTGCCTTCATAGAGCTCTTGTTGCCTTAACCAACAGTTGGTCAGCTGTTAGATACCCTGGAGTATGGTATAAGGACTGTAAAGTATAACCTGGTAAAAATGTGTATGAGAATTTATATTGCAAAGTTTAACAGCCAAGCCCCTTCCCCATTTGTCCCCAGTGTCCAGTATGTCCTGGCAGCCAGGGTAAAAAAGCTGCTGACAGCACAGACCAGTGCTCATCACTCAGATGGCTCCTGCTCTCCCAAATTAGACCGTTCAGATCCCCAAGTGCCAGCAAACTCAGGAAGTTGCTGGTGTCACAGTCTAACGTGTTTTAAAACGTGTTCAGCAACATTGCATTTTTTTCTTAGAGAATCAATATTTGACTTTGTGAGGCCCTTCTGTGGGAACTGCATGATAGTGGGGGGAAATAGCGTTTTTGAATCCAGTTACTCTCAATGCAACCTGCGGGCAGGTCATTGTTATATAAATTATCACAGTAATAAATTAAAGTTGGTCGAAATACGTAGCAGCAACATGTAGGTGGGCCGTATTTCAATCACCGATTGTCCGATGACAGACAATGATTGCATTTCCTGCAGGAGTCGAGGCAGTAACCAATGAATATGCGGAAACCAGACCGATGCAGCACCATGGGAGGAAGAAAAAAAACAAACAGATGCGGAAATAATAAAGACGGCTAACGTTAACCAGCGGCACATACCATTTACCCAACAGTATCAACACAAATGGAAGTTGTTAGTGTAACTAGCCAAGTTAACGTTCGCTGACTGACTCAAAGCAAAAGCCTCCATGGCAATATCGTTAACCCGCTAACTTAGCTAACGTTATCTAGCGAGACAACACGCCCCTCTACTTAGCAATTTAGCCATATGTGGTTAGAACTGCAAGTTTGCTAGCAAGTATTGGACGCTATCATGGTAGCCACCCTCGCCTCGCGCTCTTCCTGTGCTCTGACCGGCTAACGGCGCTGTCATTAGCGCGAGCTACATATTCTGTAAAAGACAGCTACTGTAGTTGGCTAGGGTTAACTAAACAACTAGCTAGCAAAAACTGGACGTTAACTAGTTATCTGCTGTGTGTGGCTAACTAGCTAGCATTTTCAAACACTATGGATCGTTTGACTACACGCGAGAAAAAGCTGGCTACTGTTTGCCCTCATTATCTTCGTTGCACCGATAAATCCCCCATAGATTTATCCCCGTTTCCATTTGACAGTTACTAGCAGGCTAGCAGTAGAAAGGGGAACTGTGTGGCTAATGCTAACTAGTTAGTTATCTAACAAACTAGCTTGACTAAGCTAACTAGCTAATGCTATGCAATGTGTTGCTAGCTAGCGTGTGAATCTATGCTCATTCATTCGCTGTTGGGTTAGCATACACAAATCAAATGGTTTTATATCACCACGCTATTACGCATTCTGATGCAATGTTTTGTTTTCGGCCTCACACGACCTGCCTAGCAATGTCTTGTTCTAGGCCCATTCCAAGTCCCCCCCCTCCCCATCTCTCAAGTTTACTTACCGATCTCTGTAGCTCCCCCAGCCACACAGAGGCTCGCTCTTTGCCGGCGGGGTCCGGATCATGATAAAGAGCCTGAACAGCTTGAAACACAAGTGCGACTGTCGGTTTCTCCATAGCGCTATGCTACGTTCCGGGTTACAGTTTAGGGTAAATGCGAAGGCGCTACAAGTTCCACAGTTTATGTTCAGACGGGGTAATATTTATTCGTTAGTTGTGCTCGCTGTTCCGACCGCCATCTCAATCGCACACAGGTTCCCCGTGTGTGTCACCGGCAAACGCCCCCGTCTAGAAATACAGTTACAGGAACTAAAAGCTATACTTCACATATTCGGGGGACACAATGGGTCTCTTTTACTGTTATTGTAAAACAAGTTGTAAAAACGAGAAACACCATATCAATGTAATTGAATTCATAGTTACAATGTATAACTATGTAGCTAGGCGGTATGTATATTTATTTTGTTAGAGAACCACAATATACACTGAAAGACCACTAGATGTCAGCAAAGCGCATGATTTACAACAGTTGTTCTCAAACTGGGGTACATGTAGTAAAAATACCTATTAATCTGTGCTAGGAGTACCTACCTGGTCTATCCACAGGAGGTGTTTGGGAATATGCATAATAACATTTGCTTAACTATCAGATGGACATGAGGGGGTACTTCAGTTCAGACTGAGTGAAATGTGGTTATAGTAACCAAAAAAAGGTTGAAAACTACTTACAGCAATGAACAAGATACATCAAATCTAATGTTATTGGTCACATAGACATGGTGAGCAGATGTTAATGCGAGTGTAGAAAAATGCTTGTGCTTCTAGTTCCAACAGTGCAGTAATATCTAACAAATAATCTAACAATTCCCCAACAACTGCCTAATACACACAAATCTAAAGGGGTGAATGAGAATATGTACATATAAGTATATGGATGAGCGATGGCCGAGCGGCATAGGCAAGGTGCAGTAGATGGTATAAAATACAGTATATACATGTGATATGAGTAATGTAAGATATGTAAACATTATTAAAGTGGCATTATTTAAAGTGGCATTGTTAAAAGTGACTAGTAATCCATTTATTAAAGTGTCCAGTGATTGGGTCTCAATGTAGGCAGTAGCCTCTCTGAGTTAGTGATTGCTGTTTAGCAGTCTGGTGGCCTTGAGATAGAAGCTGTTTCTCAATCTCACAGCTTTGATGCACCTGTTCTGACCTCGCCTTCTGGATGATAGTGGGGTGAACAGGCAGTGGCTCGGGTGGTTGTTGTCCTTGATGATCTTTTGGCCTTCCTGTGACATCGGGTACTGTAGGTGTCATGGAGGGCAGGTAGTTTGCCCCCGGTGATGCGTTGTGCAGACCACACCTCCCTCTGGTTGGCCTTGCGGTTGTCCACTGCTGTCCCTTCGATGTGGATAGGGGGGTGCTCCCTCTGCTGTTTCCTGAAGTCCACCATCATCTCCTTTGTTTTGCTGACGTTGAGTGAGAGGTTGTTTTCCTGACACCACACTCCGAGTGCCCTCACCTCCTCCCTGTAGGCTGTCTCGTTGTTGTTGGTGATCAAGCCCACTACTGTTGTGTCGTCTGCAAACTTGATGATTGAGTTGGAGGCGTGCATGGCCACGCAGTCGTGGGTGAACAGGGAGTACAGGAGAGGGCTGAGCACACACCCTTGTGGGGCCCCAGTGTTGAGGGTCAGCAAATTGGAGATGTTGTTTCCTACCTTCACCACCTGGGGACGTTCCGTCAGGAAGTCCAGGACCCAGTTGCACAGAGAGGGGTTGAGACCCAGGCCCTCCAGCTTGATGATGAGCTTGGAGGGTACTATGGTGTTGAATGCTGAGCTGTAGTCAATGAACAGCATTCTTACATGGGTATTATTTTTTGTCCAGATGGGATAGAGCAGTGTGCAGTGCGATGGCAATTCCGTCATCTGTGGACCTGTTGGGGCGGTCTGTAAACTGAAGTGGGTCTAGGGTGGCCGGTAAGGTGGAGGTGATATGATCCTTGACTAGCCTCTCAAAGCACTTCATGATGACAGAAGTGAGTGCTACGGGGCTGTAGTCATTTAGTTAAGTTATCTTTGCCTTCTTGGGTACAGGACCAATGGTAGCCATCTTGAAGCATATGGGGACAACAGACTGGGATAGGGAGTGATTAAATATGTCCATAAACACACCAGCCAGCTGGTCTGCGCATGCTCTGAGGATGCGGCTAGGGATGCCGTCTGGGCCAGTAGCCTTATGAAGGTTAACAAGTTTAAATGTGGCTCATTACAGATTTGCTTCCTCCAAGCAGTTGTCAATAGTTGCACTGCAGGAGAGTAACCTGATGCAAAGGAAACATTGGACCCCAAGTTTTTCCTGTTCAGGTCACATGGTTAGAAAAACACCTGGTACTTACTATAGGCATGCTTCATGGGTGTAAGTACACTACATGATCAACAGTATGTGGACACCTGCTCATCGAACATTTAATCCCAAAATCAAGGCCATTAATATGGAGATGGTCTTCCCTTTGCTCCTATAACAGCCTTAACTCTTCTGGTCAAGTCTTTCTACTTGATGTTGGAACATTGCTGTGGGGACTTGCTTCCATTCAGCCACAAGAGCATTAGTGAGGTTGGGCACGGCTGTTGGGTGATTAAGCCTGGCTCGCACTTAGTGTCCCAATTCATCCCAGAGGTGTTCGATAGGGTTGTGGTGCAGGCCAGTCAAGTTCTCGACAATCCATTTATGTATGGACCTCGCTTTATACACGGGGTGAATTGTCATGCTGAAACAGGAAAGGGCCTTCCTGATGAGGGAATTTAGACGTTTATGGTAATGACTAAACTATTCCACCCTGAAACGTAATTATAAGATTATGTAACAGATATAATGAATTAGAATGATAAACTTAAGTCCAATAAGGTTTGGTCAGACAATTAGAAACGTGTGTGTGTGTGTGTGACTAAGAAAACACAGAAAACAATTAAACTATTCATGACCTGACCTGGTTAGAACTCTAAAAAATTTACGGCTGGAAAGGGAGTCCCGTCAAGGTCCCTCTAATCTCGGGGGGATGGAACTGCCAGCTTTGTAGTGATAAACGAGTGGTGAAAACTATGGGGAAGGATACATCCCACCTACTGTTTGTGTATCTGTGTGTGTAATCCCCCTACTGTTTGTGTGTCGGTATGTGCGTAGTAGTAGATAGGGGGAAGGAGAGTTATAAAATGACATGTCTTTGCATTTTTAAAAACTTTAGAACGTTCTCGTGAATAAAGGACCGTACCTTTTGCATAAGCTGAGTCTTTGCATAATAATTATTAAACCCAGGGTCTTACAAACCTCGGGAATTGGTCAAAGCTTAATTGATTGTTAGTTATTATCATTGGGATTGAAAATTCTCGTGACAGCTTGGTCCTTTTGAGCCGGATCTCAATACCTGCTTCTGTCGGTCCAGGGAGACACCGAAAACCGTGCACGGGCGGATGAAATATCCGTAGATTAAAGACCTGGCCCCTTTCTGAGGGTTCTTTACAGGCCGGTGGCGAACTGGTATGCGACAGAAACGGTGACGAGATCCAACCAACATTGAAACCTCAGCTGCAATAATAAGGTCAGTCCTCTTTATTCATGGATACAGGGGATAGTTAAAGGATTTTAATGTACTCTGGGTGTTAGACGCTGAAATATCCAAAGGGGTTTATGTCTGGTGACCTGTCTTTAGAATTTTGTGTGGAGAAAAATGTTTTAAAGGGAACCAAGTATTCTGTGCAAATGGAAGGCAGGAATTGGATATAGATCCAAATCGAACGTAAGAGTTCTGGGAAGGGGGTCCGTAATGACCCTAGGCATCTGTGGCTATTTAAACTAGCCGATGTAAACGAGCTAATATTGAGACCTAAGAGGAAACCTGGTCAAAATATATACAGTGCCTTGCGAAAGTATTCGGCCCCCTTGAACTTTGCAACCTTTTGCCACATTTCAGGCTTCAAACATAAAGATATAAAACTGTATTTTTTTGTGAAGAATCAACAACAAGTGGGACACAATCATGAAGTGGTACGACATTTATTGGATATTTCAAACTTTTTTAACAAATCAAAAACTGAAAAATTGGGCGTGCAAAATTATTCAGCCCCTTTACTTTCAGTGCAGCAAACTCTCTCCAGAAGTTCAGTGAGGATCTCTGAATGATCCTCTGTTGACCTAAATGACTAATGATGATAAATACAATCCACCTGTGTGTAATCAAGTCTCCGTATAAATGCACCTGCACTGTGATAGTCTCAGAGGTCCGTTAAAAGCGCAGAGAGCATCATGAAGAACAAGGAACACACCAGGCAGGTCCGAGATACTGTTGTGGAGAAGTTTAAAGCCGGGTTTGGATACAAAAAAGATTTCCCAAGCTTTAAACATCCCAAGGAGCACTGTGCAAGCGATAATATTGAAATGGAAGGAGTATCAGACCACTGCAAATCTACCAAGACCTGGCCGTCCCTCTAAACCTTCAGCTCATACAAGGAGAAGACTGATCAGAGATGCAGCCAAGAGGCCCATGATCACTCTGGATGAACTGCAGAGATCTACAGCTGAGGTGGGAGACTCTGTCCATAGGACAACAATCAGTCGTATATTGCATAAATCTGGCCTTTATGGAAGAGTGGCAAGAAGAAAGCCATTTCTTAAAGATATCCATAAAAAGTGTCGTTTAAAGTTTGCCACAAGCCACCTGGGAGACACACCAAACATGTGGAAGAAGGTGCTCTGGTCAGATGAAACCAAAATTGAACTTTTTGGCAACAATGCAAAACGTTATGTTTGGCGTAAAAGCAACACAGCTGAACACACCATCCCCACTGTCAAACATGGTGGTGGCAGCATCATGGTTTGGGCCTGCTTTTCTTCAGCAGGGACAGGGAAGATGGTTAAAATTGATGGGAAGATGGATGGAGCCAAATACAGGACCATTCTGGAAGAAAACCTGATGGAGTCTGCAAAAGACCTGAGACTGGGACGGAGATTTGTCTTCCAACAAGACAATGATCCAAAACATAAAGCAAAATCTACAATGGAATGGTTCAAAAATAAACATATCCAGGTGTTAGAATGGCCAAGTCAAAGTCCAGACCTGAATCCAATCGAGAATCTGTGGAAAGAACTGAAAACTGCTGTTCACAAATGCTCTCCATCAAACCTCACTTAGCTCGAGCTGTTTTGCAAGCAGGAATGGGAAAAAATTTCAGTCTCTCGATGTGCAAAACTGATAGAGACATACCCCAAGCGATTTACAGCTGTAATCGCAGCAAAAGGTGGCGCTACAAAGTATTAATTTAAGGGGGCTGAATAATTTTGCACGGCCAATTTTTCAGTTTTTGTTTTGTTAAAAAAGTTTGAAATATCCAATACATGTCGTTCCACTTCATGATTGTGTCCCACTTGTTGTTGATTCTTCACAAAAAAATAGAGTTTTATATCTTTATGTTTGAAGCCTGAAATGTGGCAAAAGGTCGCAAAGTTCAAGGGGGCCGAATACTTTCGCAAGGCACTGTATTAGGCTGCGAACGTAAGAGTTCTGGCGGAGGTAAGAGTTCTGGCGGAGGTAAGAGTTCTGGCGAACGTAAGAGTTCTGGTGTGGATAGTCGAGATCTACCGGAGGGGCGCAAAAGAGGTCTGATTATTCCATGAAAGTGTGTCCCGTCAAGGTTCCTCTAATCTCAGGGGGATGGAACTGCCAGCGTTGTAGTGATAAACGAGTGGTGAGAAATATGGGGAAGGATACATCCCACCTACTGCTCCAGAGTCCAACGGCGGTGAGCTTTACACCACTACAGTTGATCAGGGCAGCTCTAGCAGGGCAAAAATTTTACGAACTGACTTGTTGGAAAGGTGGCATCCTATGATGATGCCACATTGAAAGTCACTAAGCTCTTCAGTAAGGCCATTCTACTGACAATGTTTGTCTATGTAGATTGCATAGATGTGTACTCGATTTTATACACCTGTCAGCAACGGGTGTGGCTGAAATAGCTGAATTCACTCATTTGAAGGGCTGTCCACATACTTTTGTATATACAGTGTATCTCATGTTTGTTCATTGTTACTTGCTCTATAAAGAGTGTTGTTTTACATTTACTATGGGTGTTTAGAAGCCTGTGTGTGAAAGCTTTGATTAAAGCATCACTATATTTTAAAAGAGCAACTCTTAGGTGAACTTGATTTAGCTTGCCTTGCACACCAAGAGGGTGTGGTTAACCCCTTAGAGATTATTATGCTGTTACTCCACCCTCACAAGATTACATTTATTTCATGAATCCCTTTTTAAATCAGCAGTTGTCAAAAAGTGCTTTACAGATATCCAGGCTAAAACTCTAAACAGCAAGTAAAGCAGAGGCAGAAGCACAGTGGCTCGGAAAAACTCCCTAGAAGGCAGGAACCTATAAAGACACCTAGAGAGGAACCAGACTCCAAGGGGCGGCCAGTCCTCTTCTGGTTGTACCGGGTAGATCCCACTGGTGTCACCAACCCCCACAGCTGCTAATCTAAGGGTTTTCAAATGGATGCATTTCTATTGGCCATGGTCTCACAAGGGCAGAGTGGACAGAAGTACAAGGGTCGTTCCATTCAGTTTATTTTGTGGATCACTTCGCAAAATACAAAAGTCAAGAGTGTCATTTTAAGTAATTTTACAGCTTTTTTGGGCTGCTATTACATTCTTCTCTTGGCAAAACGGAAAGTAAAAGGGAAGAAAACACACCACAAATAATCAGTTTTGGAGAGCCATTGGTGTTAGCATCCTCTGTTTGAAGCAGCAGACCACCGCCAAACCCAGGTCGTATCATACCCATACTTCTAAACCATACAGGTTGGTTATGATACAACCCTGAGTCTGGGGATGATATTTATCTTGCACCCGTTCTCTCACTCGCTCTCCGTCATTTCTTCGCCATGTATCTTAAAGGACTGTAGTGGTCCTTCATCTTCCCCTAGTTTGAGGAACAAAATCTTCGAGGTAAGGGTCATCACAATGCATGGGCTTCGGTTTGCTCTACAGTACAAACACAGCTTTGCTTGTCAATAGTGTCAAACTATATGAAATACTTTTTAATGCTAAAAGTTCTATACATTTTTCCAAAGATCTAATCTCGGCCAAATAAGTATTGTCGTTAAAATCTTAAACTGATCCATAAACCTCAAATTAAACAACCTAACCAAATGCTAAACTGAAATACAGCCTGTTAAACAAGCCTACTCACCCATACAAAAATACTGGAAATGAAAAAAGCTTTATTTCTGCTGGTAAATTGGGAGAACCTCTGGTTTTCAAGAAAAAACTAGCTCAAAACTAGATCAAACTAGCTGGTCCCTACTGCCTCAAACTTAACGAGAGTAGCACTGATCTGAAAAGACACGAGAGACAGACAGAGGCGGGCGGAGGAGGAGGATGGAGGAGGAGAAGGTTCCTTGGAAAGGTTCCAAGGGAAAGAGGATTGGCTGACTGTGTGCAAGTGTATAAAAAGGAGAACAGGGGGCACGGTGAGGAGGAGGAGGGAGATTTACCAGTAAACCCACCCTTGATCCTTCCTCAAATTAGTCATTTGACCCAACAATCTGGGAATAAAGGGATGATCCTGTAGTTTGATCCTAATCCCATGTTACATCCCTGCAGTTTGCAGAGATTTGAAGGATTGGCCAGGTACATCTCAGGTAAATCTTGTTTCCAGATTAAGGCTCATCCCTGTATTGTGGCATTTTAAGACCAAAATGTCATGTAATCTAATATGCATGGCAGGCAACAGGCAGTAGGCGGATGGCAGAAAGGTTTCACATGTGATGAAGCTCAGGGGAAGGGCCACTGACAACAAAACTAAGCATCTTATGTAGCTAACACTAGCTGTAATAACTTCAACTACTATAGCATACAGTTAATCAAGTAAACCAATAAGATGGGGGAAACTTTTCCATCATTACATAGTGGGGTGGTGTCGCTACTATGGCCTATTTATTGCCCTACTTCCTCACGCCATTTGCAAACACTGTATATAGACTTTCTTTTTTTCTGTTGTGTTATTGACTGTACGCTTGTTTATTCCATGTGTAACTCAACACTAACTGTGTGGTTGTTTCTGTCGCACTGCTTTGCTTTATCTTGGCCAGGTTGCAGTTGTAAATGAGAACTTGTTCTCAAACTAGCTTACCTGGTTAAATAAAGGTGAAATAAAAAAAAATGACAAAATAAATGCAGACACACCAATATGCAACACACTCTCATGAGTTATCGGTTAAAAAACAAAACAGTAACTGAAAAATCGTAGCCTGAGACACTTTGCAGATCAAATGTCTGCGGCTGCCATCCCTGACAATACATGCAACAATATCGTGAAGAGTGAAAACATATTATTTGTTAGTGAGGAATGTTGATCAGAATTCACCTGATCAACTCTCAGAAACGTTCTAGACACCCTTTCAAGGGAGGGAGGGAGGAATGGACGAGGGGGTGGGGTGTATTGGGGGCTGATGGTGCTCTAATTGGCTTGCTGCTGGCTAGTCGTAAGCTTTCTGTTTTCACCCGTTCAAGGTCTAGAATTATAAACCGTAATCTCTGTCCCATGTCAAAACCAAGGAGCAGTTTAAGGGTCAAATGCCTTGCTCAAAGGCCATATTTTTTTGGTACGAATTAGGGATTCAAACTGGCAACCCTCAGGTTGCTGTCCCACCCCTCTAACCTACCTGCTGTTCGTTATATGGCACTCTTTTTTTGTTCCATGCTAGCTACATCTTGATACCAGTAGGTTAATTTAGATCTGAATGTGCACTGTTCAAATTAAGCGCTTTGCAATACCCAAAATAGTGGCAACTGAGCTGCCACCAACTTGAAGGAGACAAAACTTTATTGAAACACATCATATTGAAATGTTTTGAAACATGACACGGTGTATTGTAACACCACTTAATTAAGAGTAGAATAAGGTTGTAAACATCATTTTGGTGTTTTGAGTTCCTGCCCAGCGCAAAATTAGACCACTTCATCTGGAGAATTTGAACAGTTAACATTGTTTTATGTATTTAATCATTTGCCATTTTGGCAGGCATTGTCAAGCACAGTGTTCACATCACCATTAGTAACTGGAGATTGAACAGCAAGAATTGAGAATTCTGCACTTGCCTTTTCATTAACAATCATGATATCCGTTCATCATGATCCATTACACCTCATGGCACAACAAGCTAAATATTAATATGAAAATATACTTTTCTTTCATCAAACTTGTATACAACATTGTGTGAAATAATTTTGAAGTAAAAAAAAATTGAATTACCCAAAATCATAGTCAAGTGGCAAGATAGAAAATGCAAGCTGATTAAAACCACTTCCAATGAGTTCAGTCACTAAATGTTCTCTCTCTTTGGTAATCCTCATGAAAGAAACATACATTTTCAGCAACACATTAAATTGTATTTAATCTTACATTATTTTGGTCAAATTAAATTAACAAATCATTTAAACGACTGCATAATTAAATATATACTGTATATATTTTGGGGGTATTTTTTACAGTTTATTGAGACAGGTATGAAATGACAGAGGGGATACAGATAGGTGTGAGAAACAGTCTTCGGTGGGGAGAGGGGTGTCTTAGTGTGTTACTGCTAGACCATGGACTCTGCATGACTTGCATACATTTTTTTGGGGGGGAGTCAATTTCAATTCACCCCAGAATAATTTCTTACAGTGTGGCTGTGTTCTTGAGTGGATAAAATTCCAAAGAAATGTACAATCTTACTGCCCCTCCTGTTTCTAATCTGTCTAAATAAAGCATTGAAAAAATAAAGATGGAATTCCACACAAAAAAAATATTCTACAAAAGTGTACTACAACACTTTACATTGGGTTTACATTCAAACACCCTCCAAACACCAGACCTCAGCTTAGGTGCACTACTTTTCAGGGTTTCATTACCCAATCATGGTGTTCTGAGACGTTCTAATTTCACAGTGTGACTTGTACGTGTACGATTGAAAAATGCATTGAAATGTAAACAGTCTTTCCCAGTGCTCAGTGTGCTAGAGCTTCCCTGTACTGTAGACAGGTATACAACAAGAGCAAGGCTCTCTATGTCGGCTCTCGATGTTTGCTTAGACCCTATAATGAATTCATTCCTTGGTTGATGGATTAGCACTTAACAATAATTAATTGCTAAAGTGGAGTTTCCAAACATTGTGGAGGTGAGTGCCACTGCCCGTTCAGCTCCTTCTTTCTACCACTGTTCACCACATCCCCTTCCCCCCTTAGGTTATGTTTTGGAGGAAGGTTAATGTCCATCAGAGATTAAAATAGAAACTGGATAAGGCAGTTACCACCTCATAAGAGCAGCCAACACAGCCTCGTTTAAATCATTGATATACATTACAAACTCCAGAAGTATGGCAATGCTTTCTATCCGAGCACTGTTCCCACCAACAAAGAATTGCTATACATTCAATTCTTCTTCTTCTTCTAAATTGTATTCTTTCTCACTGGCTCTTTAAGATGGATTACTGCGCCCGACAAAGGAAGGTCTCTTCTGGCAAGGTCGTGGTCACGGGGGCAGCTTAATCCGAAAGTTTATTCATCCACCGACAAGATCAGGAAGATCCGCAGGAGAAGCTTGTTCCTGACATCATTTATAAGAGGTTTATAAGTGGTTTATGGTCATATAAAAGGGAGCCTTTCAGCATCATAGTTCACATCTAAGGGACGGACAAGTAGTGGTCTGAGTCAGAGAGGAGCCAAGATGGGAAAGGACTTCCATCTGTACGAGAACATCTCTAAGGTCAGCCCATTTGAGGGGCCACAGTATCACCTGGCCCCAATATGGGCTTTCTACCTACAGACTGCTTTCATGGGCTTTGTGTTCTTTGCTGGAACACCTCTAAACTTTATCATTCTCGTGGTGACAGTGAAGTACAAGAAGCTGAGACAACCGCTGAACTACATCCTGGTCAACGTCTCGTTAGCAGGTTTCATCTTTGTGACGTTTTCTGTGAGTCAAGTGTTTGTTTCTAGCGCGAGAGGATACTACTTCCTGGGTTACACCTTGTGTGCAATGGAAGCTTGCATGGGTTCAATAGCAGGTAAATTCAAACGTCATCATAAGAACAACAACAACAAAAATGTACTTTAACGATTCCTTTTTTACTCTTCTGATTATTTGCATGCAAACTCGTTCTTGTGTTCGATATCTCCTAACATGTTGATGGCTTCTTCTCTCTTCCTCAGGGTTGGTGTCAGCTTGGTCCCTGGCTGTCCTTGCCTTTGAGAGATATGTGGTCATCTGCAAACCCTTCGGCACCTTCAAATTTGACAACAACCAGGCTCTGGCGGCTGTTGGCTTCACCTGGGTCATGGGGATCGGATGTGCCACCCCACCGTTCTTCGGCTGGAGCAGGTACTGATCCACAAACACTTTGATCTTGTACTGTGTTATAGTCTGGATTAATAAATACTCTTTGTATTTGGCTACTATTAGGCTATTTGGTTCACATTGCACACACAGGGAATGGGGAAAATGGTAATTATCCTCAAATTTGTTAAAAGCACATGTATATGTTTTGCTGTACGTGTAAGGTTCTGAGCAGCAATTAATGTCACTAATTGGCTTCAAGTTAGATAAGTCACTGATTGATATGGGCAAGGAGGAAACCCTGCAGAGAGACAATGTGTGGGGCTTTAGTAGAAGTAACTTGGGTTTGTTTTACAGGTATATCCCTGAGGGTCTGGGCTGCTCCTGTGGACCTGACTGGTACACAAACAATGAGGAGTACCACTGTGCCAGTTACACCAAATTCCTTATTGTTACCTGTTTCCTCATGCCCATGTCCATCATCTTCTTCTCTTACTCCCAGCTGCTGGGAGCACTACGGGCTGTGAGTACAATGCTTTCTGGGTAAAAAAACAAAGTAGAGTAAATTATTTGATTTGGAACCCACATGTGACCAGTGTGCGTGTGTGTGTGTGTAGGTGGCAGCTGCGCAGGCTGAGTCAGCTTCCACCCAGAAGGCAGAGAAGGAAGTATCCAGGATGGTGATTGTGATGGTGTGCTCCTTCATTCTGTGTTACGGCCCCTACGCCCTGGCAGGCTTGTACTTTGCCTACACAACAAGCGAGAACAAAGACTACCGCCTGGTGACCATCCCTGCTTTCTTCTCTAAAAGCTCCTGCGTATACAATCCTCTTATTTACGCCTTCATGAACAAACAGGTGAGTCTATAACCCCCGAAATGCATAGATATACACCAACATAGTGGCACACACACACACTCAGTCATTGACAAACACTCAGAAATGAGGCACATAAGAGGTGAGTCAGAACAGGACACACAACCGTATCGTGTTCATTGTCTGTCATATAAATCTATCTACTTCTCCCTCAGTTTAACGCCTGCATCATGGAGACTGTGTTCGGAAAGCAGATTGAAGAGACTTCAGTTTCAGCCTCCAAGACTGAGGTCTCCACAGCATAAACTGTGACGCTGGTCTCAGTCCATCAGGAGCCCATCCCCAACAGCCAACACCTGACCACCCCTTACCTCCACTGCTTCATACCAGGAAGGTCCTACTGTCAAGAGAACTTTTCCAAACTCCATAGTATTATTCTTATCATAATCAGTGTGTGATTTGTATAGGGTTTGTGGTGGTGTTGTTGGCCATTTTATTTCTTATTCATATGGGAACACCCCTTAGCACACCATGAGAGCCAAAAAGGGGTTTATTTTCTCCTGCGCTTTCTTTCTCTCTTCCTCCTATCCACCTCTCCCCCACAAATCGCACCCTGTTTAAGACCGTAATGAATCATGTACATTTCATTCTGAATATTGACCGAACCCGTCTGATGATGGCATATATTAGCTTACCAAAGCTGCAGTCTAAAAATAGCAATGCATGAAAAAAAATGAAGAAAAATACGAGTTTAGCACTTTTATTTTTGTATCTCCAGAATGGGGGGTCTTGGGGTGGATTCAATAAACCATCAAAGGTTCCCTAACACATGATTGAAAATGTGAGTTCAGGGCAAATAGGGTTTATTGAATCTACTCCTTGATGAAATACTCAACATGTTGATTTATTGTAACATATCTAAGGTAAATAAAGATTTATATTGTATTACGATGCACTTTTATAACAGTGGTGGACAGTGTTTTATTTCAACCACGATCGCCATTTATTGGATGTCTTAACAAAAACCATTAACACAAACACAACCAGACAAACAAACTCTTAAAAAGAAGTTGTGCCTTGAGGCTCAAACTTGAACAAATAAGTTTACTCAGAGGTTTTTTTTTTATTGAGAAATGGGCTGTGGAATCAAAAGTACAGCATTCAATCCAAAATATGAATGTCCATACACTCTGTGCATAAATTCAGAAAATAAACACTTGCTGACTATGTAAATACTTCAACATAATCTTAATTGAATTTTAAGCAAGCGTAATTCAGCAACGACGCTGCAATGCACCAACCTTTCAGTTCAGCACGCCCCACAGGAAGGAAGTACAACCGCTCTTATTTCTAACCAATAGAACAACAGACGCGCTCTCACACTTGTGCTGCTACTCAACAGTCCAAAACGGTTTCCTTTTCTTGTTTCACATTGGTCATCTAACATACTTCTTTCACCTATCATTTGTTTCTAGACCAATGCAGATGGAGGCAAGGAGAGGAAGCCACTGTAGACTGCTGAGAGGCAGTGATTGACAGCGGAGAAGGCTACAGAAGCAGTGATGAACTGCTACTAATAACGGCCCTAGTCATGTAATAACGGCCCTAGTCATGATAGACAAATACAGTACATATGAAGAAAAGGGGGTCAAAGAAAGTGTTTATGGAGAAACAGAGCAGGGTGAGGGATGATTTCACTGTAGTGGACTCACGTTCCCATGACCCCCTGATTCACTGATATTTAGTGTCAGTTTCATTGGTTGAGCTCCCAAAAGACTACTCAGAGAAGGCACACACTGGGTTAAAGGAAATGTAGGAGGCTAATGTTGGGTAGCATCTCTCATCTACTAACTATACTAAGAAATGATGGGCTATCACTACAATCAGTGTCATTCAAAACATGACTGTAAAAAACACCAAATCATTCCCACATATGAAGGGTTTGGTGGAAGAATTATAAATGATTACAACTCCAAAAGGAGTATTCAGTGCTTGTGAGTATACCATTGTGTTTCAAACCAAGGCAAAAATAATGACCAATCTAAACTACCTATGTACGTAACAGAACAATACAATTAAGTGTTGGGATGGGAAGTCAGTATATATAAACACACGTAACTATCAGGTGCTAGCAACCACAAACGAATTGGAGACAATGTACTGTATGAATACGTTTCGTACAAAATATAAATCAAACCAAGTATAAAACTGTTTTATCTAGCTAGGACTAAATCATCTAAAACTCATCGTGCCGTACCAGCGCCTCGCCAAAGTCAGTTGCTTGACTTCCTACAAACAGGTCGTACTTGTTCAGGATCTCTTCCTTGCTGAGCTTTCCATCCTGAAATCAAAACAAAAAGGATATTTAGTCAACACAAGGTTTAAAACAGACACAGACATTGTGAGTGAAATCAATAAAAGGGGAGAAAGAGAGAGAGAGAGAGAGAGAGAAAGAGAGAGAGAGAGACAGAGAGAGAGATTGAGATTGTCTCACTTTGTTTGAGTCAGACTCGTAGACGAGGTGTTTGGCCTCGGCCTCTGCGTGGTCGTAGTCTGAAGGAAGGATCCAGTCCATAGTCTCCTCCCGATCCATCTTCCCGTCTTTGTTCTTGTCCCGGAACTCTGAGAATTGCTCGCGCTCTGTCGCAACCCAGTCTGGCTCCTCCATCTCATCTTCATGGTTGTACATGTCACCTAGGAAACGAAGGAGAGGAGGTAGAAACATCAATATAGTACATCTATTGAATGGGGACCTCAGCATAAAGTGACTACACACTGAGTACACCAAACATTAGGAACAACTTCTTCAATGCTTCCTATAGTTGTGTTAAGTTGGCTGTATGTCCTTTGGATGGTGGACCATTAATGATACACACAGGAAACTTTTAAGCGTGAAAAACCCAGCAGCGTTTCAGTTCTTAAAACAAACCGGTGCGCCTGGCACCTACTACCATACCCTGTTCAAAGGCACATACATCTTTTGTCTTGCCCATTCACCCTCTGAATGGCACACATACACAATCCATGTCTCAACTGTCTCAAGGCTTATAAATCCTTCTTTAACCTGCCTCCTCCCCTTCATCTACACTGCGTTAAGTGGATTTAACTAGTGCCATCAATAAGGCCTAGTCACTTTACCCTGCCTTCATGTACATATCTACTTCAAGTACCTTGTACCGCTGCACATTGATCAGGTACTAGTACTCCCTGTATATAGCTCCATTCTTGTGTATTCAATTGTGTTAGTTACCATTACATTTTTTCTAATCATTTATTGTACTCTGCATCATTGGGAAAGGTTCATAAGCAAGCATTTCACTGTGAAGTCTACACCAGTTGTAGTCTGCACATGTGATAAGTAACATTTGATTTAAGGGACCATAGCTTTCACCTGGATTCGCCTGGTCCGTCCATGTCATGGAAAGAGCAGGTGTTCCTAATGTTTTGTGCACTCACAGCATGTCCACTTCAGTCCTTACCTATGTATTCATTCAGGTCAATGAAACCATCCCCATTCTTATCAATGTCCTCCATGGTTTCCTGTAGGGTAAACAAGGAGGAGAAAGAGGAGGATGGTCAGGGAGCCGACCGGTGAACGCTGGTCACGTGTTTAATTTTTTACAAATAACATTTAACCTAACGAACACAGAGAATGAAACACACATACCAGCACCACTATGTCCTTCATGTGGTCGTACTCCTCTGGGTGTAGGAAGGCGGTGAACTCCTCTTTGTTGGCGATCTGGTCTCCGTTCTGGTCGGCCATTTTGAAACGCCTCTCGTCCCTCGCCATCATGTGCTGGTAGTTGTAGCCATCATCTGGTTCCGGGTCATCTGTGTGTTCAAAGGGAAGCGGCTATGATCTCTAGTTAATCACACGTGATACACCCTGACCTGAATTGACACGGTAAATCAACCAATCAGTGAAACTAATACTAAAGGCCCTGCAATTATCCAACCAATCATAACCAACACATTTATGTTTTGGACCAATTGCATTAACCCGGGCTCATGCTCATGCATGCTCACGTCATGCCCTTCTTACCCAGATAGGTACCATAAGTTACGTTCCTGTATTCCTCCCAGGAGATCATGCCGTCATTGTTGACATCAAAGTCCTTCCATTGGCGGTCCACGTTCTCATAGATGTACTTCTTCTGAGCCTTCTTAATCCACGCTTTCAGCTCCACCTCAGTGACAAAACCATCACTGTCCCCATCAATCTTCACTACAATCACACTGTAACAGAAAGGGGAAGAGCAAGAGAGAGAGACTGTTAAAAAAAATGAAAAATGTAGTTCAAAGGAGGACCAACTACATTTACTATAATACCAATGTAATAACAGTCAACACCAAGATCTAGAACAGTCTACGTGAAAGTGACAGCCTGTTCTTTGAATCTGATGATGGGAAAGGGGAATTCTACCTCCTCTCCATTTACTGGCAAACAAGTCTATACGTTGATTAACTTTTACTGAAAAGAGAACATACTTCCTTGTATGAGTGACAGCATTAGTTTAAAATTGCAATAAGTACTTTTACATTTATATTACTCTGCCACGTTAACATACAGGTAACTTGTAGGTAGCAAACTACATGAACAGTCTCTGATTGGCTCCTCAACTAGGGCTATGACAGTCTTGGAATTTGAGGTAACGGTAATTGGCAAGGCCAATGTACACGGTCACCGACAGAACCGTTCAAGGGATAAGGGGTCAAAAAAGGAGAGATCACAACTCTATTTGTACACTTGTTTACATGGATATGCTTCTTAATAAAAGCCTACTTGAAACAAGCCATTACACAGTTATCATCATGGCATTTCATTATTATTATTATTCAGGTTATTACTTAAATATTAATCAACAAATGATTCTGTCTCTTCTGCCACGAAGAGAATCATTAGATCACTTATTCTGGTATTGCAGCTATGTAGCTTGTTTCTGGTCACAGGTTCAGGAATGGCTGAAAAATCACAACATTTAATCGAAATGAATCCTACTAATAGTACTGATGGGAGATTTGGAAAGCCATAGTCAAACAATCAACAACATAATAATACTTTCAGTAAAAATATTTTTCTTCAACTTACAATCTGTAGATACTATGCAATTAGAAAGAATTTCAGAATTCTAGGGGCGCCACCCGGCGTGCCACCTAGGCGAGCCTGACGAGGCGGCCGAGGCATGAGCACCGGACAAGCCGGGTGGAGCGTAGAAGGTGTGAGGAGGTGTGATGGTGCGGGAGTGCTTTGCTGGTGACACTGTCTGTGATTTATTTAGAATTCAAGGCACAGCATTCTGCAGCGATACACCATCCCATCTGGCTTGCGCTTAGTGGGGCCATCATTTGTTTTTCAACAGGACAATGACTCAACATACTTCCAGGCTATGTAAGGGCTATTTGACCAAGGAGGAGAGGGATGGAGTGCTGCATCAGAATGACCTAGACTCCACAATCACCCGACTTCAACCCAATTGAGATGGTTTGGGATGAGTTTGAATGCGGAGTGAAGGAAAAGCAGCCAACAAGTGCTCAGCATATGTGCGAACTCCTTCAAGACTGTTGGAAAAGCATTCCAGGGGAAGCTGGTTGAGAGAATGCCAAGAATGTGCAAAGTTGTCATCAAGGCAAAGGGTGGCTACTTTGAAGAATCTCAAAAATAAAATATATTTTGATATGTTGAACACTTTTTTTGTTTTTTGGTTACTACATGATTCCATGTGTTATTTTATGTCTTCACTATTATTCTGCAATGTAGAAAATAGTACAAATAAAGAAAAGCCCTTGACTGAGTAGGTATGTCCAAACTTTGACTGGTACTGTAAAAACAATGTTTATTTTTGTCAGCAGAATATTTTTTTTTATACAAAATAAAAAATGGAAATGCCAAAAGAAATGCCATGTTGGAGAGGATGTGTCGCATTTACGTATTCACACAACATTAATGGAGTCAAAATAAAGATATGCCTACCTTGACCTTGTCTGTTGGCTTTTCTGCATATACTATTTCGACGCACAAAACCATTCAAACGAACTCTCACTTTTCTCAAAATATTTGCATAACGTCACAAACTCTGTTGCTGAGATCATTCAATGGCAGTGGCATTGACATATTTTCTTCAACGAGAGGACGCCATAATGAGAGAAATAACGTATCCTAAGCTACTGAAAAGAGGCCTATTACAAGATTACATCACGACAGGAGCGCTTGATCTTAATAAAGAAATGGAGTCCGGACTAGGGCTGTTGCGGTGACCGTATCACCGGCAGTCACGAGTCATGAAGGCAGTCAAATTCCACGTGACCATTTAGTCATGGTAAATTGGCTTCTCCAAGCTCTGATGCTGCTGATGGTCATTAGTAGCCTACCAAACTTGCCAGCTGCCTGGTACTCAACACTCGATGGTCCCTCTAATCACTCTGACATCAATGCAAATTCATTCGAAAATCTAATCAAACACTTCATGAGAGCCCATGAGCTCATGTTGCGCAATATTTCAATAGGCTATGCAATTTGGCGAGAAAACAGAGTGAGGGCCTCTACAAAAATAGGAGGATGAGCTTTCTATAGGCCTACTATATTTATTTCTCAACTTTCCTAATATTAAGCACATTGCTTATATTTACAACAGGACAGCCTACTTGGCTGGCATGAAAATAAACCACGGGGAAAACCGTCCTCTATTCGCTATTTAAGTGCATAGATGACATGTAATTTTTTCAACTGACCCTGTTTCGATACAGGTGCATGACAATGGTCCATTCTAAATCAAAACAAAAATAAATTTCACAAATATTATTTAGTATATGTAAAGACAAGATTAAATCAAGAATAGTCTGATGGGTGACAATATTAGCCTATCACTTGTGAATAATGCCCAGCATAAGAAACAATGTTTTTTTTGGCAACTTTTTAGAGTCATAGTCACACACCTCATCTAGCCTAGCACATAGACCTATATGTTTTAATACGGTTTGTATCACAACTAAAGTGGCCAAATAACTTCTAAAATCAGGCACATTACAAGGGGTGTAGAGCCTAACTGGCATACATAGGCAGCGCGTGAGTTTCAAGTTTGGGGGAGATCATTTTCACCATAAAAATGCACCTTTATAATAAAAGCATTACATGCATAATTGCATTTACGGTCACTTTTGATAATGTTTTCCGCTAATGGAAAATGTGCGCTTTTAGCCTACTACCATGTGCGCATTGCTGCGCTTATAATGTGATGAAATAGCCTAATAATTTATCAACATTTTAAACTAAACATTCAGATGTGTTGCGTCGGCAACATTGCGTAAACAAGTTTTTTTCATGCTAGTTTTTGTATTCATTTGGGATATATCGCATCCCACAACAGTCCCAGACTATGTTTGTAAAATTTATTTCTAGCACAGAATAGGTCGAACTTTGGGGATAGTAGATTGACATTGGCTAGTGCTTTTGCTGTTCATGCTTTTGCTGTTCTGTCTTCACTTGTAGCCTGTAAGAAAGACCGGATCACGTGATGGAGCACGCAGCACTTAGGGAGAAGGGAACAATGGCCACTGGCCGCAAAAGGCATTAATTTTTGGGGGGTGCATTACGGCCACACAAAGGGGATGCTGCTGTGAAATTCTCGGCATTATCAAATATTTGTCAAATTGTGAATGAGTGACTGATATAGTTTATACAGCCTGTGCAAAAAAAACTAAGCAAAGCTCATGCGTTTCAAGCTACTTTTTTCAAATCATCATTAAAGTCACATCATGTCGGGGCTTCCCGAGTGGCGCAGTGGTTAAGGCACTGCAGTGCTAGCTGTGCCACGACTGGGAGACCCATGGGGCTAAGCACAATTGGCTCAGCGTCATCCGAGTTAGGGGAGGGTTTGGCTGGCACGGATCTTCTTGTCCTATCGCGCACCAATGACTCCTGTGGCGGGCTGACACAGTCGCCAGGTGTACACTGTTTCCTCTGACACATTAGTGCAGCTGGCTTCCGGGTTAAGTGGGCATTGTGTCAAGAAGCAGTGCGGCTTGGTTTAGTTGTTTTTCGGGGGACGACACTGCTCTCGACCTTTCGACTCTACGTACGGGAGTTGCAGCGATGAGACAAGACTAACTACCAATTAGGGTATCCAGTTGGATACCTCAAAACATACAGCCCAACGATTGTAGAACAACTAAAGATACATAAATAACTCAAAATTAAGCATATAGGAATACCTATTTCTTTGTTAAACACTCAACACAGAATAACCGCATGTGCACGCACACTCCCTCAAATCGTTTGGAGAAAATATCATTTCTATTTTATTCAGCTTTCTTCAAAATGTATTCTTCATACTATAAAATAATGCCACGGAATTCTAAGCAAATCTTTTCTGCATAATAACTAGTGCAGCCCTCAGCCATTTCAGCCAGATCAGGAACTAACATAAGGACAACTCAGAGTATGCTATTCTGTTCTTCTGAAATAGACTACATTTTCTTCATATCATGCTTCTTTAGACCTGTCTAAAATAAATCATGGACTTATTAGACTTTTTCAAATGTAGATGTTCCAAAGGTCTGCATCAGTGGCTTGTAGGCTACGAGTGGAAGCCCAGAGATGCTAAATGTGTTTATGTTAAAACCTGTTGCGACGACCAAACCCGGATCCGGGATTCTATTTATAGACCTAAGCTCATTACCATAACGCAACGTTAACTATTCATGAAAATCGCAAATGAAATGAAATAAATATGCTATCTCTCAAGCTTAGCCTTTTGTTAACAACACTGTCATCTCAGATTTTCAAAATATGCTTTTCAACCATAGGAAAACAATCATTTGTGTAACAGTAGCTAGCTAGCGTAGCATTTAGCGTTAGCATTAGCGTTAGCATTTAGCAGGCAACTATCACAAAAACAAGTAAAGCCTTCAAATAAAATAACTTACCTTTGAAGAACTTCTGATGTTTTCAATGAGGAGACTATCAGTTAGATAGCAGATACTCAGTTTTTCCAAAAAGATTCTTTGTGTATTAGAAATAGCTCCGTTTTGTACATCACATTTGGCTACCAAAAAAAAAAAAAAAAAAAACGAAAATTCAGCCCTCAAAACGCAAACTTTTTTCCAAATTAACTCCATAATATCGACTGAAACATGGCAAACGTGGTTTAGAATCAATCCTCAAGGTGTTTTTCCACATATCTCTTCAATGATATATCCTTCCTGGAAGCCTGGTTTCTCCTTGCTCTCAAATGGAAAAATAATTGCACCTGGCTTTACTCTCCAATTTCGACGCAGGGACACCAGGCGGACACTTGGAAAATGTAGTCTCTTATGGTCAATCTTCCAATGATATGCCTACAAATACGTCACAATGCTGCTAACGCCTTGGGAGAACGACAGAAAGTGTAGGCTCATTCCTTGCGCAATCACAGCCATATAAGGAGACAATGGAAAACAGAGCTTCAGAAATCTGCTCATTTCCTGGTTGACGCATCATCTTGGTTTTGCCTGTAGAATGAGTTCTGGGGCACTTACAGACAATATCTTTGCAGATTCTGAAACTTCAGAGTGTTTTCTTTCAAAAACTGTCAAGAATATGCATAGTCGAGCATCTTTTCGTGACAAAATATCGCGCTTAAAACGGGAACGTTTTTTATCCAAAAATGAAATAGCGCCCCTAGAGATCAAAGAGGTTAATTAACGGTCAATTACCGTGAGACCAACAGTTATTTGCAGCCCTAGTCCAGATAGTTTCCTAAAGTAGCCTTTCTGAACGGACATTTTGGCCTGTAGAGAGAATCAGCGAACTCACACACGCACACCCCCATAAAAGCATTCAACAATCAAAACCACCAGCATACTGTACTTCAGACACAAGAGCAAATATTTATCCTTTCACTAAAACATAATAAAAAACCTAGGCCTACCTTAGGCTTTCCTGAGAGTAGGTTGGAAGACATTGACAATGAAAGATAGTATTCTATGCTATAGAATGAAGATCAAATTGACCATCATTAAAATAGAAACAAATACAAGCAACATGTCCATAGCCTATTTATCAGCGACGTTGATTATGGAGGGGGAGAGTGTTGGAAAGATTTTTCAAATACTGTGAGTAGCTATTATAATGGACTCCATTGACTTACTATGTGAGGTGAAGAAAATATGCCTTAGAAGCCCAGCTGGGCACTTTCCTACTTTTGACATTTGCGAAAAGCAGGCCAGATACTTCTGTGCGTGTTCAGCCGCTCGCTCCGTCAACATTAACAGGTCAGAGAAACCAGACACATGCTCACTGCTCACATGGAGCGCGTAAATGATATGAAATAAACCAAAACTTGTTTATCACAAGTGTAGCGGGGTTTTAACGGTGCAAACAACAAGAATGAGAACGGTAAATTACTGTAATTAATACATGCATTAACAGAAATGAATGTAACCAGATGACAGGAATTAATGGGAAATTGCCTATTTTACAATTGATATCCTACCACATAGGCATTCCTAAAAGTGCATTGCGGGCCCAGGCTACTATTCTACTTTGCGGGGATAGGAGGACAGCCATTTTTGGGGTCTAGCTTAGGGCAGCATATCAGCCAGAACCGGGCTTGATCAGCGTTGATTCGTTTATAATTTAAAAAAAGCTGTAAAGAGGAGATGTAGAAAGTTCAATAGACAAACTAAGTTAACAAAACATTTGCTTACAATCATTAGTAAACACTCCCGCTATTAGGTAAAGTTTATCTACATGAAAATAATATTAATACATTTTTTTAAATTCTAAAATGAATGTAGGCCTATTTAAACGGTTTTGACGGTTTTATTTTCATGACGCTCTTCATCCATAATCGTCAGTTACACGGTTATTCAATTACCGTCACAGCCCTACCCTCAACTTGATACTATTGATACACAGCCGAGGCGAGGAATGGTGGCCACATTGGACTACTGAGACGCAGCCAGGCAGAGACTTGAGTCTACTCACCCTAGCCTGCGCTTGCTCTCCTCTGGGCTCAGCTCGTCAAAAGATTTGGCCTCCTTTTGTCCCAGGAAGGCATCGTGGTCGTAGTCGAAGCCCTGAGCATCGTCGTGCTCGCGGCTGCTGAGAGGTGCATCGTGGTGAACGCGTTCCTTTTTCTCGGTGGGTTTACTGGTGGCATAGACCACGCAGAGGGCAAAGCACATGAGCAACGGCCTGATCTCCATCCTATGAGAGAGAGAGAGCGCGCGCGCGAGAGAGAGAGAGATAGCAAGATTAAAGACACCTCCTCCAGAGTGTTAACATCACATCTGCTGCTCATTAAGGCTGTTCAAAGTCTTTCCGAATTGAAACATCTCTTTGACATTATGGTGTTACAGGACTTGTTTCACATATTCAACTGTTGGTTGTTTATTAAACTGCTGCAGGCAGCATGTCAGCATAGACTTGCGATAGGACATTTAAAAATGGAAGAAAAGAGATAGTCCTGTAGACAGGATAGGACAGATGAGTCAGGCAGGAAAGCCAAAATACATGTCTGAAGTGCATGCATGATGTCATGATGTGGTATTTGCAACATTGAGGTTGTTATATTGTTAACAGTATTTGAATGCAGATCAGGGGAACCACAATATCAAAATTGCTCACTATAACGGCAAAGTGGAAAGAATGTAGCGTTTGGCTGTCTGAACACAAATATAGGCACAGTTTGTTAACATACAATGTATCAACGTATACACCATTCACACACGGAATACACTTTGTTATATGTCACATTTCGCTACATTACCAAATGTGGAACAATACAACAGAAATCAGTTGTTGACTGTAATGTAAGATATTTTGTCTTCAGCCACTTCATCATAATAAGAACGCCTGCTAGCCGCTAGCTCTCTTGTCAGACTATTGGAATGTGCCTGAATTGCATATCCTACCGTTAATGGTTAGCTGATCATACAAAGTAACGCTATCAATATTAGCGTGTAAGAGAAGTAAATATCATTGTATTACCTACCTACCTGCCTGATGATTCCAGACACAATATCTACACTATATCTGTTTCACAAGTCAACAGTTTAATAAACACACCCTAGCATCGGCCTCCTTCCTTCTTAAAGGAGATCCAATGAGATTACAAATTTGAGCCTTTACGAGCTTTGATTGGTCCACTTCAGCAAAAAGGCAGATTTGGACGATGACCTAACGTTCCATAATAAAACGTTTATTCATCTTATTCAAGTTTGATTGGCTTACACGAAAAGCGTTGTAGTGTTTGAACCAATCGTGTTTTAGAGAATGTTTTTACATTGGGTAAAATCTCAGCTGTGGACCCTTTGTCCGAAACCTCATCCTGGGCACCTGATTGGCTACTAATTGCCACGTCCCCAAATTTGAGTAAATCTTTCTAGAACTGTCATCATCCGCTGAAGTTTACATGGATATGTTTTGCAGTTGCTGTTGAACATGGGATAAAATATAAATATATGTGAAGTGAACATGTTCTTCTGCGTTTCAGTCCGTCTATCAGTCATCAGTCTTGAGTGGACCTGACAACTTTAACTAGCTAGCTTCAGTGTCGTGAACAAGACCTAAATGTATGCAGCTGATTAGGGGTTACATTTATGGGGAGATGGATATGGTAGAGGGTAAATAAATAAATAAATTTACAGTATAATAAATGTTGTTTAACATTTGGGTTTGAACTTTTGTGGGATTAGATGTCGCCCTAACATGAATTGTTTGTTTTTTTGCCCGCTATTTCACTTGTCAATGGAGGTAGGCTCAACTCACTTTGGTATGAATGTATGTGCAACATTCACTGAAAAATCGAATAAAAGTTTATTGGTCGAGTACACAGTTTTGCAGATGTTATAGCAGGTGCAGCTAAATGCTTGTTACTAGCTCATAACAACTCAGTAAAATGCAAAACATGTACACAAATAATAATAAAAATAAATAAATACAAATATTGAAATGTCGGAACAAATCCAATTAACCCAAATAGCACTGTAACAGTAATCCAAATGCAATCTATACTATATACACAATAAATGTACACATTATATACTAAGAATGATACAGTATGTACAGCAGTAGATAAATTAGAGTGAGCTATGTCAAGAATCAGTCGAGAATACAGTGCTTAAATACACAGTACAAAACCCCCATGTCAAAAAACAAAACAGAGTACGGAATATAAATATACATGTATGTGAATGGTGTGTACACTGAGTATAGGAACACCTTCCTCATATTGAGTTATACAAGTGGTAAACTGTTCTTGACACAAACCGGTGCGCCTGGCACCAACTACACTGAACAAAAATATATACGCAACATGTAAAGTGTTGGTCCAATGTTTCATGAGCTGAAATAAAAAATTGCAGAAATATTCCATACACACAAAAAAGCTTATTTCTCTGAAATGTTGTGCACAAATTTGTTTACATCCCTGTTAGTGAGCATTTCTCCTTTGTCAAGATACTCCATCCACCTGAAAGGTGTGACATATCAATACAATTATTAAACAGCATGATCATTACACATGTGCACCTTGTGCTGGGGACAATAGAAAGGCTACTGTAAAATGTGCAGTTTTGTCACACAACACAATGCCACAGATGTCTCAAGTTTTGAGGGAGCTTGCAATTGGTATGCCGACCACAAGAATGTCCACCAGAGCTGTTGCCAGATAATTAAATGTTTGGTAGTGGGTCCAACCGGATTCACAACTGCAGACCATGTACTCCCAGTCATGTGAAATCCATAGATAAGAGCCTAATGAATTTATTACAAATGACTGATTTCCTTCTATGAACTAGTAACTCAGTCAAATCTTTGAAATTGTTGCATGTTGCGTTAATATTTTTGTTCAGTATGGCCTGAAGATAGACGTTGTTAATCAGTTTCTCGGTTCCAGCTTTGATGCCCCTGTACTGTCTCCGTCTTCTAGATGAAAGTGGGGTGAACAGGCTGCTCTTGATGGTGCATCTGTATAAGTTCCTGAGAGTCTTAAGGGCCAAGCCAAATTTCTTCAGCTTCCTGAAGGGGCTTGAATATTTGAGCTCTCCCCGTAGATGTTGCGGTGATGTAGTGTCCCCATGAGTGTCAGAACACTGAGGCAATCATGGTGCAACTAGAGAACATTACCAACCCCTACGCTCTGTATTTCCGCTGGCTGTCCCACCACCACGGAAAGCACCGAGCTAGGCTGAAACACCTGCATTTTGGAGCTGCCTTATTCAAAAAAGCAAAACAGAGACTATGTTTGTATGTAGCTTTATTCACTTTTTTGAATACATTGTTTGCAAACTGGTATGTGACACGTATTAATGCCAAAATACCATCCAAAACAGGCACAAAAAATAATCTATATATTTTTTTAGCTAAACAGCTGGGGCTCAAAACAGGTCGGTCTCTGCCCCACCGGCCCTGAATGATGGGTCGCCACTTCCCGATCCAGATGTTTTAGATGGAGATATTGATAACTTAGGGAGCTAAATATAATCACCTGCGGGCCCAAGCTGTCAGTGGGAAGGGAACATTTCAGGTCCTCAGTGATGTGCACGCAGAGGAACTTGAAGCTTTTGACCATCTCCACTGTGGCTCGCTTCGGTGTGGATGGGGGCGTGCTCTCTATGCCGTTTCCTGTAGCCCATGATCAGCTCCTTCATTTTGTTGACTTTGAGAAAGAGGTTATTTCCCTGGCACCAATCCACCAGGGCTCTCACCTCCTCCCTGTAGGCCAGGGTACCCCAACAGGCGTCCCGCAGGCCAAATTGGGCCCGCAGGTGATTATATTTAGCTCCCTAAGTTATCAATATCTCCAAGTTATCTCTATCTAAAACATCTGGATCGGGAAGTGGCGACCCGTCATTCAGGGCCGGTGGGGAAAAGACCGACCTGTTTTGAGCCCCAGCTGTTTAGCTAAAAAAATATTTAGATTATTTTTTGTGCCTGTTTTGGATGGTATTTTGGCATTAATACGTGTCACATACCAGTTTGCAAACAGTGTATTAAAAAAAGTGAATAAAGCTACATACAAACATAGTCTCTGTTTTGCTTTTTTGAATAAGGCAGCTCCAAAATGCAGGTGTTTCAGCCAAGCTCGGTGCTTTCTGTGGTGGTGGGACAGCCAGCGGAAATACAGAGCGTAGGGGTTGGTAATGTTCTCTAGTTGCACCATGATTGCCTCAGTGTTCTGACACTCATGGGGACACTACGTCACCGCAACATCTACGGGGAGAGCTCAAATATTCAAGCCCCTTGGGTGCTGCCATAGAGTTAAATCAGAAAAGCCCATCCAAGAAGGCTCAAGGTCATTGGCTACAGATAAAATGATATCGAAGTTTTTAAATTGAACCTTTATTTAACTAGGCAAGTCAGTTAACAACAAATTCTTATTTACAATGACAGCCTACCAGGGAACTGCCTTGTTCAGGGGCAGAATGACAGATTTTTACCTTGTCAGCTTGGGGATTCGATCCAGCAACTTTTTGATTACTGTCCCAACGCTCTAACCACTAGAATACCTGCCACCCCAAAATCACATTATATCTACCGTAGCTTTGATTGGACCGATCACGTCAACATCATACTTTCAAAATCTTAGCTAGCAAGCTAGACAAACAGTCATCGTCATGAATCACGTCAACAATCTACTGGAAAATCCTTTTCAATCCAACATTGGAAATCGCAAATTCAACAATGAGTGGTTTGGAAGGAATCAGTGGCTAACTGCAAGCGTTGCAAAGCAATCACTAGCCTGCTATTCAGTGGAGAGGGTGTGTGGTCCAAGTCTGGGTTTAAGGGTCTCTATTCCAAGTTTAAATGGATAAACATTCAACACCATGGGTAAGAAAAGGTTGAATACATTCGCCATGCCGTCAATCCAGCATGACTTCTGCCGTGTTCAAAACAACCGGAAACTCAGAACTGGGAAATCTCAGACTTCAGTGAGTTCAAGACAACTGGGAACTCAGAAAAAACAAGTTCCGACTGGGAAAATATGTTTTGAACGGTGATCCAACTCTGAATTCCAAGTCGGGAACTCAGGCCTATTTCTAGAGCTCCGACCTGAAGATCACTGATGCCATGATTTAACCTTGTTTTTTTCCAGTTGTCTTGAAAGCACCATAAATGCAGAGAATTACTTTCCTGTTCAAGTGAGCACAGCACAACATGGTGAGTCCAATAATATATTGTATGCTGCCGCATAAATTATGTAAAATGCCAGGGAGATATGTATACTGTAGCTAAGAAAGTAATACTCAGTGTAAGTTGTGTAGTAAGCTGATGGTGGCCCATGTGCCTCACCTTCATTATTTGGTCCCTTTCCTCCTCATAACTTACTGTTGGCCTACTGTTTTGACTTGGTGGTGGACATGTAGCCTAAAGCCTGTTTTAGAGAAATGCAATAATTTAATATTGTAAGAGCTTTCATTGTCTGCTTTACACGCCCTCTTTATTTAGTTTACGGTTCTGACTTGGTATACAGGGAGAATACTGTAAGAACGGCCCATGTTCTGAATTCTGTCGCTGTACATTTCAAAAATTCTGAACAAATAGTTATATTGACTACGTCCGTCCTAGCTCGCTCATTAATGTCTTAATCGAAATTACCGATGGCCTCTTATCCGCTCGTCGTCCCCTAATGCCATCATTTGTACATCTCAATTGTCAGTAGAATCCACATTTGTTTTAGCAAGTCAGCCATATCAGCTATGTTTTGGTTAAAGGCAGTAAATGATGCTTTGCCCCGCAAAGATTTACATGCTAAAATCAGCAGTGGACCTGTAAAGCAGATCCCCTGAATGTTCTCTCCATAGAATGTGTTCTCTTATCAGTAATAGATTAGGGAAAACTGACAAAAGAGAGAGGAAACCTTTAGACTATTGAAACCATAACACATGTATATACATGTAATTAATGGATAATAGGATGATTTATGAATATTTATAATATGCCACACCATTAGTTGTGTTTTCTATGATGCATGCAGACATCTGACAGTAAAGTGAAAAATAAAACATGATAACCAACTATTTATCAGCGAAGACTGAACCAAAATAATTCTCTACCCACAGCAGGTAGTTTAGCGGTCAAGAGTGTTTGGTCAATAACCAAAACATCGCTGGTTTGAATCCCCGAGCCGACTAGGTACAAAATCTGAAGATGTGCCTTTGAGCAAGGATAATTGATGAAGGATAAAAGCATAATTGCTTATGTAAGTCTGCTAAATGACTGAAATGGTATGTGTGTGTATATATACATAATTGACTGGAACTCTCTCGGCTGCAACTGTTGCTCCAGCAGACACAACAGAGACACACTCCCTAATGTCATCTGCGACGTTGCCTGTCTGAATGAATGAATACATAACTCAATTATATAATTTGTGTAGGTAAACTATTATCTATTGATAAAATATTCCTTAAAAAATACTTTAAAGACATTCGATCTGCATATCGATTCAATAAACAAAGAAGATTATGCCTACATGTCCTTTCAGGCAGAATGTTTGGTGCCTAATCAAAGGGGTCCTTTCCCGCACAAGGAAATCATTTTTACTTATTAACACAAGTCTGATGTTTATGTTGACAGAAATCGAAGGTAATAATATGTTTTAAACTATATTCCATAATGAACGACATGTAATGATTACTAATATATATATTGCCGCTTATGTTTGGTATATGCAGACGATTGACATCGACGATCTCAGTGCTCGCGGGCTACCAAGCCATTTGTTTACCTCTACTCAAGCCGAAGCGGCCTAACAACAGTTAGCTAGCTAACACGTTAGCAACGTAACGTTGGCTTAGTGTGTGCTGTTTTCTCGACACATGTGGTAAAAAAAACATATGTTTTTACACGTTATTACATTGTTCTAAAATCATTGTACGTAATCGTCGTAATTTAGCAATTGTACAGCTAACGGTTCTCACCTAACCGTTGTGTGTTCAGCAAGTTGGCATGCTATGTTAGGCTAGCTATACGTGCGTCGTAGGTAAGACAATGTCAACATAGCTAACGTTACCTTAACAACACTATCAAACAACTACGATTTAATAGAGAAAATAGGCTCATAACGCACGTTGATAAACATTTAATTGGAGGGTAGTCAACTTGTTGGGGGGGGGGGGGCATTTTATAACGTTAAGTTACCTATATAACGTTAGTTAGATATGGTAGTTCGCGGATATTAGAAAAATAACTAGTTAGCTAAGCTATTGGAATGTTCAATCACTGACAATTAATCTTATGACGCTTTCACCAACGGCTGGCTAAAACTTTTAGCGGCTCGACCAGTCACAACACAGCTAGTATTGTTTTATCGACATTTTGTGACGCATGTGTAGCTAGCAATGTGAATTAGGCAATGTTATGATCAGCGAATATTAACGTTAAGTCAAAGTGTATGTTATTAACTAGGCTTGCCTAGCTCGGATATGTGTAACACTGCTAATGAGAATGACTACATTTGTTTTTTTTGTTTTTCTAGAATGCCTGCTGAGGGCAAGAGATCATTAAACATGGATGAGAAAGAGGTGAGCTCCTTTAGTAACAAGGAGAAAGACAGGGATGCTGATAGACGGCCCGCCTCCTCCCGGGATAAAGTGAAGGATGAGGCAAAGATGAGTGGCAAGAAAGATATTGGTAAGGCTGCAGAGGAAAAGAGGAGGCGGCTTGAGGAGGACAAAAGAAAGAAGGAAGAAAAAGAGCGGAAACGGAAAGAGGAGGAGAAACAGAAGGCAGAGGAGGAGCAGAGGAAGAAGGAGGAAGAGGAGAAGAAGCAGCAGGAGGAGCAGGAGAGGAAAGTTCAGGAGGAGGAGGCCAAGAGACAGCGTGAAGAGGAGGCAGCTCAACTCAAGTAAGAGCTCGGGGGAGGAACCACGATAATAATGTATCATGTTCTACTGTAGGTGCTCTCAACATCATGAACTTTGTGTATGGTCAGTATTTTTGAATTCAGATAACTGCTAACTTGATTCTCCATCTTTCTTCCCACTTCAGAGAGAAGGAGGAGGGCCACCAGCTCCACCAGGAGGCCTGGGAGCGCCACCAGTGCCGGAAGGAGCTTCGCGTCCGCAACCAGAACGCCCACGAGGGCCGTCCCGAGGAGACCTTCTTTAGCCGCCTTGACTCCAGCTTGAAGAAGAACACAGCCTTCGTCAAGAAGCTGCGCACGCTCACCGAGCAGCAGCGCGATGCCCTCTCCAACGACTTTGGCTCGCTCAACCTCAGCAAGTACATCGGCGAGGCGGTGGGCTCTGTGGTGGAGGCCAAGCTGAAGATCTCTGACGTGGGCTGCGCCGTGCACCTGTGCTCCCTCTTCCACCAGCGCTATGCCGAATTCGCCCCACTGCTCCTCCAGGCCTGGAAAAGACACTTTGAGGCGCGCAAGGAAGAGAAGGCACCCAACGTGAGCAAGCTGCGCACCGACCTGCGCTTCATCGCAGAGCTCACCATCGTAGGCCTGTTCACTGACAAGGAGGGCCTGTCGCTCATCTACGAGCAGCTGAAGAGCATCATCGGGACGGACCGCGAGACACACACGCATGTGTCAGTGGTCATCAGCTTCTGTAAGCACTGCGGGGACGACATTGCGGGCCTGGTGCCTCGCAAGGTGAAGGCTGCACGGGAGAAGTTTGGCCTGGCCTTCCCTCCCAGCGAGATCATCAACACGGAGAAGCAGCAGCCCTTTCAGAACCTTCTGAGGGAGTACTTCACCTCGCTCACCAAGCACCTGAAGAAGGACCACCGCGAGCTGCAGAACATTGAGAGGCAGAACAGGTGATGGGGCCAAGGTTACTTGGAGAAACTTTTCTACATGACCTATCTCACTTCTTCTCTTGTATTATTGATTTCAGTGTATACTCCTACCACAGTACATGACGATTTGCCATTTTGAGTAACATGCTAAATGTGTTTGAGTGTACATACTGACAGCTCCATGTTTTTTCTCCCTCCAGGCGTATCCTCCACTCCAAAGGGGAGCTGAGTGAGGACAGGCACAAGCAGCATGAGGAGTTTGCCACGTCCTACCAGAAGCTGCTGGCTAACACCCAGTCTCTGGCTGACTTTCTGGATGAGAACATGCCAGAGCTTCCACTGGACAAGACTGTGCAGGAAGGTAAAGAGTAACAACCCTTGTATACTGTTTATTACTTTGTTATAGGGACAATGTAAAGACTGAGCTTTTTGTTGTACTTTTGGGTGATTTGTGTTATAAAGCCACATTGTATTCATATTTTATTGCTGTTGGTTATATGTAGCCTACAGTCTTTGGTGTCAGTGTGTATCTAGCCATCTTCTCTCCTCTCTGTGTGATAGAGCACGGCCCTGGCATTGACATCTTCACCCCTGGGAAGCCCGGGGAGTATGACCTGGAGGGGGGCATCTGGGAGGACGAGGATGCCAGGAACTTCTACGAGAACATGGTGGACCTGAAGGCCTTCGTCCCCGCCATCCTGTTCAAAGATAACGAGAAGTGCAAGGACAAAGAGGAGGCTGCTGCTAAAGGTACAGCCACCTACACATATGCACGCATGCAGACTCACACAGACACTCACGCTGTCTAACTGAGCCTGCTCTTGTTGCTGTGTCCTTTCCTCAGAGGCTAAAGATGCTGCGGCCACCACAGAGGAGTTGGAGTTGGAGCTCGAGGCTCTAGACATCGCTGATGACCCTCTGGAGCTGGATGGACCTGACGAGGCAGAGAACGAAGCAGAGCTCGCCAAAAAACTGTTGGACGAGCAAGGTAAAGATGAAGGTATTCTCTATCCACCCACCAGCCACCAAGCAGCACACACCACCCAGCGCTTTGCACACCCAGCTTTCCATTTTGACAAAGACAACAAGAGGGCGGCAATAATCTAATATCTACAACCTCTGGATAAAGGAACCATGTTGGTTATTGTCATGGACCGTGTCTTGGTGTTTGTGTGTCTTTTCCAGGGATCAAGTTAGGGTATGAGAGAGGTCAGGGAAACAGAGCTAGGGCCCACTCATGGGTGCTCAGGGCCAATCAAGTAAACAGAGGTGTGTTGCTGAGCATGTGGAAACCAGACAGTCATTCACAAGGTTTCTAATATTCCACATGTATCAACCCCGTTCCTAGGCTTATACCTATGTTTTGGCTTTGCTCTTTCTGTTTCTGTCGCTGAGTGACTCTTAAGTTAGCTAAGGAGATATTTGGAGCATGACTTTGCTCTATGCATGTTTGACTGTGTCCTCCCTGTTTCTGTATGAAGAACAAGAGGATGAGGAGGCAAGCACCGGGTCCCACCTGAAGCTCATTGTGGACGCCTTCATCCAGCAGCTTCCCAACTGTGTCAACAGAGACCTCATAGACAAGGCAAGGAGAGAACACACACCGTCAGCATACCAGAAGGATGTATTCCCAGCTTGACAATTTGAGTTTAGCCACAAAGGCAACGGTTCACAGTGAAATATGGTACTAAGTATACAGTTGTGCCGTGAATTAGTCTGACTGTAGGTGTGTTTGTTCACAGGCTGCCATGGATTTCTGCATGAACATGAACACAAAGTCAAACAGGAGGAAGCTGGTCCGAGCTCTCTTCACCGTTCCCAGACAAAGGTACCACACACACCATAAAGCAGATAGTTCATTTGGAAGGATTTGATCAGGAAGCTGGTCCGGACTCTCTTCACCGTTCCCTGACAAAGCACCCACGCATGCACACGCAGATAGTTAATTTGGAAGGATTTGATCATGTATTGATTTGTGTGGGAATAAGTTTTTTCCTCCCCCTACATTTTCCCCACTAGGTGGTGCTGTTGCTCCTCATTTAATTTGAAATGGCATAAAGGAAGTTAATGGTACTTATGCTATTGTAAAGCTCATGGTTGTATTGTGTTCGTCCAGGTTGGATCTGCTGCCCTTTTACTCCCGTCTGGTGGCCACCCTTCACCCCTGCATGTCCGATGTGGCCGATGACCTGTGCTCCATACTCAAAGGAGACTTCAGGTTCCACGTAGGTCCCAAGACTTTACCTCTGCTACTAACACCTTCCTCGTTGTGTCTTTCATACAGAACCACTGTCTCATTAAAATAGGACCTATACTGAAGGAAACAAACAGTTTTGAAAGAGTTTTCAATACACAATGCTTGTTGTGTTTCCTTGTAGATCCGGAAGAAGGACCAGATCAACATCGAAACCAAAAATAAAACTGTGAGGTTTATCGGGGAGCTGGCCAAGTTCAAGTTGTTCTCAAAAACGGACACTCTGCATTGTCTGAAGGTAGGGGCTGCATCTCTCTCACCAGGAAGCTGTGCTATCATTAGCTAGGTTTCCATCCAATTGGCGACAGATATTCATGCGACTCTTCTAAAATCTGCATGAAAACAATATTCACATTTTCACACCATTTTCATGTACCAAATAAAAAGCAGGAGTTCAATGTTTCCATTTCATTTTTACCTCTACCAATAGTTTTGTCACAAACTGTTGCTATAAATAGGTAACTTGCCCAATCTGGTTTTGGCACATGCTCTCTAGATAAGTTTGCTGATAACGTGGACAAGGGTAGGTTATAAGTTATATGCTGAGATATGGATAAGAGCAATATAATTAAGCAATAAAGTACGAGGAGGTGTGGTACAGTGGGGCAAAAATGTATTTAGTCAGCCACCAATTGTGCAAGTTCTCCCACTTAAAAAGATGAGAGAGGCCTGTAATTTTCATCATAGGTACACTTCAACTATGACAGACAAAATGAGAAAAAAATCCAGAAAATCACATTGTAGGATTTTTAATGAATTTATTTGCAAATTATGGTGGAAAATAAGTATTTGGTCAATAACAAAAGTTTATCTCAATACTTTGTTATATACCCTTTGTTGGCAATGACAGAAGTCAAACGTTTTCTGTAAGTCTTCACAAGGTTTTCACACACTGTTGCTGGTATTTTGGCCCATTCCTCAATGCAGATCTCCTCTAGAGCAGTGATGTTTTGGGGCTGTTGCTGGGCAACACGGACTTTCAACTCCCTCCAAAGATTTCCTATGGGGTTGAGATCTGGAGACTGGCTAGGCCAGTCAATCACAATGTGATTTTCTGGATTTTTGTCTGTCATAGTTGAAGTGTACCTATGATGAAAATTACAGGCCTCTCTCATCTTTTTAAGTGGGAGAACGTTCACAATTGGTGGCTGTATATGGCCATTATACCACGGTCTAAGGACTGTTCTTAGGCACTACGCATCCTTGCTATTATAAACTGGTTACCAACTTAATTAGAGCAGTAAAAATACATGTTTTGTCATACCTGTGGTATATGGTCTGAAATACCACTGCTGTCAGCCAATCAGCATTCAGGGCTCGAACCACTCAGTTTATAATTTGTATTTGATAATTGGTAGCCATGCATCAATCATCATGTCACCAGCATTCAAATAACACCTTCGAAGCTCATCACCACCCATCACTTAACCACCATGAAGTCCATCAGAACTTATTTATTCTGCCTATAAACTCTTTGTACATTTCCATGTCGTAGTGGTGGTACAATTTAGCATATCTTGTGACTCCAAATTTACATCAACATGATGGTTTATTATATCAGTATTTGCGCATTAAGGAGTTTTCACTGCAACTCTCACATAATTCATTTTACCTACACAAAGTGACAAATTGTTTGTCGACATTTCTGAAATTGTATTGACACTTCCTGTTTCCATCACAACTGTCGCCATAAAAAAAAAATACATGACTTCACTCGCATAAAAACTGTGGATGGAAACGTGATTACTGTTACAATTATTGTGTTACACTGTCATCATCATGTTACTGTGTGTGTGTGTGTTCTACAGATGCTGCTGTCAGACTTCTCCCATCACCACATAGAGATGGCCTGCACCCTGCTGGAGACCAGTGGACGCTTCCTTTTCAGATCCCCCGACTCCCACCTCCGGACCAGCGTCCTTCTGGTACACACGCACACGCATGCACACGCACACACGGCAATGAACGCACGTACGTGTGCAACACAGGAGGTTGGTGGGACCTTATTTGGGGAGAACGGGCTCGTGGTAATGACTGGAGTGGTACAGGTGGATTGTTTTTCAAATCCAGGTGTTTGATGCCGTTCCATTTGCTCCGTTCCGGCCGTTATTAGGATCCGTTCTCCCCTCGGCAGCCTCCACGAATGTACAAGCAAACACACACACACCTATCAAACACTGTACTGGAATTCCCCTAAGGTTGTGGAGTGCATCCAGAGTCCCGGAGAGAGACCTGCTTTGGCCTCCCTAACTGGTGCCAAAATCCAGGGTTATATCTGGTTTATAAAGCTCTATTAATCCAGCTTTATTGTCCCTAAATTGCTTTTGGACGAGGTTGTTCATGTCGCATGCACAGCTGCCATATTTTCTAGCTTACGTTTGGCAAGATAATAAGACCACACGCCTTTTTGAGGGCTTTTAGCTGTGTTCTGGGCTATATTGAATGACTCACTTGTTTTTTGTATGTTTGCGTGTCTCAGGAGCAAATGATGCGTAAGAAGCAGGCGCAGCACCTGGATGCTCGCTACGTGACCATGGTGGAGAATGCCTACTACTACTGCAACCCCCCGCCCATGGAGAAGACTGTCAGGAAGAAGAGGCCCCCGCTGCAGGAGTACATCCGCAAACTGCTCTACAAGGACCTCTCCAAGGTCACCACGGAGAAGGTATGACGATGATTACATTTGAGTTAGTTAGTGCATTCATCTTAAGATACAGTGAGCTCCAAAAGCTTTGAGGTTAAAGTGCAGACTGTCGGCTATAATTTGAGGGTATTTTGATCCATATCGGGTGAACCGTTTAGAAATGACAGCGGTTTGTACATAGTCCCTTCATTTTAGGGGACCAAAGGT
Organism: Oncorhynchus clarkii lewisi; assembly: GCF_045791955.1. Taxonomy (NCBI): domain Eukaryota; kingdom Metazoa; phylum Chordata; class Actinopteri; order Salmoniformes; family Salmonidae; genus Oncorhynchus; species Oncorhynchus clarkii. The sequence continues at coordinate 8,624,429 of NC_092179.1, read as the reverse complement.
ATTGGGTCAAATTCACTATGTGTATTAAAATAGTAAAAAGTATTTGATCCCATATTCCTAGCACACAATGACTGTACAAACTTGTTGGATGCGTCTGCTGTGTTTCAGATTATTTTGTGCCAAATAGAAATTAATGGTCAATCATTTATTGTGTCATTTTGGAGTCATTTTTATTGTAAATAAGAATAGAATGTGTTTCTAAACACTTCTACATTAATGTGGATGCTACCATGGTTACGGATAATCCTGAATGAATCGTAATGAGTGTGATGAGTACAGATGCACAAATATCATACCCCCAAGACATGCTAACATCTCACGATTACAATAACAGTGGAGGTTAGCATTTTGGGGGGACTATGATATATAGGCCTCTGTAACTTTCTGTGGCCTCAGCAGTCTAAAGTGCCTGAGGCGTCACTAAAGACCAGGTTCGATCCCAGGCTGGGTTACCACCGGCCGTGACCGGGAGTCCCATAGGGCGGCGCACAATTGGCCCAGCGTAATCCGGGTTAGGGGAGGGTTTGGCCAGGTTGGCTTTACTTGGCTTATCGCGCTCTAGTGACTCCTTGTGGCGGGCCGGGCACCTGAAAGCTGACTTCGGTCGTCAGTTGAACGGTGTTTCCTCCGACACGTTGGTGCAGCTGGCTTCCGGGTTAAGCGGGTGGGTGTTAATGAGCGTGGTCTGGCGGGTCGTGTTTCGGAGGACGCATGACTTGACTATCGTCTCTCCCAAGCCCGTTGGGGAGTTGCAGCGATAAGACAAGATCATAATTGGATATCACGAAAAAGGGTCGGCAAAAAAAAGGGAGGGTAAAAAATAAAAATATTAAACTTTCTGTGAAACGCTCTCGATACTTTGTAGAGTCCATGCCCTGACAAATTGAGGCTGCTTTGAGGCCAAAAGGGGGTGTAACTCAATATTAGGAAGGTGCTGCTTTCAGACTTGTATTATACAGCTCTATTTATATACTTGCCCCCCATCCTCCCCTTCCCCAATATACATGTAAATATTGGACAATAATAAATGGTGCCTTCTTGTATTATACTTATGCTAAAATGTATTCTATTCTACAGCCATTTACTTTATGTTCGTGTTGTTTTATTATTTCTTATTCTTGTTGCATTTTCAAGAAGTAACCTGCAAGTTGGCATTTAGTTGGATGATGTATACCATGCGTATGCCGTACATACGACTAATAAAACTTGAAACTAGTAAGGGAGGGGAAAAGTCAAGTGCAAGTTCATGGTGCCTCATTTATACAGTCACTGGCTTATGCATATTCATCATAACACTATTGAGAGATATGAGGGGAAAAAAGTGGTGTGATTTCCCCCCCCACCCCGATTTAGTCTGGAATTTCTTTAACATACAAAACCACAACAGAAGTATCACAAACACCTGCCAATTATCGTCTTACCTTCTCGTTCTCCGCTTCCTTGTCTCCCTCGTTTCCGTCCTCTTCTCTCCTCCCTCCCCTAGGTGTTGAGGCAGATGCGTAAACTCCCCTGGCAGGACCCAGAGTCTAAAGGCTACCTGATCTGCTGCATGGTCAACATCTGGAACGTCAAGTACAACAGCATCCACTGTGTGGCCAACCTGCTGGCCGGCCTTGTGGCCTACCAGGAGGACGTGGGCATCCACGTGGTGGACGGGGTCCTAGAGGACATCCGCCTGGGAATGGAGGTGAGCACCATGGGAGGGGGTGGGAAGGGGAAGGCAAGCCCAGGGTGGTGAGCTGTTTCTGGGATTGGAGGTGAGGACCGGGGAAGGGGATCTTGTTGGAGTCAGACCCAGATTCAAGAGTTCATTCCTGGATGTTAGGGCCATGTGAAGAGTCCTAGCAAGAGAAATTGATGGTATGTTTCTTATGACTTGAATGATTGATTGTTGAGGCTACGTGTTGTGTACCGTGTGAACAGGCTGCATGTTAGGTTCTTGTGGGTAAGGTCTTCCTGGGGCTTCATATTTATGGTGTTTCAGAGCACGGAGGCACTCTGACATTCCATCTAACCTGCTTTCTCTCTCACTCTCCTCTCTGTCTATCCATCTCACCCCCTTTTCTCCTCTACCCCCCCCCCCCCCCCCCCCATTGTCGCTCCTTCTCCCCCTCTCCTTTGCAGGTGAACCAGCCCAAGTTCAACCAGCGTCGGATCAGCAGTGCCAAGTTTCTGGGGGAGCTCTACAACTACCGCATGGTGGAGTCAGCGGTCATCTTCCGCACCCTCTTCTCCTTCATCTCGTTCGGGGTGAACCCGGATGGCGGCCCCAGCGCCCTGGACCCCCCCGAGCACCTGTTCCGCATTCGCATGGTCTGCACCCTGCTGGACACCTGCGGACAGTACTTTGACCGCGGCTCCAGCAAGAGGAAGCTGGACTGCTTCCTCATCTACTTCCAGGTCAGTCGGTTAGACTGTTTGACCTCTCCTTATTTCACTCCTCTCAGCCTCTGTCTCTCGCTCTCTTACTCTTTCTTTCCTTTAAGAAGCATTTTGATACTGTTGTGACATAATGTCAATGACATTAATTTATTACAAGACTGTCCCTAAACTCTGATGTGGTGTTGTCTGTCCTCCAGAGGTATATCTGGTGGAAGAAGAGTGTGGAGGTGTGGAGTGCAGAGCACCAGTTCCCCATCGACATTGACTACATGATCAGTGACACCCTGGAGCTTCTCCGGCCCAAGATGAGGCTCTGCATCTCCCTGGAAGACTCCGCACGACAGGTCACCGAGCTGGAGAGGGAGTTCCTTGTTAAACTGGGTAAGAGACCGAGAGAGATTGACACACAGGAACGCATGCATAAGGGCACACACACATGTACGCACACGACAACAAGGTTGTTAAAGATCCTTGTCATACGTCAGTCCCCCAGATGTGTGTGTGTGCCTGCAAATGTATTTGTGTTTCTGTAGCAGCTAGCTCCTTGGGTTGGCCCATTCCTGCTCTCTGTCCTCCCTGCTGAGCAACATTCCCATGTGTGTAGGAGGGTGCTTCAGCTCTGGGCACTCTGTCTGTCAGACAGGTCTAATTCCCTCATAATAACACACATACCTGGCCCTCTCACACACAAACACACAGCAGTCAGACCTGCTTCTGCTGTAGACTGCCACTTAAAAACACTCACTCTTAAGTCAAGATGAATACATATTTTCTGAAGTAAGGGGAATATTAATCAATACATGAGTAACACCCCAATGACATGATATGTGAATATATCGTTGCCCTATTGCACCTGCTGTTCTAATGTGGAACAATACTGAAAGTGTTTCTTTAGCTGAAATGCTCATTTGTAGTGCTCTCTGAACAGTTGATCAATATCTGATGGAGAGCAAAGAGATGCACAGAGATAAAAACACAATCAAGAGACAGACAGGATGTAGATAATGAAATACCCTGAGAGACTTAGAGAAGGAAGAGGGTAGCATTCCTTTTGCAGGTGTAATGGACAGTCAACAAGCACAGCACTTATACAAATGACTGATGATTGGCTGAGAGAAACTGATGATAAAATTATTGTGGGGGCTGTTCTTGTTAGACTTCAGTGCAGCTTTTGACATTATCGATCATAGTATGCTGCAACCCCCTGCTATAATGTGGATAAAGAGTTCCTACTTCTAACACAGAGGGTGTTCTTTAATGGAAGTCTCTCAAATATAATAGAATCAGGAATTCCCCAGGGTAGCTGTTTAGGCCCCTTGCTTTTATTTTTTTTACTAACGACATGCCACTGACTTGAGTAAAGCCAGTGTCTATGAATGCAGATGACTCAACACAATACACGTCAGCTACTACAGCGACTGAAATGACTGCAACACTCAACAAATTGCTGCAGTTAGAGTGGGTGGCAAGGAATAAGTTAACCCTAAATATTTCTAAAACTAAAAGCATTGTATTTGGAACAAAACACTCACTAAACCTTAAACCTCAACAAAATCGTGTAATAAATAATGTGGAAATTGAGCAAGTCGAGATGACTAAACTGCTTGGAGTAACCCTAGATTGTAAACTGTCATGGTCAAAACATATTGATGCGGTAGTAGCTAATATGGGGAGAATGCTGTCTGTCTAAACTACCGGCACACAGCTCGGACACCCATGCATACCCCACGAGACATGCCACAAGAGGTCTCTTCACAGTCCCCAAGTCCAGAACAGACTATGGGAGGCACACAGTACTACATGGAACTTTATTCTAGATCAAGTAACTGACGCAAACAGTAACATTTGATTTTAAAAACAGATTTAAAAAACACCTTATGTGGGAGCTGTGAAACAACACAAACATTGGCACAGACACATGCGTACACACACAGGATAACATACGGGCTATACATACACATGGATTTAGTACTGTAGATATGTGGTAGTAGGTGGAGTAGGAGCCCGAGGGCACACAGTGTGATGTGAATGTATTGTATGTTTTTAAAATGGTATAAACTGCCTTAATTTAGCAGGAACCCAGGAAGAGTAGGTGCTGCCTTGGCAACAGCTAATGGAGATCCATAATAAATACAAATACAAACATATCCTGACTCACAGAACAAGTAGTCAGCTGTATTAACACACACACAGCATTGTTCAAGGTTTCAAGGTGTTGACATGGAATGTGAGAGAACACTTTCGAAAACCCTGTGCGTGCGTGTGTGTGCGCGTCTGTCTGTACTGTGTGTGTTCTGAGTGATTGATGAGGGTGACGTAAGCCACAGGCTGTACAGTGGCCTCATTGTTGCACCTTTCATCCTTTAACCAAGATAAGGCAATGAAGGCATTCCTCTGCCTCTGTTGAACCCCGCTTAACTAAGTTCTACTGCTTAGCAGCGTCTCTTCACGACACACCTATCTGCTCCTCTACTGCTCTCAGCTCGTCAGGCTTCTGAAGTTATATTCGTGGTCTCCAAGCACTGTGTTGAAGCACCTGTTTTAGTTTCACCGTGAACGTCACAGTGACTTGTATTTCTTGCAATGACTTGCTTTTCCAGCAGTTTCACTTCCTGTTTCTAAACGGGCTTGTCGTTTGCGTCAATCTGTCCTCGCTCCTGGACGTACTTCAAGTAGTTTAGGATATTATCTGTGGTAAATGTCTATGCTTTGTGTATAATCTGATTTAGTATGGAAAGAGCCAGGGTGTAAAGCCTGTTCAGAACATGGAGCGGTGGCTCACGAGAGGAGCTTGTTTCCAAGGACTGTAAATCAATGACTATTATGCAAATGATTTTGCGTTTTCTCTTGATCTCTTGCTTTGAGACTTAGTCTCGCAACCTGACGTTGCGCCGTTCCAATAAAGGTGTGTGTGTGTGCGCATACGTTTGTGCCCTGCAGGACTGGCCATGGATGGGCAGAAGGACGGCCGGCCCTCCAGTGCCATGGGGAGCGAAGGCGAGGCTCTAGACGAGGATGACGATGATGACGACGAAGAGGGAGGGGCGGACACAGAGGAACAGTCTGGCAATGAGAGCGAGATGAACGAGCCAGAGGAAGAAGTGATTATGTCAATCTTTTATTCATGGGCATCAGACCATTCATTGCACGTCTAAGACACAAGTCTCTCATAATAGGTGGATACTAGGTCACTCACTCATTCCCTCATCCCTATAGTTTCGTAGGGGCAAACTGAGGACAGAAGCCCAGTCCTAAGCAGGATACTGTATAAGAAAGTGGGTCATCTTGTGCGGCTAGAGTGATGTGTTGACACCACGGTCAGAAAAGCATGACGGGTCAACCTTCTGTAATTCTTTGTTCCTCCTTCATAAATCAACTCTATCATGCCAGGCCTACCCCTCCCAAGCACTCCTGGTTTAGTGTTTGTTTTTCTACCTTCCACAAGCTAGCACACAATCACCCCCCCCCCCCCCCCCCCATCTAAGAACCCGCTGTGTGTTCCAGGAAGGGTCTGAGAATGAGGAAGAGGAGCGGGAGGAAGAGGAGGAGGAAAACACCGACTATCTGACCGACTCCAACAAGGAGAACGAGACAGACGAGGATAACAATGTAAGAAGATGTCATGGAGGGAGGGAGGGGGAGAGAGGTTATTGTGTTGCTGACGGTCTTGCCCTGTAGGAGGTGACCATCCGTGGTGGCGGTCTGAAGCATGTGGCATGTGCTGAGGATGAGGACTTCATCCAGGCTCTGGACAAGATGATGCTGGAGAACCTGCAGGTACAGTATCTCGCCTATTCTCTCAGTTCACTATGTCTGTACTACTTTAGTTAAATAAATGGGTATTAACAGGGGTGGTGTCTGCGTGTGTGTGTAGCAGCGGAGCGGGGAGGCGGTGAAGGTGCACCAGTTGGACGTGGCCATCCCCCTGCAGCTGAAGAGCCAGCTGAAGAAAGGTCCTGGTGGACCCGTCTGCTCTGGAGAGGGGGACGCAGACATCTCAGACACCATGCAGTTTGTCATGCTCACACGCAAGGGCAACAAGCAGCAGGTACACACACACACACACAGTAAAGATCACACACACTGAGTATGGACGCACACACACAAACTTGTTTAGGTCTTCTTCGCTGTGAGCTCAGTTAGATCCCTCCACAGAATCAGCACTGTCAGACAGACCCAGCGATAATATTGACTCTTAACTGTGTGTGTGTGTGTGTGTGTGTGTGTGTGTGTGTGTGTGTGTGTGTGTGTGTGTGTGTGTGTGTGTGTGTGTGTGTGTGTGTGTGTGTGTGTGTGTGTGTGTGTGTGTGTGTGTGTGTGTGTGTGTGTGTGTGTGTATGTGTATATATATTTAGGCCCAGTCCGCGGGTGGAATGTAAGGTTTTGGGGTAGAGACGACAAGCTCTTGTACTGTAGTAGGGTCAGGGTGTGTCCACAGTCTCTGCCCAGAAAATCAAGACGTTAAAGTAGAGCTCACTAAACTCAGTCCACTACACCTCCAGCAACTACATTTACCGGATTATAAACCCTATGTAAACATTACGTTTTGACCAAATAACAGCACCGGTTACAGACGGTCTTTGTTGATATAAAATGAAGCTATATAAATGACTTAATGCATTATAAATGACATGTCTCCATACTCCCCCATGGTAAACACAATATCCTCTCCTGTAGTGTGTTTCCTGAGGTGAGAATAAAGGGGTTCAGTGTGTGTTAGTCAGCGTCACAGCTTCTCTATGTGACGTACCTGGACCCCTCCCTGTCAGACACGTTCACTGCATTCCTCTGTCAGCTCCACACCATGGGAGTGGCCCTCCCTTTCTCTGCTGCCTGGGCCTTCGTCTGGGAAACACGTTTAAGTTTTAGGGAAAGTAGGGATCACAGGGAACGTTGTCAAAGGTTGAATAGTAAACCAGGAGAGCATGTTTCTGCAGTGTGAATACTGAGCCCCGGTCCCGTTGTCTGCCTACAGCATGAGATGTCCTTCTTGCTCCTTATCAACCCTTAAATGTGCCTTGTTTGAGATCTCCTAACTGCAGTTGAAGTTCTTGAATGTGTGTCTGTTTTGTCTCTTGTTTTCTAGTTTAAGATCCTGAACGTGCCTTTATCTTCCCACCTGGCTGCCAACCACTTCAACCAGCAGCAGGCAGAGCAGGAGGAGAGGATGAGGATGAAGAAGCTCACTCTGGACATCAACGAGAGACAGGAGCAAGAGGACTACCAAGGTATTATGTAGGGTGTCCACTCACTCGGAGCGGGTGAAAACACGCTTTGGTGACCAAATGTAACTTCCTTATGTCATAAAATACATTTCACCAAGACAAATAGAATTATTCGCGTTCTGAATCATTCAGCATGGTCTTTCTCGAACATATCACTGGCGTTTATATCCAAAATGTCGGACTTCGTAACCTAATACAGCCGACAATAAACAAACAGTCGCCACTAGCCGGCCTCCGCCCAGCACCCTGCCCTGATACTTAATCACTGTTACTAGCCGGCTACCACCCAGTGCTCTACCCTTAACCTTAGAGACTGCTGCCCTATGTACATAGTCATTGAACACTGGTCACTTTAATAATGTTTACATACTGTTTTACCAACTTTACATGTACATACTGTATTCTAGTCATGGCTCATCCTATATAACTGCGGCTGTACACCTTTTCTATTCATATACTGTCTATACACACCATTTCTATATATACACATACAGATACATACATACTACCAGTCAAAAGTTTGGACACACCTACTCATTCAAGAATTTTTCTTTATTTTGACTATTTTCTACATTGTAGAATAACAGTGAAGACATCAGAACTATGAAATAACACGTGAAATCATGTAGTAACCAAAAAAGTGTTAAACATATTTAATATTTTATATTCTTCAAAGTAGCCACCCTTTGCCTCGATGACAACTTTACACACTCTGCATTCTCTCAACCAGCTTCATGTTTCTGCAGGTTGCAAAAGAGCTAAATTAGCATGACACGAGCTGAATTAAATGTAAAAGGCTTTGAAAATAAAAAGCTTGGTATATGCTCAGTGCTCCGTTGACATTTCCCAGAGATACGCTTGTTTTTGTGTGAAATCTTCTAAGTGAAAAGCGTATGATATGAAATGCGTATACTTAAATATGAAAATACTATATGTCATGTCTCAAAACCGATATCCATCCTACCTCTATTGTTTTATGTAAAAAAATAAAAAAAGATGAAGAGTTCAATGGGGAAGTGAGCCTGTCAGGAGCAGGAGCCTTAATTCTTTCACAGAATCCTCCTAGCTTGACGCCATGTGGGCAAAAGTCAGGACAATTGCGTTTCTTCTCGCACCTCCATTGATTTTAGTTCTGGCCATCCTACAAGAGTTAAAACTCGTAACTTTTGGAACGGGTTACGATAAGAGACATCAGGCTTGGACAATTGGTTTTCGTAGAGGAGTGTCTACACAGCACTATTTTACACATTGGTCAAAATATGTGTTTTTGATTGAAAAGTACTAGTAAGAAGAGGGACAGATGGAGAATGAGGCATGCATTAGGGGAAGAAATGGGGAGTGTGTTTGAGAGATGACGAGAGAAAGTAGCAAGAGTACTACCAACATTCCACATGCCTACACTTTGTTGGTTTGTGTAGCATTGTGTTAACATTGTTGGTTTGTGTAGCACTGTCTTAAATTCTCTTGGTTCGTGTAGCATTGTGTTAACCTTCTTGGTTATTATGTAGAAATGATGGCGTCTCTGGCCCAGCGGCCCGCTCCTGCCAACACCAACCGGGAGCGGCGGCCGCGCTACCAACACCCCAAAGGGGCACCCAACGCCGACCTCATCTTCAAGACCGGAGGAAGGTGAGACTCGCTCCTCAACTTACCTACCGACTACTCTCTCACACACACACACCACCAGTGACAGGAATTAACAGCAGACTACCAGCATTTGGCTGGTGGAAATAGGGTTGGCATTAGAGTGGGATCCTGTCGAAGGACGTGGTGCTTGTCAACTTACTGACTCTCCCTCCTTGTTCTCTGCACCTGAACAGAAAGCAGGAAACAAAGCAGGAGAGAATTGAAAGGTACGAAAAGCGTGACAGACAAGAGAGGCAAGAGAAACACGAGTGAAAGGACAGATATGAGGGCCAGGAGGATAGGGCCAGCCAGCTCAGCCGGACACGCTACTGACAGACTCTGCACTCAGGCCTGCTTATGTTAAGACGGGAAAGGGTTTTAATGTCTCCCAACTGTCAAACCATATTTTGTTGGCGTATGAGTACTCTGATCAGAGACAGATTTGTCCCCCTTTTATTTTTGCACTGTGAAAGAAACTATATCTTAAATTCTGTAAAGATTGCTTTCTATTTTTGGAAATAAAGATTGCATGAATTTTCTATTTTCATCAGAACAAAAATAGTTTGTGGTTCTTTGTCCTCCTCATATTTGTCTTGGAAAAGTGACTATAAAGAATTCAGAAAGGAGGTCTTTAGATGCGCGGCAACATCACGCATCATATTCATGCCCAACATACATTTGACAGATGCTTATTTTTTTATTTATTTCACCTTTATTTCACCAGGTAGGCCAGTTGAGAACAAGTTCTTATTTACAACTGCAACCTGGCCAAGATAAAGCAAAGCAGTGTGAACAGACAGCAACACAGAGTTACACATGGAGTAAACAATAAACAAGTCAATAACACAGTAGAAATAAAGAATAAAAGGAAAAAGAGAGTCTATATGCATTGTGTGCAAAAGGCATGAGGAGGTAGGTGAATAATTACAATTTTAGCAGATTAACACTGGAGTGATAAATTATCAGGTGGTCATGTGCAGGTAGAGATACTGGTGTGCAAAAGAGCAGAAAAGTAAATAAAAACAGTATGGGGATGAGGTAGGTAAATTGGGTGGGCTATTTACCGATAGACTATGTACAGCTGCAGCGATCGGTTAGCTGCTCAGATAGCAGATGTTTAAAGTTGGTGAGGGAGATAAAAGTCTCCAACTTCAACGATTTTTGCAATTCGTTCCAGTCACAGGCAGCAGAGAACTGGAAGGAAATTATACTGATGGCAAAGTACACAATGTTTTTGATGAATAACAAAACTTTATTTTGGATTGTCACTCACAATTCCATTTTCTTACGAACAGACGCTAGACCATCGCAACCTATGGATGGAAGGAGCTGCAGTAATGATGGTACTGAAGGAGTGAACGGGGATGGATATTGGGGTAGGAGGTTGAGGGAGGGAGGGATGGGTGGAGAAAAGGGGGTGGATGTTTTGGGGATTTGAGGAGGGGATAAATATTACAGTGAGTGTTCTGGAAGACAGCTACTGCAGTAAAAGCCCTGCTCTGTCCCCTAGGAGACGCTGATTGGAGTCTAGCTGAGGAAGCGAGCGAATGAGAGAGCGAGAGAGGGCGAGCGGACCATCGGTCTCGCCTGAGCAGGGAGTGAGTCCGCCAGCCGCCCACTGACGCAAGCGCAGACTCCCACACCTAACCCCGCCGCCGGAAGAAGAGAAAGAGAAAGGGCATCAACGAGGAGTGGGGAAGAGGGGCGCACCCCCTTCATCCAGCTAAGGCGTTCCAGAGAACACCCCTTCCTTTCTGTGCGTCGCCCGGGACGACACCAGCACAGCAGCACAAACACCCACCCCGTCTCAACAAGAGAATGAACCAAAAGATGAATGAAAGAGCGACTGACCAGCTGACGGACGGACGTATGTACGGACAGACAGACATGGACGCAGACAAACAGACGCGCGGACAGCTAGGCAGCAGGACAAGGGACCACAGTCGTCTTCTCTTCGCTCCCGTGCCAGATGAGGATATGGTGTACAAGGGCTCACAAGAGGAGGAGAACGGACAGAATGTGTGTGAAAGCAAAGGGGACGGGTGAGGGGTGGGCCGTCTTTGGAGATGGACTGTGCTTCTCTTACTAGGAACAGATCTGTCATTCAGTCTTTTTATCTCTTTATCTAGCTAAATCACACACTGTTCAAAGGCAGCTTCGAGAGGGGTATGGAGGAGGAGGAGAGGGAGCACAGACGGGTCACCACTACTAAATGACTTGATAAACAAGGGAACAAGGAGGACAAGATTATGTACAGAAAGGCGTGGTTGCTTGTGTGTGAGGAAGGGTTGCAGATAGATGTAGGATCTTAATTTGAGCCAGTTTGCTACAGCAGGACAATAATCCTGCAGCAATAGGAAATGTGAATTATTATGTGGATTATGATTAGTGGATATTTTTGTAGGGGTTGATACATTTTTGTAAGGGAAAATCAAGTCTGAAATTTCTAAGTGGAAATTACAAACTTCAGAAGCCTTTTTAAACCTCATACACTAAACGTTTTAAAATGTCCCGCATTGCAGCAACAGTTCTCCTGCAACAGGGTGATCAGATTAAGATCCTGCATCTGTACCATAGAGATGGTTTGCTCCTCCTAACCCTGTTGGAAATGGAACACCTTGTCACAGTGACGACCCTGACCCGGAGGCGGGTACGAGACCAGTGTTGACTGACCAGCGTTTCATCATCAGAAATAAAATATAAGTGATGAATATACTACATATTCTTTATTTTTTCAGCATTTTGGCTTTCTAGATGTTTCCTTTATTTTCATGAAAAATCTATACTTTTTTGGGGTGATATACAGGTTGTTGATTTGGAATTTGTGTGCCGTATTGTAGTTTTTGACAAGTGGATAAGATACTTATCTGTGCTCTTGCCTCCTGAGTCCTACTCAGTGATGATAACTTCTGTTTGATTATTTCTGTCTGTTGAATCTATAGATAGATAATCTGTACTCTACTGCATGGGCCTTTCTGCACCAGCTCTGTAAGCCAATTTCTGCCTGTTTCAGTAAAAGTGTCCGTTTGCGACTCACTCCTCTGGCTCGACTTCTTTACTGGGTCCATGATCTTTGTCCCACCCAGGGTTGGGTAGGTTACTGTCTAAATGTAATCTGTTAGTTACTAGTTACTTGTCCAAAATTGTAAAATGCTACTTTTGGATTCCCAAAACTCTTAACGTAATCTGATTACAGTCAGTTACTGTTAGATTACTTTCCCCTTATAGGCATTAGAAGAAGACATACATGTATGTTACCAACATAACCACATCATTGCTGGATAAATAATGTTAAAATGTACATAGCTGGCCATATATGGATGTTAATTTTACTTTATGGGTTGGTTATGTAGGCTTCTTCTAAACCATCCCTTTCTACAACATATATGATTAAATGAATATCATCATTATAGTCACTCCAGTAAATGTTGTAACCCTTGACCTTCAAGAATAGGACTTGGAAATATGGAAGTATAGATTAGCCAAATTGTTTTACCTGAGCATAAAATGTTTGCCATATGCTGCACTTGCTTTTGGCCTATTGTCTCCCTTTTTGTTGGTGACACTTTGATGTCTTGATAATATGCAGCTGTTTAAAGGGCAAATCCACAGATGAAACAAATAACAAAAGAACCACCACTGTTTTGTTAAAAAGCTGAGGGATGGGTCTGGAGAAATGTAATCACTCTCAGATTAATTGACAGAAAGAACTATGGACGCAAGGACTGACCATCCCTGATATCAAAAGTATTGTTTTAACAAACATTGGGAGAAAAACAAGCTTATATTTTGGGTTCTGATGGAGTACGACAGTTGATCTAAGCTCATGAAGTCATTTATAAGTTATATTCTTCAAGAATCAATGGATATATATATAATTTACATGTAAAAATATGGATGTAGCAACTACAGATTGCCCCTTTAAGTATATCAAAAGTATTTGAGTTTGAACATGTGTCCTTTTGGCCTATGGATTTAAAAAAATGTACCAGCATGAATTAGATTCAGCAATAAAAGCCCCACTTTTATTCCACAGGCTGGGATCTGCACTGTGCAGCTGTTGCAAGAGCGCAGTTTTCACTGGCTGACCACTGGTTTCAAAAACAACGATTGATAGGCATCTTAAACTTCTTGAATTCAACCATTAATGGGTTCAAATACACATTTAGATTTGTGAACAGCCATCAACAACGACCACTATCCCGTAAGGCGCAAATGGCTAAATGAGAGAGCAGCAGTGTGATTCACATCAATGCGCTATGTAGATATCAATAATAAGTGATATCCGTATCACCGTAGACTACACCACTGCTGTCATTCTTACCTCCAAGCGTTTATTCAAGTTGGATAATCGTTGGAATTCCGACAGCAGTCTCACCATTGAAAGGAATAGCTTGGACTGTAGCCTACAAAAGCCCATTCCTGCTCTTTTCCCGCGATCCATCAAACCCATGTGCTGTGTCATCATAGTGGTCTCTAACTTGTGTTCAGCCTCGCTCAGGGGGAACAAACTTAACTTTGCGCCATTTTTCAATGCTGATTTGAATGTCATTGAGAAAACAGAGGTGTCAAATATTTTTTTTTTTTTGCAAACCTCCTTTCTGAATTTTAAAGTAATCCTCGAAGTAAAGCATCTTGTTTTTCAAAAGTATCTGTAATCTGATTACAATATTTTTTACTGGTAATGTACAATTACAGTTACCATTTTGTAATCCCTTACTCCCCAACCCTGGTCCCACCAATATGGCTGGGAGCCTTAGCTCCTCCATTGATGTACCTATGTGTGTATGAGAGGGAGTGCAAGACAGTATTAGGGGATCTGTGTGTAAGAGAAAGGGATAGTATTGCACAGGGAGTGTGTGTGTTTGTTAGAGGGCACTCTTAAAGGGTTTTTCTGCTGCCTCTAATTACAGACCCTAAACATGCTTATTTCCTCAATTCCTGCCTGTGTACCTCCCCTCAACACACACACACACACACACACACACACACACACACACACACACACACACACACACACACACACACACACACTCCTTACCAAACCACAGCTTTAGTTGCCCTTGCTCACACTCTCAAAAAAGCCAATGCCCCAGATCTTCTTGGTCACACACACTCAGATACACACTTAGACCCATGCCCTATAGAGGGAAAGGAAGGCTCTCTGTTTTGGCTGGGTAAAGTGGTCTGAACTCTGCAGTGTAGACCGCATACCCATGTGAAACTGGGAGCGGCCGTCCACCGAGCAGAGAGAGAGTACACAGTGGGCTACAGCTCTCCAGTGAAATATTCTGTACGAAAGAAAGTATCTCAATAATCTTACGTCTTCCTCTGTCATCCGATCTGAAAAAGGGAAAGACAAAAACAATATTGAGAAAGACATATGGGAAGTTTGACTGTCCAATTATTTCATCTTAGTGGCAGAAAGGAGATAGGGAACTTTGGAATCATGACCTTCATGGATGGACAGTCAATGAAGTAATAGAATGAGGGCTTCGAGTGTAGGCTGAGGTGAGTTGATGCCCTGGAAAGCTTGTCTGTTTACTGTGCCATTAAAACCATGGTGAATGAATTCCCAGGGAAGAGAAATCATTATAAACCATACACTGAGATTCTACTCGTTCATAACATGGTATAGTAAATGCCCTGCGAAGAATAACAAACTCTGGATAGGATAAGTCATGTATGTTACTCTCTTTATTAGGTGACACAGACGTACATTAAACGTTGTGTACAATATGACAATGAGACAAAACTATAAAAGGCGCTGTTGTACCATAGCAGCAACTTTTGTTGACAATTTGTAAATGTTAATTGAATGTCATATAACGATTTTGTACGTGAGTCTTTTTGGTTTCTCTCCCTGGGTCTGCAAACTACAGGTATATTTTCCCAGTGTGTGTTTGTGTGTATTAGATACTTCATGAGTTACTGTAGATGAACTACAAAACCGGAGTCTGACTTTTTTCATTAAAAAAAAAACAACTTTAAAATGGACAAACATGTTTCACACACGCGCACACACACACACACACACACACACACACACACACACACACACACACACACACACACACACACACACACACACACACACACACACACACACACACACACACACACCAGGGTTATGTACCAATACATCTGCAGTCCAGTGAGAAACAAGAGGCATCAGTTATGATGACAGATAAATGACATACTGCAAATGCAAGTTCAGCTTACAGTACATGAACAAATGTGGTCCTTCTGAGTATTTCTGGATTCTGTGGTTCAGTGCTTGTGTTTTGGACATTGCAAGCCCTTGCCCGTCCTCACCAAGTTACGTTTTTTTCCCCTCAAAGTAGTAAAAGTCTACTTTTCAAACCACATTCAGTGGTTTTGTGTGGGAGGCACGTCCATGGAGTAAAAAATACCCTTTAGCCAGCGCTGTAGTTACATATCACTCCTTTCCTAGAAACTCAAGCCTGTTTTTTCCTGCAACTTACATTCACAAAAATGTCATATGAGGAGATAAAACACATGGGGTCACTTCAGAACTTCCAATAATTGGATAACCCTCGAGCTGAGCATATGAGGTCCATGAATGCAAACTACTTGAATCGCTGCTTAGTTTGCTTGGTATGCCAATCAATTGTTACATTCCTAAGCTTTGCTCTTGCATGGGGGAATGTACCCCCCTTCCGAGTGACCTGGCATTAACATACCATGAGGCAGCAGTGGAAATCAATGGGTGCATAAACACCTATCAAGTAGGATATCATCAATATTTATGAGTAGGATGGTGACCGTCCTCACAGGGAATATAGATACATTCTAATAGATTAGTGTAACGTGTACGCTGGGAGTCGGGGAGCACGTACAGGGAGTGAATTTAATAAATAAATGAACATGGAACAATGCAAGCAACACGAGTAGCCTATATACATGAACCAGCTAGTCAGAAACAGAGTCAATAACGCCTGAGGAAAGAACCAAGGGGAGTGACAGCTATAGGGGAGGTAATCAGGAAGGTGATGGAGTCCAGGTGAGAGTCATGAGGCACAGGTGCGCGTAACGATGGTGGCAGGTGTGCGTAATAATGAGTAAACTGGTGACGTTGAGCGCCGGAGAGGGAGTAAACGTGACAATTAGTGAGTGAAGTCAATTCAACCTTATTCTGCCGGGAAAGTCCTTCAAACTTTGTCCTTGTTCACGCTCATAAGAGCTGAACGGTGAGATACATCACACTCCTAATAACCCCCTGGATAACAACAACGCTGAAATCGGTAAACAAAGTAACATGTTGTGAGGCTCTTCAGTTCTCAGGTGACTTCACAGCCAGTTTATAATGGTTCAAGTCCACTTTATCACTACCTGCCTCAAACGGATCAGTAATCAATATAGTGTCATACAAAGTAAGCGTAAATATATTGGGTATATATATATATATCCATCTTTGGAGAGCGAGAGCATGTAAGGATTCTCACTGGTAGCTGAGGATGTGACATCCAGAAGGTGGCAAAGGTAGTAAAAAGTCTGTGCCCAAAGACATTCAGCTGTCTGCATTACCCTTTGAACATGTTTTCTGTAAAGTACAATATGTCTTGATTCAGAGGCAATGTAAAACACTTAGTAGGACCACAGTTAAATAGAGCACAATAAAGAGACAGTGCTTTGATGCATGTGGGAGTTGTTGGGTGAATGCATTTGTGGGTATGAGTGCATGTGCACGTGTGTGTTTGAGTGCGTGTGTGTCTGTTTGACGAATGTGTGTGTATACATGTCCATGTGTGTGTGTGTGTGTGTTTGAGTGCGTGTGTGTCTGTTTGACGAATGTGTGTGTATACATGTCCGTGTGTGTGTGTGTATTTGTCAACTAGGCCATGTGACGTGTCGGACTCGTTTGTCAGCATTCAGCGCTCAGAACCGGGTGTGCCGGTTTCAGCCCGGATCCTGTTTCATTCCACCGTAATGTAGGTATCCTCTCCTGCCACGCCTCACACCCTTTCAGAAAAACTCCAGAGGCCTTCGTTACGTCTGAATGGAGGTTATGCAGAGAGTTAGAAAGTGTCTTTCAGCAGTCCCAGTTTCCGGAGAGCTTCTCTGCGCGACTCATCCGTCACTCCCCGTCCGGAGAACTGCACTGTGATCCCCTGGGAGCGGAAGGATGGCTTGGAGATGGACTTCGGCCGGGACTCCGGAGAAGTGGGAGACGCCACCACCCTGTTGGCGCTAGGGGGAGTGCTATAGCGGAAAGGTCTGGAGGCTGGAGAAGGCACTGGGGCTAAAGCTTTGCTGGGGGACCTCACTGGGGTGTGTGTGAGGATATCAGGGGTGGAAACGGGGGAGGGGGTGGTGTGGGATGGGGTGACCATTCTGGTCTTCCCCCCGTAGCTCTTGACCTCGTAGGACATGGTTTCTCCTTTGGTTGGGATGGAGGGGGAGGTTGGTGGAGGCATCCTTTTGGTTGGGGTGGAGGTTGAGGCTGGGGAAGGCATCACTCTGGCTGGGGTGGGGGTGGAGGCTGGGGGAGGCATCACTCTGGCTGGGGTGGAGGCTGGGGGAGGCATCACTCTGGCTGGGGTGGAGGCTGGGGGAGGCATCACTCTGGCTGGGGTGGAGGCTGGGGGAGGCATCACTCTGGCTGGGGTGGAGGCTGGGGGAGGCATCACTCTGGCTGGGGTGGAGGCTGGGGGAGGCATCACTCTGGCTGGGGTGGAGGCTGGGGGAGGCATCACTCTGGCTGGGGTGGAGGCTGGGGGAGGCATCACTCTGGCTGGGGTGGAGGCTGGGGGAGGCATCACTCTGGCTGGGGTGGAGGTGGAGGCTGGGGGAGGCATCACTCTGGCTGGGGTGGAGGCTGGAGGAGGCACGTCCCTGCTCTCAATGTCTGGTTGGGTTAGGTCAGCCCTGGTTGTGGTAACAGGAGCAGGTTTCATTACCTTAGTCTTACCCCCGTAAGGGTTGAAGTCACTGTGAGAGGTCACTGGATGGGCCTTACTGCCATGGCAACTGGTGGAGGGAGCAGCAGCCTTAGAGGGGTTCACCACGATGGTCTTCCCGCCATAGCTGTTAAAGTCCTTGGACGAGACTTCGGGCGACGGAGAAGCAGGCTTGTTGTCATGGATACTTGCATGAGAGGTGTTGACTGTTGCTGGTGGCAAGGTCTTTGCCTGTCTGGCCACATCTGGTTTAGTCACGGGTGTCAGTGTAGGGGTAGGCATAGGAACGGGTGTAGAGGTGGCAACCGGAATCGGGGCAGCAGTGGGTTTGGTGTTTGTGCTGCTGTTTCGGTTCAAGCCCAGTTTGGACAGTGCCTCCATCCGGGACTTATTTGGAGTGGGATCCTTGAAAGACACACTCCGGGTGGGAAGGTTTACATGGGCCTTCTGCAGCCCATGGAGCTCCTCCGCCTCCACAGGGTGGATTGTCCCTGATAGGTTAGCCAGCATTTGAGACTTCCTGTCCTGGAGGTTCACACTGGCCAGCGAATGGCTGTGGTGCTGGTTGCTGCCCATTATCATGCTGATGTTGTTGGGGTAATGGGTGGGCTTGGCTGAGGTGGTCGGGTCCTGTTTGATTGGATAATCTGGGTGGGTGGGTGGTCTCTCTAAGGTCTCTAAATTGAGGCTCCTACGGCAGTTGGGCAGGAGGGAGGAAGAGAGGATGTTGGTGTTCCCCACACTCCCCTGGTGCTCTGCAATCTTCTGGGCGATGCGGACGGGGGTGGGGACGGAGCCTACAGGCTGGTACAGGGCGTGGCCATAGGGGGCACTGTCCTTGCCAGGGAGGGGCAGGTTGTACTCTGTAGGGAAGTTTTCCATCACCTCACGCCTCGGCTTGTTCTCAAAATGCCTCTCAGGGTTGTTCATTACCATATTCTGGGTGAAATCTGCAAAGAGAAAGAGTTTGACAAGTAAACTCATCAGTTCTCTACACGTTCGGTATCTTCAAAAGACAAGGTCAATGGCAAATCTATATCTTCAAAGAACCATTGGGTTCAAAGAACCATATTTCCTGTTGTAACGATGTACGCTGAGAGTCGGGAAGCAAGTTCGGGGAGTGAATACATTTTAACAAACAAAACAAGAAACACAAACGGAGCACCGACATGAAGCAGGAACAACGACGACTGGGGAAGAAACCAAAGGGAGGGACATATAAAGGGCAGGTCATCAAGGAGGTATATGGAGTCCAGGTGAGTGTCAGGCGCGTAATGCTGGTGACAGGTGTGTGCCCTAACGAGCAGCCTTGTGACCTGGAGGCCGGAGAGGGAGCACAGGTGACACTTGTATATGCAGTATACAGTACAAATGTCCATGTTGAGTAATCTGTCATGCTGATGATAGTGAAGTCTGATCTCATTTGACTGTAGTAATTCTAATGATCCAAGGGACTGATAATCAAATGTAAACATTACTGTTCAGGGTGGAGCAAGGAGTGAACTGTTCTGTACCTGGCACGGGGGGGTTGAATGGTGCATGTGTGGGGTGGACCAGATCAGTCTGTGCTGGGCGAACCAGGTCTATGATGTCCTGGTCCTTGGTGGGCCTGTCCAAGGCTGAGAGGGGTGGTACGGGGCTGAGGCTGGGGGCGGACGCCCGGACGGGGGGTCCTGGTCCATCAAGCTCATCTACTGCTGGGGTAGTCAGAAGGGAGTCGATGGTCTCCTCAAAGAACAAGATACAATCCTGCTCCTCCTGGCTTAAGAAATGCAGCGCCTTATCCTCCTGTAGGGGGCGACACAGAGCAACACAACACACGAGTTTACTTGGATGGGAAGCGCCAACTACAGGGACACACTAGTAGATCATCAGAAACCTAGGTTAAAGGTGCTCTTTGGTTAATAGGTAATTGGTAACACGAGTTACATTAATGTGACATACAGTATCGTATAACAGTATTTCCTATACCATAATCAGGTCTAGTGTATGGAATATACTTCCTGTTGCCCAAAAAAGTTATGTTAAGGATGTAAACAAACACAGATCCTGTTGGTTTAGCCTTTCCCCTCATACTCGAAAGGACCACACACACACACACTACACTGAATGTCGATCTGCTGTTCGTCTGCCGTTCGTTCGGTGTGCTGTGTTTTAGGGACCATCCGCTCGTGGACATCTGAGACCTGGAGGAAGGAGCCTACACCCTCCAGCAGGGAGGCCTCACTGCCTACCTGTTACATCACTACCTGTCCCTCTGTACAGAGCACATACAGCCACAGAACACAACACAATAGACATAGGGTATACAATGATGGGGCTGCTTTGACGGCTGCTGGATGACACCCCGACCATAGATTTTTCCACTGCTCCCTGGGGTCTGTTTCACTCAAGATAATACGCTGAATCAAAGGGCAACCTGGTTAGATTGTTTAAAATGAACCTTAATGGGTTTAGGAAAAAGGTATTAGGTCAACAGAATGCACAAATGAGCTAGAGACTAGCTATATATACTGAAGATCCCCCATAAAACAATGTGTCATCTAAATACACACATGTAGGCAGTAGACACACAAACCCAGGAAAGTGCACACAGACACAAATACCTGGTTGACAATGGCCCATTTTTTATTGCAACAAGAAAATAAACAACGGATGCACCTATACACCCTTTCATCAACCATTACCACCACTGTCAATCAGCGACAAACCAAATATTTTTTGTTTGCTGTTTCAGGTTACGACCCTGTGCCTGTGATTACTAGGGTGAACAGGTTACCGCAGCAGGATAACATCTTGTTGCTAGGCAACGCTGTAGGGATGGCGAGATCAACCTTTGCCAGAGGTAAATCTTTACCACAACACAGACCTGTTCTACTCAGCCACACACACACATGTACGCACGCACCCATGTGCACACGCACCAACACACACATCTGCAGGCAAACTCATTTGAAACCAAACACAAAGACCACTGACTTCTGTTGTGTGAAGCAGGACCAACAAAACTGCACCTTAACCGGTTTTCCCTCAGTCTCTCTGTTGTGTGTGTCATCCCTGAGGCATGCAACAGGATGTAGTCATTAATCCTGTGTAATGTCTCAGTGACAGCGTGACAGAGCCACAGAACACGGAGCATGGAGACAGACTTTGCTGTATAAACAGGTCAGTCAGGTTTTTTTTTTAAGTCACACACTGAAAAGCACCTGCTCTAAACCAGGAACAGGTGGGTGAATACTTCAACGCTATGCCCCCCTAATATGGGTGTGTAAATTGTGAACAAAGGGAGAAATATTGAGACATTTTGACCTAAGATACCAAGAGAATAAACCATTAACAGAAAGGGTTTCATATAAGTTATACTCACAAATGGTTTACTGTGGGAGCTTCTATCAGCGCCGTCGTGACCCCCGTTGACCCCGAAGTGGAGGTTCGGATTGGCCTTCACTCGGACGTCCATGGTTATCGGGTCAAATGCCAGGCGACTCGTGGGCATCTCATGAGGGGCCAGGGGTTTCCGAGCAGTCCTTGGAGAGAAAGTCGAGGGAACGTGTCTGCTCTCACTCTGAATAGCCTTTTAATCTCCTCAAACAGTCTGGAAACAGAGAGAAGTGGGGACGGCTTTCAGGAAAGGAGGCTAGGTCAAACAATAACATAGTAGTAGGTGTACAGTAGAAGACTACTTCCCTGATAGCCTGAACAAAGGGTGTACAGTAGAAGACTACTTCCCTGATAGCCTGAACAAAGGGTGTACAGTAATAGAATGAATGTAATAATACAGTGGTGTTTTGGTTTACTGTAACATCAACATCATGTTGACTGTCTCAATACTCTCAGGGGAGACAGCTGGTGAGAACAGAACACTCTCCCGCAGCTCCCCTGGGAAAATGTCTTCCTCATTCCTTCCACCCCCCAAAAAAACATATATTTCATGTAAATACCAAACTCTCAAGCCAAAGTTTGAACTCCAAACGGACACTGACTCAACCATCTCAGCTGAGGTGAAGTACCAGTCATTTTGCAACAGGTTGTCATGTTTGCCACTGCTGGTCGCCTCAGCGGGGCAACACAACCAAGTCATAGCCAAGTTCAGTAGGTCCCTCGACTAGTGCGTCGTTCTCTTAATACAGTTATCATACACTCTATAGCAGGTAGTTATTACAATATACCTAGTACATACAGTGCAGGTTTTTGCACCCGTCACGCCGTGGGTAGTCATGGCCCGGCATTGTCTAGTACAAAGCTCATAAACTGATAGACGAGTTATTCTGGAGCAGGTATGTTAGCGACGAGCAAATAGGCTCCACCGGACAAGCCCTCCTTGTTTATGACCTTCAAAATAAACTTACAATGGATGCTCAAAGCTGTTGATGGGTGATTTGTCAAGGTGACTGCTTTGACACATTCCATTCTCGCCATTGGTTTCGATGTAGCCTATGAGTTTATGTCATGATCAAATAAAGACCAAAATTAAGATATTTTGCAGTGGGACACTGGGACTTCATAATCCCCATTCCCAGTATTTTCTTTGCGGATTTGAAATATTATACCCAATTAGTCCAAAATACGCTTCCATAGTCACAAGGTATGGTAGACACATTTACATTGAATGTACTGTACTTAACTTTCTTAGATATGCACTTACCTTTATAATAATCTTAAAAGAACCATAAGCTTCTGAGAAAATATATATATCCAAATGTCCCAAAACGTCACACTGTATACAGGGATGGAGTAACAAACTCTTCCTTTTCGTAGAACAAAAACATAAAATCGTTAGCTTTGTTCTCAGAGTTCTCTGCCCTCCAGTCTCCTCGCGGTACAGGCGTACTTGGCGACCTCTCGGTGCGTAATGTAGCAGGTCTCCTGTTCCAGTGAAGCGTCAAGCGCACAAGACTCCACCCAATACCGCAGCTGAGCAGTGAACTGGAGCTTTCTTTCAAGTGCTGGAGACCGCCCACTGACTACTAGAAATTATCAAGAGCGTCTTTCTCCGAGTCCCAGTTAAATATGTAGGCTATTATAGGCTTTTTCACTTAAACAATTAAGCAATCTTGGCTAATGACAGCATGGCCATCCCTTGAACTTAACGCACGCACTAATGTGTCACATCTGGAATGTTCCGCAAACCTTTTGCTTCAGACCCTATATGGCCTTAATAATTATGAGCTAATATCATGCACGAGATGTAATTAATAATCCTGTTTAGCCTACAAATCTCGTGTAGCAGCTTTTGCCCTGCCCTGGTTGGGACCAAAACTTAACAAACCCGACTCTCTGGACTAGTTTCATTACCGTTTCTACTTTGGTACAGATGAGGTTGGCACGCAATTCACGCCATACCCTGGCATTGTTATTAACATTTCATTCATAGGCAGGCATGTCTGATATTTTCATGAATCATAGTGCTTCTTTTTTTCCAGCCTAGTGAATGACATAATTATTGGCATTCCAAAGAACTGTTATCATCATAGCAACACCCAAATTAAAATACAAGACAATTGGAGAATTGTTATGTAGTTTGGTTTACGTGCGAACATTTCGTTTAATTTGAGGACATTTTTGTATTTTTTTGGCCATGACCCGGTAGTCTTTGGCCGCAGTTTTTGCTGCTGGCATTACACTATTCGCCACCCATAATAGAAAGAGAGTTCGTCTTTGTATCTGTACCTCAATGGCTCCTGTGAATGCATGGGCAGCACCATTGAGCGCTATCTCAATTTTAAAGTAACATGACTTCTTATTTTGTGTTTGAAAAAAGCGTAAAGCTAATATTGGTGATTTTTTCGCAACCTCTAGTGCTGGAGTACCCAGTGGCGATCCGTCATTCAGGGAAGGCACAGTAGTGCCCCACGTGCTTTGAGCCCCACCTGTTTAGACAAAATATATATTTATTTATATATATATATATATTTTTGTTGTTGCCTGTTTTGCATTATATTTTGGCATTAATACATGTCACATATCAGTTTGAAAACATTTATTTTTGTATTTATTGAGTTAATAAATCTGCATACAAACATGGTCTCTTTTTTGCTTGTGTAAGGCAGCTCCAAAATACAGGTGTTTCATTCAGCCTAGCTCGGTGCTTTCTGTGGTAGAGGGGCAGCCAGGGGTAAATATGTGTAGGAGGAGGTAATCTTCTCATGCGGACACTGTCACCGCATAATCTACAGGGAGAGCTAGAACATTCAAGCCCCCTTGGGTGCTGTCATATATATATATATATATATATATATATATATATATATATATATATATATATATATACACACACATTAGAAGTTCCCATCCAAGAAGGCTCAAGGCCATTGGTCACAGATAAAATGACGCCAAATGACGTTATATCTACCGTAGCTTTGATTGGACTGATCATGTCAACATCATACTTTCAAAATCTTAGCTAGCAAGCAAGATAAGCAGTCATCAGCATGAATCACGTCAACAATCTACTGGAAAATCATTTTCAATCCAACATTGGAAATCGCAAATTCAACAATGAGTAATTTATAAAGAATCAGTGGCTAACTGCAACGGTTGCAAAGCAATCACTAGCCTGCTATTCAGTGGAGAGGGTGGTCCAAGTCTGGGTTTAAATGTCTCTTATCCAAACTAAAAAGGATAAACATTCACACGCAACACCATGGCCCAGAAAAGGTTGAATACATTGGCCATGCTGTCAATCCGGAAAAAAACATTTTGAATGGTCATCCAACTCTGAATTCCAGTTCGGGAACTCGGGCCTCTTTCTTTTTTAAATTTTTTAAATTTAAAAAAAAAAATATATATTTTAATTTTAATTTCAAATCAATACATAAAGCACATGAGGGAACACAAGCATACATAGATTACAAACAATAGACAATCGAGCTAGGGGGTACAATATCACATTACAATTACACAAGGGACATGCATATACTTACAATTCTAACAGCTTTTTTGTTAGTAGAGCATTTAACTGTCTTAAAATACAGTTCAATTTCTTTTTGTAGGGTACGAAAATGTGTTTTTCTGTTTGTAAATTTACATTTGTGTATATGAAATTTGGCCAAAAGAATAATGAAATTAATTACATAAAAATGATTCCGCTTATTTCTATTGTATGTAAATGTAAAGAATCCAAACAGTACATCTCTCCACAATAGTGTAAAATCTTCATAAATGTGTTCAATTATAAACCTACTGATGTCTTGCCACAGTTTTCTTACATGCATACAATGCCAAAAAAGATGCACAACTGTTTCTGGGTGGTCATTACAAAAGGAGCAATTTGAGTTGATGTTTTCCTTAAACTTCTTCATATAGTGGTTGGCAGAATAATATTTATGAATAATTTTAAAGGAAACTTCCTTAATTTTGTTAACAAGTAGGTATGTGTGTGGCAACATCCAAACTTTTTTCCAACAGATATTATCAATAAATCCATTCCCATAAGGCATGACATAAGGTACAACATCCTGCTGAAACAAGGTTCGTATCGCTCTGTTGTTGAATGGACCAAAAGATAAACAAATCTTTCCTACTGATGAGTCAACAGGGTCAATAGAAGGTAGGCTCTGAGGGTCAGGTCTTGACATGTTCCTGAATAACATAGCAACACCTGAGGGAATGGCATCTAAAACAATTGCAAAATCTTTAGGTGTTACAGGGACCTTGTAAAGTGATAAGAATTCTTTATAACTGAGTAAAAGACCCTCTGCATTTACCAGTTGGCTCACCAATAGGATATTATTTCGGAACCAATATTCTAAAAACAGAGAGGTATTTTTATACAATATATCCAGATTATTCCATATATAATATCTGTGTGGAGAAAAATTGTGTTTATAAATTAAGGACCATGACAAGAAAACCTGCCGATGAAAAGCAGAAAGTTTCACTAGACTTTGTTAATATTATAATTGCAAACCAACATGAAGTTAAGGCCTCCAAAAGTAGAGAAGACATGATGAGGAATAAAATTCCAGATAGAAGTGGGTCTTCTTAGAAATTGTTTTATCCAATTGATCTTAAAAGTATTATTTAAAGTAGTAAAATCCAGAAAATTCAGTCCTCCATTCTCATAAGTGTTCATTACAACAGTTTTCCTAATGTAATGGGTACGGTTTCTCCAAAGAAAGTTAAAAAGCATCTGGTCTATCTCCTTGCTTATTTTACGGTCAAGATATAAAGATAGCGCACCATATGTTAGTCTAGAGATACCTTCAGCCTTGGTTATTAGGACTCTACCTTTTAAAGATAGGTCCCTCTGTAGCCATTGATTTAGTTTCTTCTGGGTTTTTTTAATAAGAGGGTTACAATTTAGTGAGCCTCTAGACTTCTGATCCTTTGTAATGGTTATGCCTAAATATGCAAGTTCTTCTTTTACTGGAATACCATAATATGAAGGTGTCACACAATCTTTGACAGCCATGAGTTCACATTTATTAATGTTAAGATATAGACCAGACGCTTTGGAAAAGGATTGTACACATTGATCGATATGGGAATTTGGTTAGCGTCTTTCAGAAAAAGTGTAGTATCGTCAGCCAGCTGGCTTATAATAATTTCTTTACCAGCCATGGAGATACCTTGTACTTGGACTATTATTTAAAGAATTTGCAAGAAGTTGGGTGATTAATAAAAACAGGTACGGAGAGATAGGACAACCTTGCCTAATTCCTCTCTTTAACTCAAATCTAGGTGAGGTGCCATATTTCAATTTGATAGAGCTGTTACCATTTGCATAGAGAGTCTTAATAGCCTTACAGAAAAAATGCCCAAAGCCAAGTCTCTCAAGGGAGTGGAAGAGAAACTGATGCTCTACTGTGTCAAATGCTTTATAAAAATCTAAAAATAGTATGAAGCTATCCTCAGTTATTAGGTCTGAGTAGTCAAGTACGTCTAATACTAGTCTGACATTGTTAGAAATATGTCTGTTCCTCATGAAGCCAGACTGTGTTTCATCAATGATTGCATCCAGGACTTCTTTAATTCTTTTTGCAAGTAGTGAGGCTAATATCTTATAGTCATTATTAAGAAGACAAATTGGACGCCAGTTATCGATGAGCAGCACTTCTTTTTGGGGTTTAGGTTTCAATGTTATTAACCCCTGACTCATTGTAGGAGGGAGAACATTGTTTTTAATACTCTCTAAAAAGACTTCAAATAGGAAGGGAGCTACTTGTTCAGAAAATAATTTGTAAAATTCTGATGTAATTCCATCAACACCTGGTGATTTATTGTTCTTTAGATGTTTGATAGACTCTATAATCTCTTCAACTTTGATGGGTTCATCACACTGTTTAGATTCTATATCACTGATAGAGTGAACATTATTCAGTGAGTTAAAAAACACATCTGTGGATTCCTGACAGTACGTAGAGCTATACAATTTTCTGTAAAAATTGCTGCAGTATTTAGCGATTAATTTTTGGTCATCTGTAATAACACCATCAATGTTTAACTTATGGATAGTGTTATTTTTAGAGTGAAATTTCTCAAGTCTAAAGAAATAGGATGAATTCTGTTCTCCCTCCTCAATCCATTTTTTCCGAGATCTAATAAAGGCTCCTTCTGCTTTTAATCTATATATATTATCCAGTTTATTTTGTAACTCAATTAGTTCCATCTTCTCCTCCCCCGAGAGGCCAGCTGGGGACCTCTGAGAAAGGGAAGTTATCTTAACGATCACCTTTTCCTCCTCAGCTCTTCTGGTCTTAGCAAGATCACTACCATATTTTCTAAGGTATTTGGACACCTCAAATTTAAAGAGCTCCCAGTTCTTGCAATAAGATTTTTCTTCACAAGCCTTTCCCAAAAGTGTGAGAGCAGATCTTTAACCTCAAATGTAACTATATCATTATTTAATAATGAGCTATTTAGCTTCCAGTAGGATGCTCTATCAAGGTTCGTATCAGGGGTAAATATTTTGATATCAATGTAAATAGCCTTATGGTCTGTGAGGGGAGTAGCTCTTTCTAGAGCTCCGACCTGAAGATCACTGGTGTCATGATTCAACCTTGTTTTCTCAGAGTTCCCATTTGTCTTGAAAGCCCCATAAATCCAGAGAATGCCAGACTTTGATGACAACATTTGCCCAGAAGGACCGTCGCGCAACCTTCCTGTTCAAGTGAGCACAGCACAACAATGAGTCCTAAAATTCCTTGTATGCTGCTGCATAAATGATGCAATATGCCATGGAGATATGTATACTGTAGCTAAGAAAGTAATACTAAGTGTAGTAAGGTGTTAATAGCCCATGTGCCTCACCCTAATAATATGGTCCCTTTCCCCCTCATAATTTAGCCTACTGTTCAGACTTGGCGGTGCATGTACAAGATTTACATGCTAAAATCGCCACTGATCACCGCCCTCTAGTGGCCCCAACAAATTAATGCATTTTCTTCTCATTATTTTGGTTTGGGACTCCCAGTGGCGATTTTAGCATGGAAATCTTGGTGGGGTAAAGTAAACTTTTTTTTATTTTGGGATACATGCCAGCAAAGCCACTGCACAACACAACACCAAACAATACATGAATTGCACTATAACGGTGACAAACGGTGCCCACAAAACTGTTAGGGCCTACATAAAGCTGTCCCAACAGCAGAGCTTTCTTTTCAGCACCATGGAGTGAATCCTTACCACCGCTACGCCTGGCAATCAGCGACACAGTTCATTCAGCCTCATTTACTGCCTAGCTGATATGGCTGACTTCCTTAAACAAATGTGGTTTCTACTGATAATTGAGATGTACAAACTATGGCATAAGGGAACGACGAGCAGATGAGAGGCAATCCGTAATTTCGATTAAGACCTTTATGAGTGAGCTAAGACGGTCGTAGTCAATAACTATTTGTTCAGCACTTTTGAAATGTATAGCGCCAGAATTCAGAACATGGGCCGTTCTTACATTTTGCCAAAAGGCACCTAAAGACTCTCAGACCATTAGAAACAAGGTTCTCTGGTCTGATGAAACCAAGATTGAACGCCAAGTGTCACGTCTGGAGAAAACCTGGTACCATCCCTACGGTAAAGCATGGTGGTGGCAGTATCATGAGGTGGGGATGTTGTTCAGCAGCAGGGACTGGGAGACTAGTCAGGATCGAGGGAAAGATGAATGGAGCAAAGTACAGAGAGATCCTTGATGAAAACCTGCTCCATAGCACTCAGGACCTCGGGTTGGAGCGAAGGTTCACCTTCCAACAGGACAACAACCCTAAGCACACAGCCAAGACAACGCAGGAGTGGCTTTGGGACAAGTCTCTGAATGTCCTTGAGTGTCCTATGCATTAGAATCATCCACTTTGTCACATATGCATTATTTGAATCGAGCATTGACGACTAGCAGTTTTTTCCTTGAAGAGATACTTTGGGATTTTGGTAATGAGTAATGGTAATGCCCTTTATTTACTTCCCCAGAGTCAGATAAACTTGTGGATACCATTGTTATGTCTGCGTGCAGTTTGAAGGAAGTTGCTAACTAGCGCTAGCGTAATTGCTAGTTAGCATTGGCTTGCAAAACTACCTCTAACTTCCTTCAAACTGGACACAGATACATAATGGTATCTACTGAGGTCATCTGACTCTGGGGAAGTAGATAACGCCTCATTGGCAAAATGCTGAATCCCTTTAACAAAAAAGCTTGACACGAGGAGGCCTCACACCTTTTAAGAAGGAGAAGAAGTCTAAAAGTAAACTTTTTTTAAAGTATGTTCCTGGTATGTTAGTTTCCCTGGCACCTTTTCCATATGCTAACGTTTTAGCATTTGTGGCAAAAATCAAATCTCAAATTGTATTCGTCACATGCCGCCGAATACAACACGTGTAGGTAGACCTTACAGTCATGGGACCTATATTAGCATTTTTTACTCATCATGTCCAAATCATCCAAAACTATATCAAATGTATTGTGAAGCTCAATAAAATCACTTATAGACGATTTGAACATGATGCACAAACTTATAATATAGGTCCCATGACTTGAATGGGAAAGCATGTCATACCTTGTCCTTAGACTGCTTACATGGAAGTAAACCCAATTTGATATTTTGTAATTTGGGTGAATTATCCATTTAATATCTTTAAAAAAAATTATTGGCATCTGCAACAATTATGATTTGAATAATTCAATGGATGTTTTGTGCATAAAGTGATGATGAAGTGTCTCCATGTCTATGGGAATTGTCTTCCTGGGCCGGACTGTAGTTAAACTGCAATACCGAAAGTGTCCTCAACATCAGCAAGAGAGAGTAGCTGATCGTGAACTACAGGAAACGGACGGGCGAGCATGCGGATTTGGATACAAAAAGATTTCCCAAGCTTTAAACATCCCAAGGAGCACTGTGCAAGCGATAATATTGAAATGGAAGGAGTATCAGACCACTGCAAATCTACCAAGACCTGGCCGTCCCTCTAAACTTTCAGCTCATACAAGGAGAAGACTGATCAGAGATGCAGCCAAGAGGCCCATGATCACTCTGGATGAACTGCAGAGATCTACAGCTGAGGTGGGAGACTCTGTCCATAGGACAACAATCAGTCCTATATTGCACAAATCTGGCCTTTATGGAAGAGTGGCAAGAAGAAAGCCATTTCTTAAAGATATCCATAAAAAGTGTTGTTTAAAGTTTGCCACAAGCCACCTGGGAGACACACCAAACATGTGGAAGAAGGTGCTCTGGTCAGATGAAACCAAAATTGAACTTTTTGGCAAAAATGCAAAACGTTATGTTTGGCGTAAAAGCAACACAGCTGAACACACCATCCCCACTGTCAAACATGGTGGTGGCAGCATCATGGTTTGGGCCTGCTTTTCTTCAGCAGGGACAGTGAAGATGGTTAAAATTGATGGGAAGATGGATGGAGCCAAATACAGGACCATTCTGGAAGAAAACCTGATGGAGTCTGCAAAAGAACTGAGACTGGGACGGAGATTTGTCTTCCAACAAGACAATGATCCAAAACATAAAGCAAAATCTTCAATGGAATGGTTAAAAAATACACATATCCAGGTGTTAGAATGGCCAAGTCAAAGTCCAGACCTGAATCCAATCGAGAATCTGTGGAAAGAACTGAAAACTGCTGTTCACAAATGCTCTCCATCCAACCTCACTGAGCTCGAGCTGTTTTGCAAGGAGGAATGGGAAAAAATTTCAGTCTCTCGATGTGCAAAACTGATAGAGACATACCCCAAGCGACTTACAGCTGTAATCGCAGCAAAAGGTGGCGCTACAAAGTATTAACTTAAGGGGGCTGAATAATTTTGCACGCCCAATTTTTCAGTTTTTGAATTGTTAAAAAAGTTTGAAATATCCAATAAATGTCGTTCCACTTCATGATTGTGTCCCACTTGTTGTTGATTCTTCACAAAAAAATACAGTTTTATATCTTTATGTTTGAAGCCTGAAATGTGGCAAAAGGTCGCAAAGTTCAAGGGGGCCGAATACTTTCGCAAGGCACTGTAGCTACCTCAATTAACTGTAGGTACTATTAAGTTGTTTTTTTTAGGGTATCTGTACTTTACTATTTATATTTTTGAAAACTTTTATTTTTACACACAAAAGTACTGGTTACATTTTTAACGCTTAACAGGACAAGAAAATGGTCACACACTTATCAAGAGAACATCCCTGGTCATCCTTGCCGCCTCTGATCTGGCGGACTCACTAAACACATGCTTCGTAAATTGTAAATGATGTCTGAGTGTTGGAGCGTGCCACTGGCTATTCGTCAATAAAAATAAATAAATACAAATTCGTAATTTGAAATTATTTATATTTTTGCTTTCACTTTTGATACTTAAGTATATTTTCTCAATTACATTTACTGTTGATATTTAAAACGAAATACTTTAAAACTTTTACTCAAGTAGTTTTTTACTGGGTGACTTTCACTTTTTATTGAGTCATTTTTTATTAAGGTATCTTTACTTCTACTCAAGTATAACAATTGGGTACTTTTCCCACCACTGGTGGAAAGTGTGCTTCTAGACTAGAACCCTGGGGGCCTTAATCCAGAACCCTCTTTCTACCTCTATGTTTCATGTACAATCTGTGTGTGCCAAAACCATCTAAGGCAAGTCTACATGTTATTTTCAACATAGAGCTCTAAGAGCTTTGCACAAATTGTACCCCACACACTCCTGATGCTCTAGATTTACACATGTCCCCTCAAAAAGTTCTGTACATGTTACAATATTATAATATTCAATGTAGCACGTTAAAATATGAGTCTTGATGATACCGATAAATACAGACAGGATGATCAATCATTTGGAGTCTAAATGTAATTAATCAAATATTATTCGAAAAAGTTGGTGGACACGTTTAAAATATTTGACAAAGTGCAAAATTATAGATAATTTCATTGTACCACCAATGATTTTGAGTCTTGACCATTAATTTAGATCTGGGACTTTTATTTAGAAAATACGTCAGCGTTCGTGATACCGGAAGTATTTCTATATTTACAATATTTTTTAAATACCTAAGGCCGCTAACTGCACGTTGCTAGTTAGTTGCAATATTGTAGCTATTAGCGCTCTTTCCTAGCTGGGAGAGAAGCCCTTTGCCTTCACTGAAACATCAATATCTTCGCTTAATTCCTTCTCTTTTTTTCATAAAATCTAGTTAACGGTTGTTGCGTTATCTTCAAACTATCTAGAATCGTTGGCTAGCTAATGTCTGTCAAGCTAACTTTGGTTCCATTGGAAGCTAACGTTAGCTATTCAGCACGAGCCAGAGTTTTAGCAATCTCATTCCATACATTAGCTAGCCAGTTGCAAGCTGTCATTTATAATCATTAACTAGCTCCATACTTTTGGTGATATTATTTAACAGTTTGTATTGTTTACTAGCTAGTCAGTCTGAAACAAAGGTGAGCATGGCAATGAGACAGACACCACTCACCTGCTCTGGCCATACAAGACCTGTGGTGGATCTAGCCTTCAGTGGAATCACCCCATACGGGTATTTTCTCATCAGTGCCTGCAAAGGTAAGATATATTTGCTAGAAACAGTCCTTGTTGTAGTAGATAACCATAGATAATTGTTTAGAAAATAGTTAATTTAAAGTAGAGGTAAACAAAGTTCCATCACACCTTTTCCTCTGGTGGGAGTTAGAGTAGAGAGGGGAATTGAATAGATGTATTTTGAAAATGATCATCAGACTATTTCACGTCTTATGTATGTGCTACAGTTGGAGGTACTGTAGTTGTCTAACCACTTGTGAATGTACTAACCACTTATGAATGTTCCTTCTTGTAGATGGCAAACCCATGTTGCGCCAGGGAGACACAGGGGACTGGATCGGAACGTTCTTGGGTCACAAGGGTGCTGTCTGGGGGGCAACTCTGAATAATGAAGCCACCAAGGCAGCCACTGCTGCTGCAGACTTCACTGCGTATGTATTTAGGCCTACAACATAGCCTGGCCATGACCATGTTACGACAACAATATAGAGAGCAATAGTAATGGAGGCTAGCCCTTGATCATGACTCCATTAATCAAATCAAATCAAATGTATTTATATAGCCCTTCGTACATCAGCTGATATCTCAAAGTGCTGTACAGAAACCCAGCCTAAAACCCCAAACAGCAAGCAATGCAGGTGTAGAAGCACGGTGGCTAGGAAAAACTCCCTAGAAAGGCCAAAACCTAGGAAGAAACCTAGAGAGGAACCAGGCTATGTGGGGTGGCCAGTCCTCTTCTGGCTGTGCCGGGTGGAGATTATAACAAAACATGGTCAAGATGTTCAAATGTTCATAGATGACCAGCATGGTCGAATAATAATAAGGCAGAATAGTTGAAACTGGAGCAGCAGCACAGTCAGGTGGACTGGGGACAGCAAGGAGTCATCATGTCAGGTATTCCTGGGGCATGGTCCTAGGGCTCAGGTCCTCCGAGAGAGAGAAAGAAAGAGAGAATTAGAGAGAGCATATGTGGGATGGCCAGTCCTCTTCTGGCTGTGCCGGGTGGAGATTATAACAGAACATGGCCAAGATGTTCAAATGTTCATAAATGACCAGCATGGTCGAATAATAATAAGGCAGAACAGTTGAAACTGGAGCAGCAGCACAGCCAGGTGGACTGGGGACAGCAAGGAGTCATCATGTCAGGTAGTACTGGGGCATGGTCCTAGGGCTCAGGTCCTCCGAGAGAGAGAAGGAGAGAATTAGAGAACGCACACTTAGATTCACACAGGACACCGAATAGGACAGGAGAAGTACTCCAGATATAACAAACTGACCCTAGCCCCCCGACACATAAACTACTGCAGCATAAATACTGGAGGCTGAGACAGGAGGGGTCAGGAGACACTGTGGCCCACTCCGAGGACACCCCGGACAGGGCCAAACAGGAAGGATATAACCCCACCCACTTTGCCAAAGCACAGCCCCCACACCACTAGAGGGATATCTTCAACCACCAACTTACCATCCTGAGACAAGGCTGAGTATAGCCCACAAAGACCTCCGCCACGGCCAACCCAGACAGGATGACCACATCAGTGACTCAACCCACTCAGGTGACGCACCCCCTCCAGGGACGGCATGAGAGAGCCCCAGTAAAGCCAGTGACTCAGCCCCTGTAATAGGGTTAGAGGCAGAGAATCCCAGTGGAAAGAGGGGAACCGGCCAGGCAGAGACAGCAAGGGCGGTTCGTTGCTCCAGAGCCTTTCCGTTCACCCTCCCACTCCTGGGCCAGACTACACTCAATCATATGACCCACTGAAGAGATGAGTCTTCAGTAGAGACTTAAAGGTTGAGACCGAGTTTGCGTCTCTGACATGGGTAGGCAGACCGTTCCATAAAAATGGAGCTCTATAGGAGAAAGCCCTGCCTCCAGCTGTTTGCTTAAAAATTCTAGGGACAATTAGGAGGCCTGCGTCTTGTGACCGTAGCGTACGTGTAGGTATGCACGGCAGGACCAAATCAGAGAGATAGGTAGGAGCAAGCCCATGTAATGCTTTGTAGGTTAGCAGTAAAACCTTGAAATCAGCCCTTGCTTCGACAGGAAGCCAGTGTAGAGAGGCTAGCACTGGAGTAATATGATCAAATTTTTTGGTTCTAGTCAGGATTCTAGCAGCCGTATTTAGCACTAACTGAAGTTTATTTAGTGCTTTATCCGGGTAGCCGGAAAGTAGAGCATTGCAGTAGTCTAACCTGGAAGTGACAAAAGCATGGATTAATTTTTCTGCATCATTTTTGGACAGAAAGTTTCTGATTTTTGCAATGTTACGTAGATGGAAAAAAGCTGTCCTTGAAATGGTCTTGATATGTTCTTCAAAAGAGAGATCAGGGTCCAGAGTAACGCCGAGGTCCTTCACAGTTTTATTTGAGACGACTGTACAACCATTAAGATTAATTGTCAGATTCAACAGAAGATCTCTTTGTTTCTTGGGACCTAGAACAAGCATCTCTGTTTTGTCCGAGTTTAAAAGTAGAAAGTTTGCAGCCATCCACTTCCTTATGTCTGAAACACATTCTTCTAGCAAGGGCAATTTTGGGGCTTCACCATGTTTAATTGAAATGTACAGCTGTGTGTCATCCGCATAGCAGTGAAAGTTAACATTATGTTTTCGAATAACATCCCCAAGAGGTAAAATATATAGTGAAAACAATAGTGGTCCTAAAACGGAACCTTGAGGAACACCGAAATTTACAGTTGATTTGTCAGAGGACAAACCATTCACAGAGACAAACTGATATCTTTCCGACAGATAAGATCTAAACCAGGCCAGAACTTGTCCGTGTAGACCAATTTGGGTTTCCAATCTCTCCAAAAGAATGTGGTGATCGATGGTATCAAAAGCAGCACTAAGGTCTAGGAGCACGAGGACAGATGCAGAGCCTCGGTCCGATGCCATTAAAATGTCATTTACCACCTTCACAAGTGCCGTCTCAGTGCTATGATGGGGTCTAAAACCAGACTGAAGCATTTCGTATACATTGTTTGTCTTCAGGAAGGCAGTGAGTTGTTGCGCAACAGCCTTTTCTAAAAATTTTGAGAGGAATGGAAGATTCGATATAGGCCGATAGTTTATATTTTCTGGGTCAAGGTTTGGCTTTTTCAAGAGAGGCTTTATTACTGCCACTTTTAGTGAGTTTGGTACACATCCGGTGGATAGAGAGCCGTTTATTATGTTCAACATAGGAGGGCCAAGCACAGGAAGCAGCTCTTTCAGTAGTTTAGTTGGAATAGGGTCCAGTATGCAGCTTGAAGGTTTAGAGGCCATGATTATTTTCATCATTGTGTCAAGAGATATAGTACTAAAACACTTGAGCGTCTCTCTTGATCCTAGGTCCTGGCAGAGTTGTGCAGACTCAGGACAACTGAGCTTTGAAGGAATACGCAGATTTAAGGAGGAGTCCGTAATTTGCTTTCTAATAATCATAATCTTTTCCTCAAAGAAGTTCATGAATTTATCACTGCTAAAGTGAAAGTCATCCTCTCTTGGGGAATGCTGCTTTTTAGTTAGCTTTGCGACAGTATCAAAAAGGAATTTCGGATTGTTCTTATTTTCCTCAATTAAGTTAGAAAAATAGGATGATCGAGCAGCAGTAAGGGCTCTTCGGTACTGCACAGTACTGTCTTTCCAAGCTAGTCGGAAGACTTCCAGTTTGGTGTGGCGCCATTTCCGTTCCAATTTTCTGGAAGCTTGCTTCAGAGCTCGGGTATTTTCTGTGTACCAGGGAGCTAGTTTCTTATGAGAAATGTTTTTAGTTTTTAGGGGTGCAACTGCATCTAGGGTATTGCGCAAGGTTAAGTTGAGTTCTTCAGTTAGGTGGTTAACTGATTTTTGTCCTCTGGCGTCCTTGGGTAGACAGAGGGAATCTGGAAGGACATCAAGGAATCTTTGTGTTGTCTGTGAATTTATAGCACGACTTTTGATGATCCTTGGTTGGGGTCTGAGCAGATTATTTGTTGCAATTGCAAACGTAATAAAATGGTGGTCCGATAGCCCAGGATTATGAGGAAAAACATTAAGATCCACAACATTTATTCCATGGGACAAAACTAGGTCCAGCGTATGACTGTGACAGTGAGTGGGTCCAGAGACATGTTGGACAAAACCCACTGAGTCGATGATGGCTCCGAAAGCCTTTTGGAGTGGGTCTGTGGACTTTTCCATGTGAATATTAAAGTCACCAAAGATTAGAATATTATCCGCTATGACTACAAGGTCCGATAGGAATTCAGGGAACTCAGTGAGGAACGCTGTATATGGCCCAGGAGGCCTGTAAACAGTAGCTATAAAAAGTGATTGAGTAGGCTGCATAGATTTCATGACTAGAAGCTCAAAAGACGAAAACGTCATTTTTTTTTTGTAAATTGAAATTTGCTATCGTAAATGTTAGCAACACCTCCGCCTTTGCGGGATGCACGGGGGATATGGTCACTAGTGTAGCCAGGAGGTGAGGCCTCATTTAACACAGTAAATTCATCAGGCTTAAGCCATGTTTCAGTCAGGCCAATCACATCAAGATTATGATCAGTGATTAGTTCATTGACTATAATTGCCTTTGAAGTAAGGGATCTAACATTAAGTAGCCCTATTTTGAGATGTGAGGTATCATGATCTCTTTCAATAATGACAGGAATGGAGGTGGTCTTTATCCTAGTGAGATAGCTAAGGCGAACACCGCCATGTTTAGTTTTGCCCAACCTAGGTCGAGGCACAGACACGGTCTCAATGGTGATAGCTGAGCTGACTACACTGACTGTGCTAGTGGTAGACTCCACTATGCTGGCAGGCTGGCTAACAGCCTGCTGCCTGGCCTGCACCCTATTTCATTGTGGAGCTAGAGGAGTTAGAGCCCTGTCTATGTTGGTAGATAAAATGAGAGCACCCCTCCAGCTAGGATGGAGTCCGTCACTCCTCAGCAGGTCAGGCTTGGTCCTGTTTGTGGGTGAGTCCCAGAAAGAGGGCCAATTATCTACAAATTCTATCTTTTGGGAGGGGCAGAAAACAGTTTTCAACCAGCCAGTTTTCAACAACCTCCTACACATAGGAGTCATTGGACGAAGGCGTTTTGTTAAGAGCAGCAACGCTCCATCTGAACATTAACACATGTCGCTTGCGGTACGGTTTTGGAAGAACAAGGACCTTAGCTTTCATATCAGCAAGAAATAGTTTTCAAAATACAAAAGGTTACATTGATACCCCTTGATAGGGTTAGTGTTGCCGCACGGCCATATCCCCATGTTACAGCGCTTGCTTTTATGGGAAACCGATGGAAGACAAGCAGCGACCACCTGTACTAATTGGCTATCTAGCATTCTACGAACACTTGTTTGTAAGATTAACTCGCCAGTTGTGGGCGCAGCTGTTGGCTGAAAACTGTAAGGAGAAGGCAGAATGCCGACTAGAGTTTGCGGGCTATAACGGAGGCTAACTTTGCCATGGCTTATTGGCCAACGCCTATGGGGAAAATAATGGTTTTAGGTGGATAAACGCCGAAAATAAGGTCTGCGGTAAACAAGGGCTTATGAGATAATTATGAAGCATTTATGTAATCCAAACAAGTAAAAAGTTAGTGACTTGTTAGCGACGGACTTATTTTGAGCACATAAGCTTTATAATTCATAAAGGTCAGGGTAACTGACTGATATTATCTCATAGAACAAAGCATATGAGATCGCCTAAGCCTCTGTTAACCTCAGACCTTATTTTCAGCATATATCCCAAAAGCACATTATTTTCCCCATTAATTTCCCTAATAGGAATGGTGAACGAACCATAGGTAGAAAATGCCAATCAATTTCAGATTTTTAGGACTACAAGCTGGTGGGCTCTATAAGTCTCCTGAGTGGCCCAGTGGTCTAAGGCACTGCATCCCAGTGCTAGAGGCGTCACTACAGACATCCTGGTTCGAATCCAGGCTGTACCACAACTGCCGGTGATTGGGAGTCCCATAGGGCAGCGCACAATTGGCCCAGCATCGTCCGGGTTTGGCTGGTGTAGGCCATTATTGTAAATAATAATTTGTTCTTAACTGACCTAGTTAAATAAAGGTTTAAAAAAATAATGAATAAGTGTTGACTGTGGCACATATGGTATAGAACCAGGCTATAATCCTGAGTGTTAAGTCTTCAAATTGTTCATTGAGAGATTTCCAAGATTTCTGACATTAGCTTATTACTCTCCTAGCCTAGGTACTAGTCTGTCTGCTTTAGCCAACTTATTTGTCGTTTCATCAACAGAGTTGGTGAAAGCAAACGCATGTCTGGCAAGTGGTAACTAGGCTATTGTATTATTTTTCTTGGCTGACATACTGATGATGACTGTACCTATTTGCTCTTCAGGAAGGTGTGGGATGCCGTGACTGGAGATGAGGTCCTCACGCTGGCACACAAGCACATTGTCAAGTCAGTCAATTTTACTCAGGTACTACAGTTACTTGGAATTGATATGGGTTTTACTGTATGTGTCAAATGTATGAGATTGAGGATTTAAATGCTCCCTGTCATGACAGTGTAAACCTGTTTACATGTCTTGCTTATCTTTTTTTGTTCTAGGGATATTCTTATGGGACTTTCATGTATTGGATATTTGAGTCAACTTCTTCCCCCTCTATTTCTCTCTGACAGGATAGCAGTTGTCTGTTAACAGGAGGGAATGATAAGATAATACGCATCTACGACCTCAACAAACCGGAAGCAGGTTCGTACCAATGCAACCCCTCGTTGAATTGTTTGCGTGAACGTTTGGTTGTGTTTCGATATGTATTGTGTTTTGTTTCCCTCAGAACCGCAAGAGATTACAGGGCACACGTCTGCCATAAAGAAAGCCCTGTGGTGCAACAACGACACACAGATCCTCTCTGCCGCTGATGACAAAACCGTACGGTCAGTGCTCTTTGATCTACCTGGTTCTACATTTGTCATGGATATTATTATGATGCCAAAAGGCTGATAGGATGACCACACACCTTATATACTATTGGGAACATTTGGAAGCATTTGCAGTCATTTTCCTTTGCCGCAAAAAGTCTCTGCCCAATATGAACACAGGAGGGCAGTGTGTGATTATCAACATTGAAAGGTGATTAACATACTATGGTCATACAAGTCTG
Source organism: Oncorhynchus clarkii lewisi (assembly GCF_045791955.1). Taxonomy (NCBI): domain Eukaryota; kingdom Metazoa; phylum Chordata; class Actinopteri; order Salmoniformes; family Salmonidae; genus Oncorhynchus; species Oncorhynchus clarkii. The sequence continues at coordinate 8,584,215 of NC_092179.1, read as the reverse complement.
GCCATCACTCTCTCTTAGATTTTTGCTGTCATTTCTTGATGACTTTTCAATCAATAAGGTACTGTATCTATTGATCTAAAATGGGTATTGCTATATACGCACTCTGTTCCCTTGTGTAGACTGTGGGACAGGAATTCCACTGAGGTTGTGAAGCAACTCTCCTTCGACATGTCAGTCAGCAGCATGGAGTACATCCCTGACGGAGAAGTTTTGGTCATCACCTATGGAAAGACCATTGCGTTCTACAATGCCCTCAGGTACAATACAGAAAACCCAGGCATTGCCCTCGGGCATAGCTCGAGCTAGACATTGCCACTAACCACAGATCTAGGATAAGATTTTCCCACCACCAAACCTAGCCTAAACCATTAGGGTACTGATAAAATATCTGACCCTGTATCATTGGTTAGGGACATAATAGGGACCTAATCCTCAGGGGCAGTCATAGCATACAGTATATGACGTCCATTATGATTTGATTTCTCTCATATTTGATATTGATGGCTAGTGCTAAAAGCTGTGTGTATTTCCTTACTCTGACTTGTGTTTCTCCCTAGCCTTGACATGATCAAGACTGTGGATGCCCCTGCCTCCATTCACTCTGCCTCGCTGCATCCAGATAAGGACTTCTTTGTTGCCGGGGGAGACGACTTCAAGCTCTACAAATTTGACTACGGCACCAAGGAGGAGTTGGGTAAGCAGCAGCTTACACTACAAAAAAACTTCACAAGGAGTCATATAAAATCACACCAATTTGCAGTGCATTCGGAAAGTATTCAGACCTCTTGACTTTTTCCACATTTTGTTACGTTACAGCCTCATTCTAAAATTGATTCAATTGTTTTCCCTCATCAATCTACACAACAGCCCATAATGACAAAGCAAAAACAGTTTTTTAATACATTTTTGCACATTTATAAATAAATAACAAAACACGTAAATATCACTTTTACATAAGTATACCCTTTACTCAATACTTTGTTGAAGCACCTTTGGCAGCGATTACAGCCTCGAGTCTTCTTGGGTATGACGCTACAAGCTTGGCACACCTGTATTTGGGGAGTTTCTCCCATTTGTTCTCGGCAGATCCTCTCAATCTCTGTCCGGTTGGATGGGGAGCGTTGGGCACAGTTCAAGTCTGGGCTCTGGCTGGGTCACTCAAGGACATTGAGACTTGTCCTGAAGCCACTCGTGCGTTGTTTTGGCTGTGTGCTTAGGGTCGTTGTCCTGTTGGAAGGTGAACCTTCGCCCCAGTGTGATGTCCTGATCGCTCTGGAGCAGGTTTTTATCAAGGATCTCTCTGTGCTTTGCTCCGTTCAACTGTCCCTCGATCTTGACTAGTCTCCCAGTCCCTGCAGCTGAAAAACATCCCCACAGCATGATGCTGTCACCACCATGCTTCACTGTAGGGATGGTGTCAGGTTTCCTACAGACGTGACGCTTGGCATTCAGGCCAAAGAGTTCAATCTTGGCTTCATCAGACCAGAGAATCTTGTTTCTCATGGTCTGAGAGTCCTTTATGTGTCTTTTGGCAAACTCCAAGCGGGCTGCCATGTGCCTTTTACTGAGCAGTGGCTGCCGTCTGGCCACTCTACCACAAAGGCCTGATTGGTGGAGTGCTGCAGAGATGGGAGAATCTTCCAGAAGGACAACCAACTCCACAGAGGAACTCTGGAGCTCTGTCAGAGTGACCTCCCTGACCAAGGCCCTTCTCTCCCGATTGCTCAGTTTGGCCGGGCGGCCAGCTCTAGGAAGAGTGTTGGTGGTTCCAAACTTCTTCCATTTAAGAGTGATAGAGGCCACTGTACCCTTCCCCAGATCTGTACATCGACACAATCCTATTTTAACTAAATCATGTATTTCCGTTTTATTTTTAATACATTTGCAAAATTCTCAAAAAATCTGTTTTTGCTTTGTCATTGTGTGTAGATGGATGAGAAAAAAGTCATGCATTTTAGAATAAGGCTGTAATGTAACAAAATGTGGAAAAAGTCAACGAGTCTGAATAGTTTCCGAATGCGCTGTATATAAGAGAATGCTCACTCAATCCTAACCAACTCGCTGACATTGACCGCATACTGTTGGACGATAGTGGCTGCCTCACATGTATGGCTTTCTAACCTGTGTGTGGACATGTTTAGGGTTAGGGTCATGTTTAACACTGCTGTGGCTCTCTCTCCACTCCTGTAGAGTCATACAAGGGCCACTTTGGGCCAGTACACTGCGTGCGGTTCAGTCCAGACGGGGAGCTGTATGCCAGTGGCTCTGAGGACGGTACGCTCCGGCTGTGGCAGACTGCGGTCGGCAAAACCTATGGCCTGTGGAAGTGTGTCCTTCCTGGTGAGTTTTAATGCTTAATTCCAAATGAATAGAGATTCCTAGAAACTTTAGTATCTAAAATGACTGGGTAGGTATAAGTAATATGGCATGGTATTGGCCATGTGATGAGCGGTGCCTGGTTTCCTCCAGACGTGACAATTGGCATTCAGGCCTTAGAGTTCAATCTTGCTTTCATCGGTCTGAGAGTCCTTTAGGTGCCTTTGGACAAACTCCAAGTGGGCTGTCGTGCCTTTTACTGAGGAGTGGCTTCTGTCTGGCCACTCTACCATAAAGGCCTGATTTGGTGGCGTGCTGCAGAGATGGTTGTCCTTCTGGAAGGTTCTCCCATCTCCACACAGAGGAACTCTGGAGCTCTGTCAGAGTGACCATCGGGTTGTTGGTCGCCTCCCTGACTAAGGTCCTTCTCCCCTGATTACTCAGTTTGGCCAGGCGGCCAGCTCTAAGATGAGTCTTGGTGGTTCCAAACTTCTTCCATTTAAGAATGATGCAGGCCACTGTGTTCTTGGGGACCTTCATTGCTGCAGAAATGTTTTGGTACCCTTCCCCAGATCTGTGCCTCAACACAATCCTGTCTCGGAGCTCTCCTGTCAATCCTTTGACCTCATTGCTTGATTTTTACTCTGACATGCACTGTCAACTGTGGGATCTTATATAGTGTGTATACAAGTGTATACAAGTGTGTGCCTTTCCAAATCATGTCCAATGTATACAAGTGTATACAAGTGTGTGCCTTTCCAAATCATGTCCAATCAATAGAATGTATCATAGGTGGACTCCAATCAAGTTGTAGAAACATCTCAAGAATTATGATTTCATTTTTTAAATTTCACCTTTATTTAACCAGGTAGGCTAGTTGAGAACAAGTTCTCATTTACAACTGCGACCTGGCCAAGATAAAGCAAAGCAGTGCGACAAACACAGAGTTACACATGGGATAAACAAAAGTGCAGTCAATAACACAATAGAAAAATCTATACAGTGTGTGCAAATGGAGCAAGGAGGTAAGGCAATAAATAGGCCATAGTAGCAAAGTAATTACAATTTAGCATATTAACACTGGAGTGATAGATGTGCCGATGATGATGCGCAAGTAGAAATACTGGTGTGCAAAAGAGCAAAAAAGGTCAATTTAAAAACAATATGGGGATGAGGTAGGTAGTTGGATGGGCTATTTACAGATGGGCTGTGTACAGCTGCAGCTATCGGTGAGCTGCTCAGGTAGCTGATGCTTGAAGTTAGTGAGGGAGATGTAAGACTTCAGCGATTTTTTTTTTTGCAATTCGTTTCAGTCATTGGCAGCAGAGAACTGGAAAGAAAGGCGGCCAAAGGGGGTGTTGGCTTTGGGGATGACCAGTGAGATATACCTGCTGGAACGTGTGCTACGGGTGGGTGTTATTGTGACCAGTGAGCTGAGATAAGGCGGAGCTTTACCTACGAATATGTAGCGAGGGCCAGCCAACGAGAGCATACAGGTCACAGTGGTGGATGGTATATGGGGCTTTGGTGACAAAACGGATGGCACTGGGATAGACTGCATCCAGTTTGCTGAGTATCAATGGAATCAGGATGCACCTGAGCTCAATTTCGAGCCTCATAGCAAAGGGTCTGAATACTTATGTAAATATGTTATTTCTGTCAGTTTAAAAAAAAAAAATTGCAAAAATGTCTAAAAACCTGTTTTCACTTTGTCATTATGGGATATTGTGTGTAGATTGATGACAAATTTTTTTAAATACATTTTTGAATAAGATTGTAACGTAACAAAATGTGGAAAAAGTCAAGGGGTCTGAATACTTATCGGAAGGAGCACTGACTTCGTTAAGATGCTTGAAACCGAAATGGAACGAACCATGAATCTGCCACACTAATAGCTAGAGGCAAATGTCATTGACTTGTCATGTTATTTTCCTCAACAGAGGAGCTGGTGTCTGAGAACTCTGACACAATATACTGTACTCCTGCTGCTCCTGAGATCAAGGCCTGAGACGGATATTAAAGAAAGGAGAGCAGAAGGTGAAGAGAAGAGCAGGGTGTTCCAGTCTCTTCAGAACACCAAGCCCCAGCAAGGACCTGAGCCCCTCCTCTTCACCGGGAACTGATCTGGAGTTGAGCTCCCGATTTACACACGTGTTCAGGCAGACTCAACACACAAATGTACACACACAAAATGGGTTATAGTTGAAATTAGAACACACACACACACACACACAGAGAGATTGAGCTCCAGAGGAAAGTAGTAGACCTGTGAGCATCAGGCTCATCGCTGCCTGCTTTCTCTCTGATCAGCTCAGTCTGTCTCCCCTGATCTGTCTGTCTGTTCAACACTGTGACCCCATGAACAATTTTTGTTTAAAATGTATTGACTTTAGGGGCAATTTGGTTCTCTGATTTATTTTCATTTTCCAATAAGGGAATACACCCACAGTTACAGAGGGGAGGGAAACTGACAGCTATCTTTGAGAAATTATGTTAATTTTCTCAATTCAATTATCTTAAATTCAGTAAAAGTGGTATTTTGTCCATACTTGTACCCTAAACTAGTATATGGGAAATGTTCTCAAACAGGCGAGAGAGTAAAATTACTTAAGTTGTTTGCTTTGTATTTTTGTCCTTGGTTGCAACTTTGCAGTTATGTAATTTAAATAAAGAGACGCATACATTATTTTATTTTTTATGCACAAAAAAAGCTTTTTGTTGCAGCAAGATAACTTATTGTATCAATTAAATGATAGTGCTTTGCAGTGAATTGTGCAAATGACTTGACTCACATACGTTTAAAATGTAAGTAGAGGGGAAAATATATCATTTCTATGCATTTCGGTAGCTCATAAACGCCTAAAATGTGCATGTACCCTCTACCAATGGCAAAGCCCGATGTTACCTCTCTTGTCCAATAGTGTCTGTTTTCACAGGGCAGTGGTTCACACACACACACAGATGGTTCCATTCTCACCGCGTTTGTTCCTTCAATGTTGGCAGAGGGCCGGTGTCCTAGCAAGCTAGCAGATATTGGTATAATAGCCCAAGACCACGTACTTTAAAGGGGAGGTCTGTATTGTGTTTAGAGCTTTCACTTCTTCATTCTACTGAGAAGAGTTTTTACAAAAGAGGCGCCACAACTAGTAAGCTAACGTGCTAAAATTGTTCCAGGAAGCTTGAAGTATCAAGTTTGTGTACACTGGTAGTTTCGCAGATTTAATCCAACAAGAGCCGCTACTTAGCCAGTTAGCTAACATAGCCCGCTAAATAACGTTACTTCATTTTGTTGTTACGGAGGCGGAGTTGCTTTTTCATAGCGAGCAACATGCCGGAATATCTGGAGGACCCATCGGTTCTCACCAAAGATAAACTCAAAAGCGAGCTTTTGGCCAACAATGTTTCTCTCCCGACCGGAGACCAACGAAAGGACGTTTATGTGCAGCTGTATCTGAAAAACTTGACCGTGCAGAACAAGATCTCATCTACAGACGCCTTCTCCAGCGACGAGGAGTTTCCAGTCCCGGTAGTCTTAAACAAAAGTCGCTCGGGCAGGGTGAGTTGTTTTTAAGATTTTTCTTTCTCGCGGGCGAATATAATATTTGTAACAATGTTTCCAGTGTGAATGTTGCAAGTAAATGTCTGTAGGGAAGACGTCGCTGTGTTGGAAAGTGTTTAATCTCCCTTTAAAAAAATAACTATCGTTGTGATGTGGTCTTCTAGGTAATTACATTTTCTTTTTAAATGCATACAATTTATATCTCCCATCTTTTCAATTACAGCGAGTTCCATCTCGTTTTTAAATATAAAAACAAACACATGTTGGCTGTATTGTATTACAAATCAGCTGAAAGTTTCCCGCTTAAAATATCTGCCAGTGTCACTACTGAATGCTTCCTTATGGAAACCATCCTCGCCACTCAATTGTGTGTAAATATCCATACTATTTGAAAATGACAAGATATGTAAGTAAACATGGCCATACTAAGTCGAAATTGACTTATGTAAATCAAGGTTTCGAGATACTAACTCAATATCTTGACACTAACTCGAAATTGAGACAGTAGAACATAGGGCATTCAGAAAGGTCGGCGCAGGTGGCAGTATGATTTGATTACAGCTGTGAGATTTTCTGGTTAAGTCTCCAAGAGGTTTGAGCTCCAACATGCAAGGCAAGTGAAATAAAATAATGAAAATGGTAATTAAAAACAAGGGGGGGGGGGGGAGGTTGCTGACTAGTGGTGGGTATTCAGCAGCCTGATGGTCTGAGGGTATGCACTATTGGCCCATCTCTGTTTTTGTCATGATGCAGTCACTGCATCTGAGTGATTGATGCAGGGAGAACAGGGCGTGGCTTGTGTCACTGATGATCTTGTTGGCCTTCCTGCGACACCTGGTGTTGTAGGTGTCCTGTCGAGCAGGCAGTGTGTGTTCGGCTGCATGTATCACCCTCTGAATAGCCTTGCGGTCAGCGGCGGTGGAGTTCCCGTACCAGGGTGTGATGCAGCCCGACCGTATGCTTTCGATGGTGCTCCTGTAGAACACTGTGAGGGGCCCCGGGGGCAGGCCGAATTTCTTCAGCGTCCTGAGGTTGAAGAATCGCTGTTGTGCCGCCTTCACTACAGAGTCTGTGTGGTAAGACCATTTCAGCTTCTCTGAGATGTGTACGCCGAGAAATTTGAAGTTATTTACCATCTCCACTGCGGCCCCGTTGATGAGTATGTGAGCGTGTCCAGCCTGGTTCCTCCTTGAAGTCCACAATCAGCTCCTTTTGTTTTGCTGACATTGAGGGACAGGTTGTTTACCTGGCGCCACGCCATCCCAGTGCCTACCTCCTCCCTGTAGGCTGTCTTGTCGTTGTTGGTGATCAGGCCTTCTACTGACGCGTCTTGATGATGTGGTTGGAACTGTGAGGCCACGCAGTCGTGGGAATACAGGAGAGAGGACTGAGGATGCAGCCTTTTGGGGCCTCAGTGTCGAGGAGGTAATGTTGCTTACATTCATCACTTGGGGGCAGCCCGTCAGGAAGTCCAGGACCCAGGGCTATGTAATGAGATTATAGGGCACAGTCCGCGGGAAGCTAGAAGTTAAATAAAATGATATTTCAACTTACTGTTGCCGGTGGGCAGGACGGTTGCTCATTATGAAGGGTGGAATTTGAGACTAAAGACAACAGACCCATGTTTGGAAAGTCTGTTTTAATAATACGTTATTTTAGAAATGTCTTATTCTCCCCATCATAATGACCAACCATCCTGCCCACTGGTACAGTAAGTAGAAATGTAATTTTATTTAACTTCCTGCGGACTGATTTTGTGCAACCCAATACAATAGGAAGCAACGATGGTGTATGAAAATACACACGCTTTGCTAAAAGCAGCTAGTGTCATAAGGGGTGGAATCCATAGAAGGGATGGAACTGGACCGGAGAGGTTTTATGTTAGGGGAAAGCCTTGGTATGTAGAGAAGAGGAAAGGGACTTTAAGGAGTTTTGAGTGTGCTGGAAATGGCATTAAGGTATAGGTAACGGGATTGAAGGAAATCAAGGCTCCTGGTGTGGAGGATGGGGCTATTTTCCTATTGGGTTTGGTCTCTTTATTGAGGAAATACTTTCCCTGGAAGAGGAATGCGTGCACGGGCTATCCCTGAACAGATGTGTGGTTAACTGTGTGTGCGACAAGTGCGTAGGCTAGTACTTTCATTAGATTTAAATGCTATCGCAGCAGAGCTCTTCCTGATGTTTTCATATAGTCACCTGACTCCCAATCATGCCTGTGTGTGTGATTTTATAGCTTACCATGAAGCATTTGAGGCAAACATCCACTGGCACACTCAGAACATTAAACACACATTTTCACTCATAGCAGCTATCAAAATAAACCCTTTGGGATAAAAAAAAAAAAGAGATGTACTGTTTTTCCCTCCTACAGTTTAGTTCAACTGAGGTTGAATGGTTTGTCATTGGGAGTTGAGGAGTTTTCTGCTTGCAGCGGTCATCATGAGGACCACAGATATGAAAACTATCATGTCTGACATAACCATCCATAAAGGTGGTTAACCATATGCACATCATCATAATTCACAACCTAGCAATTTGTTATAGTTTACCCCCAAAAGCCACATAAAATGGTCAGTTTCAGTATTACATCACCAAGCTGATTTCTGTGAGTAGAAACAACCACTTAGTCATAAAGAGCATTTTGGACATCTAGGCGATCATTCGACTGAACTATATTAATCCATATTGTTCTGCAATACATTGATGCAATCTGTATTCCATGTAATTTAAACCTCTAGTCTACAAACCTTCTGCAAGTAGCCTAACGCATAACTTAAAGCACAGGAATGGTCTGGGCCTTGGGGCTAGCCATGCGCTCAGTGCCTTGATTTCACTTTTAAAGTGTGTGGTCAGAGAGCGGATGAAAAGTGAGGGAACAAATGGGAAGTCTCTAACTGTTTTCTTATTTCTTCCCCCTCCTTATTTCTTCCTTGGAATGCTGTGATTATGAAATGTGCACTGCTGGGCTGAGATCCAGCTCCAACTTTACTGAGGCCCGCAGTAAGGAGTCTAATATAGGCTAGTGGGAGACTGATAGCTGCTAAATCCCCCTCTCTGTCGGTCTGTTTGAGGTTCTTTCCCTCTCTCGCCTTACTACTTCCACCCCATCAAATGTTCCATGGATAAGAGAACCATGGCAGAGTTCCAATGGAATGTGACAAGAACCATAGAAGTAGTTATAGAACTTCCTAATTCCTGTCACTTTTTTTGCTTGCATCATTGTAAGTCAGTCAGGCAGAGTATTCCCAACTCTTACACGTTAAACTGACCATGGCAGAGATGGTAAGGAATTGGATTTGTTATCGGCTGGGGAGTATGCCGAAACAAATTAGGCCGGAGTGCTTTATATAATTAATCCAAAGCTCATCGAATAGTGCTATATTATATTATTATATTTATTTATCTTTTATTTTACCAGATAAGTTGACGTGTTCTCACACGTTCTCATTTGCAGCAACGACCTGGGGAATAGTTACAGGGTAGAGGAGGGGGATTATTAGGTAACCGTGATGTTGTTCGAGGGCCAGATTGGGAATTTAGCCAGGACACCGGGGTTAACACCCCTACGATAAGTGCCATGGGATCTTTAATGACCTCTGAGAGTCAGGACACCCGTTTAACATCCCATCCGAAAGACGGCACCCTACACAGGGCGGTGTATCCCAATCACTGCCCGGGGCATTGGGATTTTTTTTTTTTAGACCAGAGGAAAGAGTGCCTCCTACTGGCCCTCCAACACCACTTCCAGCAGCATCTGGTCTCCCATCCAGGGACTGACCAGGACCAACCCTGATTAGCTTCATAAGCAAACCAGCAGTGGTATGCAGGGTGGTTTGCTTCAAACAAAAATATTCTAGACTGAAGAGCAAACAGAGTAGCTGCGTGGCCGGGGTCTCTGGACTTCCTGATAGCTAAACATCCGTACCTTTATGCACAAGGCACAACAGGCTACTCTGGCAAATTTCAATGATGTGCGGTGTTGCATGATCACCGAAAGCTAAATAATAGTTGTATGTTATTTTATGGTTAAAACACAGATTGTTTTCCCCCAATGCAATGTGTAGACACGGCTAGGCTACATGTTATGTTGTCATATAGGTTAAATGCAATTGGTTTACCCTACATTTGTCTGCGTCCTGCATATGTTTGCTTCTGCAATATCACTGTTTCTTCACCTTTGTGCAAATAGCCTGCAGATGTGTCTGTGTTACTGTCCCGCGCTCACTGGCGTTGGAAACTGAGGCCCCAGAATATTTTATACAATGTTTCAAGCTTCGGGATGGAAGTTAGTTGATGTTTCAAGTTTGTTGCAGACAGGCCATGTGTAGCCAATGTGATTTATAGGATATTTTATTATCAGGATTTTTTTTTTTTACCTGCAGGCTGCAATGCTTTTATTTGTTGGCTTTTTGTCTATAATTAGCAATGGCAATAGAAGTTCCTTTTTACATTTGTACAATTTTAGATTTGGATAGAATTTTATTTAACCACATGACAAATAATTTTGAAGATGTTATTATAAATTAAATTAATCTGTTTCACAAATATTTGCATATGAAAACAATAACTGGCACACAGATTGGGAGAAATGGTAAGATATATTGGCATTCCACATGACAGGTTGCCGACTCTTCGTGAAGTCTATTACCAGCAACTTCAGGAGAGTAATGGCAGAATCAGCGAAAGCCAGCAGGAAGAGAATAGTTGGGTCAGGTTATCTAGAACTCTGCCACCCTCTTGAGGCATATGTCTTATCTCATCCAACCGTGAGCTTAAAACATCAGACAAGCTCAATGCATGGAGTTGATTTTATTGAAACACTGGGGTGTGTATAGAAAAATACACGTTTAAAAATGTCGACCAATCAATTGGTCGAAAGAGCACTTTCGGTCGACCAAGATTTTGTTTTTGTCGGGGACAACCCTTACATACGTGTGTGTGTGTGTGTGTGTACACACAGTATATATGACATATTTGTTCAAATAGACGCAGGGCTTCTATTCTAGCTGTTAAGAAATATGAATCAGAGTAACAAATGCACCGAAAGTGATAGTTGTTTTGCTCTGCTGTAGAGGTGTCCTGGGGGCGGGACGGAGCGGTTCGATACGGTTGCACAGCCTAGACCAAGGGGGAAAATACCCTTTGGCTGTGAACAACTACAATCATCAACCTCTGGAGGAAGACTCATTAAAAACTAATACTAGGTGACTGCCGGTATGCCGCTATACCTTGTCTGACGACTCAAACTGAATTCTTCCACTGCTGTATACTTCAGTCTGAGACTGCCATCATAGAAGTTGTTTGTGATGACATCAAAATGAGTTGTCAGCAGAGTGGATAAATTCTCTGCAGCCTGGTTGAAGGGGATTGAACCTGAGACCTATACTACGAATCCGGTTTGAGGAGTTAACTTTGGTCAACTGGTTCCATGAAAGTGGCTCACCTTTTTAGCCAGGTACATTTCTACTCTAACAAATCCTTCCGAACTAACCTGCTCCAGGGCAGGCTAACTCCATTTATCATTAATGAAATGTCTGAGCCACGAGGTTGAGGACCAATGAAGTTCGATACCCTTCCTCTAGCAAAGTTTGTCATCATCACCTTCATTTGAGGAAGAGGACTAATTAAATATTTTATGAATTATACTGAACAGAAATATTAATGCAACATGCTCAAATTTCAAAGGTTTTTACTGAGTTACAGTTCATATAAGGGAATCAGTCAATTGAAATCAATCATTAGGCCCTAATCTATGAATTTCACATGACTGGGCAGAGGTACCGCCATGGGTGGGCCTTGCAGGGTATAGGCCCACCCACTTGGCAGCCAGGCCCAGCCAATCAGAGTTAGTTTTCCCCCCACAAAAGGGCTTTAGTACAGAGAGAGATACTCCTCAGCAACCCCCCACCCCCCTCAGACAATCCCGCAGGGGATGAAGCCACATGTGGAGGTCCTAAACTGGCGGGGTTAAATGTGGTCTGCGGTTGTGAGGCCTGTTGGACGTACTGAAACGATGTTGGAGGCAGCTTATGGTAGAGAAATGAACATTCAATGCTCTGGCAACGTCGCTTGTGGACATTCCTGCAGTCAGCATGCCAATTGCACGCTCCCTCAAAACTTGAGATATCTGTGAAATTGTGCAGTTTTGTCACACAGCACATTTTAAAGTGGTATTTTATTGTCCCCAGCACAAGGTGCACATGTGTAATGATCATGCTGTTCAATCAACTTCTAATCTTGGCAAATGAGACATGCTCACTAACAGGGATGTGGACAAATTTCTGCACAAAATGAAATAAGCTTTTTTTGCATATGGAACTTTCTGGCATTTTATTTCAGCTCATGACACATGGGACCAACACTTTACATGTTGCGTTGTATATTTTTGTTCAGTGTAAAAGAGACAAATTATACAATAAAAAAATAATAATGCCAGTATTTGCTTTCCAAACTGTTTTTCGCGCTATTATATTCTGACTTTTGCAAAAGGCTAACTGCCAGCCGCAACCAACCATAGATGGCAGTTCCCATTCAAGACTGGCAGCCATTGCTAGAGTATCCATGAGTTTAACAGTCTATGCCCACAACGCAACAAGCTGTTCCATAGATGGAAGGACATAGGTGCTTGTGCATTGATTGATAAGCACACCAAAGATGGCATTAACAATAAGTAATAAAAAATGCTTCGTAGTATACTGCTCTGTTTGCTCTCTGGTTGTTTTAGTGTTGATCAGTAATGATGGTTTAGGTCAGGAGAGGGCGTTAAACTAGCTCTGCTGATAATTAGTGTGTGATTAGAAACCTTTTTAAGGCGTTTAACATCTGTGGTGTTGCTGGCTGAAGCAGCCCAAGGAGCTGGGTAAAGAAAACACTCATCTAAAGATCAGTCAACTCTCTCTCTCACACACTCACACACTGCAGAGTTACAGAGTTTTTTTGGACATTTCAGTTTGTGGATTTCAAATGTTAAACCCTGTGATGTTCAGTAGCACAAAATGGATTTCTTTGCTTTGCTTCTTTGGATTTGTGTTTTGGCGAGCTCCAGCACAAATTGAATCCAACCTTTTTTTTAATTTGAAGTACATTTAAAAACAACTCAAAGAAATATGATTACTAGAATGGGCGTTCCAATTCAAGTCATCCTTCTGTGATGGGTGGTAGGCCTGAACACTTTTCATGTTGCATCAGTCTGACCTCTGTGGTCCTTCTTTCACAGAAAGCCACGAGGAAAACAGACAAGCCTCGGCTTGAGGACCTGGATGTGACTGAGCTGACCAGTGAGGGCCTGAAGGACGAGCTGCTCAAGTATGGAGTCAACGCAGGACCCATCGTGGGTGAGTCAGTCAGTCTGCTAGTACATTTGCCAGGGGCATTGTTTTTAGAAAACATTGGGTTCATTCTGTGTTACCGAGTCTACAGTGCCTTGCGAAAGTATTCGGGCCCCCTTGAACTTTGCGACCTTTTGCCACATTTCAGGCTTCAAACATAAAGATATAAAACTGTATTTTTTTGTGAAGAATCAACAACAAGTGGGACACAATCATGACGTGGAACGACATTTATTGGATATTTCAAACTTTTTTAACAAATCAAAAACTGAAAAATTGGGCGTGCAAAATTATTCAGCCCCCTTTACTTTCAGTGCAGGAAACTCTCTCCAGAAGTTCAGTGAGGATCTCTGAATGATCCAATGTTGACCTAAATGACTAATGATGATAAATACAATCCACCTGTGTGTAATCAAGTCTCCGTATAAATGCACCTGCACTGTGATAGTCTCAGAGGTCCGTCAAAAGCGCAGAGAGCATCATGAAGAACAAGGAACACACCAGGCAGGTCCGAGATACTGTTGTGAAGAAGTTTAAAGCCGGATTTGGATACAAAAAGATTTCCCAAGCTTTAAACATCCCAAGGAGCACTGTGCAAGCAATAATATTGAAATGGAAGGAGTATCAGACCACTGCAAATCTACCAAGACCTGGCCGTCCCTCTAAACTTTCAGCTCATACAAGGAGAAGACTGATCAGAGATGCAGCCAAGAGGCCCATGATCACTCTGGATGAACTGCAGAGATCTACAGCTGAGGTGGGAGACTCTGTCCATAGGACAACAATCAGTCGTATATTGCACAAATCTGGCCTTTATGGAAGAGTGGCAAGAAGAAAGCCATTGCTTAAAGATATCCATAAAAAAAGTGTCGTTTAAAGTTTGCCACAAGCCACCTGGGAGACACACCAAACATGTGGAAGAAGGTGCTCTGGTCAGATGAAACCAAAATTGAACTTTTTGGCAACAATGCAAAACGTTATGTTTGGCGTAAAAGCAACACCCTGAACACACCATCCCCACTGTCAAACATGGTGGTGGCAGCATCATGGTTTGGGCCTGCTTTTCTTCAGCAGGGACAGGGAAGATGGTTAAAATTGATGGGAAGATGGATGGAGCCAAATACAGGACCATTCTGGAAGAAAACCTGATGGAGTCTGCAAAAGACCTGAGACTGGGACGGAGATTTGTCTTCCAACAAGACAATAATCCAAAACATAAAGCAAAATCTACAATGGAATGGTTCAAAAATAAACATATCCAGGTGTTAGAATGGCCAAGTCAAAGTCCAGACCTGAATCCAATCGAGAATCTGTGGAAAGAACTGAAAACTGCTGTTCACAAATGCTCTCCATCAAACCTCACTGAGCTCCAGCTGTTTTACAAGGAGGAATGGGGAAAAAATGTCAGTCTCTCGATGTGCAAAACTGATAGAGACATACCCCAAGCGACTTACAGCTGTAATCGCAGCAAAAGGTGGCGCTACAAAGTATTAACTTAAGGGGGCTGAATAATTTTGCACGCCCAATTTTTCAGTTTTTGAATTTGTTAAAAAAGTTTGAAATATCCAATAAATGTCGTTCCACTTCTTGATTGTGTCCCACTTGTTGTTGATTCTTCAAAAAAAAATACAGTTTTATATCTTTATGTTTGAAGCCTGAAATGTGGCAAAAGGTCGCAAAGTTCAAGGGGGCCGAATACTTTTGCAAGGCACTGTATAATTGCCTGTTGGTTATATGGTAGGTGGAATATGTATTTAATCGTGATGGACTCTTGAATCCCGACCATGTAAATAAAACTACTACTTTGGTCCAGACATAGAATGCCTTCTATGTATTTAATTTATTTTAATAATGGCCATTATTGTTGCGGTCTTCATTTGCTTATCAATAAAGTTGTGCTGAATTCATTTGAATAATGTCTGAACTTTTGGCAGCCTCCACCCATAGACCGTATGAGAAGAGTGATTCATGAAATTCCATTGATTTTTATTTGAATGTCTTGTCATGGCAGCCTCAACCCGTAAGCTGTATGAGAGAAGGCTCCAGAAGCTGTTGGACCATGGTCCTCCTGAGGCCGTTGCTCTACCGGTGGTCATCACTCAGGTAGACCGCAACGGCAACTCTGACTCATACCACTACAGCGACAAGGAGGAAGGTAAGAAACGTAACACTTAGTCATCCTCTTAGACCAGGTTATTACAGATTCAAATCAGATTCATCTTGGCAGTTGACACATTAGATTACACATTCGATATTTGTTTTATGAGATGCCTACTTTCATACCAAATTGGCCCTCTGGGATGATACAAATCATGCAATTTGATGTGTTGGTTAATAGACTGACTGACAGCATGACTTTGATGGAAATTGTGTGGTGTGAATGTGTTTAGAGATGACTACAGTCCCAGAACCAGAGCCAGTCCCCGTGGTGGAGAGACCTGTCAGAAGCAGAGGGAAGACCCCAGTCACCACCAGGACCCGCAGCAGCCAGCACAACCGAGTGAGTCCCTCTTTTTATTTTGTCTTTATTTAATCAGTGGACAAAAGCACATCCTCACCCTAGGCCAGCCTCATGGTGTTTATTCCTTCAAAGCTCGCCATACAGACTTGTGTTGAAATATGAGTTAAATAGCATGCATATCTCAAGTTGTGATTAGTAGTCACAGAGGCTATAGGGTTGATTTTTAAACCTGTCTCAAATATTCATTGAGAGAGGAAATATGTCCTTTGAGACTCCTATAGGGGTGGGAATTACGTGTGTGTGGAAAACAAAGCACCGAATGTCTGTCTGAAGGACCCTCTGTGTGTCTGTCTGAAGGACCCTCTGTGTGTCTGTCTGCTGGTAGTTTGTTCAGCAGGTTTTGATTTCAGGACCGGCCAATTGACTTGGATTAGCTTGTTTTCTCTTTGCCACTGGGTGCCTCTAGTCCACTAATTTCTGTCTCTTTGACTCTCTCTCTCCCTCTTTCATTCTTTCCTTGCAAGAACATACTCATTATTTTCCCAACTCCTATACAAAACCTATTGTTTGAGTGTTTTTTTCAATATTTTTACGCCCTTTTACTTTTCTCCTCCTTTTTTCCTGATACTTTGGGAGGTGTTGGTGCCATCTGGTGTCGAAATCCTGAACCTACCAGATAGTAACCTACTCAACTGAAGCTGTCTGTATCATGTGGATATTATAACCACATTAAAGAGAGTTTGAGATTTTGGAAAATAAGCCATGTATCTACTACCCTGAGGTAGCTGTTCCTGTGCATTTCCAGTCATGAGCTAACAAGTTAGTTTTGTCTCGCACCTTTTAACTTCTTACATACTGGACATATAGACATCAGAATGATATCCCAGAGTTCATCGGAGTCTGGGGAAGTCGATGGGCTTCATTGGAAAAATATCAAACCATCCCTTTAAAGCATGTTTGTGGACTGCCAACTTTACTCACTGAAGTTGTGGACTTTGCTTTGTAAGGTGTGTTCGAAAAGAGGTGGAAGGTCGGGTGTTCTGAGAAGTGTGTGTGTGTGTGTTTAGATCTGTGCTCAGGAGGATGATGATCTTGAGGAAGAGCATCCTGTGTTGAATATAAAGAGACCATCGAGGAGATCCTCTCATAGTCGACCAGATGGTTCCTGCAAGCGATGATTCTGTAATATACACTAAGCCTATCCATCTCACTAGGCTTGTGGTGCGATGGAGTAGTGTTTAGCTTGATAATCACCTTTTTTGTAGGTAGTGTTAGTCATGTTATATATATTAAAGGTTTATTTGGAATTGTACACATCTGCAGCTAAAATCTGCGTATAAGTAAATGAGATGTAGTATACAATTAATTAAGCAGTCTCACAAAGTAAGGCTTAGACTAATGTCTTAATTCACTGGGTTCTCTACATCCACTATTTAATTTATGTTTGGGAAGCTACTCTCGTGTGGGTGGGTGTGTACTCCCTTTCACCACATCACCTGCTGCCACGGTCTTCCTCAGCTATAGTGAACAATGAACACTGCACAGGTGGCATGTCTCACCACGTTCCCCCTCCCAGAGAGGCAGGGACCAAGGCACCTCTGCTTCGAGTGAGTTTGTGATGTCCTGAGTAAACTTCCCTCTGATCCATTTGTCAGTCTTCCCTCTATTTAACTTCCTTTCACCTCACTCTCCCCCTCTGTCATGTTCCAGGAAGTCCCTAAGGAACCTAAGCCTATATCGGCAGACAAGCCAAGCTCTAAGCCCTCTCCCTTACTGCAGGGCCCAGTCCACTAGGACTATCCATCAAGATGTCCTAACATCCAGGGCTGAGTCTCCCTCACCCAGACTGACTCAGGTACCGAGGTTCCCAGCTCAGGTGGTGGGGTTCTCTGTGGTTACTTGTCACTCACTGTCGCTATGAACTGTTGTTGTGATCATGGCACGGATTGATATTGGAAGTTGTTCAATGGGTGTACATGGCTAATGATCACGTAGGCACAGTGGTGTCTTAGTCATAGTAAGATATGTGGGACTGTGCCATTTTGCGCATATATTTTTCTTATTGCCTTAACCTTAATGTTGAAGAGTCACCTGCCCACCCACCTGGAACTTTGGCTATTTAGTCTAGTACTCTAAAGTCTCTACTGTGTCTTTCCCCTGAATGTGAATGCTGCTGCGCTCTGGGTTAAAATGCTTTTTTTTTCTTTCTTTTTTTAAATTTTAAGAGAAGTGAATGAGAAAATATGAAAAATAATAAACACATTTACAACTGTAGCAATCATAAATTACTGTTGGGTGGTGGGGGCAGGGGAAGAGTCAGTTGGCGAATGTCCATAGTGGTGCAGCAGGGGGGAGTGAGAAGTGAATGGAACTGTAATAAAACCTTTATTTATTTACGCTGTGCCAATGATAAATGTCCATGGGGGGGGGGGGGGTAAATGTTTGTTGGGGAGGTGAAGGAAGCGGGGAGAACAGGCCGTGGCTTGGGTTTTATCTTGGCCATCCTGTGACACCTGGTGTTCTGGAGGGCGGGCAGATGGAGGAAGTAGTGTTTTTGATTGGACACCCATCTTTTGACTAATCGGGAGATTTATGTTAATTGTGTAGATGCTCCTTTAAGAAAAACTAATAGTCCAAACTCATGTCTCTGTCATAATCTGTTCAAAAGTTATTGTTGTTTTTACCGTTGTAGGATGGTCCAAATTAGGATGACTAAATCAATGTAGGCTAGAGACTGTGGTTTAAAAAAACAGGAAAATAGCATTGCTTCAGCTAGGCTGGTTGCTGTGTGAGAATTGAGGCTAAACTGACAGGTTCACCGTTGAACTCATCTATCTTCTGATTCCAGAGGACATAAAACAAGAGGTAAGATGGATATCGATTTTGAGACATGACAGAATATTTCTCACAAAAACAAGCATTTCCAATGCCTTTTACATTTAATTTAGCTTGGTTGATGCTAATTTAGCTTTTTGCGACTCAGAAACGTCTTTGCAGACTACCACCACAACATGCAAAATCCTCAAAAGTTCCTGTGAGAAAGTGGCACCACTCTGTCAACAGTTTATGAAATCCAAAAAAGACCCCACTGAACGATTCAGAACATGAAGAATCATATTTGTCTTGGTAAAATGTATTTTTATAAAATAAGGAAGTGAAAGATCATCACTAAACCGTGTTTTCACCCACTCAGAATGGGTTGACACCCTAGAGGAAGCCAAATGAGGTGTGGCAAGAGGCGGTGGAAACCAAAAAGGAAGAGAGGAAGTAGGAGGGGGGGGGGGGGGGGGGGGGCTGGTTGTAGAGGAACTCTGGAAGGTATGCTCACCACTCTTCTATAGTCCTAGCTAGTCTCTAGTCTCCGTATTAAACGGGATGAGCTACATGTCAATGTTTGGTTCCAATGGGCATACCTTTTGATGCCAGCCTGATTTGGTTAACTGAACATGGTTGGATGATTTGATCTACTTCAAACTGAGTTTGGATGGGTTTGGGAACAATGCCTACCTTGTGTAAACGGGTGAGTGCAGCACAAAGCAAAACATCTCGACTGTTTCAATTCAGTGGACAAGTTTGACCTCTGGTGTAAGGAGAACGTCCTGGAAGATTTCTCTCTGCCACCAAGACCAAAGACCTCTTCATCCACTTAAAAAATAAATGTTTGTGATTTTGTTGCTTGTGTAATGTTTGTATCAGTCTTGTGTGTGTTGTTTAGCTCATTCAAAAGCCACAGCTGTTCATTCCCCTCTGTGAAAAAATACATCCATTCTCTTCTATTCTAGCTGTGCTGTGAGGAGGATGGTGGTCTTCCTCTCACTCTGACTGATTAAGCTCCCAGTCATGAGCCAACCTCTCTACTCAATACTTCTCTTTTTAGAGGTGTGGGACATCTCTCACCTGCTGTAGTACTTGGGACATCACTCTGTATTGGGTGTTTTGTCTGATTTTCAATCTTCACAATTTCCTCAGTGCTCTGATCACTGGCTATTCGTTTTGGTCTCACTCTCTTGCTGTCAGTCTCTCCTGGGTCTGTATGTATATCAACCAACCTCTTCTATAACGAATAACAGTGTGTACTTACCCTCTCCATATTAAAGGGGGTACCGCAGGAAGTCAGCCCGCTCCTAGTAGCCAAGCCTTCCTCACTACCTCATTTGTCTGAAAGTGACCCCTTTGTGGCTCACAGACCTGACGGTCTGTGAGCCACGTCTCACACACCCCCCCCCCATCTCCATCTCCATCTCAAGTCCTGAAGGAACAAATGGACTGCCTATCATCTCTCTGCCAAGTTTGACACGCTGTCCAATCGCTTTACTCTGGTATACAGTCTTTAAACAATAGTTGTTCTCAAATAGAGTTCTGTTTTTCTCACAGTGGTTTGTGGTGGCACCTGGGAATGGGAACTTTAAGGTTCATTTAATTGTATTGTGGTGGAGTGAAAGTGGTCTCACGTTTTTTTTCCCTCACAGATGGTGTGATTGTAAACAAATGGGTGACAATTATGAATGGAGCTACTGTAGTGTGTGTGGCGCACAGCTGTCTGTCTGTACTAGTACAGCTGCTTAAATGCCAGCTGAAGTGAGGGGAGTGAAAGACTCCAGACTTGTGCGGTCACATGGGAAGAGGACTGCAACAGGGCCACCTAGTGGTTCTTAGGTGTACACACCCTCTCTAGCCTTTTACAAGAAATAATACCATATGTGAATGTGGCAGTGACTTTGTAACATGCAAATGGAACAATGTCTCATCCTCACCTTAATCGCTCTGTCAGCTTCAACGTCTAAAGAAAGTGTACTAAAATGTGTGTTGCAGGTGGAGAAGATAGCAGCTGGTGAGCAGACACCCAGCAGGGTGGATGAGAAGGATATCCTGAAGGAGATGTTCCCCTACGAGACCAACACTCCAACAGGAATCAAGTAAGACACACGCACATTATTCTATCAACATAAACAACTTCAATAAAACATTGCTATATCTGGCAGACTGCCACCCACAGTCTTGTCATTCCTGTAAAGCGGTGTCCTGTAACTAATTTGTTAAGAGCTTGATCGTAATACTTGCCTGATGGCAACTCATGTGTGAAATGTTACCATGAAACTCAACCTTCTACCTTTCCTGTCCCTCTAGCGCCACCTGTCGACGGCCCATCCGAGGTGCAGCCGGCAGGCCCCTAAAGTCTGGTGACCTGTGGACAGATGAGACCCTCCTGCGCTCCGCCTCTAACTCTTCCTACACGGAGAGCCGCACCGCCACCGTCCACAGAGTCACCACCCTGCCCCCTTCTACCAGGCTGGTAACGTCAGTGGCGCCCCCTGCTGGCAAGGCCGTAGCACCACCCCGTGGCCTGCCTGTCTGGCTGAAGCTGCTGCTCCTCAGCGTTGTAGCTGGCTTCATATTCTTTGTCTACCAGACCATGGAGACCAACGCTATGGCCCCCTTTGGAGGGTCTTCAGATTCCATGCAGACCAGTGGCAGTGAGGTCCGCAAGTGAAGGCAGCATAATGTTTCTGCCACTATTTTCATTGTCATCGTCCCTCACTTCCTTGGCATTCTTGTATTTTTTTCCTTCCCGTGTTTCTGTCACTTATAATTGGTTAAATGGTCTGGTACGGTAGCCTAGTCTTTGTCAACACCTCCTGGAGACGACAATGTCCAATATGACATATTGAACCTTGAAGATGACCACCGCTTCTCATTCTGAAATGACAATACCGTCTTCTGTTTGTTTGTCTGTCCTTTCCCCATCTGAGCCTGTGAGGCTGAGAGAAAGCCAGTCGCACCACTCATCTCCAGATAACGTACCCACACCGAAACAGTGGCTTCCAAATTATGTGAACTTGCTTTGTGGTCTATTTTTTGTTTTATGTCTCTGCATGGTGTAGTCGTATGGTTGCATTTGCGTGAGTCTGTGAGAGAGAATTACCTGTGTGCGTGTCTGTGTTTCACGCGGTTTGCTTTTGTAATGCTGTCGCTGTAATCGAATGCAGTTATTATGAAAAAAAAAAAACAGGAAAAGACTGAAAGAATTTCAACAAATTGTAATCATTTGTTTTCTTGATCGAACCATCTATACAGCGTACGTGTGTGAGACGGGGATTCTTAAAACTCATGCACACATATAGCTCTTATATGCCCCCGCCCCGTTTTTTTTTTAATCGAAATTGTCTGTGTTGCCAAATTAATAATGTATTCATTGTAATAAATAATGGAATATCTTCTCAATAAAACTGTAATATGTAGGGATAATTTGTCTTAGATTTTTATTTGACTTGAAACAACAAAGTACCGTTAAAAAAAAACAAGGACACTACAGCAAAGAGTAAAAACAAAACAAATATTAGCTGTGAGCAGCAATGAACGGAGTTCACAGCATGACAGACAGAAAGAAAAAAGATTTGTTGGATAACAGAGCAAGTGCTTGGTCATGTAGAAACAATCTTCATGTGCAATCAGTGAAAGCATTACCAAGTTTCTCTCAATACCACAAGGAGGATGCAAGTGAAGTTTAGCCTAGCACTGTAGATTGGTCATCTTTGAGTGCAGCAGTTAATCATTACTTAATGTATTGAGTTTATATACCAATCCTGGGGTCAATTTGACTAATGGTTTATGTTAAAATTAAATATTTAGTTGAATATTTTCAGCATTAGTGTAAATATTTGTTTAAATGATTAAGTCTGTTGGTACATGCTTCAATACACTCTCCGATGTGATATTTTGACTGTGCAAGCGGCAGGACTTCTGGTTTCTAATTTTCCAAAAGAAAATCTCCACTTTTCACCACGTACGGCCCATATACTTGGGCAACAATATGTAATTATACTAATAACGATATTTGAATTTGGGGAGCAGTGATACTGAATACCTGGTCCCCCAATCTTTGTTTTAGGGATGGTGAGTAGTCCTGTGTCAGGGGAGCGGAGGCAGCGGAAAGGCATGTGTGTATGGAGGAGGTCGGCAAGGTATGAGGGGGCAAGGCTATGGAGGGCCTTGTAGGTGAGGAGTAATGCATAATTTGACTGGGAGCCAGTGATAGTAGTGCAAAGTGGGGGTGGTGTGTTCCGAGGGTTTGGTGTGTGAGAGGACCCTGGCAGCGGAGTTCTGGACATACTGGAGCCGTAGTAGTCCAGACTAAAGGTCTTCACGGGTCCACCCGAACCTGAAATGTTCACTTTCTCCTTGGGTCCAGGTCGGGTCCTGTTTGATTGTCATCGGTGCGTTCGTAAAGTATTCAGAACCCTTGACTTTTTCCACATTTTGTTACCTTACAGTCTTATTCTAAAATGGATTAAATGTCTGTTTTTCCTCATCAATCTACACACATAATGACAAAGCAAAAACCGAAATAACTTATTTATAAAAGTATTCAGGCCCTTTGTTATGAGACTCGAAATTGAGCTCAGAGGCATCCTGTTTCCATTGATCATCCTTGAGATGTTTCAACAACTTGATTGGAGTCCACCTGGGATAAATTATATTGATTGGACATGATTTGAAAAGGCATACACCTATCTATATAAGGTCCCACAGTTGACAGTGCATGTCGGAGCAAAAACCAAGCCATGAGGTCAAAGGAATTGTCTGTAGAGCTCCGAGACAGGATTGTGTTGAGACACAGCTCTAGGGAACGGTACCAAAACATTTCTGCAGCATTAAAGGTCCCCAAGAACACAGTGGCCTCCATGATTCTTAAATGGAAGAAGAATGGCCATCCAGCCAAAACTGAGCAATTGGGGGAGAAGGGCCTTGGTCAGGGAGGTGACCAACAACCCGATGGTCACTCTGACACAGCTCCAGAGTTCCTCTGTGGAGATGGGAGAACCTTCCAGAAGGACAACCATCTCTGCAGCACTCCACCAATCAAGCCTTTATGGTAGAGTGGCCAGGAAGCCACTCCTCAGGAAAAGGCACATGACAGCCCGCTTGGAGATTGACAATAGGCACCTAATGGACTCTAAGACAATGAGAAACAAGATTATCTGGTCTGATGAAACAAGATTGAACTCTTTGGCCTTAATGCGCCTGGAGGAAGCGTTGCACCATCCGTAAGATGAAGCATGGTGGTGGCAGCATCATACTGTGGGGATGTTTTTCAGCAGCACGGACTAGGAGACTAGTCAGGATCGAGGAAGGATGAACGGAGCAAAGTACAGAGAGATCCTTGATGAAAACCTGCTCCAGGGCAATCAGGGCCTCAGACTGGGGCGAAGGTTCACCTTCCAACAGGACAAGGACCCTAAGCACACAGCCGAGACAATGTAAAAGTGGCTTTGGGACAAGTCTCAATGTCCTTGAGTGGCCCAGCCATAGCTCGGACTTGAACCCGATTGAACATCTCTGGAGAGACCTGAAAATAGCTGTGTAGCAATGCTCTCCATTCAACCTGACAGAGCTTGAGAGGATCTGCAGAGAAGAATGGGAAAAACTCCCCAAACACAGGTGTACCCAAGAGAACTTGAGGCTGCAATCGCTGCCAAAGGTGCTTCAACAGAGTTTTGAGTAGAATACTTACGTAAATGTGATATTTACATGTTTTATTTTTAATACATTTGCATAAATTTCTAAAAACCGGTGTTTTGCTTTGTCATTATGGGGTACTGTGTGTAGATTGATGAGGGGAAAAAAACATTTTAATCAATTTTAGAATAAGGCTGTGGGAAAAGTCAAAGGGTCTGAATACTTTCTGAATACACTGTATGTAACCACAGCTCTGCATAGCCTGTAAGATATTTATTTTACACCAATAAGGTTTATTTATTGACTTATAGAAGGCCTAGCCAACATATTAAGGTCTATTTGTCTGCGGGTTCATTCAGGTTCGGGCACCCCCTTTAAAAAATGATCGGGCCCGTACGGGTCCTCAGTTTTGGACCCGAGAAGGCCTCTAGTCCAGACGTGATGTACCAAGTGATTGTGGAAGAAGGCGGATTTGGTGATATATTTTATGTGGGGCTCAAAGGAGAGAGTGGGACCAGAATGACACCCAGGTTTCTGACCACAGATGATGGGCAGATGGAACAGCCATTGATGGACATTACGAGGTCTCCCACTTTCTTGAGGAGAGCCTTGGGAGCCAGCAGCATGACCTGTTTTATTACTGTTGAGTTTGAGTAGATAGGATGTCATCCAGTTTTCATATCCTTGATATTTGATCAGAGACGGGGTAGAGAGATGAGGCGGGTTTGGTGTGGATGTAAATCTGGGAGTTATCCGCATAGCAGTGGATGTTGAGACCATAGTGGCAGATGATCGGGCTCAGGGGAAGCATGGAAATAATGAAAAGCAGAGGTTTGAGGATGGAGCCTTGAGGCACTCCTTAGAGCAGCCTTTCCAAAATAGCTACAGTATTTTTCTTACAACAGTACTTTCTAGCTGCAGAGGGGGAGCTGAGCCTGCCCTTACAAAAAAAGATTGCCGTTTTGAAACTGCAGTGAAAATGCAGTGACTGCAGTCGACTGGTATTTTGGACGCAGTAATTGCAGAATAACAGCAGTGTACTGCAGTTATACTGCACTTACACTGCAAAAGTACTGCAGTAAAAAAAAACAGTGTTATTTTGAACATAGTGTTATTTGCAATATACTGTACTGCAGTTATACTGCACTCTAACTGCAGTTATACGTCAGTGTACTGCAGTTATAATGCATTCTGATGGCAATTTTTTTTTGTAATGGTGTCAATGATAAAATACAGGCCCCACTGAATACACTCTACTTAGCCCAGAGTGGAAATCAGGAATAGTTTCACCTATTGCACTCTATATAGGACCCTGATGCTAATTTTAACTTCACACAGACACCTACACACAGTCAGCCAGAAGCAGGGTTGAGCTGCCTACCGACTGACCTTTGCCAAATCATTGTTAAATATAGGTTGTGGTAGAGGCATGAAGGCATTCTCTGTGGTTCTCATTCTCTGTGGCTCTCTGATTTCATATTTATTAAACTGGTCCAATCATTCAGAGATTTGATAAGAGCTTCACATGCTACTCAGAACTAGGGCATTCTGATATTTCTGACTTGCTAACTGGTTGAGCGTGGTATGTGTATAACTATAACCATTTTCCTAGTTCCGACTAGAACGTGAATGCGGCAAAAGTCAAGACTGCACTGACACTGTTGACCTGCAGGGATGGAAGACTGCCCTGCTCCACAGGCCAAGATTAATACCATGGCAAAGAATAGGCTGACTGCCAAGGCATAGTAATCTTCTTACTCTCACCTCTCTCTCTCTCTGTATCGCTCTCTCTCTCTGCCTCTCCCCCCTCTCAATTCAATTCAAATTACTTTATTGGCCTGGGAAACATATGTTTACATTACCTCTCTCTTTCCCCATCACTCACTGTCTTTATATGGCACACAGCACTCCATCATGTATCAACTGTTTAGTCTTCCATGTGGTTGGTGGCACTGTCACTTCTAAAACCAAATTTAAAGAGCTTGTACTTCTACGATAGCGCTGAAGGTTTAGGAACGTCCTGTTTCGTGATTGGACCCCACATTTTGATTGATCGCACTGTCATTCCATATATCGTCCCCGATAGGACAGAACACAGAAGGTCTCTCCCACTTTTCTCCGTGAAGGACAAATTCATTTATAGCGAGGACGTTCGGCCTCTGTGAGCCGCCGGTTGCAGTAGGAGCGGAGGCGCCATTTTAAGACACGGAGAGAGTGAGTGGAGTACTATGCAATATCTAACATAATTCGAATTTAAAATGTTACAGTAGAAGGGAATATTAAGGCTTGTCTTTACTGTAACGCTGTGTTTAGGACGTTTAGAATGTTTTATGTTGCTAGCTTGTCTTGTGCAACTGTTCCACCTTGGGAAAGCTAGCTAATCAGTTGCTCACTAGCTAGTAGTAGTGAGCTTGCTAAATAAGTTATTATAAGTAATTTAGCTAACTTGCCAAAATAGCTCGTTAGCTAACACCAACAATAACATGATGGAAACGGTTTGCATTTCCATTCCATGTTATCTGCATGTCAAACTATAGCTACATGTTCACGTGACATTCCAACCCCCTTCCTAGCCTGCTCTCAGTGTCAGCTGAGCTGTGTTACTGCTGATCGTGTTTCTATAGCAAGGTACTGTAGTGAGCTAGCTTGCTAACATTCGCTTTCATTCTACAGCCCGGTTTTGGCCATCATGTATCCGACCACACTAACACAGTTGTCCCGGGCTAATCCCTTCAACGCCCCGCTCTTCTCCCTCCAAGAAACCGAGGAGCCCAAACAGAGCCGCAACCTCGCTGCCGCAGCAATCGCTGGTAAACCAATGTTCTGCATGCTAACTAGCTAACAAGTACAGTTAGCATGTAGCTAGTTAGCGAGCAAGTACGCAGCCAACTTAATCAATGATGATGAGACGAGATACCAATTTTATTAATGTGATATTTAATAGATATCAACATGTGTTATTTAATAGATACGATAGCTGGTCAAACTTTTAACGCTATCTAGCCACTGTCATTAAATGTGGAATGTCAAAGACAGGCTAGGCCTAGTCTATGGAGGACATGGAAGGGCAAATGTAAACTTTGAAATATGCCGCAGGTATCTGAACTGAATTCATGTCTTCCCTCAATCGCTGTTTAAAACTAAGGTGAGAGGCCTCTAACTCAAAAGGGCAAAGTAGTAGTTAGGCAAATGTCTGTGTATTGCTTTCTAGCACACCAACCGGCTAATGATATGCGTCTGACCCCTAGACGGGGGCATTTAATTGGTTCTCAATTCGGATAAGTGTGACAAGTTTTGTCTAGATTTAGGATCACTTGAAATGCTATCCTTTTTGTAACGTAAAGCATGGCCTTCAACCACCCCTCAGTTATATTCTGACCATTGCAATATTATTGCTGTTTTTCATTGTCGCTTGAAACATTTCTATGGAATGTTTTTACGGTTTAGCCAGCCTAGTTCTAAAGGTGACATATTTGGGTCAGGCTTTTGGTTAGTTTTAGAGTTTGCTGGCCAGTGTCCTCTTTTTATAGCCTTAATACGGTGCTGGTTGGTTGATTAGTTATACAGCTAGTCTGCTCTGCTAGAACATTGCCTGTTGCACAAGAGTCTGCCCTCACAGGGAGTAAATGTTCCATGTGTGCATGGCTCTTTGCACCTTTGACATAGGCCTATGCAGACGACATAGGACAGGACACACACAATTAAGCTCCACTTGTATTTGCCCTTTAGCCTAGTGAAGATGCAGTTTGCTTTTACTTATTACCACTTTTCTAATGAACAACATCAAGTCCCCATTTTGAAAGTATTGCCTGACTCTTTCTTCAGAGGGAGACAGCTGTGAGTTTGGCTCACGGAAGTATTTACTCCTCTGTGGGTTTGGTGGCATCATCAGCTGTGGCACCACACATGCTGCCCTAGTGCCCCTCGATCTGGTCAAATGCAGAATGCAGGTCTGTCTAACCCTGTGGCCTGGTGCCACTCAAAACCCAACACGCTAACATGTTTTTGTTGTCTGAAATGCATTAGTTTGCATGGGAGAATGGATGTATCAAGCAGCCCGGTTTTGTGCAGCTGTGGTGGAATCATTGTCATTGTTCAACCTCACGTTTTATCCCACCTGATCACCTGATTTAAAAAATATATTTTCGAATGACCCACATCGCATGGTAAGTGTGTGATTCACAATCACCAGTGTTCCTGAACCTCCCTGCCTGCTACCATTCCCCTTCTCAATCCAAAGCTGAAGGACTTGTAGGTCACTGAAAGGTCAGGAGTGACAATGGGAAAATGTTTTCAGAAATGTCACCCTGCTATTTATAACATGATCAAAGTGCAGCTATGCATTGCTAGAATTTAGCCTATAGCTTTATTAAGTTAGTCCAAAGGCCCAAGTAATTTACACCTCAATGGAATTATTCCTAGCTTTAAATTGACTAAAGTATAAATGATGCATGTATTTATGCAAGCTATATGTATTTTAGCTAACTATACAGCTCATGCTTCAACAATATTTTCTTTTTTTGTAAAACCTTTTAGACATTTTGAGTCAAGTTAGAATTCAATTTTTATTTTATTTTTACAGATTTTTAACGATTTTTAACCCTGTTTTACGATTACTTCATCAAATGAGTGAAATAAATCCTGGGTATATAATAATCAATTTAAAATCACAATCAGAGGTCAGTTTCAATTCAGGGAGTACACTGTAAACTGATTCAAATTTTAAAATTAAAATAAACGTATCAGAGAAGCATTGGGGTAAATTGGAATTTCAGTTAACTTCCTGAATTGAAAAATAATTTACCTGAACCCTGATTCACAAGTGTTTGAAATTTTAACTGGCTCATTCCCTGGTGTGTTATAATGTAATGGTGGCATGTTTGTTGGTGATTATTGTCCTGTGTTGCATGTGTCGTGACTGCATGTTGGGCATGTATTGTTTGTTTTTTTGCTGCAGACTCTGCAGATGTGAGCTGTGAATTTGGCTCAACAAAGTATTATGCCCTGTGTGGCTTTGGGGGTATCCTGAGCTGCGGCCTCACACACACAGCTGTTGTACCCCTCGACCTTGTCAAGTGCCGCATCCAGGTTTGTGGTACCCCCTGTAGCTGCCTGCTGTGTGAAGGCCTCCATAGCTCCTGAAAGGAAAGGTGCCCAATCCCAAATGTACCCTTAATTCCTATGCACTTGAATAGATGAAGAAAAAATTGGGTGGGAAAACTAGATTTGTGATTGGGTGGAAGATTCCTGTAGATTAGCAGACATTAGATAAATCACTAGCTATAACTAGTCATGTTAATCTGGATAACCCCCTAGTTCACAACCTGTAACCTAGCTAGTTTTTTTTATTTTTATAAACATGGCCTTGAAACCTTAGATAAAATTACCTAGATTTCAGCCCATAGCCCATTGTTCCTTTGACTCTCTGCTAACCAATTGTTTTTTCTTCCTTAGGTGGACCCTGACAAGTACAAGAGCATTGGCAAAGGCTTCTCCCTCACACTGAAGGAGGATGGAGCCCGAGGGCTGGCTAAGGGCTGGGCCCCTACATTCATCGGCTACTCCATGCAGGGTCTCTGCAAGTTTGGTTTCTATGAGATGTTCAAGATTTTCTACAGCGACATGCTTGGAGAGGTCAGTCAGGGGTAGTAACCAATGTGGGTAGAAACTAACACGGTTGGATTCCCTGGTTTACAGTGTTTTAAAGGGACTCGTTCACCCACCAACAATCATAAATGACATGCTAGTTAGCAGGCGCTTTTATCCAAGTACAGTACAATGAGTGCTTACATTGACTAATCCCTGCGTGACTTTGGTGTTGCTAGCCTACACAGGACCACAGCTGACTTCGCCCCCTCTCATCTAACAGGAGAACACCTACCTGTGGAGGACATCCCTGTACCTGGCTGCGTCTGCCAGTGCAGAGTTCTTCGCTGATATTGCCCTGGCCCCCATGGAGGCGTGTAAAGTGCGTATCCAGACCTGCCCCGGCTACGCCAACAACCTCAGACAGTGTGCTCCCAAGATGTTCGCAGAGGAGGGAGTATGGGCGTGAGTAGATTGTGTTTGTGGTGGTCTATTAGTTTTTGTTTTGGAGACTGTATAACCCGGGAAAGTATTCAATCCTGCTCATGGACAGTTACGACGTGTGTATGCTTTTGTTCCTACACTAGGTGAAACAAATCTGATACAACTTGTAGCCTTGAATACATTAATTGGGTGTTTCTTGGCTGGTATGGAATGTAAGCCTACAGAAGTCATTATTGCTCTGCATAGCTGATTTGAGAGGTTACCACCAAACACGCTCCTTAGATCCACCTCTGGAGGGCACTCCTGTGCTGATGCTGTTGTCTGAGTGCTGCAGCTCCAGCCTGGAGGCCCTCAGCAGCTTTTTGGCTGTACAGTTGGAGGTGCTTGAGTCATTGGTGTGTGAGAGCAGTCTACCTGCCTCCCAGCACCTCTGCTGCACTGGCAACCCTCAGTTTCCCTGGTGGGACCCTACCAGTGCAGCTATGCTGGGGGATGGACAATCCCATAGACCCTAATGTTGTTTTCCAGGTTTGTGCTGGGATAGTCTAACAGTTTGTTCTTCTTTTACACTCTTGTCTGGTGAAAGTTAGTGACCACCATATGCTTTCACCTATGGTTTCTGATCAGAGGGAACGAGAACTCTGATCTGCCTGCTTGGAACTGACATTCTTCCTTCTTTCTCTCCCTACCCCCCTTCCTTTCTCTCAGGTTCTACAAGGGTGTGGTTCCCCTGTGGATGAGGCAGATCCCCTACACCATGATGAAGTTTGCCTGCTTTGAGAGGACTGTGGAGCTGCTCTACAAACATGTGGTGCCCAAACCCCGCGCTGAGTGCACAAAGGGCGAACAGCTGATCGTCACCTTCACTGCCGGCTACATCGGTGAGTAGTACCACAGGAAATAGGATGAAGGTGGCCCTAGGTCTAGTAGTTCACCTAAAGTCCGGTTTGTGTAGTCCTTGTAATAACTAAGGTTAGGATTGTGGGAAGCGTAATATGATCCTAGATCTGGGCCCAACTTCTACCCAGAGAAACCTGGGTCGTATTCATTAGTGCACACCATAGCAAAATGTTTTGCAACAGAAAATGAAAATAAGCATTTCTTATTGTGCATGTACAGGTAGTTGTCCCTCCCTGTTTCAATCAGTTTTCTTCCATTTGGTGACTAGCAAAGATGACCCAGGCTTCTGTTTGATGGTATAGTGGGCCTATTTTGGATTGTGTGCTGAGCATTTGTCTGTCCGCTGCAGCTGGTGTGTTCTGTGCCATCGTGTCCCACCCAGCGGACTCAGTGGTGTCTGTACTGAACAAGGAGAGTGGCAGCACTGCTGCCCAAGTGCTCAAGAAGCTCGGACCTAAAGGTGAGTGGACAACCGAAGGGCTTGTCTTACTTAGGAAATGCATCCTTCCTCAAAGTTATCACGGATGTGATTTGTGAAACTGATTTGGTACCTCGGGTTACTTTATCCAATCAAATCCTCTCTGATTACTGGGAGAGGGGGGGTAGGTGGGTGTGATTTATTTAATTCCCAATTCCAACAACACGCTCCTTAGATCCACCTCTGGAGGGCGCTCCTGTGTTGCTGTATAGTCAGTCTACTGAATTATGTTTTTAATTTTTTTCTCTCTTGCATATATAACTGTCCAACATTGGGTGTTTGGCCTGCTCAAAGAAACAACAAAGCAGATGTAATTTATTTATACACTTCCAACAAACACCTCCCCTAAACATCCCTTCTCCCATTCTCTCCCCCTCTTAAGGTGTGTGGAAGGGCCTGGTTGCCCGTATCATCATGATCGGTACCCTGACGGCCCTGCAGTGGTTCATCTATGACTCCGTGAAGGTCTACTTCCGCCTGCCCCGTCCCCCTCCCCCCGAGATGCCAGAGTCCCTCAAGAAGAAGCTGGGGCTCACTGAGTAAAAAAATTAACAAAAGCCCACCTTCCCGACATCTCCGGGACCCCCCTCTCAACTCACACCTCACCACCCTGGCTGCAGCACACAGCTCTGTTTTCTATATTTATGTTCCTAAAGCAGCTGCTCCTCTCCAGGCCCAGGGCTGTTCCTTCCATGTATATTTAAGAGAAAGAGAGACCGGAAGGAAGGGATCCATGTTTGTTCCCCCTCTGCACTGAGGTTTATGAGAGTATATGTACTGTAGAAACATGGTCTGGTTTTATTGAATCATGTCCATTAGTTATGTGGAAATTATATATAATTATTTAAATAAATGATTCCCTCTGAAACATGTCCGGTTTTAATTCTTGAAGTTTTCCACTGCAATTAAAATAATTTGGGTATTGGGGTACTTAAGCAATCAGGCGCGGGGGATGGTATATGGCCAATATACCACGGCTAAGAATACAACAACCCTTAGCCGTGGCCACAAGGTTCCTTATTGTTATTATAAATCGGTTACCAGCACAATTGGGGCAGTACATGTTTTGTCTTACCTGTTGTATACAGTCTGTTATAAACTGGGTGGTTCGAGTCCTGAATGCTGATTGACTGACAGCTGTGGTGTATCAGACTACACCACGGGTATGACATTTGTTTTTACTGGTCTAATTACGCTGGTAACCAGTTTATAATAGCAATAAGGCACCTCTGGGATTTATGGTATATGGCTGATATACCACGGCTAAGGGCTATGTCCAGGCACTCCGA
This sequence comes from Oncorhynchus clarkii lewisi, assembly GCF_045791955.1. NCBI lineage: Eukaryota > Metazoa > Chordata > Actinopteri > Salmoniformes > Salmonidae > Oncorhynchus > Oncorhynchus clarkii. The sequence continues at coordinate 8,551,397 of NC_092179.1, read as the reverse complement.
AATGTGTCGTGCCTAAGAACAGCCCTTAGCTGTGGTATATTGGCCTTATACCACACCCCCTCGTGCCTTATTGCTTAAATATACTATGGATGTCAGGCAATCAGCATTCAGGGCTTGAACCACCCAGTTTATAATACACATTTTAAGCTGCCTGACTGTTTTCAGGGTGGCTTCAAAGTCCAACTAGAAACAATAAGGGCTGTGTTTTGTGTAGGCTTACCCTGGAGTGACCGTTTAGATGTGTAAACCTCTAGGAGAAGGTGACTTGTCAATTTATTTACACCCCCCCCCCCCCCCCACACACACACACACACACACACACAAATTGAAATGCTAATGTTGCTATCATAAAGAACTATAAATGCCATGATCTGGACGAGACTAGATTTGAGGCAAAGGTAAGCATCGCTGGATTTACCAGCTAATGTTAGCTAAATGTAGTAATTAAATTGGCTACATTTCTTTAAATGGACAATTCTGAATTGTCTTGTGCAAGTTTTAAAATGACACAATAGCTGTTAGCAAACGTGTCCGCTAGCGATTACGTGCAGGAGCTTGCAGGGATTTGTAGTCTTGCATGTCTACTTTGATGCTAAATAGCATCTCTGGATCTGAGTAATTAGAGCTGAATATATTGATAAAAGCCATCTTGTCCGGGAGACGTTTACTGTACATGGTTACCAAAACGTCACGCTAGGGTAAGCCTACAGGATGAAACAGCCCTTATTTGACATGTTTCTAAAATTCCCTAAGGGAAAAATGAATGGTAGAAAAAATGACACGAACCATTTCCTTGTTGACCGCTAGGTTTTGTGGGTATTATGTGGAGCTCTACCCTCAGAAATAGAAACAGGTGCAGGATTTGTTTATGATCTCTACATGAACACTAGAGGGAGCTATATACTATGTACAGCGTTTGTCAGAATGGCACCCTATTCCTTTGTTAAACACAAACAATTATTCTCCCTAGTGATGCTCTTATCTGATGACTGTCTCTTGATAGAGGATCACCCCATTTATAAAAAAAAATGCGTCCTATCAGAAAAACAAAGTTGCCCGCGTCATTCTGTCTTGTAAAATAGGTGCAGGGCTAGGAGGTGAGCAGAACTGCCTAAGGCTCTGGGGAATCTAATGTATCTCGCATGCGGCACAATGAACCCGAGGCATCACATCGACGGCCTCCCAATGTTAATTGGACGGCATTGTGACTCAGTAACCATGTCATTATAATCCATTTGGTTGCTCTTAATAATGGGGTTTTCACATTTCCGTTCTCTGAAAGCAGCAGACACAATAGAAGCAATGTTTCCAGGAAATGAAATGTGGGTTGTGTTTGCGTACCTGGAGCTCAGGTCTGCTGAGGTTGGGGGGGTGGTCATGGGATATGGATTCCCATTTCTCTGTAACCCCTTGGTGACCTCTGTATAACCTGGTAACCATTTTGTGCTTTCAAATAGGAATGACTCAGATGTACTCGGCTGCTACTGCTGTTTGAAAAAACAGGGGAGGGTGGGATGTCGTTCCCATAGCAACGATTAAAACATTCCCTAACCAGAAACCGTGGATTGATGGCAGCATTCGTGTGAAACTGAAAGCGCGAACCACTGCTTTTAATCAGGGCAAGGTGTCTGGTAACATGACCGAATACAAACAGTGCAGCTATTCCCTCCGCAAGGCTATCAAACAAGCTAAGCGCCAGTACAGAGACAAAGTAGAATCTCAATTCAACGGCTCAGACACAAGAGGCATGTGGCAGGGTCTACAGTCAATCACGGACTACAGGAAGAAATCCAGCCCAGTCACGGACCAGGATGTCTTGCTCCCAGGCAGACTAAATAACTTTTTTGCCCGCTTTGAGGACAATACAGTGCCACTGACACGGCCTGCAACGAAAACATGCGGTCTCTCCTTCACTGCAGCCGAGGTGAGTAAGACATTTAAACGTGTTAACCCTCGCAAGGCTGCAGGCCCAGACGGCATCCCCAGCCGCGCCCTCAGAGCATGCGCAGACCAGCTGGCCGGTGTGTTTACGGACATATTCAATCAATCCCTATACCAGTCTGCTGTTCCCACATGCTTCAAGAGGGCCACCATTGTTCCTGTTCCCAAGAAAGCTAAGGTAACTGAGCTAAACGACTACCGCCCCGTAGCACTCACATCCGTCATCATGAAGTGCTTTGAGAGACTAGTCAAGGACCATATCACCTCCACCCTACCTGACACCCTAGACCCACTCCAATTTGCTTACCGCCCAAATAGGTCCACAGACGATGCAATCTCAACCACACTGCACACTGCCCTAACCCATCTGGACAAGAGGAATACCTATGTGAGAATGCTGTTCATCGACTACAGCTCGGCATTCAACACCATAGTACCCTCCAAGCTCGTCATCAAGCTCGAGACCCTGGGTCTCGACCCCGCCCTGTGCAACTGGGTACTGGACTTCCTGACGGGCCGCCCCCAGGTGGTGAGGGTAGGCAACAACATCTCCTCCCCGCTGATCCTCAACACTGGGGCCCCACAAGGGTGCGTTCTGAGCCCTCTCCTGTACTCCCTGTTCACCCACGACTGCGTGGCCACGCACGCCTCCAACTCAATCATCAAGTTTGCGGACGACACAACAGTGGTAGGCTTGATTACCAACAACGACGAGACGGCCTACAGGGAGGAGGTGAGGGCCCTCGGAGTGTGGTGTCAGGAAAATAATCTCACACTCAACGTCAACAAAACTAAGGAGATGATTGTGGACTTCAGGAAACAGCAGAGGGAACACCCCCCTATCCACATCGATGGAACAGTAGTGGAGAGGGTAGCAAGTCTTAAGTTCCTCGGCATACACATCACAGACAAACTGAATTGGTCCACTCACACAGACAGCATCGTGAAGAAGGCGCAGCAGCGCCTCTTCAACCTCAGGAGGCTGAAGAAATTCGGCTTGTCACCAAAAGCACTCACAAACTTCTACAGATGCACAATCGAGCGCATCCTGGCGGGCTGTATCACCGCCTGGTATGGCAACTGCACCGCCCTCAACCGTAAGGCTCTCCAGAGGGTAGTGAGGTCTGCACAACGCATCACCGGGGGCAAACTACCTGCCCTCCAGGACACCTACACCACCCGATGTCACAGGAAGGCCATAAAGATCATCAAGGACATCAACCACCCGAGCCACTGCCGGTTCACCCCGCTATCATCCAGAAGGCGAGGTCAGTACAGGTGCATCAAAGCTGGGACCGAGAGACTGAAAAACAGCTTCTATCTCAAGGCCATCAGACTGTTAAACAGCCACCACTAACACTGAGTGGCTGCTGCCAACACACTGACACTGACTCAACTCCAGCCACTTTAATAATGGGAATTGATGGGAAATTATGTAAATATATCACTAGCCACTTTAAACAATGCTACCTTATATAATGTTACTTACCCTACATTATTCATCTCATATGCATACGTATATACTGTACTCTATATCATCGACTGTATCCTTATGTAATACATGTATCACTAGCCACTTTAAACTATGCCACTTTGTTTACATACTCATCTCATTTGTACATACTGTACTCGATACCATCTACTGTATCTTGCCTATGCTGCTCTGTACCATCACTCATTCATATATCCTTATGTACATATTCTTTATCCCCTTACACTGTGTACAAGACAGTAGTTTTGGAATTGTTAGTTAGATTACTTGTTATTACTGCATTGTCGGAACTAGAAGCACAAGCATTTCGCTACACTCGCATTAACATCTGCTAACCATGTGTATGTGACAAATAAAATTTGATTTGATTTTGATTTGGGGGGGGGGGGGGGGTGTTGCTGAGCATGGAATATTCTCCCAAAAGTGTGAAATTCAGAAATGTCTCTGTACAAGTATTGATATCATGGTATGAATTATTCATTCAGTCAGTAATGTTGTCCTTTCTTAACTATATTACTTTTGGTGTTATGTAGCCTAATGTATCATGTCTACACTTGTTTCATCCATTAGTCCTGGGAAGTCCATAGCAAGTCTACCTACCACCTCAAGCAACATAACATTCCAGAGATTCTCAGTACTGCCATAGATAACTAGCCATCCATTCGAGTTGGATTAGTCGTATGTACAGGATACATAATAATACAATCGAAGGACGTGACGTAATGGCTCGGTGAAATAGAATAAACACACATTTCCTCAAATGAACATCATCTTGTTGTGTAAACTCTAAAAGAATGGCTGCTGATGGGGACACGCTCGGTTTGCTATTTTTACCCTGGTAATATATATCACTGTGGACTACTGAGGTGGCGACAGCTGCAGCTCATCAGTGGCAGTTCTCCCAATCCCCAGAGAGACAGGCCTGCCAATGTTTTTCCACTTCTAACTTGACGTGTTTTTTAAAATAATGCAACTGAAGATAAAACTGAAGATATCCAATGCGGAACTGAAGACTACTACTATAAGGTAGCACTTTGGAAAAAAGATTTGGAACACATGATATTGGAAATAGTCTAAGCCTGCCCTGGTGATATTGGAACTATTTTCTATCGGGCACTTATCGCTGTCTCTTCATGATTTGACGGCACCACAGCTGACCACAGCACAGAAAACAGTTCATATTAACATCCTTTCTCCTCTGTGTTGTGCGCATGTGTGAATGTGTGTGCGGTCATGCAGAAGTGTGTGTCCCCACTCCATTGTGTTTCTGTCCTTGTGCTGGTTTTGTGGAGGTCACTCTGAAACAGGAGCCTGTGTCACAAAAGCCGGGTTGAGTTAAGGGGTGGGCTGAGCATGAGTCTTGTGTAGCCGAAATGACACCGTGTTCCCCATGTAGGGAAGCCATGGCCTCATGGGCCTTTGTCATGTGTAGTATGAAGGTTAATAGCAAACAATGAGTTACTGTTTGGGAAACTTGAGGTAAAAATTGAGGTGTATCATGTGATTATTGTTTTTCTTATTGACTACTATTCACACGTGATGATATACATAGTTGTGTGATACACATTCAGGGACTGTGTCCAAGAAAGAGATCAGTTGTCCAAAGTGTGAATGCAAAAATAATTGTCCTTTATTACATTGAAAACATTGATATTAACCATTCACAATTAGAGAATAAATAAAATCGCATCTGTTTATCAATTGTGTTTTTTGAAGGGTCAGTTTTGACTCGTGTCCTTTATTAGAAGGAACAATGGCTATTATTGGACGAATTGGATTATGCTGAGCCCCGGGGAACCGGTTTATGGCCCGTTACGTGAATGGGCAAAAACTGTGAAGGAGGAGTCCCCTTCTCAAATGGAACAGTATTCTGCGCTGCTCAGTCATGTTGTCAGCATGGTGCATTGTCCAGAAACATACAACATCACGATCCCAGAAAATATATGTTTGAATTTTCAAATTAGTTTTCATTGGGAAGGCAGATAGTGTTTTTATCAAAAATCAATCACTTTCGCATGTGATAACACAGAATCCTGCTCATTACTCCAAAGGGATACTTTGAGATTTTGGCAAAGAGGGCCTTTACGTACTTCTCCAGATTTAGATGAACTTGTGGATACAATTTTATTGTCTTTGCATGCAGTTTGAAGGAAGTTGCTAACTAGCTATTGCGCAATGACTGGAAGTCTATGGGTATCTTTTAAAAAATATATATTTGACCTTTATTTAACTAGGCAAGTCAGTTAAGAACAAATTCTTATTTTCAATGACGGCCTAGGAACAGTGGGTTAACTGCCTTGTTCTGCTAGACTTCCAGTCATTGTGCTAATGCTAGTTAGTATTGGATCACAAAACAACCTCCAACATCCTTCCTACTGGACACAGAGACGTATCCACAAGTTCATCTGACTCTAGGGAAGTACACAAAGGGCATTATTGCCAAAATTCCGAAGTATCCCTTTAATTATGTGACTTTTGTTTTAAGGCTCCTGGCTCGTGCCTGGAGGCAGCACGATTCCAAAACGAATGCAATGAACTTTCACCCTTTGCAAAACACGCTTACCCGAGCGCCCATGCCAGATTAATTGAATCCCGTCAATGTTCAAAAGCATTTAGAAGGAGTGTGATTGGTCACATGCTAGCTCCTTCTAATTATCCATGTAGCTGATTGGTCAGAGATTACAAACCGGGTAGTTAGAGCCCTGAATGCTGATTGGCTGAAAGCTGTGGTATATCAGAATGTATACCATGGGTATGACAAAGTACTATTACTGTTCTAATTACGTTGGTAACCAGTTTATAATACCAAGAAGGCATCTCAGGGGTTTGTGGTAATGGCCAATGTACCACGGCTAAGGGCTTTATCCAGGCAATCTGTGTTGCGTCGTGCTTAAGAACAGCCCCTAGACGTAGTATATTGGCAATATACCACACTCCCTCTGGCCTTATTGCTTAATTATAATGTGGTTGTGACCCAGTGAGGTCAAGAGTAGTACCCTTGGAAATCAAATGATGTGTACACATTGGCACTCAACCCAATACATGGCATATGAACACAGCATTGACAGTAATGATAACTAAAAACCAGAGTTCTGTTACTATGCACAATTGATAGCTGAGTTTGTTATAGGCCTACACCTGGTCACCACTATTGGTCTTGAATCTAATTGGTTCTACTCTGATAACTTGGTGCACATAGGATGCAAAGTCTAGTTAAGTCTACACATTCACTGCAGTGCCAATCCATTACACGTATGATGAAGGTCATCGCTGATAATGTTGCTGGGTAAACAGTATGAGGACTCAGCCCAGTGACTTTCCAACATACAAACACTAGATAGCACATAGTTGAGCATTTGCTTGGCTACATACAGTAATGCCTATGTGAGTGTGTGTAGTACTGTGTTTCCTAACTCCAGTCCCTGAGTACTCCCAACACAACACATGATCGTTGTGGCCCTGGTCAAACTCACCTGATTCAACTCATTGAAGGCTTGATTAGATGACAAGTTGAATCAGGTGTGCTTGTCTGGGGCTACGACAAAAATGTGTACTGTTGAGGGTAATCGAGGACTGGAGTTGGGAAACACTGGTCTAGTTGTGCTTGGTGCCATACAGAGGTTGGCCATTTCTGTCACATGTCCCATTCCCATTAAATTCATTACAAATATTTTGGGGGATACATTTAAACCAAATCTCTTAATCTCAAGTGCCTCACATTACAACAAGCATCGCTACTGCTCATGACCTTCTTGTAAATGGCGTGACTGGACTGTTCGTATGTGTCATTGTGCCCAGTGGTCACACGTACCCACTGTGTGTGATGATAAGGATATCTGACAGGGAGAGAGGGAGGTGTAGGGATAGGGAGAGACAGAGACAGAGCGAGACAGATAACTTGCTGCACCACACCACACACTCCCTGCTTGCATGTTCACCACACTATGCCCTTGCTGCAGCTGACTGGAAGTCCTTAGCAGGATCAGTGTCCTCTCATCTCATTGGCTGAGTAAGTAGGAGCGACTTAAACCCCATTGGGTGCCATGCCTTCATGTGTGAGATTCATAGGATTGCAGTAACATCAGGAGAGGGAGGGAGGGAGAATAGCCATCTAATACAGTATGTGATACATGAGTTTACCCCCTCAGTTAAATGAATCTATTGGACGACAGTGGAATAGATATAACAGAGTGGAATGGAACACAGTGAAATGGAACGCCGAAACCTTAGTAGGTTTACCATATGCCTATGTTAAAATATACATATATATCCACCCAAAATCCTGGGAACACTAACACATGACAAATGGGAGGACAAACAAGGTAGCACTGAGCCAAAGTAAACATCCTAGCGGCAGGTTGTGGTCTGTATAGGAGACAGCCAGTGTCTATTATCTTTCCACTGTCTGGATTCATTGACATCATCACTCCTCTCTCTCCAGTTGACTTGTTGCAGTAGTTACAATAGGAGACCCTCAGACCCTTGAAATATTACATCATCGTACTATGCCCTTTACCCAAAGACCGTCATTGTAAATAAGAATTTGTTCTTAAATGACTTGCCTAGTTAAATAAAGGTTAAATATATATTTTTTAAATAGAACCCATTACACTGCGCGGGAATGATAAAGATTTACTGTCACTCTAAAAAAAATGTTTTTGTCAAATTAAAAAAGTTTATAACCTGGCTGCCTTAACATTTTTAAGTACAATTTGGATTTTGTGTTGAGTTAACGCAATCTAAAGTTACCTAAACCTAGTAAAGTAAGTGGAACTGACAAGTTGGATTTAATAACTTGAGTGAACAAATAAATGTGCTTCAACTGATTTTTTTGTGTCCTAACAAAGCTACTCAAGTTGTTTTGACAAACTATGAAGTGGAGAGGAAGTATTGGATAGTCAGGAAAACCTAACTTTTTGTTGTTTTATCTTAAAGTTTGTAATCTAGCTGCCTTAAAATGTTAAATTATATCAACTTCCTATACAGTTGAAAGTACTTAGAAAATGTAACATTTCAGAACTGACCAAATCTTTGGAATGATTTCAGTAGGGAACATTATGCTCCCACCGGTCTCATGTGTGAGATTTTTAATCAGTTCCAAAACTGGCAGCGCACTCTATACTAATGTCACCACTAACTACAATGGAATTCTCTGTAATGGTTACAGAAACGTTTTGTTACTTTTTACATGTGGTTGTTTATCTACCTTTGTTGAATCCACTAACTGAAGTCACTCTGGATAAGAACGTCTGCTAAATGGCCAACACGTAAATGTACATTTACAGTTGTAAGGCATGCTAGGAATTATTCTAATGAGCTCGCCAAAAAAATCAGTTGAAGTCATCTGAAGGTCCCACAGTTGACAGTGCATGTCAGAGCAAAAACCAAGCCGTGAGTTCGAAGGAATTGTCCATAGAGCTCCGAGACAGGATTTTGTCGAGGCACAGATCTGGGGAAGAGTACTAAAACATTTCTGCTGCATTGAAGGTTACCAAGTGGCAGCCATCATTCTTAAATGGAAGAAGTTTAGAACCACCAAGACTCTTCCTAGAGCTGGCCGCCCGGCCAAACTGAGCAATCGGGGGAGAAGGGCCTTGGTCAGGGAGGTGACCAACAACCCAATGGTCACTCTGAGATAGCGCTGGAGTTCCTCTGTGGAGATGGGAGAACCTCCCAGAAGGGCAACCATCTCTGCAGAACTCCACCAATCAGGCCTTCAGTAAAAGTCACATGACAGTCCGCTTGGAGTTTACCAAAAAGTACCAAAAGACTCTCAGACCATGAGAAAAATATTCTCTGGTGTGATGAAACCAAGATTGAACTCTTTGGCCTGAATGCCAAGCATCACGTCTGGAGGAAACCTGGCACCATGCCTACGGTGAAGCATGGTGGTGGCAGCATCGTACAGTGGGGATGTTTCAGTGGCAGGTTGAGGCAAAGATGACTGGAGCAAAGTACAGAGAGAGAGATCCCCCCCCCCCCCCCCTAGTCCCTTCCCTACCTCACTTCTGTCCGAGGAAACAACAATTCTACAGAGATTTCACAACAAATAAACAATCAAGAATATGAGGGGGGATATACAAACATCTCAATACAGATTAAAAATACAAAAACAGAAATAAGTGATCAGTAAACCTTAGACAAACTTGCTTGGACTGGATAACTTGCGTAGCACTCCGGGTCAGGGCGTTACAGACATGACATCTATCACACTCCTCATTTACATGTGGATGTCAGACAATCTGGATTTGTAAAAATGCACCCTATTTAAAACCTTAAATTGTATGAGACCAAGACGAGCACAAGATGTAGTGGAAATGTAGTGGAGTGTACTTCATTAATCGCCTCATCCCACCACTCTTGTGTAAATTCAACACCCATTTCCCGTTCCCAAGCAGATTTCATTTTGTTGGTGGAGTGTTCGGCCAATGACAAAATACACAGATAGATCTGAGAAATGACTGCTTTCTATCGAAGTAATAGAGTCAATATGTCATCCCAGGGTTGGCAAGGGGGTGGAGCTGGGAAGACAGAAAATTGGGAGGTGATACAATGCCTAATTTGAAGGTAACGGAAAGAGTGAGATGGAGGCAAAGAGTATTTAGAGGCCAGGTTGGGAAAACTAGAAGTCTTGGAAGCACTTAATAGCTTTCCTTGCCCTCTAAAACACAACCCAACCAAGCCTCACTGCTTCTTGACACAATACCCATCCAACCCGGAAGCCAGCAGCACCAATGTGTCGGAGAAAACACTGTACACCTGGCGAGCTGGTCAGCATGCACTGCGCCCCGGCCCGCCACAGGAGTCGCTAGTGCGTGATAAGACAAGGATATCCCTGCCGGCCAAGCCCTCCCTAACCCGGGTGATGCTGGGCCAATTGTGCACCGCCCCATGGGCCTCCCGGTCGCGGCCGGCTGCTTGAACCCAGAATCTCTGGTGGCACAGCTAGCACTGCAATGCAGTGCCTTAGACCACTGCGCCACCCGGGAGGCCCCCCCTGCATGTTCAATGTGCAGACGAGCAGGGAAGCAGAGTGAGAATTTCACTTTCTTCTCATGCAGTTTGCGCTTCACATTGAGGAATTTAGTTCTTGCATCCGCAGAAGTGTAGCTGGTCTCTGCCCTGCCTCTGGAGGATTCGCTCCTTGTCATGGTAATAGTGAAAATGGACGATAAACACTCTAGGCTTGGAGTTGTCGTCTCCGCCCACTGGGCAGGGGCCAATGTGGTGGGTTCTATCCATCTTCGGGGGTGACGGAACGATGACCGGACCCAGCACATCCGTGAAGAATTCTGACACGAACTTAACTGACTCCCCTTCTTCACGTTTCTCTGGTATACCAACAACACGAAGATTGCAACGGCGAGAACTGGATTACAGGTCATCGGTCTTGTCAATCGGCTTTTGGTTTTCAGAGCTCAGACGGCGACCATTTTCTCAAGTGCTACCTTGCGGTCACTGTAGTCACACAGGTCATGTTCAAAGCCATCAATTCGGCGGCCTTGTTCATCCGCAGCGGCTCGGACACCATCCAGGAAGGTGGAGAAGGGGGCCAGAACAGCATCGATGGCAGTTTTGAGCTGAGTGGCAATGGTAGCTGTAATTTCTGAGACTAGAACCGTACGCAGGTTCTGAAGATCTGTGGGGAGTGTGACCGCATGAGGCTCTGTTACAGTTGGACTGGAGTCGCCGCCATTACCATGCACTTTTGCCATTGCGGTTGAAACGTTAGTTACAGGTCTTCTGCTCCTCAGGTCATGTGACATTTGAATCAAAAAGGTAACTTACAAACTCATCAATCAAATATGATATTTAAGAAAGTGGAATGCAAAGTACAAATTTGGCAAAATTATCTAATGCGTAGGAGCCTCGTCCACGAGCTTCTTCTCCATTCACATGCTAAACTGGAACTCCGTACAGAGAGATCGTTGTGAAAACCTGCTCCAGAATGCTCAGGACCTCAGACTGGGTCAAAGGTTCACCTTCCAACAGGACAATAACCCTAAGCACACAGCCAAGACAACGCAGGAGTGGCTTCGGGACAAGTCTCTGAATGTCCTTGAGTGGCCCAGCCAGAGCCCGGACTTGAACCTGATCGAACATCTCTGGAGAGACTGAAAATATCTATGCAGCAACGCTTCCCATCCAACCTGACAGAGCTTGAGAGGATCTGCAGAGAAGTACTGAGTAAAGGTTTTGATATTTATTTAAACGTGACATTTCATTTAAAAAAATAATATTTTATTTTTTTAAATAAGCAACAATTTCTAAAAAACTATTTTTGATTAGTCTTTATGGGGCATTGTGTGTAGATTGATGGGGGGGGGGGGATTTAATCGATTTTTGAATAAAATGTGGAAAAGGGGAAGGGGTCTGAATACTTTCCGAATGCACGAAATACATACGTGCCTTTTCATGAATTTGTTGATATAGTCATCAAGCCTATTGAAAAGATTAGGGGACAGGACCCAGAAGTATGACAGAGGATGACTTCACTTGCACATCGTATTAGATGCATTCATTTAGAACAAGTGTCAGGACTTTTTGAGTTTGGTGAGAAGGAGGTGGATCATACGGGGAGGAGAATATTGTGGTGGGTCGTTCCAAGAAACATGCACCAATATTGAATTTGAACCGAAGTGCCATTTAATATAGATCACATGGACAATTCAACAGATCAGATCTTTTATATGAATAAAGACTTGCTAAAGTGCCGAAATTCAGCATTTTTTACATGTCCCTTCTGTTCTAGGAAGATTGTAACCCTTTTAACCCCAACGTTTTCTCCAGGTTTCACCATCATTTTGAAGCCGTAGATATTTTGTTGCTTTGACAAAGTTATTTGTGAAGAATATTATTGAGTTACAGTGATTAGTGATTCATTTACCTCTGTACCTCATTTTTAAGGTCAACCCTGTTACGTGACCTGAACTCTTGTTTTAATATGGTGAAACGGTTCCTTTCAAAAGGAAACATTGAACATCTAATAGTCAAATCATAGTGTAAAAGCAGGTGAGCTGGTTCTACTCTTTTTGGCAGAAAACTGAGTGGGTTGAGCATAACAAATCAACCATATTGCCAACAGATAGACAGGCTAGAAATGTTTTAACATGTATTCATATTTTTGGTGAAGCTTGTGCTCAATTGACACTCCCTATTGCACACAACAAGCTTCCATTCACCCTGTCACAAGGAGATGAATGGCTGTTTTTAAGATGAAATCGTCAACCCTGTTACAGTCAACCATGTTCATTTATTTGGCGCTTAAGTCTTTTTTTGTGTGTCAGTCCTTATGAGATGGGAAAATGTGTTTTTTTTAATCAAGTTGAGCCATGTGCTATTTATGAAAATGAGGTGAAATCAAATGTTTTTACTTCTCAAAGGGCAACAAATTGGCGGAACGACTCTCGTATCATCATGGAGAGGTCCAAGGGTTACCACATTCTTCTTCATGGAATTATGTGTAGTCTACTCATGATGTCAAGAGAGGATTTCAAGAAAATGGCTCAACAAGGAAATCATTTATTGGGTGATGTTTGTTATTTAATCTGGTTATGTTTGTGTAACAAATCAATAACAGTGTTGATCACACAAAAAAAAGCTATGAGTATCAAAGTTTAGACAATGTGTACGCCGCCATCTTGTCTAATTCAAGCCTTCTCTCATTGATTGAGACAGGTGTCTGTCAAAACGACATATGGCACTTTGGGATGGACCCACCTCTCAATCGATGAGAGAAGACTTGAAATAGACAAGATTGCGGCGTACACATTGTTGAACTATATAATGGAGCAACAAAAAAAAAGTATTTATTCTAATGGAGCATTTTCTAAAATCAAACGGACCATTAATCATATTATCTGGTGTTACAATCTGTAGCTAAGACCATTGAAGCTTGTGAGCTTACTATAAGTTAGGTCTACCTATATTAGAATCACATGTTGTCAATCACCATAGTCTTTAAAACGTGTAAACCCTCTCTGCAGGTGCTACAGTTTTCATTTTCCTATTAAAATCCATTGAATACACCTAGGCTGTGTAATAGGCCTATCATATATATACATATATATATACATATACACAGTACAACAAAGCATAGACTAGATTATACAGTACATGCACATAACGTTTTGTAACAACCAGAGATTGATTCCTGGGGAGACAGCTTGAATTAATGTATTTATAGGTAGCCGTTGCTATCACAACAGAGCAGCTCTTAAAATTTCCTCTTCTGTGTGTGCGGAAATGTATCCCCATGCCGTTTTAGTCAAATGAACGTCAAGTATATAATTTGTAGCATTTTAACTTACACTTTCCTAGCCTTAAATATGTATCCTAACCTGCTACATTAATTCTCATCATCTGTGTAAATGCTCTAACTGCTACGAAAAATCACATCTGACAATAGCTGTAACCCATCTAGCCCAAATCTGGTCCAACCGTCTGACCACATATTTCACAATCTCAATTGCATCCTTTGGCGTCCTCTCTCCTCGTCCTCGTTTCCTCAAAAACCATTGGATGACAAAGCCAGAGATCCCGCCCATCTGACTTTCTCCTCCAATGGGTTTTGAGAAGGAGGCGAGGAGAGCGGACGCGAGGATTTACCATTGAGATTCTCCCGGTGTCAAACTCAGCCAGTGGTAAAGCCCTATGTTGCATCCTCCTCTTTCTCCTCCTGCTAAACACATTTAAAACCCGCACTCCACAAGTGAAGTCGTCACGCCCTCTCACCAGCTTCTTCACTCGCCTGCCTCTTTGGACCAAAAAGGGATATAACTGCTCGTTAAATCTCTGGAAAATGTATGTATTTAGCTACTGCCGGTGTTTGTTTTGACTTTGAGTGAATTCTCATGTACGCTGAAAAATGCTCGTAGGCCGACACACTTTTTTTTTTATGGATACATTCTGTAGCTTGCAACAGCCTAAATGTTGTTGATATGCATACATGGTTAGGGTTTTATTGACATTTTGGAATAGTCGATGTGGGCTATTGCAAGTCCTTTTTAGATTGCCTTTACGGCTGAATAGAAATGTATATTTCTGCGTTTTGTAGGCTGTCTAGTCCTAGGCTACACAAAGCCTAATGGCACGCTGTGATTTTGCTAGGTAGTAGGCTAGCTCCCTAGAACGACAACCTAGTCGATGGATTCTTACAAAGGTGGCTGTCGCTCACTGTACAGGAACATGACATATTTTTCTCGTTGAGCTTCTTGGGCGACTCCGTTTTGAACATGACAAAGTTCTCGTATTACGGAATGTGTCATTTTTGAAGATGTGGCTAATGATTTACTGACGACTTGAATATTCATCTCGAACTGTGCAGAGTATTAATGGAATGTGACAAACGAGGTGGAGGTTATAGATGATCTGCCATCTTACAGTGCAAAAACAGTGTCCGACATTCAAGGACGATGGAAGGACTATTGTATTAAACATGGGCCTACAAGGACATGGCTTCGTTTTTTTTTATAAGAAAATAATAATTGACCTATTGGGATATCAGTTATGGCATGCTCGACATCTTGAGGCTTCAATATTTTGAGTATGATTAGTATTATTGATAGGCCTCAATTTGTTGATGCCACGCCAGCAAGGCCTGAATATATTTGTATGTCAGATCGTTATGGTAATACTCACATTGGGAGGAAGAAGGTTTGATGCACTTTTTTTTTAACATTTGTATCATAAACCATTTTTGAAAAGGTCATGATGAAATGAAAGTGGGAATTGTAAGCCCTTTTTAGACGCCTTGTATGATCCGTACAGTACATGATACCAGGGGTGTAACTTTGGTTATATAAGTGGGGGGGGGGGGGGGAATTATTATATATAAAATATCTATCCAGTCAGATGAACACTCCAAACAGCCTATCTGATGGCTCGGAGGGGTCCGTATGGTCCTAAAGCAGACCGTGGCCTTGTTTTGTATCACATTCCAATTATAACTGGGGGGTGGGGACAAAAATGGACTTTCAGAATGTGGAGGGGGGGGACATGTCCCCTGTGAAAGTTGAACCCCTGCATGATACAGACAACATCTTAGTAGCATTATGCGTTTACATTTTAGCAGATGCTCTGGATAAGTGTGACTTGCAGTGACTGCATACATTTTTTAAATTTTTTTTTATGGCTACAGTTCCCCTGTGGGAATCAAACTCACAAACCTGGTGTTGCAAGTGCATACCATGCTCTACCAACTTAGCCACAGGGATCTTATTTTATTTATAGTCCTTAGTGTGCTCTAAAATATGGATGTTTTTAAATTATGAAATAAAACATTTTCACATTAATTTATTCAACATAACAAATAGAATATCTCAAGTACTTTAAAACATTTTTTAGTTCATATTAAAACATTGTTTTAAACAATATACTCTACAAGTATATCACATTTCCAGAGTGTGTTCTCAGCAACTTTTTAAGTTATGATAAATGTCATTAGCACCACCAACACCGGGAATAGGGGGGAAATGTATTTAAAGGAAACTCCCTCTGCTGGTGATTTGCTGAATGTGCAATCTAAAGGAGAAACTAATATTGTGTGTTCTATTAATGTAATTGTCTGCAGAATTTCCAATCCTTCCTATATCTACAATACCACTCAAAGGTTTGGCCACCTATTTATTCAAGGATTTTTCTTTATTTAGACTATTCTATGTTGCAGAATTATTTTTGGTTGCTACCTGATTCCGTATGTGTTATTTCATCGTTTGTCTTCACTATTATTCTACAATGTAGAAAATGGTACAAATAAAGAGAAACCCTTGAATGAGTAGGTGTGTCAACGTTTGACTGTTACTTTATATAAATCCAGTCGTGCCTTTTTCAAAGTCCGCTATGAATACCAGGCATGGTTTCCTGGGGTTTTAATAGTGTTCTATTGTTTCCGGTACTTGTCTTATCTCCGCTGTATCGTCCATGTAATAATAAAACTTGTCAGATTAGGATGAATAATACCTGTTTTAAGGCTGGACAAAGTTGAATTACAGTTTAACGGATGCCCCGCCTTTTCTCCACACCCCGCAAAAAAAGTTGGGTGTTATTTTTTGGGGGCAAAAAATATGCGGCGCTTTGTCTATAATGCACTGTCCGCTCTCCCAAGTTGATGCGCAAGAGACCAAACAGCCTCAGATCACACATTCAGATCATGTTCGAGCCACGGCTTGGACAGTGAAACACATGTTCACACCTGCAGGCGGCATGCAGATGTTTAGTTTCTGTCATGGCTGAAGCCATACTATGTGTCCAGGTTAAACGTGGGACGGCCCTCATTATAAACAGTCGGTTAACTTCTTGGCGCACCCGCTCTGAATTGCAGAGCGCCAAATTTAATTTCTAAAAATATTTAATTTTCATGAAATCACAAGTGCAATATAGCAAAACACAGCTTAGCCTGTTGTTAATCCACCTGGTGTGTCAGATTTAAAAAAAAGCTTTACAGCTAAAGCAAACCAAGCGTTTATGTAAGGACATCTCTCTCAGCAGACAAAACATTACAAAGTAGATTGGTCAGCAAAGCAATAAAATGAATTGCTTACCTTTTGATCTTTGGATGTTTGCACTCACAAGACTCCCAGTTACACAAATGTTCCCTTTGTTCCATAAAGATTATTTTTATATCCAACATACCTCCATTTGGTTGGTGCGCAGAAATCCACAGGCTCGAGCAGTCACGACGGGGTAGACAAATTCCAAATAGTATCCGTAAAGTTCGTAGAAACATGTCAAATGTTTTTCTTAATCAATCCTCAGGTTGTTTTTACAATAAATAATCGATCATATTTCAACCGGACCGTAGCTTTTTCAATAGGAGAGAGCGAGAGAGAATTTCTGCTCCAAGCTGTTGCGCATGCAAAACTCTGCTGGCACCCAGCCATCCACTGACGAGATGTGATCATTCTCGCTCATTTTTCAGAATAAAAGCCTGAAACTATGTCTAAAGACTGTTCACACCATGTGAAGCCATAGGGAAAGGAATCTGGTTGATATCCCTTTAAATGGAGGGAAGGCATGCAATGGAACAGGGAGATTTCAAAATAAGAGACACTTCCTAGTTGTATTTTCCTCAGGTTTTCGCCAGCAATATCAGTTCTGTTATACTCACAGACAATATTTTGACAGTTTGGAAACTTTTGCGTTTTCTATCCTAATCTGACAATTTATATGCATATTCTAGCTTCTGGGCCTGAGAAATAGGCAGTTTAATTTGGGTATGTTTTTCATCCAAATATCAAAATACTGCCCCCTACACTCAACAGGTTAAGGTCATGGTTAATGCATCATGTTCAGATCTATTAGAAGCAATTTGAATAGACAAAACAATGTAATTGAACCAATTGACTGACCAGAGATCAGGGCATTCATCAGCAAAGATGCTGACAGTGTTTTGGGCAACCAAAATGATTGATTGAAATTGAAGTGTCAGCTTTATGGTGATTTCGTAACTTAAATTTTACCGGTAGTAGTAGGCCAATCGATAACACCAAGACGGAATGCGTTTTGAAGTGGAGCCGCCGAGAACCGCTGGCATGTCCAGCAAAGTACATCGCCAGTGGCACGCGCACGCTTCGAGAAGATCAGCAGCTCCACAATCATGTGATTGACTGTCTCCAAGGTGGGGGCTTTTCGTGGCAGCCAGACGAGACAATTGAAGGAGGATGCGGTGAGCAAAGTTACTGGGCTCGAATTTAGTCAAGCTTGCTCTATACAGATTGATGCTTCTAATTGTGCATGTTATAAACTACTTTTATTTTGATGATAGGCTATACGCTATGGCTGGATTTGTATTTTTCTTATTTTTTCCCCCAATACTACATTTTAATTTGGCAGACCTAACTTGATAGAATAGGCCTTGTAGAAAGAGTCAGACAACCTGGTTCGATTCCAGGCTGTATCACAACTGGCCGTGATTGGGAGTCCCATAGTGCGGCGCACAATTGTCCCAGCGTCGTCAGGGTTTGGCCGGTGTAGGCCGTCATTGTAAATAAGACCATATGCCAGTGGAAGGGAGGACAGTAGCAGGTGACCCAACTGGTTTGACTTATGATTTCCCATTGTAGCCAATTCAGTTGCTGTAATTCCATTCGATTTTTAATCACTAACTAATTGGTAGGTCTACCATTACTGCTGTAAGCTTTCATTATCCTTGCTCATGAGGGAGAGAAATGTGAAAGTATCTTAAAGATATGTGGGTTTTTGAAACAGAATTACAAGGCAATATTTCTTTACATTTTAAAGAAGTTAATCAATCTCAAACTAAAGATGCACTGTATTTTTAATTATCAGATCTTCAATCAAAACCTAATATTAGATAAAGGAAACAAGTTTTTTTAAGTTATGCAACACCCAATTTGCCTGTGTGAAAAAGTAATTGCCCCCTCACACTCAATAACTGGTTGTGCCACCTTTAGCTGCAATGACTCCAACCAAACTCTTCCTGTAGGTGTTGTTCAGTGTCTAGTTACTTTGGAGAAGTTTTGCCCCCACTCTTCCATGCATAACTGCTTCAACTCAGCGACATTTGTGGGTTTTCAAGCATGAACTGCTTGTTTAAAGTCCTCAATTAGGTCTGGACTTTTGACTAAGCCATTCCAAAACTTCAAATGTCTTGCTTTTTAGCAATTTTCATGTAGATTTGTGTGTTTTGGATCATTGTCTTGCTGCATGGCCCAGCTGCGCTTCTGCTTACAGATGGATGGCCTGACATTCTCCTGTAGAATTCTCTGATACAGAGTAAATGGTTCCTTCTATTAAGGCAAGTTGTCCAGGTCCTGAGGCAGCAAAGCGTCCCCAAACCATCACACTACCACCACGCTTGACCATTGGTATGAGGTATGTAATGGGACCTATCTTGTCCAAAAAGTTCACTCAAGTTTGCTTAAAAAAAAGCACCTGGGTGATCATTAAGACTTTTGGAAGTACGTTTTATGAATAGATGAGTCAAGTCTTAACTTTTTGGACAACATGGGCCCCATTTATGCCTTGCGAAACCTTAAAATCCAGCAGTGTTTGGTTATGTGACCAGCAGATGCATATCTGTATTTCCTGTCATGTGAAATCTATAAATTAGGGCCTAATGAATTTATTTCTATTGACTGATTACCTTGTATAAACTTTAACTCAGTAAAATCTTTAATTGTTTGCATGCTGTTTTTGTTCAGTATACATGACAACGATGTGTTTTGAGATTTCCCCTTCAGTCTTCTGTGAATAGGCAGCCTCTTTGACCCCAGCCATAGGGCCATTTATCCACCCTTTTGTCTAGTATTTTGTTAGCCAATTTCTATAGGCTTGACTGACAAGGTGAACACATTGTGCCACAGGCAAAGTCTTCCTGGGCAAGCCTTTAATTCCCCCTCTCTGTCTAGACTTGACAGTTCATGCAGCTTTAGTATTCTGATCATGGAATTCTGAATGTGTGTACGGATCCCCTTTTCCCACGCTATATAAAGTTCAGGAGTGGGATCTCTGCTACTTTTAAGAGTTATGATCCAATTTGTAAGCGTTTACCAACAGTGAATGTGAAAATGGATTTAAAATGCTTGCTGGTGATTTGCAGGATGTGCAATTATACAAGCATAAGGAGGTCTGATTGGTTACATTGCCTACTATGCCAATGTATCTGTATACAATGGGCCATAACTTTAAAACTAGCAGAAATCCCACTCTGAAACTTTGATATGCCTGTAGAGTATATTATATTCAACATTTATATTTTTCTTTATTCATAAATGTCAAATGTTATTGAAATCAAAATACTACTCATTACAGAGCAAGCAATAAAGGTTCATATGACACCAACTTTTAATTTGTAGCACCTACAGATGAAACATTATGGAGTCTTAAAGGAGACCTGGGTAAGGTCAATGTCACATTGCAACTACAATTAAATATTTCTCAATTATGCCTTAAGAGACATATGTCATATGTGAACAAGCTTTCCTCCAAAGGACCCTTTATTGATAAAATGGAGTGAAAGTCATGGTGTTCTTGTTGTGAGGAATCACCCATACATATACAGTACCAGTCAAAAGTTTGGACACCTACTCATTCCAGGGTTTTTCGTTGGACTATTTTCTACATTGTAAAATAATAGTGAAGACATCACAACTATGAAATAACACATATGGAATCTGTTTTAGATTCTTGAGTAATTCAAATGTTTGGCTAATTTATAAAAGTAAAAAAAAACTGAAGTCACATTTTACATAAGTATTCAGACCCTTCACTCAGTACTTTGTTGAAGCACCTTTTGGCAACAATTTACAGCATTGAGCCTTCTTGGTATTACGCTACAAGCTTGTCTCACCTGTATTTGGAGAGTTTCTCCCATTCTTCTCTCCAGCTCTCAGGTTGGATGGGGAGCATTGCTGACAGCTATTTTCAGGTTCGATCGGGTTCAAGTCCGGGCTCTGGCTGGGCCACTCGAGGACATTCTGAGCCTTTCCCGAAGCCACGCCTGCGTTGTCTTGGCTGTGTGCTTAGGGTTGTTGTCCTGTTGGAAGCTGAACCTTCACCCCAGTCTGAGGTCCTGAGCAGGTTTTCATGAAGGATCTCTCTCTCTCTCTCGCTCTGTGCTGCCACCACCATGCTTCACTGTAGGGATGGTGCCAGGTATCTTCCAGACGTGACAATTGGCATTCAGGCCAAATAATTAAATCTTGGTTTCATCAGACCAGAGACTCTTGTTTCTCATGGTCTGAGAGTCTGTATAACGCAACAAATTGTGGAAAAAGTCAAGGGGTCTGAATACTTTCTGAAGGCACTGTATCCTTCGTTGTCATAAGATTAAAATGTTAACACTTATCAGAGGGTGCACTGTTTTCATATTTAAGAATTGCAATAACATACACACATCTGGGTCATGCTGCTCATTATAGGGCTATGTTAGGCCCACTAGTCACATTGTCATGTAAAACTGTAGTAGAACAGGTGTCGTTAGCTGAACTTCTATTCAGGTGAAATTGTAAGAACACCATTGCTTGAGCTTTCTGACTGTCCTGCCTCTGGACTATAATTTTTAGCTGCTGATGGAGGATTCAGGCTACTGGTGGCAAACAATTCTAACTCTTCACGTTGTTATTTGTTACATGCTTTGTTAACAACCGCTGTAGGACGGGTGTACAATAACAGTGAAGTGCTTACTTAGTCTGCGTCTGTTCTTTAGGAGGTGTTACAAATACTGTTTGAGGAGTTTGCGAGCCATAGTAACATGGACTAGCTTGGATATTTGCGAACAGCGCAACTCTCCCACTGACGTCACTTATCGCGCAAGTTTGTGTGTGTGTGTGCGCGCCTCAGCAAATGGAGGGGGCAGTGCGTTTTGTGAATTGAATTTAGGCTCGGGGGGGCCTAAAGATGGGGTAGGAGGGAGGATTAGGGTGACTGTCAGACCCTTTTCTGGGGGGGGGGGGGGGGGCAGTTACTAGGATATTGGTTTTGACTCTGTCTTGAGTGCGTAAATAAATTAAATACAGTAGTGTTTGATTGGCTTAAGAAATAGATTCCTTGGGCTGGATTTCCAGACACAGATTAAGCCTATGCCTGGACTAAAGAGCGCGCTCAATGGTGAATGTCAATTAGATTGCTTTTCACAAAAGCAAAGGCATGATGACCTCTCACCCAAATTTCACACACTCTCATCTTGGTTTTCATTTGATTTGTTTTCTTCTTTTACCCCTCAGTAGACAAACCTTAACTAGACTGAAGGTTAAACTCTATCTCCCTCCCTCCAGCGTTGTGAATCATGTCGTCTGTGATGCAGAAGTTGCTCACCCCCGTGGCCAGCGGCCCCGCGGAGCCCCCCAGGAACAAGGTGACCGTGGTGGGGGTGGGCATGGTGGGTATGGCCTGTGCCGTCAGCGTCCTCCTCAGGGTAAGTCTAACTATATCACCGTCTTACTGCTACTTTACTGCTATTGCTTTATTAGTACTAGCTTACTCTTGAGTTTACCTCTACTATTGTGATGCCAACAAATGGTTACTACTCAGTTATTATGTAGGCTAGTTGTAATTGTGGATTTTACCATGTAATTTCTAATTAAATACCCGGTATTCATATCCTTCCTCTCCTTCTGGCCTTTCGCCTCCTCTCCACCCTACCTTCTTCCTCTTTCCTGTAGGACTTGGCTGATGAGCTGGCTCTGGTTGACGTGATGGAGGATAAGCTGAAGGGAGAGATGATGGACCTGCAGCACGGGAGCCTCTTCCTAAAGACGTCTAAGATAGTCGCTGACAAAGGTAAGAGAATTGTGTGGATGCCACTGGGGTGGCTCAGAGCTAAAATATTTATGTAGTTTTGCAATTGAACATGTAATGCAGCCTGTTTTGAAACGAGAGACCTTATCAGGGTAAGGTTCTGATTACCATTTTTATTTTTTATTTTACCCCTGCTAAATGTGAAATGGAAAAATGATACGTAATTCAATTGCTCTTTCCCGATCTCTGTCCAGATTATGCCGTAACGGCTAACTCCCGCATCGTGGTTGTGTCCGCTGGCGTGCGTCAGCAGGAGGGAGAGAGCAGGCTCAACCTGGTCCAGAGGAACGTCAACATCTTTAAACACATCATCCCACAGATTGTCAAACACTCCCCCAACTGCACCCTTATTGTGGTGTCCAACCCAGGTACACACACACACATACACACACACACAAACAACCAGGTATACACACAAACAACCCGGTACACACACAAACAATCCGGTACACACAGACATTTAAAAAAAAATCTTGGACACACAAAATTGTCTCATTCTCCCCTAGAGATTGTGTTGTCCCAACATTCCACCCTTATCAACTACTACAGTATCACACCACTCCACATTACAAGATAGGGTGGTCACTGTGACAACAAATTCGGTGACATGGATAGGCAATCATTCATTAACATTGTCAAGGATAAGTGTGCGTGTGACCCTATCCCCGTTTTTTTTCCCTACCCCCTAGTGGACGTGCTGACCTATGTGACGTGGAAGTTGAGCGGATTGCCCAAACACCGTGTCATCGGCAGCGGCACCAACCTGGACTCCGCCCGCTTCCGTTTCCTGATGGCTGAGCGCCTGGGCATCCATGCCTCCAGTTTCAACGGATGGGTGCTGGGAGAACACGGCGATACCAGTGGTGGGGATGATGGGGATAGTGTTGACGTCAGTGGCGTGTGTACTTCAGTGGGAATCTGAGCTCGCGTGTGTGAATGTCTTGTCACATCTAGTAAGCCACAAGGCTGTTGGCAGATTTAAAGGCTTTAAATGAATCCCACGAAAGTACTTGTTTTGGCATGGCTTTTTACATCACTCTGCACATCCAATTGTCTCTGTCAGAAAGAATGTGTTATGAATGAGTTGAGTCTGCTTGTTTTAAATAGGAAATTCTAATATATCTGTTTAAATGAATGAGTAAATATCTGATTTGCTCCCTGCGTGTCCTAGTCCCTGTGTGGAGTGGTGTCAATGTGGCTGGAGTCAACTTGCAGAAGCTGAACCCAGAGTTTGGCCTTGACGGAGACAAGGAGGACTGGAAGGCCACCCACAAGGCAGTGGTCGACAGGTAACTTACCCTGAACCTACCCCCAGCTCCATCTAGTCTAAATATGTGGCTCTGGTAAAAAAAATTGTAGAGGCCCTAGGAAGCTGCCCTGCTGTACACCACACTTTAGATGTTTGACATTAGAGAAGCTTCCATTAAAGAAAGCTCATACTCCACAATATGGCAGAGGTTAAAAAGCCATAAAACAAGTTTTTTTTATTCAACATGTTATGGTCAATAATATCAAAGGCTGCACTGAAAATGTCAGTCATTTGTGTCAGTGTAGTACATGTTGAGTGCCCTTCACTATAAGCATGCTCAAAGTATGTTACTTTGTTTGCAGAGAATGGCCAACACCCTTTTTTTCCCCCTAACAGTTTTCTAAGAGCTGGCAAATAGCTGATAGGTCTGCTGTTAGAACCAGTAAAGGCCGCTTTACCTCTCATACAGGTTCCTCTCATTGCGAGAGAGTCCTGTTCAAGATGGCAACAGTCGGATGTTGACTGACGGTGACTGTTTTTTGTGTGCTCCTCCAGTGCCTACGAGGTGATTAAGCTGAAGGGGTACACTAACTGGGCCATCGGCCTGAGTGTGGCTGATCTCACTGAGAGCATCATCAAGAACATGAGCAGGATCCACCCTGTCTCCACCATGGTCAAGGTGACGGGATAACCCAAACAGTCACACATTATCCACATGCGGAAATGTAAACACACACACAAGAATAAAAACACCCATTTCTATGTGATTTATAACTGACGGTTGTGTTTTGTTTCCCTAGGACATGTATGGTATTGGCGAGGAGGTGTTCCTGTCCCTGCCATGTGTGCTGAACAGCAACGGAGTGGGCAGCGTGATCAATATGACCCTGACCGACGCTGAGGTGGGACAGCTGAAGAAAAGCGCAGACACACTCTGGGGCATCCAGAAGGACCTCAAGGACATCTAGACACACACATCTACCCTCCCTTTTCCGTTCCCGATGCAGTCAAACACAGACCTATTTCCAACCGTCCTCCGATCTACTGGATCCATCTCCCTTTCATCTTAATCTACTGGTATACTCTTCCTTTCACCCCCCTCCCCCCTTTCCTTTTGTAGGATTAGGTTGCTGTGTTTCCATGCTAGGTACTGTGTGAACCAGTATGACTGTGTGCACCCTCATTGGATTCATGTGTTGAAGCTATTGTACTACGATCAAAAAAAAATGTTGGCTTTATCCTCCGTTTGCACTGTCTTGAAGCACTGTTCTGTTCACTTCCTGTAGTGAGCGCAGAAACACAGACCCTGTAACTCAGTCCTCCTGAGGGGAGCAGTGGTGTTGGTTATTGTGTGAGGAGAGATGTTCAGTCTTTCTTTCTGGCAATCAATGTCAGAGGGAGAGAGGGCAGAGGTGGAATCAATCGAAACGGCCTACTTTATTTAGACTTACTGTAACACCCATGTTGATTGTGTAATGAATGACGACAACAACCAATTAATAAATATTTGAACCTTACGATGCCTGTTGTGTCTAAAGACGTAAATGTTTCTCTGTAAAAACAGGGCTACACAATGCCTCCCTGTGGTTAGATATTGCTACTACATAATCTGACATTTTTCAAGATGAGTTAAGTGGAGAAGGAAATCCAGATCCCTGGCCATGCTTTTATTCACATAAACCATCAAATTAATTTAGACAATTATTGATATTTTCAGCAAAGAAACATTCTGTTAAATAGCCAACACTACTACATGCCTTTTACATTGTTTTTCTTCCCCAACCAACAAATGAAGGTCCTGTCAACTGTTTAGTGGTACTGACAGCTGATTATTATTATTTTTTAAATGTTATTTTACCAAGTAAGTTGACTGAAAACGTTCTCATTTGCAGCATCGACCTGGGGAATAGTTACAGGGGAGAGGAGGGGGATGACTGAACCAATTGTAAACTGGTGATTATTAGGTGACCGTGATGGTTTGAGGGCCAGATTGGGAATTTAGCCAGGACACCAGGGTTAACACCCCTACAATAAGTGCCATGGGATCTTTAATGACCTCAGAGAGTCAGGACACCCGTTTAACGTCCCATCCGAAAGATAGCACCCTACACAGGGCAGTGGGGAATTGGGATATTATTTTTTTTAGACCAGAGGAAAGAGTGCCTCCTACTGGCCCTCCAACACCACTTACAGCAGCATCTGGTCTCCCATCCAGGGACTGACCAGGACCAACCCTGATTAGCTTCAGAAGCAAGCCAGCAGTGATATGCAGGGTGGTATGCTGCTGGCTCAAGACAATTACACTACATGGCCAAAAGTATGTGGACACCTTCAAATTTAGCAACTCATTTTTAGGGGTGTCCACATACTTTTGTGTAATTGTCTTGAATCATCACGTTGCTGAAAGGTGTATAAAATTGAGCACAATGGCCATGCAATCTCCATAGACAAACATTGGGAGTGGCACCATCAACGTGGCACCATCATAGAATTCCACCTTTCCAACTAGTCAGTTGGTCAAATTTTTTGCCTAGTTGTAACAATGGCTCCGCCGTGAGGTGGTAAGCGAAACTCCCTACCGAGATTCAAACAGTCTCTGGAGGCGTAAGAACTGTTCGTCGGGAGCTTCATGAAATGGGTTCCCGTGACCGAGCAGCCGCACACAAGCCTAATCCCCATGAGCAATACCAAGTGTCTGCTGGAGTGGTGTAAATCTTGCCGCCATTGGACTCTGGAGCAGCGGAAATACGTTCTATGGAGTGAGGAATCATGCTTCACCATCTGGTAGTCCGACGGACGATTCTGGGTTTGGCGGATGCCAGGAGAACGCTACCTGCCCCAATGCATAGTGCCAACTAAAGTTTGGTGGAGGAGAAATAGTGGTCTGGGTCTGTTCTTCATGTTTTGGGCTTGGCTCATTAGTTCCAGTGAAGGGAAATCTTAACCCCACAGCATTCCAGACAATTCTGTGCTTCCAACTTTTTGGCAACAGTTTTGGGAAGGCTCATTTCTCTTTCAGCATGACAATGCCCCCCGTGCACAAAGCGAGGTCCATATGCAACAGACTTTACATCCGTCCCCTCGCCCCGACCTGGGCGCGAACCAGGGACGCTCTGCACACGTCAACAGTCACCCTCGAAGCATCGTTACCCATCGCTCCACAAAAGCCGCAGCCCTTGCAGAGCAAGGGGAACCACTACTTCAAGGTCTCAGAGCAAGTGAAGTCACCAATTGAAACACCACTAGCGCGCACCACCGCTAACTAGCCATTTCACATCGGCTACACATACATAAATGGTTTGTTAAGATCGGTGTGGAAGAACTTGACTGGCCTGCACAGAGCCCTGACCTCAACCCCATCAAACACCTTTGGGATGAATTGCAAAGCCGACTGTGAGCAAGGCCTAATCGCCCAACATCAGTGCCTGACCTCACTAATGCTCTTGTGACTGAATGGAAGAAATTCCCCGCAGCAATGTTTCAACATCTAGTGGAAAGCCTTCCCAGAAGAGTGGAGGCTGTTATGGCAGCAAAGGATGGACCAACTCCATATTAATGCCCATGATTTTGGAATGAGATGTTCAATGACAAGGTGTCCACATACTTTTGTGGTGCACTTTTGGACATTTAGTGTATTTTTTCTGATCGGTTGTTACAAGGTGTAATAATTACATCACACAATACATGTACAAAACTTTTATTTAGCAGACTTGTATTTCCCAAACCCAAATTACAAGTAGACAATATGACACACTCTTTACCTCATGAGTGACGCGCTATAACGACGCTGCTATAACTGCTACAACATTAAGAAATTGACAGTCTCCGTTGTTTAAATATTGGTTCCTTCTTGGGAAGAGAAAATGCGTGTCAATTTAGGCAGGAACTTCTAGTTCTCGGAGGTAGAGTAGAATAGGCAACAGTTTGCTTGTCCTGGATCTTATGAGGCTGGCCTTGGATGGGTCAAATTTGTCGCGCTTTCCAAATCGGAGCCCAAACGGGTTGACGTTGAATTTGCTGGTCCGAGTTAAACGATGTTTGCAGATCATTTGTTGCTGGTCTTCATCTTTCAAAAGGTAACAAAGGTTCGCATCGCCAGGTAAATTCGGACTGACAATCTCGCTTCTCATCACCACAGAGTGCCCCACTTGCACCTTAGCAGGTGTTTGTCCTGAGAGAAAAGAGAGAGCATCAAATGATAAAACCGAATTTTCTTAGCTTATTACTTTTGGATATTACAACGTTTGGGCTCAGGACATTATGAGAAGAAAATGAACCTGTAAGAAATCCAAAAGTAATTAGAATATATCAAATCAAGAAATTACCTGGGATATCTGTCCACCCAAATCCACGCGTTGGAGTTCCCCATGTTCCATACTGGCGAGTTATTGCACAAACAAGGAAAAATGCCAGCATTCTCATTCTGTCAAAATCCAAGTGATGCAGAAAGAAACTATATGTTATCTAGACTAAGCTGTCTTTCTTTGATGCATGACGTGTATTCGGTGCCTTTTATATTTCCCTCTGTATGCCCCGGATTGTTAGGAGCGAGATGACAGCGAATGAGTCGCGTTCGCAGCGCTGTCCACTGTTTAGTGGTGCTGAAATGAATAGTTCATTACGTTCTAGGAAATGTTGACAACCGCACCAAGGGATGTCTTTTCTCTGAAAATATGACCGTCAGATGTGGTTATTGTTGAATTGATGCAGTTTGCTAAAGTGCACGAGGGGATTGAGGGATAGGAAAAGAGTATGTGTTATGCGTTTGGCTAAAGTAAACAAATATATGCATCCATACACTGCAAAAATTAAAATCTAAGTAAGATGAAATATCTTAAATCAAGGCAATATATGCTTGTTTTTTGTCTGACAAGATATTTCTTCTGATCAGCCAGTTTTTATGTTGGAGCATTTAACCTGTTTCAAGCTTTTTTGTCCTTAATTATCTTGATAAGATGATATAACTTGATACTGGGATTGTATTACTGGTTCTGAGTAACTTAATGCTCGAAACTAGAATTACCAGAAATATAAAGCTGTTTCATCAACAGTGACAAGTACAAAACTGCTTTGTCAAAGTCCGAATTTCTTATTTCAAGCATCTTATCCTTTTCATCTGTTCACACAATAAGAACAGATAATGACCAAATGGAATTCACTGTTTTATTGTCAATCTTACACACAGCAATCATGCAGACAAAATACAGTACAGAACAAAGACAGTACACTTTTCATATCTGGGGAACACACTATGAGTCATTTGAACTGTTGTACAATTCTATTACATCCCCAAGATGGTATTTGACTTGTACCTAAGTTTGGCTCTTGTTGCTAATTGTGTAATGAGAGGTCAAATCAACCAGCTTTTCAGCATCCACTAACTCAGTGGCCTGTGCAAGGTGTGGGACCTCAACTTGATAAGCCATGACGTTTCTATCAAAGCGTATAGTTTGAAATGGTTGATATTTCAAACAAAAAAGCCTAGAATCAACAAGAAATATGTTTTTGACCAGTCTAAATTCTGTCATACTACCATTCAGTACATTGGCAAAGATCATGGACTTCTGAGTTATGTATTTATTAGAATTTATTTACAAGCCATTTGACTGATACAGCATGGTTTACTTCATTGAAACCTAGGAAGCCTCAATATCCCACGTAAATATTGTAGATCTTTAACCTCTGATACAGGTCCCATCTCCCTTTCATTTGAAAGAATTGGGTGCAATGAACTGTCAACATTTTGGCAGCTTTCATATATTTGGTTCTGATTGATCAAAGACTTGCAAATCTTTTTTAAATTGAGCTTGGAAGCCCATTGTTTAAAGAAACAATGTTTGGACTCAAACCGCATACACATATGTCTAACGATTGGACCCAATGATTTTATCTGTGATGGCAAATGTATCATATAATGTGGTTTAGGTGTAACATTGCGGTCTGGAAAAAGCTCCTTCCAATGCTTCAAATGATTTTCAATGAGTAACTTCAACCTAGACACAGTCGCAATGGAAAGAACAGGTGCAAATACTATCTGTACAATCTCTATTAGCTCAATTATCAGTTGTATATATGCATTGACTTCCAAACTCTCCAAAACAAATGGCAGTATCATTAGCAGGACAAGCATTTGCCCAGATGACTGTTTTAGTTTACCATCACTTGACGTTAATGTACTAACAGAAATTGGGGATGGCCGAACTCTAACATCTAGAGGGGAATAAGGGAAACCAAGAATAGCCAAATTCACTGAGTCCAGATCAATCTGTCCTGACACAACAAGATGATTCAAAACACATTTGATTTTTGGGGCTATGCCCTCCAGAATTACATGCATAATGTCTTGCGGAGTTTGCTGTATGATATCAAAGGCTGGGAATTCAACTAACTTGCTCCTTCTATTGATCCCATATTTTGTTCTCAGGCTGTTGCAAAGCAAGTCCGTCTGCGCCTCTTCTATTGCATCACACTGTCTGTCTGACATGCTTCTCCAATGTCCTTTTAGTATATGCATCCTCAATGAAGTGTGACTGCATGTCCTCAAAAGAACACTCACAGTGTCTGCACTTACTCTAGGCAAAGCCCCCACCCTCTTTAAACCCTGCTAGTTCATGTTGTGCCAGGGTGTCTCCACAGAGAGAGACCATGGCACCATATATAATTTTCTCTCCGTTAATAGTTAGCATTTTAACCCCACTATACAATGTATCCATGTCTTCCCTGATTCTATTCAATATTACATCTCCACCAGATTGACGGAGGTCTGCTGATCTAGCCATGGCAGGTAGCCTGATAGCAGCCAGGTTAGACCTGTATTTTGGATGTATATTTCCTAGGGTGTAGTACACCATTAACAACTTGTTTTTTTGATGTAAAGGATCCTAGTGGATTACATATCTCTATTTCATCCGTGTACAGAACAATCTGCAATGCCTTTGGTGTCTCTGAAAATAAGGGATGTGATTTTAGAAGAGCACCATCCACAATGTCATGAACAAAAACTTTCCCTGCACATCTGGGGTCCCTTTTCAGCCACAGACAAAATCCTTGGGTGTGATAAGAACTGCTCTAGACTTTTGACTAATGGTACATAATGAAATAATTTATCTTTGATGAAAATGACTTTTGATCCTCCACAGTTCATCCTACATATGGTTCATCCTGCATATGGTTTGAGCAATTGGAATTTCCTCTGCGTCCAAACAGCTAAACTGCTTCTTTTTGTAACAGTATTTTTATTGGAATTTCACAATTTTCACCCATATTAAGAGATACAACAACAGAGACAAAGCACACAGAAAAAAAACAAGATAAACAGCACCCACTTACACATATCTACGCTGTCACGACTCCGACCGAAGGACACTCCCCTTCCCGTTCGGGTGGCGCTCGGCGGTCGTCGTCGCCGGCCTACTAGCTGCTACTGATTATTTCCTCCCCCTCCTTATGTGTTGATTGTGTGCACCTGTTTTGAGTTAGGTAGTAGGCTTTATTAGTCAGCCGGCCCGCAGGGTTCCTTGTGCGGGATTAATTATTGTGATCGTCTGTTTGGTGTACTTGTGTGCACGTCTATTGGGTTTTGTGTTTTCCCATTTTGTGGGTTTTCCCCTGGACAGTTTAAGTCCCCCTGTTTGGGGCATTTGTTTGTTCAGTACGCCCTGTGTTTTTGTGAGGGTTGGCTTATGTTCAGCGTTTATCAGTGCATTAAAATAGCACTCCCCTGAACTCTCTGCTTCCTGCGCCTGACTCCTCACCCACTACACTCAGACCGTTACATACGCATATGTATATATACACACACATACACATACATACACACCCATACATATACATACATACACTCATGCATATACACACATATACGCGTACGCACACACACACATACACACCCATACATACGTACACCATTTTCCTCTTCCCGCTCGGTGCTTCGCTCACCCCATCACCATCATTGCGTCTCTCAATACATACATTTTAAACAAACTTACAAACAGAAATTAAACAAAAAAAAAGCTCAGTTTAAACCAAGAGGTTAGGTTCCACACATGGAACGTACAGTGTAGTTCTGAAATACATAGATCCCCGCCATTCTACGAGAATCCTTGCAGCATAATAGCTGATACCTCAGGTTCTAGGTCATTTAGATAAGGTTCCCATACTTTGTAGAACTGGTCTGTTTTAGAATGCAATGTACATGTCAGATATTCCAGAGGCACCCATTCAAATAGTATCTTATGCCAATATTTAATAGAAGGAACCTTATCACTAATCCACTGTAGAAGGATGTTTTTCCTCGCTGCGAAGGTAAGGATGTTGTAAAGCCTCCTTTTACCCACAGAAGTAACATGCCTACTAGGGAGACCTAACAGTAAAGAAACTGGGTCCAATTCTAGATCAACCCCTAGGATATTTTCAATTTCTTGCAGACCACCAGTCCAGTATCTTTGTATTTTGGTACATGACCATAAACAATGTGTTAGGGTGCCTGTATCAGTTTTGCATTTAAGACACTGAGGGGAAGAGGAAGTGGGGCTAAAAGCATGTCTGCGATTTGGGGATATATGCAATCTGTGTATTATTCTTAATTGGATTGCTCTAGTACGATTACATATAGATATTGTTTTTGCATATCTCCAAATGTCCTCCCACATCTCTTCGTCAATAGTAACAGACAATTCTTTCTCCCACACTTGTTTCACCCTCTGTGTGTTGACAGCAGAAAAGGACCTTAAAGTATCATAAAACAGACTTACAGACATTTTCCTTTGTGGGAAAAAAAGCATTATTTCAATGACAGATACATCAGGGTTACCAATTAAGGTGGTGCTCTTCAGAATATAATGTCTTACTTGTAGGAAGCGGAAAAAGTCCTGTTTTGGGAGTCGATATTTCTCGACCATCTGCTCAAATGACAACAACATTTTATCAGCAAATAAGTCATTTAGCTTGCGTATGCCCTTATTAAGCCAAAAGTTAAAGCCAGCATCCAGCAATCCTGGACTGAAATCTGGGTTGTTAAGAATTGGGGTAAGAGCAGAGGTTAGTTTGGACCTTCCCAGGAAGCGTTGAACTGACCTCCATACTTTGAGTGTGTTAAGTGTAACGGGATTATTGCAGTGATCTTCTACAGACTTGAAACTTCTGAAAAATAAAAGATCCTGTAAGGGGTATTTTGAAAGAGAAGTCTCAATGTCTAACCAAATAGAGGAGTCATCATTTGTGATCCAGTCAGAAATATAACAAAGGTGGGCACACCATTGATAGAACCTGATATTGGGCAGGTCCAAGCCGCCCATAGAACTTGGCAGCTGCAATATTGCCATCTTAAGTCTTGGCTTGCGTTTACTCCATATAAAGGAACTTAGCCATCCATTTTCATCCTTTATTACCTTATTTGAGAGTAATACTGGGATCATTTGGATTGGGTAAAGTAGTCTAGGTAAAATGTTCATTTTCAAGAGGGATATCCTACCCAACCAAGAAATCGGGAGAGAGTTACAGCACTCCAGATCCTGTCTTATTGTATCAAACAAGGGAACAAAATTGGCTTTGTACATTTGCTGGAATTTAGGAGTTACAAATATACCCAGATACATGAAACCTGAGGGAGACCATTTAAAAGGGAAGGGGGGAGAAGTATTAGGTACAGAGTGTAGGCTACCAAGTGGCATAGCATCTGACTTAGTTAGGTAATCTTGTAGCCTGAGAATTCGCTGAATAATTCAATAATATTAATAAGAGATGTAATTGAAGTCTCGGGACTAGAGATGAATATCAGGACATCATCAGCATACAAGCTTATTTTATGGTGAACATCACCAATGAGCAGCCCCTGTATAGCAGGCGTTGCCCTGATGGCCTCGGCCAGTGGTTCCATAACGAGTGCAAAGAGGAGGGGGGATAAAGGACAGCCCTGTCTGGTACCTCTGTGTATAGAGAAGCTATTTGACCTTAGCCCATTAGTAAGGACAGCAGCCTGAGGATCATCATATAAAACTTTCACCCATTTTATAAAGTTGTCACCCAGACCATATTTATTTAGAGCAAATAATAGGTAAGACCACTCCACACGATCAAATGCTTTCTCAGCATCTAGGGAGAGCACAAGACCATCCACAGCACTTTGTTGGTAGGCTTGAATTACATTAAGAAGCCGCCTGACATTGTTGCATGACTTACGTCCCTTAATGAAGCCAGTTTGGTCTCCTTTCACAATTAGTGGCAGTGAGTCCTCTAATCTTGTGGCTAGAATTTTAGAAAGCAATTTTCTATCCACATTGAGAAGGGAAATTGGTCTGTACGAGGAACAAGACTCTGGACATTTTCCCTTTCTGAGAATAAGTGAAATGTTGGCTTCTCTCAGCGCTTGAGGGAGTTGGTCATTTGAAAATGAGTGGTTAAACATATCACGCAGTGGCTCAAGGATCAGGCCATGGAACTCTTTATAGAACTCACTACAAAACCCGTCTGGTCCTGGGGCCTTACCATTTTGCAGATTCTTAATTGCGAACATTATCTCTTCCTTGGTAATAGGGGCATTAAGGAGGGACCTCTGCTCTTCGGAGATAGTAGGGAGCTCAATCTTACAAAAGAAGTTCTCCATTAATTTGGGTGCATCATTTGGCAGTTCTGAGGCATAAAGGTTTGTATAAAATGTCTTAAATTAGTCACTTATCAATTTATTTTCATATAAATGATTACCATCAGAATCAGTAATAGTAGCAATTGACTGAGAGTCAGCTCTCTTTTTAGCCAAGTACTTTCCTGGCTTATCGCCATGTTCATATAGCTTTTGCCTGACAAATCTCATTTTCTTTTCAGCGTCCTGTGTTAGGAGAGAGTCTAACGTTGATCTAATGACTGATATTTCCTTTAATAGGGCAGGAGTGGGCGTTTTAATGTAGTCTTTCTCTTTAGTTCCTAATTCACTCTCTAACATTTTTTGCTTTTCACACTTTTTCCGTCTCTTAGTAGCTGTGTATGACATAATCAGACCCCTGGCATACGCTTTACAGGTCTCCCAAAGGAGCGAGGGGTTATCTGTTGATTGAGAGTTAATAGAGAAAAATGCTTTAAACTCTGTAATAAAATATGATGTGAATGTATGGTCTTTAAGAATGGTTGTGTTCAACCTCCAATGTCTTGACCGATTGAATGCCCCGTTGAGTTTTATGTCCAGGATCACCTCAGCATGATCAGATATGACTATGCTTCCTTTCCTAGCGGATAAAACAGACTGCAGAGACGTCCTGGGCATAAAAAAACAATATATTCTAGTCTGACATCCATGAGGTGTAGAGAAAAAAGTGAACTCTCTGTTGGAGGGATGAAAAGCTCTCCAGACATCTGCATACCCCAGATCATCACAAATAGCTTTAAGTGACTTAGCTTGAGGAGAGAGTGAAGCTATACCGCTGGGAAACCTATCGATAAGGGGGTTCAACAAGCAGTTAAAATCTCCTCCAACCACTGCAGTGTTCGAGTTTAATTCTGAAAAGTCTAGAAATACCTTAGTGAGGAAATCAGGGGGGTGAGCAGGGGGGAAGTAAATATTCATTATAGAAATGTTCTGCCCTTGTAAAGTACCATTAATTATAACAAAGCGACCAAATTTATCTTTCACACAATTCAAGACCTTAAGTGGTAAGTTCTTTTTCACCAGAATTGCTACCCCTCTACTTCTGGATGTAAATGATGAGAAAAACACTTGGCCAAACCCCCCTTGTTGTAATTTCAGGTGCTCCTTATCATCCAAATGAGTTTCTTGCAACAGGGCAATATCAATATTTTCTTTTTTCAAAAAAGACAGTACCTTCTTCCTCTTGATGAGGTTATGGCTCCCTCTAATGTTCCATGTACATACACGCAGTCCGTTACCTGCCATTGTATCTTGACCATTCAATATCCAGGCTGGGTCCCACTGTAAAAGTGGGGTGGTACCTTTTTCCATGTGTTGAACTCTCCTCTATCTCACCGAGCATAAACAAACGATATGAACCCTGAACTCGAACTATACTAAACATGTAAAGATCCAAAAGGGGGTTTTCCCACTAGCTAACATGCAGGGGATTTCAACTCTCCAATGTAGACTCTTAAGTCCGCATTGCCGCTCAATAGCCTCATCCTTTATATGTATGGAAAATAAAATCAATAGAAGAAGATTGAGGCTCTTCCACCTAAAACCAAGCCTGGGCACCAATATGGATTCACACATATCTCAGCCTTTGCTATAGCGGCTATTACTTTAGCAAGAAAAATAATAAAGATACGAATATCACTGAGCCGGAGTACGTGAGGACTCCCACCACTGTTTCATGATCAGATTCAACCAAAAATAAACAAAGTTATCCAATGCTGCTGAGGTGCAGCTAAAAAGTTATTTACCCGAGAGTCAAACGCAACAGCCTCTTCAGGTGTCTATAGCTTTTTAGGCGATCCGTTGACCATAATCTTCAATGTGGCCGGGTACAACAGTGCGTAGTCCATCTTCATTCTCCTGAGTCGAGCCTTCGCCTCATCAAACGCTTTGCGTCTTCGTACAACCGCAGTGGAATAATCATTGAAGAATGAGACCTTAGGACTTTTACGTTGACTACCATCAGAGCCGATGTGTCTAGCCGCGTCCATGACGCGCTGCTTGTCGGTGAAGTTGTGGAACTTTATAACCACCGGCCGTGGGCGCTGATTGGGACCGAGGGGCTCTGTCCAGCTTCACACGACCAGCCTTGGTGTCCATTTGTAGGTAGCCAGGGATCCATTCCTCAAAGAATTTTACTGAACGTGTCCCTTCAGAATTTTCTGGGAGTCCCACAACACGAATATTGCATCTGCGTCCTCGATTATCCAAGTCGTCAATGTGCTCCGCCATTTCGCGCACCTGTTTCTCAAGTGCTTTTATCTTAGCGTCCATAGATGTAGTTGAAGTTTCCACTGCATCAATTCTTCCTTCCGCCTCAACAACACGTTTCACAACCCTCTGTAGTTCAGCTGAATGGCCTGCTATTGCTTCCAAGACCGTTCTTATCTTAGCATCGATCACTTTAGTAATGTTATCAGTCATCTTTTGAATCACCGGGTCCATTGTGCCTGGATCCGC
Organism: Oncorhynchus clarkii lewisi; assembly: GCF_045791955.1. Lineage (NCBI taxonomy): Eukaryota > Metazoa > Chordata > Actinopteri > Salmoniformes > Salmonidae > Oncorhynchus > Oncorhynchus clarkii. The sequence goes on along the minus strand of NC_092179.1, from coordinate 8,514,359 downwards.
AATGGTGTTAGCCTCGCTAACGTTAGCTAGCTCCTCATGCACATCCACAGGGTTGGTGGTTTTGGGCGACTTCTTAGTAGTTCTGTTGGGCCTGTTGTCGGATATTTTTTGCGAAATAGCCGTCAAGACTCATTATATGGTAACTTTTTTAGCCAATTCGACCACTTTTTCAAGCTATGAGATTAATGTAAAAATATAAATTTACGAATGCCACGAGAGCTCGCTGAAACACCGTGTTCTCTCTACGGCGCCATTTTGTCCCCCCCTAAACTGCTTCTTAATAACACTGTCCTGTCTAAATGTTGTTGCAACGCCAGCAGAAGGGTCAATGAAATTGTCAAATATATCCATGGCATCTTCTTCAAGTTGACCTGATGTGCTTCCTGAATGCTTCTTTACCACTGCCTCCATCTGCTTCCTGAGGTCGTCCAATAGTGATGATTGATACTACTAAATTACTTCACCCGTGATTGATTCTTGTGACGTCGGTCCGTCAGAATTGGATGCATTATATTTGACCAACATTCAACCCCATTCAGGACGAATGGGGGTGCCAAGTGTTTGCATAGCCAATACAACATATGGGGCCTATTTCTGCGAATGAATCGAGATTATTTGCTGAGAAACTATGCCATATACCAACCTATAGGCTGAACCACCGATAGGCTAGGCAACATTGAGAAAAGGACTATACGCTTGAAAAGGCTACATGGACTGAACATTGATTAAGAGCGAGGTCAGGTTTCAATGTGTGGATACACACTACACAGCCCTCACATTTGGCTGTCACTGAATGAGGAGGAGCAAAGTTCAAGCGAACGTTGCGTCACGTACAGCCTGCCGCGTCATCATCTGCGGAAATAAACTATAGGCGACCTAGGTTTTGTTTTTGTCGCAATTACTGTTTTTTTCCCTAACTTAAACTATTGTTTCAAAACAAAAGTGTGATTTGTGTAATTATTTAGGCTACTGTAATTAATGTTGAGGTCTCTCAATTGCAAACATATGATGTGCATGATAATAAAACTCCAGTAAGCCTAATATAGTCTACAGCGCTAAATAAGGAGGAAACTATAGCCCTATAAATAGTAGGGACAAATTCATGATATAACTAATAAACATCTACATTTTGATATAAAAAATACAATATCCAAATGTGAATGAGTATTTTTAATATCAGGAATCTGGTGTACTGTTTAAGGCTAGGGAAACCACAGAATAATGACTGTAGGATCTTCAGGATCTGTAGGATCTTCATTCGATCACTCTTTTGTTGCTGAGAATTGTCCTGCACAGCAGGAAATGCAAACTTGTAGTGTATTTGAGTTTTAAAAGTACTTCTAAAGTTGGTCATTTCCAGTAATGAAGAATGTATCAACCCCTATAAACATGTCAATGAATTATAATCCACATAATAATTAATATTTCCTGTTGCTGCAGGATTATTGTCCTGCTGTAGCAAACTGGCTCAAATTAAGATCCTACATCTGTATATTCTCCACTTTGGCTCACTATTGGCTTTGTCAAAACATTACTCTTGATATCTGTGTGTGGACTTCAGTCCTGTACATGCAGCCAGGGAATGTTGACTTTCTGTTGAAAGACGAGGGTCGGGGATTCAATCACAAAAAGTAGGCGGGCTGGACAGTGGACTCCTAGGAGTGACGAACTGGGACCATGGGATGTGTGTTGTATCCTCTTCTGAGTCCATGTGAACTCCAGTGGGATATTCGGGTGTGAGAAGATAGACAGTTTTCAGTTGAACCTACAGAGGAGAGGACCAACAACAACTGAGAGAGCATCAGTGGCACTTACCTTTTCTTAACTTCAAAAACTCTACCTGTTGACAGTAACATGCCCCTGACCCGTTCCTTGTCCATGACGTCACTGAGCGGTCTACCTCTGTGGGATGAGGAAGATCTACCTGTAGACGACCTGCTGCTGTTTGAGGTTGCCTGGGAGGTCACTAATAAAGGTTAGTATGACCTGACCGAGAATGATTTGCATGGAGACAGACAATTCACTGTGAAGTCTCTTCCAATGGTCTTGGTCCTTGGAGTATAACAGTTTTGTGTCCCTTCTCAGTAAATGTAATAGTGACAATGGATGCAATGTTGTATGCATCATACAGATGCCATTGATGACCTTGCAATTTTAATAGTCCATCATCTATTTTAGGCAGTGTTACTACTTTTGTGTAAAGATGGGTTGCGGTGGAGTGTACAAGTATGGAGCAACTATTACAGAGTTCATGACCCCTGGACTATTGGTCCAGAGTGGTCAGATTTAGGATACTATCATGATTGAGAGGATCCTCTTAAAATTCCTCTGGAGCTGTGACAGTTTAGCCTAATGCCAGTGTCACCTGTCATCTTCTATTTGCTAAATATGGTCATCTTTGAATCTTTGGCCACAAAAGTGCAAATATTGAAATACAGTGAAAATACAGTGTGGAGAACATTAACTGTCTCAGTCTCACAGTCTGAACCTTTAAACATTCAATTCAAGATAAATTCACAATCTCTGTCAAATACATGTCTTAATGTTGTTTGTGTAAGAGGATGTGTGAACCATATGAACTATGGTTATATATACTATATGAACCTTAACCTTACTGGCAAATAAACGTGTGTTCTTAGACTGAACTAGACATGAGAGTCCCAATAATCATAAAAACATGATGTACTTTTTGTAGTATAGGGCTCTTCCTGGTACCTCTCTAGGTTACTTCCTAGGTTCTGGCCTTTCTAGGGAGTTTTTCCTAGCCACCGTGCTTCTGCACCTGCATTGCTTGCTGTTTGGGGTTTTAGGCTGGGTTTCTGTACAGCACTTTGTGACATCAGCTGATGTAAGAAGGGCTTTATAAATACATTTGATTGATTGATTGATTCAGTTCTGTGTACTGTACACGGACGGATCTGTTGTCTGAGTCTATCCTGTTGTTGTGCAGAGTTCAGAGGTTATCACTTATGCTGTGTTGGGAGTAGTGAACTTCTGTATATGTAGTTCAACCTACAAAGCTTATCACTAAGCTAAGGACTCAGGGACTAAACACATCCTGGACTTCCTGACGGGCCGCCCACAGGTGGTAAGGGTAGGCAACAACACATCTGCCACGCTGATCCTCAACATGGGGGCCCCCTCAGGGGTGCGTTCTTAATCCCCTCCTGTACTCCCTGTTCACCCACAACTGCATGGCCAAGCACGACTCCTCCAACACCATCCTTAAGTTTACGGATGACACAACGGTGGTAGGCCTGATCACAGACAACGATGAGACGGCCTATAGGGAGGAGGTCAGAGACCTGGCAGTTTGGTACCAGGCCAACAACCTCTTCTTCAACGTGAGCAAGACACCCCCCCCCTATTCACATCGACAGGGTTGTAGTGGAGCAGGTAGAGCTTCAAGTTCCTTGGTGTCCACATCACCAGCAAACTATCATGGTCCAAACATACCAAGAAAGCCATGAAGAGGACACAACAACACCCTCTCCCCCTCAGGACATGGGTCCCCAGATTTGGCATGGGTCCCCAGATCCCCCCCCCCTTTGCTTTTACACTGCTGCTACTCACTGTTCATTATCTATGCATAGTCACTGTACAAATTACCTCGACTAACTTGTACCCCCGCACGTTGACTCGGTACCGGTACCCCCTGTATGTAGCTTCTTTATTGTTATTTTATTGTGTTACTTTTAAGTTTGGGGTCACTTAGAAATGTACTTGTATTGAAAGAAAATCACATTTTTTTGTCCTTTAAAATAACATAACATTTATCAGAAATACAGTGTAGACATTTGTAATGTTATAAATGACTATTGTAGCTGGAAACGGCAGATTTTTAATGGAATATCGACATAGATGGAATATCTACAGAGTTCCTCTGTCCAGTGTCTGTGTTCTTTTGTCCATCTTAATCTTTTATTTTTATTGGCCAGTCTGAGATATGGCTTTTTCTTTGCAACTCAGCCTAGAAGGCCAGCATCCCAGAGTGGCCTCTTCACTGTTGACGTTGAGACTGGTGTTTTTCTGGTACTATTTAATGAAGCTGCCAGTTGAGGACTGTTTCTCAAAATAGACACTAATGTACTTGTCCTCTTGCTCAGTTGTGCACCGAGTTCTCCCACTCCTCTTTCTATTCGGTTAAAGCCAGTTTGCACTGTTCTGTGAAGCCAGTATTACACATAATTGTACGAGATCTTCAGTTTCTTGGCAATTTCTCGCATGGAATAGCCTTCATTTCTCAGAACAAGAATAGACTGACAAGTTTCAGAAGAAAGTTCTTTGTTGCTGGCCATTTTGAGCCTGTAATCGAACCCACAAATGCTGATGCTGCAGATACTCAACTAGACTAAAGAAGGCCATTTTTATGGCTTCTTTAATCAGACCAACAGTTTTCAGCTGTGCTAACATAATTGCAAAAGGGTTTTCTAATGATCAATTAGTCTTTTAAAATGATAAACTTGGATTAGCTACACAACGTGCCATTGGAACACAGGAGTGATGGTTGCTGATAACGGGCCTCTGTACAGTACCCCTATGTAGATATTCCATTAAAAACCAGCTGTTTCCAGCTACAGTACTAATTTACAACATGAACAATGTCTACACTGTATTTATGATACATTTGATGTTATTTTAATGGACAAAAAATGTGATTTTCTTGAACATTGACATTTCTAAGTGACCCCAAACTTTTGAAGGTAGTGTATATTTTTTATTTTAGTTTGTTTAGTAAATATTTTCTTATCTCTATTTTCTGAAAACTGGGTAAGATCTACACCTTTTGTATTCGGCGCATGTGACAAATAACATTTGATTTGAATTTAACTACATTTTGCAGTAGCTTGGTGGTAGACCTAAATTCAAATCTTGGTTGTGTTTTCTTGGGTAGGCAAGAATTTCGTTCATTTTTCTGCATCAGACCTGCCTAATTGTTAATTGAAACAATGTTTTTGTATTTAATAGGCTAAATTACACGTTCTGTTTACATATGACCCCAAAGGGATCTGTTATTGCAATTTGTAGTCTATGACATTTCAGATGAGGTTTGAACGTAGTGAAATACCTTTTCAAAGTCAATTTAGTGAAGTAAACTGTATTGTTCTTAAGGGTTGCTTAAGTCTAGCTTAACTTCTTTCAGATTGAAGTAATTAGTAGCTTGGTAAACTATATTTGAAGAGTAGCATCCCCAACACTGTTTATCAGGTATGCTGAGTAAATGTATTTGGCATCAGGGAAGTGTCTTATACGCCTACAGTATGACGGTGTGCAAACGTAATACTGTGGTTTGTGATTGTCGAGGGTCCTCTTCACAAATATTTGACAACTGTAGCTTATCTTCTATGCAGAATTTTCCTTTTTTTTAAATTTATATTTATAAGTCATTTATATCATGGTCTTTGTTTTTGTTAATTCCAGTGTATCTTAGACTATTAATCATGCAAAACACACAATATCATGCAGAATTACACCTTCACATGTGGACACACCTCCCTTTACGGTTGTCATAACAAGTCACAGGTTAGAAAGTTTGAATCTCATGTATATTATATATATTTCCTCCAGTGGGTGGGATCTACACAGTTATCCAGACCAAGGCCAAGATAACAGTGGATGAATGGGGGGAGAACTTATTCATGATGGGGCCGTACTACGAACACAACTTTAACACCCAGGTGGAGCAGTGTGAGCCCCCCAACCCAGCCATCAAGAAAGCCATGGGTGCCCTCATTGACAACGGCTGCCTGGTACTACAGACTTACTCTATTATATTATTTTCTATTATATTCTATGGCTGTGACATGCAAGTGGATAATAGTAGTACTGTAGTAGTACTTTCTGGCCAGAAGAGGGCAGACACGCACATCTACAGAAGTAGGCCTAGACTATTGGTGCCAATAGAGTTAGATAGAGACGATGAATCCACAAGATGGCAGACAAACTCCATCTCCAGGATCAGAAACAAACAAATACATCAGCAGCTTCAGAAACTATTATTTTGTAGTATTTCAGCTTTGCCCCATGTGTTTGATACTGTGATTGTGGGTCTCGTGTTGATTGGTGCTGTCTTGTAGAACCACACATATCTTTCCCTTGTGTCGGGGTTATACTGTATGTGTTAGGTGTACTTTGGGCGCTGGCTGATTGAGGGCAGTCCCTATGTGATCCTATTTGACACGGGGTCAGCAGCCTGGAACCTGGACCGATGGAAGGGGGATCTGTGGGACACCTGTGGTATCGGCATGCCCGCCCATGACAGAGAGGCCAACGACTCACTCCTCTTTGGATCCATGGTTGCCTGGTTCTTTAAAGAGGTAATTTGTCAGGTTGTTAAGGATGCTTTGAAAAATACTCTGAAAGAGGTTTAAAGATTGGTGTATCGGTTAGTTTTTTTAAAGTCAAGAATATCTGCTTGATGTGAATACCTTAATGTCAGGATACCTTTGAAAATAAATGATACAGTAGCCTACTTCTTTTTATCCAATACATATTCACCCTCTTGGGTAATATGAGATTTCAGAGCTAATTACCAGTAATCAATTGCCTTCATTCCTAGTTAACCGACGAGCTTGGAGACTCGCCCAATGTCCTCGCCCATTTCCATGAGTGGCAGGTAGGGGCAGGACTTATTCTCTGTCGCTCACGGAAGATTCCCTTGGCAACCATCTTCACAACCCATGCCACTCTGTTGGGAAGATACATCTGTGCCGGAAATGTTGACTTCTACAACAACCTGGACAAGGTAAAGAGGCCGCACACGCACGCACGCACAACGTTTTGTTATTCAAATTCCTCACAAACTTTTTCTGCCTTGACAATGGTGAGGTAATAATACATTAAGCGTCCTTAAGAGTTAGTTTGAGTTTAGCTTCTCATAGTATCTTCCCTGTGGGCGTCAGTGAGCTATGGGTTTGTGTTGTGTTCACGCTGGTGTAGGGTATTGTAATTGGCCCTCAGGCTAAGTGTAAAAAGGTCATTGTGGACCGAAAGGTTATTCACTGGGCAGACAGGGTAATTGACAGCTGCTTCTCCTTATGGAGAGGAAGAGGAAGCCTCCTCATCACTGGCAGACAGAAGACTCAAGGGTGATCTTACTTCAAACATTTGTCAAACTGTTTGATTGACAGATACCCGACAATCTCGATGAATGAACCCCATAGCCCCAATAATAGTTATTGTAGATCTCAACATTTGAAAAAGTTGTGTTCACAGGTTTCATTCACTATTCATCTAATATTTACTTCGAACATGCATGACAATATATATTACGCACTAGTGATCTCTTAACAATGACCTATTAATGACTCTTGTGTTGATTTCTGATGTGCCCCTGTCAGTTCAATATAGACCAAGAGGCTGGTGAGAGGCAGATCTACCATCGCTACTGTCTGGAGAGAGCTGCTGTCCACTGTGCCCATGTCTTTACAACTGTATCCCAGATCACTGCTGTAGAGGCTAACCACATGCTGCACAGGAAACCAGGTGAGGGGGGCCAGGGTCCTGTACATTACGGTTCACCGTACCAAAACCTTTTTCGAAATGGAGGAGGTACTACCTGAAATGGTCAATTTATGTGCAATAAGAATGCTAATTTCACTTTAAAAAAAGGTTTTCTCCCGTTTCACTCTATCTCCTCATATTGAACAGAAAGTGACAGAGCAGGGATATTTGATGTTGACGTAAGCTGGGTTTCTCTCGATCTGCTGTACAGATGTGGTGACTCCGAACGGATTGAACATCAAGAAGTTCTCAGCCATGCACGAGTTCCAGAACCTTCACTCCACTAATAAGGGTCAGATTCAGGAATTCATCAGGGGACACTTCTATGGGTAAAACTGCAGTCTTTGTTACGTTTTCACGTTTGTTATCCGATACACTGCTTAACTATATCACTATTGCCCGTTGTAAAACTATCATCCCTGGTTTGTTTGTCAGTCATCTGGACTTCAATCTGGAGAAAACTCTCTTCTTCTTTATTGCTGGACGATATGAGTTCTCCAACAAGGGAGTTGACATCTTCCTGGAGTCACTGTCCAGGCTCAACTATCTGCTAAGGGTATGGGCCTCTAATCATTACTGCACATGTGCTGGTCTCGCTCATAACAACAGGACAGTTGGAGTTTTTTTTCCTTCTTCTTCTCTCCCAGGTGCATAAGAACGACGTCACAGTGGTGGTGTTCTTCATCATGCCAGCCAAGACCAACAACTTTAACGTAGAGACGCTGAAGGGTCAGGCGGTGCGCAAACAGCTCTGGTACGTCTCTGCAACCCCCCCGATGTTACACCTCACGGAGTTCTGCAAAAATGTCTGCGATGTTCGCTCCAAACGTTTCACGGAAATACCATTCTAATTTGTAGTCTTCTTAGAATGTTGCCTTGGAACTCGTGTTGCCAACACGGTTCCCATGAACATGTTCCATCTTAAAACCGTTGGCTGATTATCTACGTGTCTCTCGCTGACAGGGACACTGCTCACACTGTGAAAGATAAGTTTGGCAAGAGGCTTTATGAGGCGTTGTTAAAGTAAGTCAATTTCAATGTAAATAATAAATACAGAGGCTCTCTTCCACCAGTGCATTCACCAGACCTGTACGGTATGTCATATCAGTGTAACACTTTTCTATTTAACAACCCTGCCATTTAGCCAAGCAATCCTTGAGCAGGCTTTTGTTATGAATGAACTTAAACTTCACTTAGTTCATTCATGCGGATGGTGTGTGACCTTTGGGTCTTCCGTGTTACCAAAGTGTGGAACAAGCTTCCGTGTTAATGAAGGGCTTGTCCATGCGGGTTATAATGTGATTACTTGAGTGTTGCCTTACTGACCTGCTGATGACCTCGTGACGTCTTCAGAGGAGACATCCCTGATATGAACACCATCCTGGACAGAGACGACTTCACCATCATGAAGAGAGCCATCTATGCCACACAGGTAGGAGTTGAAGAGACAGATAATGTATGAAATATACTCCGGTCAATGTTATAGTATATAATTGTTGTAAGATGTGCGTTATACACAGGATTAAAGCCATTAAGTGTTAGGTTGTTGAGAATGCTAACAGTCTCCATATTGTAGATTGGGTCAGGTCTACATTACGATTAAACGACCGGTGTATAGACATTTGTGTGATAAACATCAAATAAAACAGAGTTGGGGTGTGAGACAACCAGAGTTGTAGAAAGACAGAGACAACTGGACAACAAGGCAATATAGGGACGTATCGTACAGAGAATCCCTACATATTGTACACTGCTGTTTTATGAAAGGAGCAACTTAACATTGACGTGATAAAATGGGCCTATAGGGTCGCCCTGTAAGGTGATCAATTCAGAATGGGACTGGGGGATTCCTGGTGCTAAAATCATGAATGAATGGTCCCTGCAGTTATACAGCCCAGCGTGAATCATTGAACCGCCATAACAGCAGGCCATGGGTCAATAGATTGGCTGGTGTTGCAGTATTTAATAGCAAAGTGCCAGGGAAAATGGTGTTGTCACTTAGATTTATTCATGTCACTTGTGTGCAGGCGTAAAATTACGAGCCGGGTGTTTGATGGGTGGACAGATTGTGGCCGTTGTTACTCTCACTGCCATTTTTATTGACCCCGAGTCTCATTTGTGTTAGATGTACCAGTACAGAATGACTTGTCTGTCTCCACTTTTGCTGCATTCACTCTGTGGTTAGGGTGAGGAATGTCTTTGCGTGTCTGGTAAGTTCTTACGCCTCAGAGCTGATGCAGCGGCCTGTTCACGTGTGACATGTTTTTAGCATTACTGTCTATTCAGCAACTCTTTTACACGCAAGTTTATATCTTCTGAGAGAAAGGCCTGTGTTTCTTTTGAGGGTAATCCCAGGAGAAGAGAATCATTAAACATCATTAGGCCAAAGGATAGATATTCTTCTTCAGATCCATATTCCTGATGTCTACCCGTAAAGGTTATTAGTCACGGATCAGTGACTTATAGATGTTGACACGCGCCATGTTTACGGCTCAAGGCGCGTGCACAACGAGGACGCTGTTACAACACGTGCACATGCGCACACACACACACACACACACACACACACGTACGCACACAGACACACACACACACACGTACGCACACAGACACACACACACACACACACACACACACACACACACACACACACACACACACACACACACACACACACACACACACACACACACACACACACACACACACACACACACTGTACTCTGTCTGTCTCCCTCTCTGCAGAGACACACCCTTCCTCCAGTGACCACTCACAACATGCTGGATGACACCTCCGACCCCATCCTGGCCAACGTGAGACGCATCGGCCTCTTCAACGCTCGCACTGACCGAGTCAAGGTCTGCAGGATGTTTGTCTGATGTCCGTGTTCGATAGTGTTTTGCCTCGTTTATATGTGTTAAACCAGTTGAAGCGCTGTCTGGAAAAAGCCTGGCAGCCGAGACATTGACAACAGAAAACACCCCATAAAGACTCATACGTGCTTATGATAAGTAATGTACGTACCATCAAAGTGTTCTTTATTCCGCTAGAGTAGTGGTTCCACAACTGTGGGTCGCGGGAGGACATTACCCCCCCCCCCCATTTGTTTTATTTATTTTTAGAAATACATTTTCCGAATAGAAAAAGCACTTTCATTAAACTTAAATGACTTAAAACCAGATAGAAAGTAGGTAGAGAAGATAACGGACCTATACGTTTTTCTATAATAGCTTATCATTTCTTTGAATTTACCATCAACAAAATAAAAGCTAGACAACCAGGACCACATTGATTTTGTTATAATGTTTGAGCATAACAACACAACATTAGCCATGTCAAAATGCATAGAATTGTAGGAAATGAGCTTAAAAACGGCTAAATGTTCTCTAAGCTCCATGGGAAAATGTATAGGATTTCAGGAAATTGGCTTTAAAATTGCAACATTTTCTTTCAGCTCCATGGCAGGATGTGTGGAATTGCAGGAGATTAGTTTTGAAACTGCAACATTTCATCTCCGCTGCCACGATAATATGTTTTACTTATTCTTTGGTCTGTGTTTTTTTCACCACACAACACTTATGGTTGTGGCTCAAAAGAAACCTCAATTGGTGGGTCATGAAGCAAAAAAGCTTGGGAGCCCCTGTATAATCCATTTAGCAGACACTTTTATCCTCAGCAAATTGCAGCTATAGATTTTACGTACAGTACAGTTGGTTCTGGGAATTGAACCCACTACCCTAGTGTTGCAAACACCACGCGCTACCAACTGAGCTACAGAGGACCCTCAGAGCATACAGTATAGCCAGTGTTGTGCTGATCTCTATATTTTATTCTAAATGGTACTAACAGACGTTTCCTGATACTCTCAGATAGTGTTCCACCCAGAGTTCCTGTCATCCACCAGTCCCCTGCTTCCTATGGACTATGAGGAGTTTGTACGAGGCTGTCACCTGGGGGTCTTCCCTTCTTACTACGAGCCCTGGGGATACACACCAGGTGACCTGTCACACTTACACAGCCTGCAAACATAAACTCCATCACTTTGGTTTTCTCTGGCTAATGTTTATATCATTGTTTTTGTGTGTTCCTTCATGTGCGCGGAGAGTTGTATGATGTGTGGGTGCACTATTATGTTGTTGCTATTGTTCCCCAGGTGAGTGTACTGTGATGGGGATACCCAGTGTGACCACCAACCTGTCTGGCTTTGGCTGCTTCATGGAGGAACATGTGTCAGACCCCACAGCATACGGTATGTACGTGCATATAGACCTCTTCACTCTCATCACCAAATCAGTGCATAGTTTGATTGACCTCTTATGGAAGAGGTCTGATATATTTTGGGAGTGCCCCAAAACCAGAAGAACTCTTTTTATCAGTGAAATACAAGCCCCTACTTCCTATCAGTCAGCAGTTTAGAATAAATACTCTATTTACATTAGAATGGAATACTTTATTCCTGCGTCTCAGTGGTCCATTCCTGTCCCGCTCCTCTCAGGGATCTACATAGTGGACCGGCGGTTCCGTTCGGCAGATGACTCGTGTAACCAGCTGACCCAGTTCATGTTCGGGTTCTGCCAGCAGTCCAGACGACAGCGCATCATCCAGAGGAACCGCACAGAGAGACTGTCGGACCTGCTGGACTGGAGGTACCTGGGACGGGTGAGTCCCTATAGGGTCATGTCCCTGTTTACCTAATGGTTGGAAAAGCAAGTGGATCTCATAATGCAACAAAGTTTAGATAACAAAATACTAGGACCACCACCATACTGAAAGTAATTCCACTGAATTGCGTGCTTTTGGCGCTGACTTCATTGCTGTTATTTGTACGATTTATTTTTTGTAACATTTAATGTAAACAATGTCCCTTCTCTCCTCTGAGAAGTATTTTATTGTTCCTTCTTCAGACTAGTTCAGTTGATTTGTGATTGGGTCAGTGGTGTTTTACTTGTGGTTCAATTGATTCAGTTGATTTATGTTTGCAGTTCTACATGCACGCCCGGAGCCTGGCTCTCAGCAGGGCTTTCCCTGACAAGTTCAAGATGGAGCCGCTGGCCCCGCCACAGGTGAGGTACGGAGGAGAGTTTGTCTTCCTCTGACTCTATTGATGGACACTATAGATGCCTCAGAGACCCAGAGTTCATCCCTTCCCTTCGCTTTAATTGACAACCTAACATTATAGTAAATGACAAGACATGATTTTGTATTTGTGCAATCTGTTACTACTGTTCTCTAAGCACTGTCCTCTTAAGTAAAACATCTCCCTGTCTCTCTCTCTCTCTGCTCATTTGTTCATGGCTTGTATGTTGTATGTATTGTACAGACGTGAATAACTTGTCTCTCCTCTCTCTCTCGCTCTCTCTCTCGCTCTCTCTCCTCAGACAGAGGGATTCCGTTACCCCCGCCCCGGCTCTGTGCCCCCCTCCCCCTCGGTATCGGTGCACTCCACCCCCCACCACAGTGATGAGGAGGATGATGAAGAGCCGTATGATGAAGATATGGAGGCGGAGAGGGACAGGCAGAACATCAAAGCCCCATTCACTCTGGGTGCCACGCCCGAGGGCAAGAAGACACACCCAGGAGAGTCTGCCAACTGAGAGATCTCTCGCTACGAACCTGGGATGGCCAACCCTGGTCCTTGAGAGCTGCAGTATGTGGAGGTTTTTGTTCCAGCCCAGAACGTACATTAGCTCTGTCTCAAGTAGCTGTTACACATACTACCTATGTATATTTTCTAAGAGAAAATGCCTATTCTTTTGATGCTAAAAGTCCCCTCACGCCCATAGGATATGAGACATGAATAGTTTAATCAGTAGTTATATTTCAGGAATTGCATTGAGAGGTCTCTCGCTCTATAGCCTGGGATGGCCAAACCTAGTCCTGAACACATTACTTCTATGATCAGATATACCCTCAGACAAGTGTGGCTATGAATTCTGAATCATTTTATTCCACATTTTATTAAACAATACATTCAAACATTTTCAGTGTAGCCGTACTTAGAGTCCAGTGTTTTTCTCACATCGCATTAAATATTCGACATCCAACAAGAGATCAACAGATGCAATAGATTATAATGTTATCAACAATAATAAATACATTATGAAACGCATCAGAAGTACTCTCTTTTCCATGCCGGCAAGTCTTGAAAGTACAGTTGTTCAAGATTTTCTTCTCCTGAAACAAAAAAAGTCAACAGTGCAATTACCTTTATGGCCATTTCAAACCTATAGCTTGGATGTAGTTGGGGGAAGCCGATGCCTGAATGAGCGCCTATTGAGGTGGTTTTCCTAGCTAGCTTGGATGTATCCTTAACCATTACTGTAGGTTCCAATATGACCCAACTCACTGTCCTCCTTGGCTTGCCGCAGGAAGTTGAGCAGGACTGTGGCTGCCTGGTTCACACTGAGTCTCTCTGTGTTTTGACTGCGAGTCTCTGGAAAAAGAGGATGTCATACAGAGTAATGACAGGTCAAAAGTAAAAGATGATGGTAAACATCTCAAATCACCCTATTCCCCATACGGTGCACCACTTTACAGAGCCATACAGTAGAAGAGCCACACAAAAGAAGAATATGGGCATACCGCCCGAATACAAGCGTACTGTATTTACCTAAATGTAATGTGTCATATACGTCTCCTTCTTTTCTGTCCTCGCTGATGAACCGCCGTCCCTCTGTAATAGCAACATACACACAGTCACACACAGTTATGAAATACAATATTTTAGTTGCATTCATAAATAAACGTACATAATGAGGAAATAATAGGACGACTTCAGATTTAAATGACAATGTTCATCTCTTTACATGAAATATCATTATAGTTGTGCCTTAAAAAAACAGCTAATACATGCATATTATTTCCAATTATTCTCTGTGGAGGACATACATGCAGAAATACATTTAAAAGGTACGTCAAAGGAATGCAAAGTATGATTAGGCTAATATAGGTAGTAGACGTACGGGTGCCCTTGAGGTACAGCATTGCCTGAGGCGACCAATTTCTCCTCTGGAAACTGCCCTTCGGTGCGCTCCACGAATGGGAGACGAGCGTTGCCAGAAGTAAAAGAGCAAGTGCATAAACTGTAAAAGTCCTCACACCCTGAAACATGTAAAAGTAGAGTTATGACGTATGAACAAGCGGACAATGTAAAACAAATATGCGCTCAAAATAAATGACAAGAAGGTAATCATTTTTCGTGCGTCATGCGCATCTCCATTCGTAAGTACGCAAAGATCAAAATGTACTTCCCTAATAAGCAACTTACTTTCATTGCGACGGAGGATATTAGATCCCTGTAACGCCAGTAGAGATCTGTTTCAAGTGGAAAAAGGGCAGAAGTTGTGTGCCTTGGCAAGTGCTATCCCTGTATTTATATTGGACGGGTGGAGGAGACCTCGTAGCCCACAGCGCAACACGTTATGGATGTCAACAGCGATAGGTCATGTAAATTTGATGAAAGAGAGGTGGGCTCAGAGAGGGAATGCAGAGAGGAACCAATCAAATCACTTACTCACTTACTCACATTTTAATGTACACAATACACATTTTATGAATACATTTAGCTGCCAAAGGCAATCATGGATCAACAGTGCCTTCAGAAAGTTTTCACACCCCTTGACCTTTTTACACATTTTGTTGTGTTACAAGGTCTGATTAAAATGGATTTCATTGTCATTTTTTGTCAATGACCTACACAAAATACTCTGTCATAGTAAAAAAAAAAATCAAAAGTTTGTAAAAAATGTATGAAAAATTAAAACGTCATAT
Source organism: Oncorhynchus clarkii lewisi (assembly GCF_045791955.1). NCBI lineage: Eukaryota > Metazoa > Chordata > Actinopteri > Salmoniformes > Salmonidae > Oncorhynchus > Oncorhynchus clarkii. The sequence goes on along the minus strand of NC_092179.1, from coordinate 8,499,085 downwards.
CTTGATTACATAAGTATTCAACACCCTGAGTGTTACACCACTACATGTTAGTTCAATACTTAGTTCAATACTTATTGTTAGTTCAATACTTATTGACTCAAGACATTTCAGCTTTTCTTTTTTATTAATATATTTGTAAAAATAAAATAAAAAAACTACACAGTACCAGTCAAAAATGTGGACACACCTACTTATTCAAACATTGTAGAATAATAGTGAAGACATCAAAACTATGAAATAACACATGTGGAATCATGTAGTAACCAAAACAGTGTTAAACATATCGAAATATATTTCAGATTCTTCAAAGTAGCCACCTTTTGCCTTGACAGCTTTGCACACGCTTGGCATTCTCTCAACCAGCTTCATGAGGTAGTCACCTGGAATGCATTTCAATTAGCAGGGTGCCTTGTTAAAAGTTAATTTGTGGAATTTCTTTCCATCTTAATGCTTTTCCGCCAATCAGTCGTGTTGTCACAAGGTAGTGGTGGTATAAAGAAGACCAAGTCCATATTATTGAAAAACAGCTCAAATATGCAAAGAGAAATGAGAATCCATCATTACTTTAAGACATGAAGGTCAGTCAATCCAGAAAAAGTGCAGTCCCTATGATGAAACTGGCTCTCATGAGGACCACCACAGGAAAGGAAGACCCAGAGTTACCTCTGCTGCATAGGATAAGTTCATTAGAGTTAACTGTACCTCAGATTGCAGCCCAAATAAATGCTTCACAGAGTTCAAATAACAGACACATCATCTGTTCAGAGGAGACTGCGTGAATCAGGCCTTCATGGTCGAATTGCTACTAAAGGACACCATTAATAAGAAGAGACTTGCTTGGACCAAGAAACACGAGCAATGGACATTAGACCGGTGGAAATCTGTCCTTTGGTCTGATGAGTCCAAATTCTAGTTTTTTGGTTTCAACCGCCATGTCTTTGTGAGACACAGAGTAGGTGAACGGATGATCTCTGCATGTGTCGTTCCCACCGTGAAGCATGGAGGAGGAAGTGTGATGGTGTGAAGGTGCTTTGCTGGTGACACTGTCTGTGATTTATTTAGAATTCAAGGCACACTTAACCAGCATGGCTACCACAGCATTCTGCAGCGATACGCCATCCCATCTGGTTTGCGCTTAGTGGGACTATCATTTGTTTTGCAACAGGACAATGACCCAAAACACACTTCCAGGTTGTGTAAGGGCTATTTGATCAAGAATGAGAGTGATGGAGTGCTGCATCAGATGACCTGGCCTCCACAATCACCTGACCTCAACCCAATTGAGATGGTTTGGGATGAGTCAGACCGCAGAGTGAAGGAAAAGCATCCAACAAGTGCTCAGCATATGTGGGAACTCCTTTAAGACTGTTGGAAAAGCATTCCTCATGAAGCTGGTTGAGAGAATGCCAAGAGTGTGCAAAGCTGTCATCAAGGCAAAGGGTGGCTACTTTGAAGAATCTCAAATATAAAATATATTTAGATTTGTTTAACACTTTTTTGGTTACTACATGATTCCATATGTGTTATTTCATGGTTTTGATGTCTTCACTATTATTCTACAATGTAGAAAATAGTATAACCAAAGAAAAATGTAATGAGTAGGTGTATCCAAACTTTTGACTTGTACTCTAATTCCACTTTGACGTTATGGGGTATTGTTGTGACAAAAAAGAAAATCTACATTTAATCCCTTTTAAAATTTGGGCCGCAACACAACCAAATGTGGAGAAATTAAGAGTGTGAGTACGTTCTGAAGGCACTGTATGAGGTCATCTTTGATCAAAAGTCAAGAAAGAAGCCATTTCATGCGAAATGCTGAGACACTATCAGTATTCTTACTGTTGTAAAAAATGAAAGTAATTGCTTTGGAAATATTGATATGTTTACTTCTTGTGCACTGAAGCGGTTCATGGATAGATAGCCTGGTCTTTTTTTATGAATGAACATCTGACAGTCTCCCAATGAATGTAGGAGTGTTTGATTGGGATAGACTCAGGGAAGCTGGGATTCTCATTGACATTACCATTAATTATTATATCTAGCCTTATATTGGTAAACAATCCACAACTAAAACTAAACAATTGAGAGTAGTAGGCCTAGCATATGGATACAGTGTAATGTGTATGGAGACAAAGAATACATTATTCCAAAAGTTATTCATACATTAGAAATGAACAAAATAATAGTAGAGCCATCTGGACTTGCCTCGTTAAATACAAGTTAAATAAACATTTTTAAAAATGAAGGACTACAATCTTACATTTTCTGTGCATAAATGTTGAGACAAAAACAGGCCTGCCGTTATAATGTGACATAAAGTCCATTGCTGTGAGTTTTGATGTCATGTTATTGACCCTGTGATCTGTGAGTCTATTAGCATAGTGCAGGTATTCCCAAACTGGGGTACGCATACCCCCAGGGGTACGTGCAATACCGTCGGGGGTACGCCAAATAAAGATGTGATTCACGTTTAAAAAAATAAAATAAAAACCTTTTTTTTATTCTTCAAATTTACAAACAGTACATTCATATTTCCCAAAGGGCTATACATTTGGGTGAGTTTCCTTTCTCACCTGAGTAGCCTCGTTTCACTGCCAAAAATAAAATGAAACCATCTAGTGTTCAGCGAAATAACAATACAATGTCAAATACATGTAGCCTAGTCAAATAATTAACATCCAATCACATTAACCGTTACTCTCTCGCGGGAAACCTCAACTCTTTGGCAGACATTGCCTTCGTCAAACAACACTGTTTCATGACGCATCAGTGACATGGCAGGAGATATTTTGAAACAATTACTGCTTTGCATACAAGCCAGTGAATTATATGCGTTACAGCTGGATGAGTCAACAGACGTGGCGGGCCTGGCACAGCTCCTGGTATATGTCCGTTACGTTTATGGGGGGTCAATTAAGGAAGACATCCTCTTCTGGAAACCAGGACAACATGAGAATATATTTTTAAAGTACTGGACAGCTTTGTGACATCAAATGGACTTTGGTGGTCAAGATGTGTTGGTATCTGTACTGATGGTGCAAAAGCCATGACAGGGAGACATAGTGGAGTGCTAACGCGCGTGCAAGCAGTTGCTCCCGACACTGCAGCATCCACCGAGAGGCTCTTGCTGCCAAGGGAATGCCTGACAGCTTGAAAGACGTTTTGGACATTACAGTGAAAATGGTTAACTTTGTTAAAGCAAGGCCCCTGAACTCTTGTGTATTTTCTGCATTATGCAATGATACAGTGCCTTGCGAAAGTATTCGGCCCCCTTGAACTTTGCAACCTTTTGCCACATTTCAGGCTTCAAACATAAAGATATAAAACTGTATATTTTTGTGAAGAATCAACAACAAGTGGGACACAATCATGAAGTGGAACGACATTTATTGGATATTTCAAACTTTTTTAACAAATCAAAAACTGAAAAATTGGGCGTGCAAAATTATTCAGCCCCCTTAAGTTAATACTTCGTAGCGCCACCTTTTGCTGCGATTACAGCTGTAAGTCGCTTGGGGTATGTCTCTATCAGTTTTGCACATCGAGAGACTGAAATTTTTTCCCATTCCTCCTTGCAAAACAGCTCGAGCTCAGTGAGGTTGGATGGAGAGCATTTGTGAACAGCAGTTTTCAGTTCTTTCCACAGATTCTCGATTGGATTCAGGTCTGGACTTTGACTTGGCCATTCTAACACCTGGATATGTTTATTTTTGAACCATTCCATTGTAGATTTTGCTTTATGTTTTGGATCATTGTCTTGTTGGAAGACAAATCTCCGTCCCAGTCTCAGATCTTTTGCAGACTCCATCAGGTTTTCTTCCAGAATGGTCCTGTATTTGGCTCCATCCATCTTCCCATCAATTTTAACCATCTTCCCTGTCCCTGCTGAAGAAAAGCAGGCCCAAACCATGATGCTGCCACCACCATGTTTGACAGTGGGGATGGTGTGTTCAGCTGTGTTGCTTTTACGCCAAACATAACGTTTTGCATTGTTGCCAAAAAGTTCCATTTTGGTTTCATCTGACCAGAGCACCTTCTTCCACATGTTTGGTGTGTCTCCCAGGTGGCTTGTGGCAAACTTTAAACAACACTTTTTATGGATATCTTTAAGAAATGGCTTTCTTCTTGCCACTCTTCCATAAAGGCCAGATTTGTGCAATATACGACTGATTGTTGTCCTATGGACAACAAAAGGTCGCAAAGTTCAAGGGGGCCGAATACTTTCGCAAGGCACTGTATGTGCTGTGACCACGTAACAATTTTACAACAAACAGAAGTGCGCTGGTTATCAAGGGGCAAAGTATAGACAGGTTTATTTATTTATTAAGAGACAAGCTTAAAGTTTTCTTTACTGCCGATAATTTTCACTTGTTTGACCGCTTGCATGATGACAAGTTTCTCACACGACTGGCCTATCTGGGTGATGTTTTTTCTCGCCTGAATGATCTGAATCTAGGATTACAGGGACTCTCTGCAACTATATTCAATGTGCGGGAAAAAATTGAGGCTATGATTAAGAAGTTGGAGCTCTTCTCTGTCTGCATTACACAACACACAGGCCATTCCATCATTGTATGATTCTTTGTGTGCAAATGAACTCAAGCTTACGGCCGATGTCAAATGTGATATAGTGAAGCATTTGGGTGTGCAATTATGCAGGTACTTTCCCGAAACGGATGACACAAACAACTGGATTCGTTATCCCTTTCATGCCCTGCCTCCAGTCCACTCTGAACAAGAGAGCCTCATCGAAATTGCAACAAGCGGTTCTGTGAAAATGTATTATTATTATTTTTTTTTCACCCCAATTTCATGGTTTCCAATTGGTAGTAGTTATAGTCTTGTCTCATCGCTGCAACTCCCGTACGGACACGGGCGAAGGTCGAGAGCCATGCGTCCTCCGAAACACAACCCAACCAAGCCGCACTGCTTCTTGACACAATGCTCATCCAACCAGGAAGCCAACCGCACCAATGTGTCGGAGGAAACACCGTACACCTGGTGACCGTGTCAGTGTGCACTGCGCCCGGCCCACCACAGGAGTCGCTAGTGCGCGATGAGACAAGGATATCCCTGCAGGCCAAACCCTCCCCTAACCCGGACAACGCTGGGACAATTGTGCGCTGTCCCATAGGCCTCCCGGTCGCGGCAGGCTGCGACAGAGCCTGGACTCGAACCCAGAATCTCTAGTGGCACAGCTAGCCTTAGACCACTGCGCCACTCGAGAGGCCTGAAAATTGTATTTAATCAGAAGCCACTTCCAGATTTCTGGATAGGCTGTGCTCAGAGTTTCTTGCCTTGGCAAATCGCGCTGTTAAGACACTGATGCCCTTTGCAACCACATACCTATGTGAGAGTGGATTCTCGGCCCTCACTAGCATGAAAACTTAAAACAGGCACAGACTGTGTGTGGAAAATTATTTAAGACTCTCCAATACAACCCAACATTGCAGAGTTATGTGCATCCTTTCAAGCACACCCTTCTTATTAACCTGTGGTGAGTTATTCACAATTCTTGATGAACAAATAAGGTTTTATATGTAAGATGGCTAAATAAAGAGCAACATTATAGATTATGGATTTAAAAGAAATCCTCATCAACCTACACACAATACCCCATAATGACAAAGCGAAAACAAAACAGATTTTTAGAAATTTTAGCACATAAAAAAACAAACATAAATACCTTATTTACATAAGTATTTAGACCCTTTGCTATGAGACTCGAGATTGAGCTCAGGTGCATCCTGTTTTCAATGATCAGCCTTGAGATTTTCCACAACTTGGTTGGAGTCCACCTGTGGTAAATTCAATTGATTGGATATGATTTAGAAAGGCACACACCTGTCTATATAAGGACCCACAGTTGACAGTGCATGTCGGAGCAAAAACCAAGCCATGAGGTTGAAGGAACTGTCCGTTGAGCTCTGAGACAGTATTGTGTTAAGGCACAGATCTGGGGAAGGGTACCAAAAAATGTCTGCAGCATTGAAGGTCCCCAAGAACACTCCATCATTCTTAAATGGAAGAAGTTTGGAACCACCAAGACTCTTCCTAGAGCTGGCCGCCCGGCCAAATCGAGTAATCGGGGGAGAAAGGCCTTGGACAGGGAGGTGACCAAGAACCTGATGGTCACTTTGACAGAGCTCCATAATTCCTCTGTGGAGGAACCATCTTTGCAGCACTCCATCAATCAGGCCTTTATGGTAAAGTGGCCACTCTTCAGTAAAAGGCAGATGACAGCCCGCTTGGAGTTTGCCAAAAGGCACCTAATGTCACACCTTGATCTCTTTCACCTGTCCTCGTTATTGTCTCCACCCCCACCAGTTATCACTTGTTTTCCCCAGTGTATTTATCCCTGTGTTTCCTGTCTCTCTGTGCTAGTTCATCTTGTATGTCCAAGCCTAACCAGTGTTTTTTTCAGTTTTCCTTTGCCCTTCTTTTTCTAATCTTCCCGGTTTTGACCCTTGCCTGTTCTAGACTCTGTACCTACCTGCCTGACCATTCTGCCTGCCCTGACATCGAGCCTGCCTGCCACTCTGTACCTTCTGGACTCTGATCTGGTTATGACCTGTTGCCTGTCCACGACTATTCACTTGCCTATTCCCTTTGGATGTATTAAACATCTTAATCTCCAACCATCTGACTCCTGTGTCTGCATTTGGGTCTCGCCTAGTGTCATGATACCTAAACGACTCTCAGACCATGAGAAAAATGATTCTCCGGTTTAATGAAACCAAGATTGAAGTCTTTGGCCTGAATGCCAAGTGTCACGTCTGGAGGAAACCTGGAACCATTCCTACGGTGAAGCATGGTGGTGGCAGCATCATGCTGTGGGGATGTTTTTCAGCGGCAGGGACTGGGAGTCTAGTCAGGATTGAGGGAAAGATGAATGGAGCAGAGTACAGAGATCCACCTTCCAACAGAACAACGACCCTAAGCACACAGACAACACAGAAGTGGCATTGGGACAAGTCTCTGAATATCCTTGAGTGGCCCACCCAGAGCCCCGACTTCAACCCGACCGAATATCTTTGGATAGACCTGAAAATAGCTGTGCAGCGACGCTCCCCTTCAAACCTGACAGAGCTTGAGAGGATCTGCAGAGAAGAATGGGAGAAACTCCCCAAATACAGGTGTGACAAGCTTGTAGCATCATACCCAAAAAGACTCGAGGCTGTAACAAAGTATTGAGTAAAAGGTCTGAATACTTATGTAAATGTGATATTTCATTTTCTTTATTTTTAAAATAAATTTGCATACATAAAAAAAAAATCTGTTATTCCTTTGTCATTATTGGGTGTAGGTTGAGATGATCTATGAAAACACGATGTACCTGAGCTCAATTTCAAGGGTCAGAATACTTATGTAAATAAGGTATGTTTTTAATATTTTTAATCAATTAGCAACATTTTCTCAACTTTTTTTTTAGCTTTGTTATGGGGTGTTGCTTGTCGATTAGAAAAAATATATATAATACATTTTAGAATAAGGCTATAACGTAACAAAATGTGGAAAAAGTCAAGGGGTCTGAATAATTTCAGAATGCACTGTATACTGAACAAAAATATAAATGCAATAATTTCAACCATTTATTGAGTTACAGTTCATAAGGATTTCAGTCAATTGAAATAAATTCATTAGACCCCAATCTTTAGATTGGGAAAATTAAAATGAACATTACATTCTCTGGCAACAGCTCTTGTGGACATTCCTGCAGGGATCATACCAATTGCACGCTCCCCCCAAATTTGAAACATCTGTGGCGTTGTGACAAAACTGCACATTTTAAAGTGGTCTTTTATTGTCCACAGCACACAGTGCACCTGTGTAATGATAATGCTGTTTAATCACCTTTTTGATATGCCACACCTGTCAGGTGGATGGATTACCTTGGCAAAGGAGAAATACTCACTAACAGGGATGTAAAGAAATGTGTGGACAAAATTTGAGAGAAATACAATTTGTGTGTGTATGGAACATTTCTGGGATCTTTTATTTCAGCTCATGAAACATGGGACCAACACTTTACATGTTGCATTCATATTTTTGTTTAGTATATAGTTGCAATTTCTCACAATCAAAACAATGAATGACAGACAACGGCACAATGGCACGTTTTCTTTATTAAAGTGTCAGACAAAACATTGTAAAAACATTGTCATATCCCATAAGCCATCCCATTCAGTACCCTCCATTACTATAGTTAACATTGATACAATTCCAACTCAAATGTTGCTCTTGAAATTTAAAATACAAAATGTATCTACAGAGCTTCCTCAACCAGTCATACACAGAAACGGCAGAAAAATAAGGGGGAAATATGCAACTGCCAGATCCGGTAATCATAACGGGCGTGAGAGAAAAGGAAAGTAAAGCTATTTTCTTCCCCAGGACTCAAGTTTCAGTCCAGTGTGAGAAAGCACAGGCACCATAAGTAGGACCAGGAGTCTTTCCAATACCTGACCAGGAAACCACCTTCAACTACGGCTTTGAGTTTTCCCTGGTCTGGTCATATGGTCAGGAAACCCTAACATGGTCTAAGATCTGTTTGTGCCATCTCGCTAACCCCTAGTTCATTTTTGGCAAGACAGCACGAGGAAAAGCCCCTGGCCCATCTACAGCGTAACAATAGGACCAGCTCTCCTCCGCCACACCTCTTGAGGTTGTCCAGAGGCGATGACATGGTGAGTTTGTCTGTACATTCAATAGTAGAGTGTGAGTGCCAAAATGGACACGGGTTCTCTTCAGTCCGGTAGAGGGACTCTCCTCCTTGTGGGGAGTACTCCAGTAGAGGAGAGCAGCATTCAATAACATGTAACAATTCTGGGGTAGCCATCTTAACCAACTCCAGATTCATTAGTAACAGTTGCTCGTAGCAACCAGGACTGGTACCCTTGGCTGGTACGGACCTTAAAATTGCAGAATCAAGATACAAAAAAGCGGATTGTTTTCCCTTTAAATGGGAAGAGGTCTTAATTTACAAAGTCTCATGAAAATTACCTAGCTAACTGTTGGAGGTAAGCAATTGACCAATGGGGGTTACGTGGCTTGATGAGAACAACTGTATCATAAATATAATAGATTGTTTTTCTCCATAAACAAAAAGTCACTGTTATACCATGGTGTTGCTCTCTCCCACTTTGTCCACGAACTGAAAGAGAGAGAGAAAATAAACTAATTTAAGTCAGTCTACTGTCCCCTTTGCAAAGTAGAGCAAAAATAGATGACATATACAAGCTTGACTAAAACGTTTAGTGCATAGTTGTACATGGGAAATGAAATGTTTGCTTGACGTGACTGATTGAGTAGACTATTCAAAATGGCGTGTAGGATAAATGCTGTTGCTGGTGTCCTAGTATAAATTATTTCCAATACCAATGGTTCTCTACTCTAGTCAGGCATAAGGCAACATTACAGTATAACATACATTATAAACAGATGTGAATCATGCTCACATGCAAGGGAAAATCTGCAGTGACTGACCAAGACAGCGGATTGTCCTCAGAGTTAATTATGAAGGCTTTAAAAGAGACAGAGACACATTCTCCTCAAAACAAGTGACTTCACGAACATACACCGCATACCACACACACACACTTATATGACAGAAGATTGAGTGACACAGTATGAGACACTACAGCCTTCCAGAACCAATGTCAGAGACCAATTGGAACCTGTGTTGTCTTTAGTGTAACCACCTCAGCCCACCCAGCACCAACTGCATTGTAGCTCCTGTTCCCATACACTTCCACTACACCACTCTGTGAGGAAGAGTAAGTCTACCCACCGGGAAAAATGCATCGAAACTATTGGAGCGTTTCTTTTTTTTACCGTGACCAGCAATCAGAATTTACCCAGCTATTTAGTTTTTACCACGACATCTCTGAACTCACCCCACTGATGAATGGGAGGTTTAGCAGGGAACCCAGGAAGGGTATCCTTCTGATGAAGCCTACTGCCGCTGGGAAGAAACCCCTGGAGAAGATAAAGAGAGAGTTAGTTGACAACAGCAAGCACATGATGACGGACTACGGATCTTTACACGCAGCAAGCCCTTGCATAAAATGAGGGCTGCACTCAACAGGGGGAGGGGCGAGACAGTTGACAGGACAAACAAAGATGTCCTTGGCTTGTTTTACCTCAAGACTGCATCTTATTCGAAAGATAAGCTTAGGGCCTGTACTCGACCCACCTGAATAAAAGGAAAAATCCATAGACCTCCAGGACCACTCCCACAATTGGCCAGCCAATAAGAACGATCAACACTCCACCCAGGAAGAAGCTAGTTGCCTTCATCTTGTGTTTCTGGAAGAAGAACCGGAACGTCCTCTCCAGACCGATCACAAACGACAGGCCAGCCACAAACAGGATCTATAGCGAGATAGAAGGGACAGGGAACAGACAATGTCAATGTTTGTTGACAATGACAGAGTACTTCACAGTTAAACCCTACAACTCCCCACTCCTCTATAAGGTGGTGATTGTGCTCAGTTGATAATCAGAAAGGCGAGGAGGGCTCTGCAGCTGTGTTTTTCTCAGTGTCACTCAGAGATAATGTAATTGCATTTCAGACCAAAGTTCCAATAAATATAGCAAAACCTAAGCCTCGTGTATGTAGCTGCAGAAGGTAGACAAATGCATGAACTGTGGATGGTGATGATGAAATCACTCACATTTCCTATGGCAAGGAGGGCTTTGTCAAAAAACAGTATCATTCCAAAGAAGAGGAAAAACACGCCGAAGCCCGTTAGTCCCATTCCGATCTCTGCAAGAAAGAAGAATCACATTATTTAAAGTATCCAAGCACACTAACGTTAATACGTTTGAATCACAGGATGGGAGGGTTGAGGGGGGGACAACTCATAACAATGGCCGGAACGGAGCGAATGGAATGGCATCCAACCTTTCCACTGCCTATCCTCCCAATTGACATCCCCCGTCCCTAACTAGCTATAACGTTAGCTGTCAATGGTCCCTCTATCTAGCAAACAAATACGATTCAGCAGGCTAGCTATTTCTAGCTGTTTTCCTCACATAAGAGAATAGCACATTAGTAATGTAGCTGAGAGGATAGCTTGCTAATGTTAGTTAGAGAGCTGGAACAAATTGGCAAGCAACAACCGTTAGATAAAATATAAATCGCCTTACTCTGTGAGTCCGTTAAAGAGATCATTTTGACAATGAATCAACAGCTTGTAAAATATAAAAGTTGACACTGTCAATTGTAGTTTACTAAAATACAAGTTCAGGTGCTGCCACTGTAGCACTAGCCACGTCTTCCGGAAACACGCCTTCTTGGTTTCATCAAAAAGATCATTCTTCCGGACAAATTCAGGGTTGCATTCAACATTCTAAAGGGTTGTATAAAAACGTTAATTAAAAAAATAAGGAGAGCACTTATCTGCTGAATATAACTAGTTAGTTGCTGGAAAATATATTCCCTGCCTACATACACGTCCATTTTACGGATGGAAAATGTTTTCAGGTTGTATTGTATCGTAAAATAAAAGGTTAAATAAAAATACAACATTTATTCAGCATTGATTGCAGTTGGTTTGTTGAATGTACCCAATATCACGGAGAAAGTGAAACAACCACAATCTGATTGGTCTGCACAAGAAGAAAAAAAAAATCACCCGCGCGAGCTGTCTAGCAACCGTCAAGAAAAAAGGGAGCGCAAATAAACAGTGCAAACTCGAGAAGTGAGGGGAGTACATTTTGGATGGTGAGTTTTGCTTTGTTCTTTCAACATCCTCTTTCCCTAATTTTCCATAATTTCGTTCCACATTTTAGTTTCATTAATGACTAGCCAAATATGTAGCTGTCAAAAAGTTGAAGTATAATTTGCTAGCTGGTCAGCTACAGGTTGGCTAACATTAACATTAGGCTGTTTGGTGGAGCAGGTGGCTGATTCCCGATGGAGGCTGGTTAACGTACTGTTAGGGTGGTTGATCATTGGCAATCTATTTATCTAACTATCATTGGCTAGCAATCTAATATGGTGAAGAAAAAGCTAAGATAAAGGGTAAAGCCACATGGAGGAAGGGTGGGGGCTTTCCCGGTTCACACATGTCCGTTTACTTTACACAATAAATGTTTACATTCCGCCCTGCTTGCCAAAAGCTCAAGGAAACAACTTGTTCGTGTATGGATAGATTCAAAGTGTATTTTATGCATACAGTTTATAATATATCCTTGGATAATTAATAAATAAAGCCCGAGGGAGTGTGGTATGTGGCCAATATACCACCTAAGGGCTGTTCTTAACCACGACGCAACGCGGAGTGCTAGGACACAGCCCTTAGCCGTGGTATATTGGCCATATATCACAAATCCTCGAGGTGCCTTATTGCTATTATAAACTGGTTACCAATTTAATTAGAGCAGTACAGATAAATGTTTTGTCATAGACATGGTATATGTTCTGATATACCACAGTTTTCAGCCAATCAGTATTCAGGGCTCGAACCACCCAATTTATAATGCACATTATACCATGGCATCGTTGAGTACTTGTTTCTGATTGGCTTGAAGGACATTCAAGAGCGTGCATTATTTCCCTAAATAATGGACAGTATAATTGCACTGTAGAATTAATTGCCAATAGTTGATTCTAACATGATCGATGTTTGAGCTGATTTGGAAAGCAAAAGTCGAATTGAAAACATTATTGGCATTGTTGAATTAGATTTTCATAATGGTAAGCTAGGACATACCCATAACATTCAGCCACCACCGTGCTTGAAAATATGGAGAGTGCTACTCAGTGGTGTGTTGTGTTGGATTTGCCCCAAACATAACACTTTGTATTCCTGACATAAAGTTTATTTCTTTGCCACATGTTTGTGCCTTATTGCAAACAAGATGTATATTTTGGAGTATATTTATTTTCAGTGTTGTTGATCCATCCTCAGGAGAAAACTTTTCAAAACCATTCAACTCTATTTTATATCTCCGTTTTTTTTTTCTCAAACTTCTGGGTGATTCTCGTAAAAAAATATAAAATGTTTTCTCTAAATAAGCATTGTTGTACTATTAAAGGTCAAATACACTGCATTTCAAACAGTCAGCAATAATCTAATGAATTCAGGGCTTGTGAAATTATATCTAGACTAAATTCCACAACCATAAAACCCACAAATAATTTCATTATTTTATAAAAATATTTTAATAACCTGCTTTTTAAAATGTTTTTATAATCACTGATCTGGCTTTCAAGTATGTCTATGAAAATGCCCTTTTTTGTTACAAATTTAACTAGTATCATGCACATTCACTGATAATGACTAACTTCTTGTAGTAGGAATTAGGCACTAGACAATTAACACAGGTCTCATCAACAATATCTCAAGCCCACGTGCTAGTGATTAGCCAGCTAATCTTTAGACAACTTTGATCTAGTTGCTAGCTAACAAAGTTGAACAGTTGAATTGTTATGAACACACCCTTCTGTCTGTCTCCAACTGTTTGAAAATGTCCACTTTGTTCAGATGTTGAAATCAAGTGGCCTACCTTATTTCTCAGAATGAGAACGAGTTGCCAAGTACTTATTTAATTGTGTTTTATTCTTATTGCACATTTATAAATCACAGACTAGACAGCTAGTATAATAACAGCCCTTTGGCTAAAATGCTGCTAGCGGTAAGTGGTACCCCAATGCCGCACGGACAAACTTGAGCATTAATTTTCCAGAATCAATGTTCATTGACACTCTCGTTTTAGTAGTCTGCTTTGCGCACAATTTGAGTAGTTGAGACAACATTTCTAACGATACAGTTTTTAACTTCTCTATTACAGTAAAATAATGTCTCAATGTGTTTTGGTGTCCATATGACCAATTCTGCAGGACCAAAATGCAAATAGTGAGTTGAAACCGCATGTCAGAGAGGAAGATGTGATCTCTCAATTTTGTTGGTGTGAGAGGAAGGGGGAGGAGCTTGGTATGTGTGTAAATCATAGACGAAGAGATGAAGCAAGATGTTTCACTTTTGATTAAGTCTGTTCATAAATAAGGCCAATGTGTTTCTATGGGCTTATTTTGGATCTAAACATGTCGCCTACCTTCCCACCTTTGGGACAACGACTCCTATTGTTAGGGCGGAGGCCAGTGACACACAATCTCAGTTTAATCTATTTTAAATTTAGGCTGCCTGTAACCCAACAAAATCAGGGGGAAAAAACAAGGGGTAGGAATTCTTTCTGAAGGCACTATATCTTGCTAGCTACATTGCATAACACTGCCATTTCCCCCCTCATTCAACAGAGTGATAAAAGTCTGCAAGGTGATTGATTGTGTTGTAGATTTGCCTTGGAAATGGACAGTGACAATGCCGACGGTAAGTGAATGTGATCTCACATTTCTATCCCCCTTTCTTAAAATTATGGTACCAAACCCATAGAGAAACAGTGACTGTGAGATAGTCTGATGTGTGTCTGACATCATTAGCACCCTACCTGTGAAACACAGGTCGTTAGTGACTTGGAAGTGTCAGACCTGACAGGCTCCTCGTCTAGGATCACATATGATTGGTCCCAGAGGAAAGCTAACCAGGGCAGATTGTGCTTTGAAATGGATATAATAATTTATATTAGGCCCTGGTCAACATGTAGATAAACACAAGGATTTAGCACAGCATTTAAAAGAGAAGAACTGTGGAGTGAGCTTGCTGTTTTCAATTTCTGATTCATGGTACCACTGTTGTCTTTGTGCATGTGTGTTCAATGCATATTCTAGATTATTTCTATGCAGGGCCTAGAAACCGTAGAAATTTGACTACAGGAAAAAGTCATTTAAAATATAAAATAGTTATTAACCCAATGCTCTCCTCCCTACCAGAGGGGCATGTGTGTTACATGAATGCTCCATCGTAAGTAGTAGATACCATAGAGCACGTTGAATACAGCAAATGTTTTGTTATTTTTTGTTAATATTCTCCTCCCCAGACGTGCAGGCAGGGCTGGACTCTGTGGAGGCTGAGCTGGAGGTGGTGAAGCTGCAGATAGCTGAGCTGCTGGAGAAGCAGGCTAGCCTGACCTCCAAGAGGAAACAGCTGCTCCGCAGGCTGGAAGAGCCATGTGACTCCACCCAGCCCTCTGGATCTGGACCTGCAATGACCAAGCAGGAGCTGCTGCGCTATGAGAATGATGGTACGGTAGAGGCTGTATAGGATGTGGCACATATGTACAATTTACACTGAGTGTACAAAACATTAAGAACGCCTTCCTAATATTGAGTTGCACTTCCTTTTGCCCTCAGAACAGCCTCAAGTCGTCAGGGCATGGACTCTGCAAGGGGTCGAAAGCGTTCAACAGGGATGCTGGCCCATGTTGACTCTAATGCTTCCCACAGTTGTCAAGTTTTCATGATGTGCTTTGGGTGGTGGACCATTCTTGATACACACAGGAAGCTGTTGAGTGTGAAAAACCCAGCAGTGTTGCAGTTCTTGACACACTCAAACCGGTGCGCCTGGCATCTACTATCATACTCCGGTCAAAGGCACTTAAATCGTTTGTCTTGCCCATTCAACCTCTGACTGGCACACATACACAATCCATGTCTCAATTGTCTCAAGGCTTAAAAATTATTCTTTAACCTGTCTCCCCTTCATCTACTCTAATTTGAAGTGGATTTAACAATTGACCTCAATAAGGGATTATTTTCTTAGCTTTCACCTGTATTCACCTGGTCAGTCTGTTAGGGATGCAAATTTCGGTCAATTTTGCTGCCAACTAACTGACCCTTATTAACCGGTCAACAAACAGCAAAAAAAATGGAGGTGACCAACAGAAAATACTATCAGAGATCTGAATATAATGACGAAATACTTACATTTCCGCCCTAACAATGGGAGTCGTCCCAAGGCGAGAAGGCAGGCGACAAGCTTAGGCCCAAAATAAGCCCATAGAAAAGCATTGGACATATTTTGGCGAGAGTGAAACCTCTCGCTTCGCCTCTTCCTCTCTGATACTATTCATGCATACAGTTGAAGTCGGAAGGTTACATACACTTAGGTTGGAGTCATTAAAACTCGTTTTTCAACCACTCCACAAATTTCTTGTTAACAAAGTATAGTTTTGGCAAGTCGGTTAGGACATCTACTTTGTGCATGACACAAGCAATTTTTCCAACAATTGTTTACAGACATTATTTAACTTATAATTCACTGTATCACAATTGCAGTGGGTCAAAAGTTTACATACACTAAGTTGAATGTGCCTTTAAACAGGCTAATTGTAATGACGTTCGTCTGTACGAGAGGCGGACCAAAGCGCAGCGTGGTTGTTTTGATTCATGTTTTAATAAATAACTTCACATGAACAAACTAACAAAAACAAGAAATGTGAAAACGCAAAACAGTCCTATCCTGTGACAACAAACACAGTGACAGGAACAATCACCCACAAACACACAGTGAAACCCAGGCTACCTAAGTATGATTCTCAATCAGAGACAACTAATGACACCTGCCTCTGATTGAGAACCATACTAGGCCGAAACATAGAAATACCCAAATCATAGAAAAACAAACAGACTGCCCACCCAACTCACGCCCTGACCATACTAACTACATACAAAACAAAGGAAATAGAGGTCAGAACGTGACAGTACCCCCCCCCCCAAAGGTGCGGACTCCGGCCGCAAAACCTTGACCTATAGGGGAGGGTCTGGGTGGGCGTCTGTCCGCGGTGGCGGCTCTGGCGCGGGACGCGGACCCCACTTCACCATTGTCTTAGTCCGCCTTATTGTCCGCCTCCGTGGCTTTCTCACCATGGCCACCCTTCTCAATGACCCCACTGGACAGAGGGGCTGTCTGGGACAGAGGGGCAGCTCGGGACAGAGGTGGGGCAGCTGCTCGGGACAGAGGTGGGGCAGCTGCTCGGGACAGAGGGGCAGCTGCTCGGGGCAGAGGGGCTCCGGCAGCGGCGCCGGACAGGCGGGAGGCTCCGGCAGCGGCGCCGGACAGGCGGGAGGCTCCGGCAGCGGCGCCGGACAGGCGGGAGGCTCCGGCAGCGGCGCCGGACAGGCGGGAGGCTCCGGCAGCGGCGCCGGACAGGCGGGAGCAGAGGCGCCGGACAGGCGGGAGGCTCCGGCAGCGGCGCCGGACAGGCGGGAGGCTCCGGCAGAGGCGCCGGACAGGCGGGAGGCTCCGGCAGAGGCGCCGGACAGGCGGGAGGCTCCGGCAGAGGCGCCGGACAGGCGGGAGGCTCCGGCAGAGGCGCCGGACAGGCGGGAGACTCCGGCAGCGCCGGACAGGCGGGAGACTCCGGCAGCGCTGGAGAGGAGGGAGCCCCTGTAAGGATGGGCCGGAGAGACAGCCTGGTACGGGGGGCTGCCACCGGAGGGCTGGTGCGTGGAGGTGGTGACGGATAGACCGGGCCGTGCAGGCGCACTGGAGCTCTTGAGCACCGAGCCTGCCCAACCTTACCCGGTTGAATGGTCCCGGTCGCCCTGCCAGTGCGGCGAGGTGGAATAGCCCGCACTGGGCTATGCAGGCGAACCGGGGACACCGTGCGCAAGGCTGGTGCCATGTAAGCCGGCCCAAGGAGACGCACTGGAGACCAGATGCGTAGAGCCGGCTTCATGGCACTTGGCTCGATGCCCACTCTAGCCCGGCCGATACGCGGAGCTGGAATGTACCGCACCGGGCTGTGCACCCGCACTGGGGACACCGTGCACTCCACAGCATAACACGGTGCCTGCCCGGTCTCTCTAGCCCCCCGGTAACCTCAGGAAGTTGGCTCAGGTCTCCTACCTGGCGTAGCCATACTCCCTGTTAGCCCCCCCCCAAGAAATTTTTGGGGCTGACTCCCGGGCTTCCTTGCCAACCGTGTTCCCTCATATCGCCGGCTCCTCTCTCCGGCTGCCTCTGCTCTCCTCGCTGCCTCCACCTGTTCCCATGGAAGGCGATCCTTTCCCGCCAGGATCTCCTCCCATGTGTAGCAACCCTTGCCGTCCAACACATCATCCCAAGTCCATTCCTCCTTGTGCCGCTGTTGCCCGTTACCACGCCGCTTGGTCCTGTTGCGGTGGATGATTCTGTAATGACGTTCGTCTGTACGAGAGGCGGACCAAAGCGCAGCGTGGTTGTTTTGATTCATGTTTTAATAAATAACTTCACATGAACAAACTAACAAAAACAAGAAATGTGAAACGCAAAACAGTCCTATCCTGTGACAACAAACACAGTGACAGGAACAATCACCCACAAACACACAGTGAAACCCAGGCTACCTAAGTATGATTCTCAATCAGAGGCAACTAATGACACCTGCCTCTGATTGAGAACCATACTAGGCCGAAACATAGAAATACCCAAATCATAGAAAAACAAACATAGACTGCCCACCCAACTCACGCCCTGACCATACTAACTACATACAAAACAAAGGAAATAGAGGTCAGAACGTGACACTAATTGACATCATTTGAGTCAATTGGAGATGTACCTGTGGATGTATTTCAAGGCCTCTGCTTGACATCATGGGAAAATCAAAAGAAATTAGCCAAGACCTCAGAAAAATAATTGTAGACCTCCACAAGTCTGGTTCATCCTTGGGAGCAATTTCCAAACTCCTGAAGGTACCACATTCATCTGTACAAACAATAGTACGTAAGTATAAACACCATGGGACCACGCCGCCGTCATAGCACTCAGGAAGGAGATGCCTTCTGTCTCTTAGAGATGAACATACTTTGGTGTGAAAAGTGCAAATCAATCACAGAAGAAGAAGAAGCCGCTGCTCCAAAACCGCCATCAAAAAGCCAGACTACGGTTTGCAACTGCACATGTGGACAAAGATCATAGTTTTTGGAGAAATATCCTCTGGTCTGATGAAACAAAAATAGAAGTGTTTGGCCATAATGACCATCGTTATGCTTAGAGGAAAAAGGGGGAGGCTTGCAAGCCGAAGAACACCATCCCAACCGTGAAGCACGGGGATGGCAGCATCATGTTGTGGGGGTGCTTTGCTGCAGGAGGGACTGGTGCTCTTCACAAAATGATGTGGATATATTGAAGCATCTCAAGACATCAGCCAGGAAGTTAAAGCTTGGTCGCAAATGGGTCTTCCAAATGGACAATGACCCCAAGCATACTTCCAAGGTTGTGGCAAAATGGCTTAAGGACAACAAAGTCAAGGTAATGGAGTGGCCATCACAAAGCCCTGACCTCAATCCTATAGAAAATTAGTGGGCAGAACTGAAAAAGCGTGTGCGAGCAAGGAGGCCGACAAACCTGATTCAGTTACACCAGCTCTGTCTGGAGGAATGGGCCAAAATTCACTCATCTTATTGTGGGAAGCTTGTGGATGGCTACCCAAAGCGTTTGACCCAAGTGAAACAATTTAAAAAGGCAATGCTACCAAATACTAATTGAGTGTATGTAAACTTCTGACCCACTTCGAATGTGATGAAAGAAATAAAAGCTGAAATAAATAATTCTCTCTACTATTATTATGACATTTCACATTCTTCAAATAAAGTGGTGATCCTAACTAACCCAAGACAGGGAATTTTTACTAGGATTAAATGTCAGGAATTGTGAAAAACCGAGTGTACGTTTATTTGGCTACGGTGTATGTAAACTTCCGACTTCAACTGTACAAGTACTCAACATTGTTCATTACGAACTTAATGTTAACATGCAATAATGGCAAGGCTATAACCTATTAGTGACATGCGACTCCTGTCATGAAACAGCTAATAAAGCATTTTGCCCAAATGCATTTAGCGGAAAACACAGTTCTAAAGTGCGCACCTAATGCGAGCAGTGACAGAGAGAAATCTCATTTAGAAAGCGTCAAATAGCAACTACTATGATGGGTTGCTAATATGTATAGGATTGTGCCTTTGGCTTCTGGACAACGAAATAAAGTTTATATGAAAACCAATAGAACAGGACAGAAATCCTGGTTAATGGCATGAGGAAGTCATTATAAAATAATTGCCTCCAGGTTTCTATGGATGGATTTTTTTGCAAGGCTACTTTGAAGTAAGGTAAGACACGCCTCATTATTTCAAGTAATTTAAAATGTTCAGGTTTCAAACAATTATACTGCCTCAAGCAAACATTACAAAGTGGTGGGTGACGCGCTGATAGTCAACGGTTGGCAGGCTATATATAGCCTATGCATCCAAATAGCGAATGGGAGGTGAGATAGAGAAATAAAAATAGCTCATTTTTTAATCGTGGCCACCAAAATGAACACGCGTTTTGTTGCGCAATGACTGGGCTTACAAAAGCAGGTTTCACTCCAGTAGCCTACAGGCTCTTTGAGGAGCTATTATCGCGCTGTCTGACAGGTGGTAGGCTATTCCGCTCTTCAAAATACTCTGTATGCTGTGCGTGCGGGATAAATAAAATGCATGACAGCTAACAAATATACACATGCGCCAATTTAATTCCACAAACTAAAATTATGTTAATTAACCTATAGACGGAGAAGCATGATTGGTCAAATGTTTTTTCAGCTAACCAATTAACAGTTAACCTTAACAACCCTGGTCTATGTCATGGAAAGAGCAGGTGTTCCTAAAGTTTTGTACAGTGTGTGTACAGTACCAGTCAAAAGTTTGGACACCTATTCATTCCAGGGTTTTTCTTTATTTGTACTATTTTCTACATTGTAGAATAATAGTGAAGACGTCAAAACTATGAAATAACACATATAGAATCATGTAGTAACAAAAAAAATAAGTGTTTTGTTGATTCTTCAAAGTAGCCAGCCTTTGCCTTGATGACAGATTGGCACACTCTTGGCATTCTCTCAACTAGCTTCATGAGGTAGTCACCTGGAATGCATTTCAATTAACAGGTGTGCCTTGTGGAATTTCCTTTTTTCTTAATGGGTTTGAGCCAATCAGTTGTGTTGTGACAAGGTGGGGGTGGTGAACAGAATATATTTGGTAAAAGACGAAGTCCATATTATGGCAAGAACAGCTCAAATAAGCAAAGAGAAACAACAGTCCATCATTACTTTAAGATATGAAGGTCAGTCAATAAGGAACATTTCAAGAACTTTGAAAGTTTCTTCAAGTGCAGTCGCAAAGAACATCAAGTGCTATGATAAAACTGTCTGAGGACTGCCACAGGAAAAGAAGACCCAGAGTTACCTCTGCTGCAGAGGATAAGTTCATTTGAGTTAACATTAGACCGGTGGAAATCTGTCCTTTGGTCTGATGAGTCCAAATTCTAGGTTGTTGGTTTCCACCGCCGTATCTTTGTGAGACACAGAGTAGGTGAACGGATGATCTCTGCATGTGTTGTTCCCACTGTGAAGCTTGGAGGAGGAGGTGTGATGGGGCTTTGCTGGTGACACTGTGATTTATTTAAAATTCAAGGCACACTTAACCAGCATAGCTACCACAGAATTCTGTAGCGATACGCCATCCCATCTTGTTTGCGCTTAGTGGGACTGTCATTTGTTTTTCAACAGGACAATGACCCAAAACACACCTCCAGGCTGTGTAAGGGCTATTTGACCAAGTTGCTCTCGGAGGATGTGTTGGTACCATTCTTTATTCATGGCTGTGTTCTCAGGCAAAATTGTGAGTG
Source organism: Oncorhynchus clarkii lewisi (assembly GCF_045791955.1). Taxonomy (NCBI): domain Eukaryota; kingdom Metazoa; phylum Chordata; class Actinopteri; order Salmoniformes; family Salmonidae; genus Oncorhynchus; species Oncorhynchus clarkii. Next base: position 8,477,528 of record NC_092179.1, on the reverse strand, counting down.
AGCCCACTCCCTTGGCTGAGAAGCAACCCCACACATGAATGGTCTCAGGATGCTTTACTGTTGGAATGACACAGGACTGATGGTAGCGCTCACCTTGTCTTCTCCGGACAAGCTTTTTTCCAGATGCCCCAAACAATCGGAAAGGGGATTCATCAGAGAAAATGACTTTAACCCAGTCCTCAGCAGTCCAATCCCTGTACCTTTTGCAGAATATCAGTCTGTCCCTGATGTTTTCCCTGGAGAGAAGTGGCTTCTTTGCTGCCCTTCTTGACACCAGGCCATCCTCCAAAAGTCTTCGCCTCACTGTGCGTGCAGATGCACTCACACCTGCCTGCTGCCATTCCTGAGCAAGCGCTGTACTGGTGGTGCCCCGATCATGCAGCTGAATTGTCACACCCTGACCATAATTTGCTTTGTATGTTTCTATGTTTTGTTTGGTCAGGGTGTGATCTGAGTGGGCATTCTATGTTACATGTCTAGTTTGTCTATTTCTATGTTTGGCCTGATATGGTTCTCAATCAGAGGCAGGTGTTAGTCATTGTCTCTGATTGGGAACCATATTTAGGTAGCCTGTTTGGTGTTGGGTTTTGTGGGTGATTGTTCCTGTCTCTGTGTTTGCACCAGATAGGTCTGTTTTGGGTTTTCACGTTTCTTGTTTTGTTAGTTTGTTCATGTGTAGAGTCTTTATTAAAGAACCATGAATAGAAACCACGCTGCATTTGGTCTGCCTCTCCATCAACTCAAGAAAACTGTTACATGAATCAACTTTAGAAGACGTCCTGGCGCTTGCTGGACTTTTTTGGGCGCCCTGAAGCCTTCTTCACGAGAATTGAACCGCTCTCCTCAGTTCTTGATGATCAGATAAATGGTTGATTTAGGTGCAATCTTACTGGCAGCAATATCCTTGCCTGTGAAGCCCTTTTTGTGCAAAGCAATGATGACTGCATGTGTTTTCCTTTAATCATGGCTGACAGAGGAAGAACAATGATTCCAAGCACCACCCTCCTTCTGAAGCTTCCAGTCTGTTATTCGAACTCAATCAGCATGACCGAGTGATCTCCAGCCTTGTCCTCGTGAACACTCACACCTGTGTTAACGAGAGAATCACTGACATGATGTCAGCTGGTCCTTTTGTGGCAGGGCTGAAATGCAGTGGAAATGTTTTTTTGGGGATTCAGTTCATTTGCATGGCAAAGAGGGACTTTGCAATTCATCTGATCACTCTTCATAACATTCTGGAGTATATGCAAATCACCATCATATAACTTTGAAAATGAATATTTGTGTCATTGTCAAAACTTTTGGCCACGGCTGTACATGACTCCATATGTGTTATGTCATAATTTTGATGTATTCACTATCATTCTACAATGTTTGTTAAATGAATTGAGAAGCACAACCACACTGCTGTGTGTGTAATATGTTCCAGACCTGGGTTCAAATACTATTTAAAATATCTCAATTACTTTCACACACATTTCTAAGGAAGTACTCAGATTTTATTTGAAACGTCAAGTAGTTGAATATTGGTATGTATTTTCCAATGCTCATACACTGACTCAAATACACTCAAAAACATTTAAAACAGGTATTTTGAAAAAAGTATTTGAAAATACTTTCAAATAGTAGGCTAATTATAGGAAATGAAAATACATCCAATAGAAGTAGTTGATTCGGGCCACATTATTTGAAAATACTCAAATCCATATTTTAAATAACTAATAATCAAATACATATGTATTTTAACTCCGCCTATCTTTTTGGATGTAAACATATCAGATATATCTTTCCAGGAGCTGAATTGCGCAGTTCAATTTAAAGCACAAATTAATATGTAGATTGTGCTATTTTATTAGGTGGGCTACAATCTTGAAGGCTGAATATTTTTCTGTACTGTATTTTGACATGCTTAAATGTTGTCTTTCCAAACCTAGATTTCTCGTGGTCAACAGAGCTGGGGCAGAATCTGAAGGATGTCTTCCAGCTCTCTAAGTTCCGTCCTCTCCAGCTGAAGGCCATCAACCTTAGTATGTCTGGTAAAGACCTCTTTCTAGTGATGCCCACTGGACGAGGGAAAAGCCTCTGCTATCAGCTACCTGCAGTCTGCTCTGAGGGTAAGGGGAGAACGCACACACACCCATAAAATGCATGCATACATACATGCATTACACGCACGCACACACACACACACACACCAGGTGCATATACTGAAAACACTAATGTTACAGTTCATTGAATAATTGTGTGTGCTGTGCAAACACGTACTGCAGACAGGGCTCTAAATGAACATGTTTCATTGGTAGCTCTGGTGCTCCCATTTTTTTTTAAAGTTAGGAGCACCACATGAAATTTAGGAGCACCAGAAAATAAGATTTTTTTTTCAAATTAATTGTGATACAGCCTATATTGGACCTATATGAACTTGACTTACTTTTGAACCACATGTTATGCGTTAGAAACTAATATGTAACACTGTGAAGACGTGAGTTTATTATAAAGGCTAAAATGTTAATACGAATGAATACCTGTCATTGAATTTTCAAAGTAATTTGTAGAATATTAGGTTTCTACATTGTGTAAAAGCACTATTTTCCTATTGAGATGCATTACGTTTAAAATTCTATACTATCTTTAAGAACGTCAGGTTTGTGATGACATGCAGGAGCTCGGTCATACAGTACATTCATTGCTCTCCTGAAAAAGCTGTCCCTTTTTCTTTCTGTGCCCCCAAATGTTTGGATATACTGGTAAAGTTACCAGGATGTTAGCTAGCTAGCCAATTCGTTAACATGACTGAATAAAGTTTAAAAGGGCGCACTGTGCTCCAAAAATAAAACTCCTGGTCGCACAGCAAAATATTTGGTCACATATGCAACTAAATTCGTCGCACTTTAGCGCCCTGACCGCAGATGGTTGCAGCCATTACTCGCTGCAGTGTTGTTGTTAACGTGTGTTTGTGTGCTGCCAGGTTTCACTCTGGTAGTAACTCCTCTAGTGTCTCTGATGGAGGATCAGCTCATGTACTTAAAGTCCATCGACGTTGAAGCCGTCTCTCTCAACGCATCCAGCAGTAAGGTAATGACCAACACAAACATATGTTTGATTCTTTGCTGGTATTGATTATGATTATAGCTGTAGGATTCGTGTTTGATTTGACTTCTGCTATGCACCTCAGGAACATGCTAAAATGGTCCTAGCTGAGATGACGGACTCCAAAGCGCCTTTCAAGCTGCTGTATGTGACTCCAGAGAAGATAGCGAAGAGCAAGCTGCTGATGTCGAGGCTGGAGAAGGCCTACAACGCAGGCAGGCTTAGCCGTATTGCTGTGGACGAGGTGCACTGCTGCAGCCAGTGGGGACACGACTTCAGACCTGGTGAGAGACCGTACAACTGTACTGTAAATGGACTACTTACTCTTTATTAGTCTCCTTGCTTTGTTTTGGAAGGTAAAGGGCCACTCAAACATCACTTTACGTTACAATACCCAAACAAGGATATCACCATGTAATAAACAGAACACTTCAATGTATCTCTATGCATACCACTTAGAATGCATGCCCAATAGATTCATTCTATTGAATCTATAGATTAATTAATTCTAAGGTGTATGCTGTGAGTTTTGTGTTGGGCTGATAGCCAACTACCCTTCCTCTTCCGCCAGACTACAAGCTCCTGGGGATCCTGAAGAGGCAATTCCCAAAGGTTCCGTTGCTAGGGCTGACGGCCACGGCAACCGGCAGTGTTCTAAAGGACTGTCAGAAGATCCTGTGTGTCCCTGAGCCAATCACACTCACCGCCTCCTTCAACCGCACCAACCTCTACTACGAGGTGGGCGTCATGGCAACTATACACACCTGTTTGGCAAACACCTGTTGATGTTCTTTTGACCTTTAAAAATACACACAAATACACACCCGCTGTATCTCTGCACAGAAGTATTTGAGGATCTGTACTGTTTATGTGTCTCAGGTACGCCTTAAAGACTCGAACAGTGATGATTCAGTCAGTGACATCTCCGCACTGATCAAGGAGAGATATAAGGACCAGTCAGGTACTTTGAAAGGAAAAACAAAGGATAGGTCAAAATTCAGTTTGTCCCATTTTCGAAACCATCAGCAGCTTGTTATCCAGACTTGAGGTGTTATGCTTCTGCTTTTGGCAGGGATAGTGTACGTGTTTTCCCAGAAGGATGCGGAGACGGTGTCAGCAGACCTACAGAAGAAAGGCGTCAATGCATCTCCATACCACGCTAACATGAATCCAGAGGACAAGTCACAGGTTCATCGCAAATGGGCCACCAACAAGATCCAGGTGGTGGTAGCTACTGTGGCGTTCGGGATGGGGATCGACAAGGCTGACGTCAGATTTGTCATCCATCACACCATCAGCAAGTCCATAGAGAACTACTATCAGGAGAGCGGACGAGCAGGTAGACAACTCTTTTCTCCCCACTCAAAAATGTGATAATTTAGAAACAACACCTGATCCCTTGACCTCAGAAAATGACGAATACTATTCTACATTTGGAAGAGATAAAAAATCCCCCTCTGATTTTCCAACTACGCTTCTACTTCGACCGCAGCCATGGGAGTAGACAGTTCGTTTTTAAACTCTTTTCCTCTCAAAACTCTTAACTTATTTCCCCTTATCTTTACCATGGTCATCTCTCCGTTCCTCCAGGCAGAGACGATAAGCCGGCTGACTGCATTGTGTACTTTGGCTTCAACGACATCTTCAGGATCAGCACCATGGTTGTCATGGAGAACGTAGGACAACAGAAGCTGCTGAACATGGTCGACTACTGTCAGAATGTGGACAGGTACTGAGCTGGACCAATAACAACGCTCTCATTGACAATTTCAGTTGTGTGATATCTGTGTGAGGATCAAGAGTACAGTACGTGAGTATCTCTATTGTTTTAAGGTGTCGGCGCTCAGTGATCGCTGTTCACTTTGATGAGGTTTGGGACGATGAAGGATGCAACGAGATGTGTGACGTCTGTCGCCATGGCAATGGTATGTATACAATATAGTGAACATACCACTTTTCAAATCCAACGTACATGGCGTGCTAGGGGCGTAGGAGTAGATTTGGAATTGGGCATATGAGTTACACTCCCATCGAATGGAAAGGTCTGCCATCATTTATGTTGAGTCTTCATACCTAAGATGCCTGTGTTTTTATCCAGACTATATCACGGTGGACATCACGCAGCATGCTAAAGATGTGGTCCAGATTGTGGAGCTGGCGGGCTCTCTGGAAGAGAAACTGACCCCCCTGAAGGTGACCGAGGCGTGGATGGGGAAGGGTCCGGCCAAACGCAGGAAGATGATCCAGACCACCACCCTGTCTCGCCTGGAGGTGGAGGCCATCATCACAAGCCTACTGCTGCAGGGCTACCTCAGGTACTGACTGACTTCACTTTAAACCCTTTACCAGTTCAATATGCCTACTGCTGCAGGGCTACCTCAGGTACTGACTGACTTAACTTTAAACCCTTTACCAGTTCAATATGCCTACTGCTGCAGGGCTACCTCAGGTACTGACTGACTTCACTTTAAACCCTTTACCAGTTCAATATGCCTACTGCTGCAGGGCTACCTCAGGTACTGACTGACTTCACTTTAAACCCTTTACCAGTTCAATATGCCTACTGCTGCAGGGCTACCTCAGGTACTGACTGACTTCACTTTAAACCCTTTACCAGTTCAATATGCCTACTGCTGCAGGGCTACCTCAGGTACTGACTGACTTCACTTTAAACCCTTTACCAGTTCAATATGCCTACTGCTGCAGGGCTACCTCAGGTACTGACTGACTTCACTTTAAACCCTTTACCAGTTCAATATGCCTACTGCTGCAGGGCTACCTCAGGTACTGACTGACTTCACTTTAAACCCTTTACCAGTTCAATATGCCTACTGCTGCAGGGCTACCTCAGGTACTGACTGACTTCACTTTAAACCCTTTACCAGTTCAATATGCCTACTGCTGCAGGGCTACCTCAGGTACTGACTGACTTCACTTTAAACCCTTTACCAGTTCAATATGCCTACTGCTGCAGGGCTACCTCAGGTAGGCCTACGACCTAGGGCATGTTCAGCACACCATAGGAAAAACTTTTGCAACAAAAATTGTTTTCACTTCAGGCTGTACCTCTCTAAAAGAACAGATCCTTGTCTTACATCAGGTACTGACTAAGGACAAATAGGGTTGTCTGGAGAGAATTGTGAGGTCACAATGGACTTGTACTACTGCACAGCTGGTTGATTTTAGATTGTTGATCTTTGTTTGATACCCTTTTCCCCCACTCTTCTCCACAGTGAAGACTTCAGTTTCACTCCATACACCACCTACTTCTACCTGAAGCTGGGTGGTAAGGCACCACTGCTGAAGAACCAGAGTCACTCCATCACCATGAAGATGAGGAGGACAGGCCTGGACGCCAACACGGTCAGTACTACACAGCAAACGGTACAGGAATCATTCAGGCAGGAAGCCTTTGGGTGCATCTCAAGAGACTAAAGTGGCCTCCTCCCATCTGCACGGAATCAATATGATAAATGACTACCCGGTAATAGCTTTTTTTGGTTGTCATTTATTTTCTAGTCCGTGCAGACTAAGGATAGGAAGCCACTTTTGTCTGAAAATACGTACATCATGTCTCATCTTTTCTGCTTATCACATTTTTTTCTATTTCTCCTTCTGCACTTCTGAAATATTTCAGTGTAATGTGTAATTATTTCCCTGTACTTTACTCAACTTTCTCGCCGTCTCAATCCTCATGTCTTTGCCCCGTCTTCTCTCTGCCCTTTCAATCCGTTTAGTCTTCCCTGTATCTGCTCTGTGTACCTCCTATTGTTTACTTGTCTACTTACCTGCAGGTAAGTGAAGTATGTTGTCAGTTTCTTTTCCTTTCAGGCCAGCGGATGAAGGATCTCGATTTTTCTTCAGCATTTTGATTGATTGAATAATACAATCAACAAAATCAGAGCGTTTTCCCTTTTTTTATCAATGTTAATTATTCTTTTAAAGATTGGGTAGAATCATTCTTACCATCATTCTTATTCCTAATCACTCTATGTAAATCACTGTAGTTCTAATGCTGTAGGTTTTCTAAACAATGTAGTGTTGCGTAGTACCAGACAGGCGCCGATATCAGGGCTCCAAGTGTAGTACAACACCTGTGGGTTTGGGTGTTGCTGAGACCTAGGCCTACTTATCTAATCCATGTTGATATTTGCTAAAGGTGACCAAGGTTTCGGTAATGGCCGATCACAATCAGTCCTAACACCTTGATATGGGAATGATTCATGTTTCTGGTTCTCCCATGTCAATTCTAAAACCCCTTCTCTTACGTTATTACCCACACCTAGCTTAGGTGAATGAGTGAGTGAATGTGTGTGATATGTGAGAGACAGACAGGTTAAAGCTGTTGTTAATAACCTACAGGTAAAAGTGTCCCAGGTAAAGACCAAAGAAGGAAAGAGATCTGGTGACAATGCTGCAAACTCCCCTGTCACCAAGAAAGTCAAGAGAGACCTCTAGTGCCCCCCTGAAGAGACCAAAGAAAAAGTACAGTTCCCCGATTCTCTATTCAACCCACTGCATCTATGGCATGACACTGTCTGGGCAACCATGTGTATGTCAATCAGGTTAAAGACAAATCTGTAACGTTGGGCCCTGAATGATATCCAGAATGCATAATTATTCATAAAATAATAGAATATGCATGATGTCATACAGTACCATTAAAGTTTGGACCTACCAACTCATTCAAGGGTTTTTCTTTTTTTACATTGTAGGATAATAATGAAGACATCAAAACTATGAAATAATACATATGGAATCATGTAGTAACCAAAAAAGTGTTAAACAAATATATTTGAGATTCTTTAAAGTAGCCACCCTTTGCCTTGATGACAACTTTGTACACTCTTGGCATTCTGTCAACCAGCTTCATGAGGTAGTCACCTGGAATGCATTTCAATTAACAGGTGTGCCTGTGGAATTTCTTTCCTTAATGACGGTCAGTCAATCTGGAAAATGTCAAGAATTTTGAAAGTTTCTTCAAGTGCAGTTGCAAAAACCATGAAGTGCTATGATGAAACTGGCTCTCATGAAGACAGCCACAGGAAAGGAAGACCCAGAGTTACCTCTGCTGCAGAGGATAAGTTCAAATAAATTATTCAGAGTTCAAGTAACAGACACGTCTCAATATCACCTTTTCAGAGGAGACTGCGTTGAATCAGGCCTTTGCTGCAAAGAAACCACTACTAAAAGGACACCAATAAGAAGAGACTTGCATGAGCCAAGAAAAATGAGCAATGGACATTGGACCGTTGGAAATCTGTCCTTTTGGTCTGATGAGTCCACATTTTAGATTTTTGGTTCCAACCGCCGCGTCTTTGTGAGACGCAGAGTAGGTGAACGGATGATCTCTGCATGCGTGGTTCCCACGTGAAGCATGGAGGAGGAGGTGTGAGGGTGCTTTTCTGGTGACACCGTCAGTGATTTATTTAGAATTCAAGGCACACTTAACCAGCATGGCTACCACAGGATTCTGCAACGATATGCCATCCCATCTGGTTTGCGCTTGTTTTTCAACAGGACAATGACACAAAACACAGTCTAAGACTGTTGAAAAAGCATTCATCATGAAGCTGGTTGAGAGAATGCCAAGACTGCAAAGCTGTCAAGGCAAAGGGTTGCTACTTTGAAGAATCTCAAATATAAAATATATTTTGATTTAACACTTTTTTTGGTTACTACATGATTCCATATGTGGTATTTCATAGTTTGACTGCACTATTATTCTACAATGTAGACAATGGTAAAAATAAAGAAAAACCCTTGAATGAGTTGGTGTGTCCAAACTTTTTACTGGTACTGTATTTCTGTAAACACTCATAACCATTGTTACAGCTTTCATGGTTTGTGTCCTAACTCAGTCCTGTGTGTATGTCCTGTCAATGTCTACACACATGGCTGTAGATTCATTATGGAGCATGCTTTCACTAACTTGCGCTATGCCACACTAACATTGGGGTTCACTAACATGGTTCTGCATAACAACATGCCCAATCCAACCATCTTCGATTTAGGATTGGTTCTTCAGTAACGTCAGGGGTTATTGACACTTCCTGTTGTCTCCCATAGGAGGACCAATTAGCTGCTGGAGTTAAAAAGGTGGTGGTGACCTCCCAGCCTCCTCCTCCCGTTGCCCCCAACAACAGCAGCACTCCCCCTCCCAGACACAACAAACTGATCAAGATGGATAAAGAGCAGCAGAATCTGGCCAGGAAACAAGACAAGGACCATGAACAGACAGAAAGTCAGACAGGGTACGACCAGAATGACCCTGCTGCCGCCCAGCCCACTGCCATTGAAGTAGACGTAGAGATCAATATTATAGAGAATGTTAATGACAGCGAATCCCCACTACCACCATTAAAACTAAATTCAAAACCTAAATCAACAACCCCTCAAAAGAAGCGAAGGAAACCCTGTACTGCTGCGGTCCCAGCTCCTTCAGAAGGTGCAGTTACAGACTCTGACCACCGGAGGCCAGCATTGGTCAACTCTCCCTCCCAGGTCTCCATCATCTCTGAGGCTGCAGTGGAGGAGCTCTGTGACCTGAGGAACTACTACAGCAAACAGCTGAGGCGGATAAACTACATTTCCCATGAGTACTTGCAGAATCAGGGGTGCTCAGACCCAGGGGTGCTGGCCTGTATCAGAGAGCCACTAAAGAGCCTGCGCCTCCCCCGTGGCTCAACCATCGCCCGGACGGCACGCAACCTGTGGACCAGAGTCAGCTCCAGAAGGAAACTCATCCAAAGATGAACCTTGACCTTACATGGGACAGTTAACATTCAGATGTGGACAATACTGTATCTCTCTTTCACGTCTCACGTTGCCAGACCTAGAGCCCTGGGGCAGACAAATCTACTTTTTTCTGTGCCACTTAATGTTCTATTTTTCTGGATTGGCTTTGACAGAGAATATCCCCATCCGAGTTAGTTTGTAATATTTTACGGTTGGATTAATACCACTGTTAGCCTAAGATGAAGAGCTGTTTTTGTTGACATTTCAATATTTTACTTTGGATAAACGAACTCCCATGAACTGAAAGGTTTGTTGAACTGAAGAATGTTTTCACAATGTCACTTTTTTTTAAATATTCAAACATTCCCTAATTTAACAGCCACAATGTGCACGCTAGTGAATTTAATTCACTCTAATACGGTTTATAATACTGCACTGCAGCTTTGGAATAAGAAGGTCCATTCACATTGGAGGAACACAGTATATATCTTTAGCTATTATTAATAAAAATCTGATTTTAAAATGTAAATTGTTTCATGTGACCATTTCAATTTTAATCTTTTGGTTGTAAAGTTAGTTTTTGCACCCTCTTCTGGTATATTTTCAAATAATTCCTTTTCAGTTACACGAACTCTCCAAAAACACAGTAAGAGCACTGATCAGGAAAATAATTACATTAAAACGATATTGAATCTACAAACGCTGTAAAAAAAATGGGTTGAATCTGCTTAAATTAAGGCAACAATTTAAACAATATTATTGAGTAGATGTAATTATCTTTTGTTTTTGAAGAAAAACAAGTTATTCAAATGTACACAATTAAAGTCCAGGGAAATAATAATAGTCGTAATATGAATGAGATTTACTTCATTTCTGATTAGTTACTTTCAGTGATGGTGTCTTAAATACATTAAACAATGTTAAACATTAAATTAGCCATTTACCAGCTTTGGCAGGCATTGTTAAGTGATCCATCTGCAGTAACTGGAGGTAGAACTGCAAGCATTACAATGTGCTGCATTTGCCTCTTGTTTAGGGTGCTGATGGTGGAAATGAGTGGTCTCACAATTGAATGTCAATTTGTCTGACGGTTTTGATATCCATTCATCATGATCCATTACACCTTATTGCACAACAAGCTGCTTAATTCTAATATAGAAATATACTTTTCTTCAAACATGTACACAACTTTGTGTAAAAGAAACGGGTCTACAAATGTTGAATTACCCACAATTCTGTAAAAACAGCCATTCATTTAAATTCTTTCTTTGGTTATCCTCAATATACTTAGATGTTATGCAACAGAGTTGGATTTAATCTTAACTTGTTTGGTAAAATGACTTGCATTGATTTTATTAAGTATGTTGGTTCAATTCACCCCAGAAGGTTTTCTTTACAGTGTATTGCAGATTACTCATTAATAACCCTTTTCTTGAAAACAATGTTAACTCAAGGTTTGATATTGATACGCAAATCTGTTCTTAGCCCTGCAGGATTCAGTCAAGAGCCCTGTTTATACCTGGTGCTAACACGTGTCCTGATCTTGTCCACATTTTTAGACAGGTTAAGACGATTAAAAGAACTGATTGTGATCAGATATTCCAGACTGTTTCCAGAGGTACTCTGGGACGAATTGATTGGTTGGATGAAAGCTCGATGGACAGGTCAAAGGGTGGAGTGTACAGGTGAGAGTCAAATACAGAAAAGCCTTCTTTAGGGAAGTAGGTTCGAGGGCGTTAAACACGGTTTGCGACACACAATGTTGCCAGTTGGAATGCCAACCTTACTAATCACAATTCTACCTGACTGAACAGCTTTATATATGTAAAAAAATAAATAGTTGTACCCTCCCAATTGCTTGTGCAATAGACTAGGCACTGGGATAGGGACCAGGATGTCAGGTTCTAAACTTGCCAATGCCCTTTCTCAACAAAGGTATATTTATAACCCTGGTTACACCTTGCATTAACATGTGGTTTTTGTGGTCAAATCAAGATGATCCGATCACTATTAGCGTCTACACAAGGATCACATACACACGCGTGCAGGTTGAATAAAGGGAAAACAATGCATAAACTCCATAAATTAATAATTATTGTGCAATTCATATCTATAGCTACATTGAGATGTATCTTTCATTTTTTATCTGGATTTAGTGCGTGGGCCTAACTGTACACGTGCCAAATGCTTTGGTAACTTGGGCAGAAAAAGTTCACATCGATCCACTGAGGAAAAAAGGGAAGGCGCATTTTTTGCGGGGTTAGTCGGCTGTGGGCCTCATTTTCACTATCAGATGTAGTCGGGTGGTTGCAGATGGGTTATTAGCAAGTGCTGCTGAACAAACAGCTGACCACCGCATCACTAGTCTACACATTTGCAGCAACTACACATGGTATTTTAATGTCACATTGGCAGTTTAAAGTGACAAAAAAATACATGCATATCAGATTTTAATCTATTTTTCTTGCAGCCAAAAAGCACATGGAATCTGATATTTCAAACCACCTTCAAAGTTGATTATAAATCTGATTCCTGGCCATATGCTACTTGTCTGAACGGTCAAATCTGGTTTATTTGCCCTCAAGTGGTTTTTAGACTGTCATTTGGTATATCGTGTTGCTTCCTAGCTACTCTGACAGTTTGACAAGAACATGTGGTAGTTAACTAGCTTGTTAATTGTTTACAAACAAATGAGTGACTGTGCTAGAAAGCTAAATGGCTACCTAGCTTCTGTTCTTACACTACGATTTTGAACATTCAAAGTAACTGGGAAATGTCCATGGCAGGCATTGCTATCATTTTAGCTTGCTACAGTAGATAACTTCCGAGGGATAGGAAGCACCAATCAGCCTACACCACTGCACACACATCTGTTGTTACTATGACAGCTAGCGCAGCCATGTTAGCAAATGACTGCTGTCTGAACACACACATTCGATTAGGTCACTGTTTGGAAAGTCAGTGTTCCAAAATGGATTTGAAAAATAAGACTGATTTGAGCATTAAGGGCTGCCGTGGGAACAAGACTATCTATCCACAGTGTCTGCATTGTTACCAGATGACCTGGTCCCTCCCTGTATGCAAATTATTTGACAGATATTGTTTCAAAATAATCATGTTTTATGTTAAAACAAGTACTGACACATTGGGTCAATAGTGCCACCTGTCAATGATTTTAGAGGGACAAATTAAATGGTTTGACAATCCAGATACAATGTGTCCCTGACTACCTTCAGAGGTGGTCAGGAAGATCTGATCACAATCAGTTTTTTTATCATCTACACCAGTCTAAAAATGTGGGCAAGATCAGGACGTGTTAGCACCAGATATAAACAGGGCTAAAGCAGACATCCAGTTTAGTATTGATTTACGAGGAAGTTCTTGGCCCCTCAAGTCAAAGTGGTCTATGTCGGGGTTGAGTAGTAACCCTCCATAGGGTGTTAGGTAGACACACAGGCTCAGTCAAAGTAGTCCTCTATGTCTATGTTGGGGTTTAGGAGCTCTTCTCCGTAGGGTGTTAGGTCCATCTGGTTGAGGATGAGGTTCTCAAAGGTCTCTTCCAGGTCAGTCTCTCCAATAAGGACTGCTCCCAACATCCTCCCTCCGCTCAGCACTACCTTGACGTACTCATGGCCCTTAGTGCAGCGCACCAACAACTCCTGGTTCAGACCCAGACCCTGGCCGTTAAACTTCCCCAGCAGAACCACCTGGAGGGAGAAAAAAAAGCACGTCAAATGGACACACCTTATTTAGCATTTCAAGTCAAGTGATGATTTATTATTACAACGTGACAGGAAATGCAGATTGTTGCAGGGAACACACCATAAAAGCAGATTCAACACATCAACAACTGATGTAGAAAAGCATTAGCAGCTTTGCCTTCACACACACCTTGTAGTTGAAGAACTTTGTAATGTGAGAGAAGAGTTCAAAGCAGAAGTCCAGCTCTATGGTTTCAGACAGGACATCAGCAGCCATACATCGGCCTGCGTACCAGCCCATCTGACGGGCCTGCGTCCACAGACGCATCTACAGAGGAGAGATGTATACAGGATATCATGTCACATCTCACGACTGAATTGATGACAGGATAGTTCACCACAAAATCCAAAAGGCCTCACACCCAAAGGAATGGTCAGACGCAGCATAACGTGATTAGAAGTGATTCAGTGTGGTCTGTGTACCTGCTGCCAGAGGTGGCTTGGCTCCCAGCCTGCTGTACATACGTCTCCAGCAGCGTAAATGTCTGGTTCTGTTGTCATCATGTGGTCATCCACTTTCAGCCCAGAGTCCTCAGCTAACGCAAACTGAACAGAATATGTATGGACAAATATTGGTAAATATTGTTTCTGAGTATAAGTGGCCTGAGTTGTCAGGAAATAATGGATGATATGAAACATCTAGCATCTGTTTAACTTATTTTCCTTACGCTGTTTCCATGGAGAAAAGGTTCGGTGTTTGGCACGACTCCTGTGGCACTGACGATGAAGTCACAGCCAAAAGTCTTCCCATTGGTTAGCTGAGCATACACTGGCCAAGAGCCTATATTGTAGGGGAAAACAGTACAGTGGTTGAAAAGATAAATCAACAATACTAAACTAAAATATAAATGCAACATGTAATGTTTTTGGTCCCATGTTTCATGAGCTGAAATAAAAGATCCCAGACATTTTCCATATGAACAACAAGCTTATTTCTCTCAAATGTAGTGCAGAAATTTGTTTACATCCCTGTTAGTGAGAATTTCTAATTTGACAAGATAATCCATCCACCTGACAGGTGTGGCATATCAAGAAGCTGATTAAACAGCATGATCACTACACAGGTGCATCTTGTGTTGGGGACAAAACGCCACTCTAAAGTGTTCAGTTTTGTCACACAACAAAATGCCACAGATGTCTCAAGTTTTGAGGGAGCGTGCAATTGGCATGTTGACTGCAAAAATGTCCACCATAGCTGTTGCCAGAGAACTGAATGTTAATTTTTCGGACATCCAACCGGCCTCACAACCGCATACCACGTGTATAGCGTCGTGTGTGTAAACAGTTTGCTGATGTCCACGTTGTGAACAGAGTGCCCCAAACTATGGACAACAAACACAATTGCATTTTATCTATGGCAATTTGAATGCAGAGATACTGGGACGGGATCCTGAAGCCCATTGCCAAGCCATTCATCCACCGCCATCACCTCATGTTTCAGCTTGATAATGCACAGCCCCATGCTGCAAGGATATGTACACAATTCCTGGAAGCTGAAAAAGTCCCAGTTCTTCTATGGCCTGCATACTCACCAGACATGTCACCCATTGAGCATGTTTGGGATTCTCTGGATCGACGTGTACAACGGTGTGTTCCAGTTCCCGGAAATATCCAACAACTTCGCACAGCCATTGAAGAGTGGAAAACAACATTCCAAAGGCCACAATCAATAGCCTGATCAACTCTAAACGAAGGATTTGTTTCACAATGCATGAGTCAAATGGTGGTTTTCTGATCCACACCCCTACCTTTAAGGTATCTTTGACCAACCGATGCATATCTGACTTTTGTATATGACCTGTAACTCAGTAAAATCTTTGAAATTGTTGCATGTTGCGTTTTATATTTTTGTTCAGTATAATTTACTATTTGATTGATGGAAACGAACACATTTTCAGCACATCATATTTCCATCTCTTTCACACCGCTATGTGTTCCATTGTCATAGGTTCCTCTCACCAGTGTCTGCTGTCTGTGAGGCAAGCGGTGACAGCAGGAAGTCCTGGTGAGTGTAGATCTGTTTCACCTCAGACTGGTACTCCACTGACACCTTGTGAGACACCTGGCCACAGCAAGAGTTAAAACAACTTAGGTTACTATGAATTACTGCTCCAGGCTGACCTCTCTTTCCTTGTTCCAGACAAATTCCCATCTCTGAATGGATACATTTCCACCAACATGTTATATTTGTTTATAACAGATTTATAAACCATCTATAAACTTTAAACAATATTAAAGTTGTATTCTATAATTGTGAACACACAGAGGCACACTTACCTCCTCTGCTCCTCTCAGACTGATGCCTTCATGCCAGTCTGGTCCCAGGGCACTGCCTGGCTCTTCCAACCCTCTTCTCTGGCCTTGTCTGTCGCCACCTACAGCAAGGCCCTGCGTAGCTGCAGGCCCCTCTATGGTGTAGCGAGCCCTCTTACAGGTAGCAGCTCGCTCTGGTTTGTCTGTGTCCAGGGAGGGGATCAGGAACTGGGCTGCTCCCGCATCAAAGAAGGTGTTTCCTATGGCCTTGTCTTTCACTACCCAGATTACCTCACAACCTTCCACCTCATACCTGAACCCAATACACAGTACATTTAGCTATAATATATATATATACACACACACACTTGAGATTTTAGAACAAGACCAATTCAGACAAAAATAAGGTCAATATACTCACACTAGTTCCAAGGCAATCCCTCCATTTCCAACGACTACAATTCGCTTGGCTTTGGATAACCGCTTCTGAAACTCCTGCCAGCACAAAAGACATCATGAGTGCTAGATTAACTGAAGCAAATGGGTGGGGAAACAAGCAAATCTTAACTGGGAAGCCATTGTCAAGTACCTGGGCACTATCTGTGTCTCGTATCCCCAGCACATAGGGGTTATCCTGGGTAAGGAGTTTGGGTCTGCCCCCGCTACAGATACACAGCTTCTCATAGTGGATCTCCAGACCATCCACAGTCTGCAAAGTCTGAGAGAAGCAGGAAGGAGGATCACGTTGTGCTTGCATTTTAATAGCATACACGGTACTGTATGCATGCTCTGTATGACAATGTATGACATAGTAATTGATGAAAATACATCCAGAAGGTGGTAGTGTTGGACAGGGATTTATGCTTGGGACCTAATGGTACACTATATATACAAAAGTATGGGGACACCCCTTCAAATTAGTGGATTTGGCTATTTCAGCCACACCCGTTGCTGACAGCTCTATAAAATCGAGCACACTGCCATGCAATCTCCATAGACAAACATTGGCAGAAGAATGGCTACACTGAAAAGCTCAGTAACTTTCTATGTGGCAACATCATAGGATACCACCTTTCCAACAAGTCAGTTTATCAAATTTCTGCCCTGCTAGAGCTGCTCCGGTCAACTGTAAGTGTTGGAATTGTGAAGTGGAAACGTCTAGAAGCAACAACAGCTCAGCCGCAAAGTGGTAGGCCACACAGGCTCACAGAATGCGAAAGCCGAGTGCTGAAGCACGTAAAAATCACATCCTCGGTTGAAACACTCATTTCCAAACTGACTTTGGAAGCAACGTCAGCACAAGAACTGTTCGTCAGGACCTTCATGAAATTGGTTTCCATGGCCGAGCAGCCGCACACAAGCCTAAGATCACCATGTGCAATGTCAAGCGTCAGCTGGAGTGGTGTAAAGTTCGCCGCCATTGGACTCTGGAGCAGTGGAAATGCGCTCTCTTGGGTGATGAATCACTCTGCACCATCTGGCAGCCCGACGGACAAACCTGGGTTTGGCGGATGCCAAGAGAACGCTACCTGCCCGAATGCATAATGCCAACTGTAAAGTTTAGTGGAGGAGGAATAATGGTCTGGGGCTGTTTATGGTTTGGGCTAGGCCCCTTAGTAACATTGAAAGTAAATCTTAACGCTACAGCATACACATTCTAGATGACACCTACAGCACCCAATGTCACAGGAAGGCCAAAAAGATCATCAAGGACAACAACCACCCGAGCCACTGCCTGTTCACCCTGCTATCATCCAGAAGGCGAGGTCAGTACATGTGCATCAAAGCTGGGACCGAGAGACAGCTTCTATCTCAAGGCCATCAGACTGTTAAATAGCCATCACTAGCACATTAGAGGCTGCTGCCCTATATACATAGACTTGAAATCACTGGCCACTTTAATAAATGTTTACATATTTTGCATTACTCATCTCATATGTATGTAATGTATTCTATTAGATTGTACTGTATCTCTTAGTCTATGCCGCTCTGACATTGCTCGTCCAAATATTTATATATTCTTAACTCCATTCCTTTAGATGTGTGTATTTTGTGTAGTGTTGTGAAATTGTTAGATATTACTGCACTGTTGGAGCTAGAAACACAAGCATTTCGCTACACCCGCAATAACATCTGCTAAACACGTGTATGTGACAAATGAAATTTGATTTGGATAAATTGGAACGCAGACTGTGAGCCAAGCCTAATCGCCCGTCCTCACTAATACTCGTGACTGAATGGAAGCAAGTCCCTGCAGCAATGTTCCAACATCTAGTTGAAAGCCTTCTCAGAAGAGTGGAGGCTGTTATAGCAGCAAAGGGGGGACCAACCAATTAATGCCCATGATTTTGGAAGGAGATGTTCGACGACCAGGTGTCTGCATACTTTTGGTCATGTAGTGTACATTAATACATTTGAAAGGTTATATTAATATAGATAGCTATAATATAACTGTATACATTAACATAAAAATACCATATATTAGCCTAATCTAATGCATTTCAGCCTGTGTGTGTTTACTATTAAAACGTACATGTTGTTGTGCATGAAGGGCCTTCACTGCAGACTGGATGACTCTCAGGTTGGCGTACTTTTCCTCTAGAACACTGGAGGGCCTCTCCTCCACATCAAACTCCTCCAGCGTCTTAGATACCTGTCCAGGGAGGGGAGTGTATGGGTTACCGTTAGGGCATTATGAATTACTGGATATACTATGGACAGATCTATTGTAGACATAGCTATAGCATTAACTCATAAACTAAAGCTATTTTGAACATATTAGTAGTCTATAATAAAATATAGACTAACTTTTATCTCTGACACAATTTAACAATCATGATAGCTCGTCTTTCTATGTATGATCACCTGTTTGAAGTTGCAGACTGCCTTAATCAGAGGGGCTGCTGTCAGGAGAGCAACATCAGCTGATGGGAACTGGGAGGCCAGCTGTCAAAGACAATCACAAAACAGCGTAACATGCCAAGTCGATAATGTTACAGGCGGTACAGGCAGTTTGACAAAGTGCACAGTGGTCTCACCTGCTCAGCACACGTTACACCTGCAATGCCACCACCGACGACCACAAACTTGAATGTCTTTTCGGGATTTTCTGCCATAACTGTTCAGCTAAACTAGCAAGTTAGCTAGCTAGCATACCTGCATTGACAGAAATTGGAGATCTCGCGCAAGGTCCTTAACCTATAATAGCCAATTTAATTGTACTAGTTTCTAATGAACTGCACTGTATGCATCCAAATTGTTTTATGTCAAATAAAGTAGCAATACATGGTTTAAATGCATTACATTCACTATTTTGTTGCTCTAAATTTTCAATATAATGCACTTCCTTGTTTGTGTCCAAACTATGGCAAGCGGCTGGGTCAAAAGTACATTTCATTATGCAGAGAGAAACCTGTAAATACTGGATGGTAAAAGACAAGCAATATGGATTTTCTCATTTGCAAATTGAAAAAAACCTCTACTAGCAAAAGCATGCACGTTTTACTCCAGAATATTTTTCATAATATACAAACCATATGTTTATTATTTTCAAAACACAATTGGTGTGGCCTTTTTATTGGGACAGTTCAATCAATGGCTCTCTCTCCTCTAGCTAAAAAGTGATGCCACCAGCATGCGTCACCAATTATATAAATAGAGAGTGGAGGCATCCAGACAGAAATAAAACCTTCGCAATGAGAAAAATTACTTTGGAAAAAGAAAACACTGTAGAAACAGTGATAAGGCATGCCCTAGCTATCCCCCATCAACATAGGGAGAGTGTCTGGGCAATCTATCATGCATACAAACCAACATTACCACCGCCCTGACAGTTTCAATTTCCACCCTTAGATTGAATGCCCTCTCAACCTGGCCTCTTGGTCCACACTGACCTTTGTAGGGGGCTATCCTATATTTGGGGATCGGGGTGTGGGGGCGAGCACATTTGGAAACATGATCTCATGTGAAATAAATGTGACAAAATGGGGATGCAACATTGGAACATGTGATACCATGAACCTAAGCATTGTGAAAAATGTTTGCACATGTGAAAACCCAGGTGTCAAATGTCATTGAGAATATTTGACTTCAAAGGCATAATTGACATACATTTAATTTAAACAGTCATGGTCACCTGCAGGTTTTGTCTTGTTCCCGGTTTGTTCCAGGAACGTTCCCAAGAAAATGTTTAGAACGCTTTTAGATCCTGGAGGTTTTTGTCTAGTTGCGGTCAGTGACTGACTTGGACTGAAATAGGTGCCTGTACTCATTTTGGGTGCTGGTACTGTTTACAATCAGGTGCAGGAGTTCCATAAAATGTTCAAGGTAATATTTTATAAAGGTGGTGCAGCATCTCAAGCTTTAGAACATTTGAAGAGCCGGTACTCAGCTCAGTTACTGCACAGCTATTTAAGTCTTTCCATAGATATTAGATTGGGTTCAAATCTAGGCTCTGGCTGGGCCACTAAAGGACATTCAGAGACTTGTCCCAAAGCCACTCCTGCGTAGTCTTGGCTGTGTACTCAGGGTCATTGTCCTGTTGGAAGGTGAACCTTCGCCCCCGTCTGAGGTCCTGAGTGCTCTGCAGCATGTTTTCATCAAGGATCTCTCTGTACTTTGCTCTGTTCATCTTTCCCTTGATCCCGACAAGTCATTTCCCTGACCAAGGCCCTTCTCCCCAGATTGCTCAGTTTGGCCTGGCAGCCAGCTCTAGGAAGTGTCTTGGTGGTTCCAAACTTCTTCCATTTAAGAACGATGGAGGCCACTGTGTTCTTGGGGATCTTCAATGCTGCAGAAATATTCCTTCAACCCCATGGCTTGATTTTGCTCTGACATGCACTGTCAACTGTGGGACCTTATATAGACAGGTGTGTGCCTTTCCAAATCATGTCCAATCAATTGAATTTACCACTGGTGGACTCCAATCAAGTTGTAGAAACATTGCAAGGATGATCAATGGGAACAGGATGCACCTGAGCTCAATTTCAAGTCTCATAGCAAAGTGTCTGAATATTTATGCAAATAAGGTATTTATGTTTTTTCTTTTTTAATCAATTACCAGCATTTCTAAAAACGTTTTTTGACCTTGTTATTATGGGGTGTTGTGTGTCAATTTATGAGAATAAATATATATTTAATCAATATTAGATTAAGGCTGTAACGTAACAAAATGTTTTTAAAAAGTCAAAGGGTCTGTACACTTTCTGAATGCACTGTGTGTGTATTAAAGTAGTCAAAAGCTTAGCTTAGGCCCATATTCCTGGCACGCAGTGATTACATCAAGCTTGGGACTCTACAAATGTGTTGGATGCATTTGCTGTTTGTTTTGGTTGTGTTTCAGATGATTTTGTTCCCAATATAAATGAATGGTAAATAATCTATTGTGTCATTTCGGAGTAACTTTTAATGTAAACAAGGACAGAATATGCTGCTAAACACTTCTACATTAATGTGGATGCTACCATGATTACAGATAGTCCCGAATGAATCGTGAATGATGATGAGTGAGAAAGTTACAGATGCACAAATATCATACTCCCAAGACATGCTAACCTTTCACCAATAACAGGGGAGGTTAGCATTTTTGGAGGGTATGATATTTGTTAGTTGCTTTTGACTGGAGTAATTTGTTTGGGGGATCGAGAAGACAGGTTTATGTGCACCATGGTGACTGTAAACTTAAAGTCTGGGGTCTGTCACCGCCTTCAGCAGCCCTGTAGCCTCGATTCTTACTTCTATGCCGTCTGTACTGTACATTCAATGTCAGAGAGGAACTGGTTTGAGCTAAATAGGCCGCTAAGGCTAATAACACCAACGCTTTATACACTTAGCTAAGAAGCTAACTAAACTCTGTAGTGGTGGGCCGTGAGGTAAACCTGACCCCACCCTTATAAATCAAAATCAAATATTACAGGTGGATACGTATCGCGTTATCCACTTAACCTACCACAGATGAGAAGCGTTTTTTATTGCTTTTTATGAAAACCGAAAGGAGTCATACATATCCACCCCTGTGGCTTTCCGTAGACCCGTACACACACTGCAGCGCGCTATGCCCATTGTGCTGAAACAGCGCAGCAGAGATACAGATTTTGCGCCAACCTCTCACTCAATAATTAGATTTTTTTTGCTATTTTTATATAGGGACATCTTTTTTTAATATATATATATATAGGGATATCAAATCTATTCAGGGCCTATGGCAAGATGACGCCGTTGAACATGGTATCCTCGCCTCGAGCTCCTACAAAACTCGCCTCGAGCTCCTAGTGATTTTTCTAGTGTTTTTCTCAAATTCTCTTACCCAGGTAGAACTATTGGAATATGAATAGCTGGGTACTCACTGTGGTGGAACAATGGTCTAGCCTCTTCGGTGAGGGGCCGGGTAGCCTGGGAGTCCTACCAGTGAGAAGGAAAGGAAGACACTGCCTGAGAGGCAGACGTGGAGGGGTCTTAGTGAGTTTGAGATGCCAGGCAGCCCATCCTCCATGACCGAGCATACTACTTGTTCAATTATTTGTGAATGAACTTGACGAACTCAGAGCGAGGTACTCCTTACAGAGGAAGATCAGATTCTGCAACATACTCGGCTTTCCTCCGACATGCAAATGGAATATATACAACCAGCGGGTTTTACAGTTTATTGAGCGGATATGAAGCGGACTCTCTCTAGCAAGAACAAAGGCAGTTGCGATGGGAGAAACGTACAGGAACTTCGAGCTTTTTTACCTTCCGAGAGATTTCTCAGGCATTATCGCCACGGTTGTGTACATCCCGCCCGAAGCCGACACCAAAAATGCTCTCAAAGATCTTCATTGGACCCTAAACAAACTGGAGACTGTGTACCCGGAGGCAGAGTTCATTGTGTTCACTTTAACAAAAGTCATTTGATGTCAGTGCTCCCGAATTACGATTAACACAATGACTGTCCAACTCGTGGAAATTCCACTCTTGACCACTGCTACACGCCATTTCGACAAGGATATAAGGCCCTCTCTCATCCTCCTTTCGGAAAATCTGACTACGACTCCATTTTGCTCCTCCCCACCTACAAACAAAGACTCAAGAGGGAAGTTCCGGAGGTCAGATCTGTACAACGCTGGTCTGACCAATCAGAATCCATGCTCCAAGACTGTTTTGATCACGTGGACTGGAATATCTTCTGGGGCGGCTCTGGGAGTAACATCAATAAATACGCCAACTCATTCACCGGATTCATCAAGAAATGCATGTGCATGTGATACTGATGGTGTCTTTCAAAACTTACCCAAGTCAAAAAACGTGGATTGATGGCAGCCTTGTCGGGAAATTGAAGGAGAGAGATGCTGCTTATAAACACTGCAAGGTGACCAGGGATAATTGTATGGCTAAACAGTGCAACTATGACCTATGCAGATCGATCAAGATGGCGGAACACAAGTAGAAGAACAAAGCATGTAGCTTCTAACGATCCCGAATTACAAAAAGAAAGCCAGTGACAGTGCAGACACCAACCGTGCCCTACCGGATGAGCTAAAAACCTTTTCTCACGCTTCAAGTATAACGATTCATGCTGCTGAGGATAGCCCTTGAGGGCAACGAGGGCTACGTGCTTACGGTCTCTACGGAGGACTTACTGTATGTAAGTCATTCAAGCATGTCAACCCTCGCAAAGTTACCGGCCCAGACAGCATCCCTAGCCATGCCATCAGAGCATTTGCAGACAAAGCTCACGGCCCTGGGACTGAACTCCTCCCCATGCAACTGAGTCCTGGACTTCCTGACGGGCAGTCCCCAGGTGGTGAAGGTATGCACATTTCCTCCTTCACACTGATCCTCAACACGGGGGCCCCACAAGGTGCGTCCTCAGTCCCCTACTGTACTCGTTGTACACCCACGACTGCGTGGCCTCATACAGTTCCAACTCCATCATCAAGTTTGCTGATGACACGATAGCAGTAGGCCTGATTACCAACAACGGTAAATATGCTCTTCCTCAACGTCAGCAAAACAAAGGAGCTGATTGTGGATTTCAGGAGGAACCAGGCAGGGCCGGAGGCTCATGAAATTTGCCCTGACCCCGAGGGCCTTCACAGTGTTCTACAGGTGCAACATCAAGAGCATACTGTCGGGCAGCCTCACAGTCTGGTAGGGCAACTCCACCACCTAATCAACCTAATCAAGTTGCTGAATATCCACCCCTAGGCAGCTATCTGCTCCCCCTGTCCCTCTCCTGCCCCCCAATAGCTTTTACCCCCAGACCATCAGGCTGCTGGATAGTAGTGATCTTACGTTTGATACTGGAGCTCCGAGGCTTGCGTCAAAATTGCTAAGCAGTGTACTTCGAAGCAGTGTGCCCGATGCCTGTATCACTTTATCAGAAACACGTGATCAATGATGTCCGAAGCTTTGTTTAGTTGAAAAACCACCTGATTGGTTCGGTATTGGTTTGGTAGAAGACAAAAGGCTACCCTGCGAACGCCCTATGCTGTGTGGGACGTCATCAATAACAATTTGGCTGTTCTAAATTATTTTGACTATCAAGTGCCACTAGTGTCCAACGTGTTTATCAAATCTTGAGTAATCAACCTATTTTAGACACAATTGGTTGGAAATGCTCAATGCTTCATTTCCAAATCACTACTGAATAGCCAGCTATCTGCGCCCCCTGTTCCACTCCTGCCCCCAGAAAACTGTATAGTTTGGTACCTTGTAGGTATAATGGGACAACTTTCTCCCCAATATTTTGAACATAAGGTACAATCATCACTGCGCTTTGGTAGGTGGGGGCAATGTACTGGTGGGGCTCATTAGCATATTTGGGGCATGGTTAAATATATGCATATTTGTGCCAACTGTCAGTGTTGTAGCAGTTTACATGTTTGATGGTTATGCCAATATAATTTATTAAAATTTTACTAGGCAAGTCAGTTAAGAACAAATTCTTATTTACGATGATGGCCTAAGCCAGCCAAACCCTAACGATGCTGGGCCAATTGTGGGCTGTCCTATGGGACTCCCAATCACGGCCGATTGTGATACAGCCTGGAATCGAACCAGGGTCTGTAGTGATGCCTCTAGCACTGAGATGCAGTGCTTTCGACCAACATGCCACTCACTCGGGAGCTGTCTAGTCTTAACATCCTCTTGTTTTAAGAGGATGTGTCACTGGCGAGCGGTACTTTAAAGATGTTCCAGTCATTTAATGGCAACATGTTTCCAGAAGATAGTGTGAATTAGTAAATTCTTAACTGGAAACCATTTGTCAGTAAGTTATGGTAAAATGTTCAATAAGTTACTGGCAAAACACTTCCAGTACCTTACAGCCAACTTACTGCCACTAGCAATTACATGCCAGTAACCTACTGTGCTTTCACTGACTCTTCTGTTGACAACATGCAACATTACTTGCTCATTGACAGTATACTATACCAATTTGACCAAATTGTGCTTTTAACACAATGCACATTAGTGACAGCTGCTGGTCAGCAGTGAAAGACAGTTGATGTTTATAAAGAAGTTTATTTCACAATAAATCAAATCTCCGAGAGGCAGTGGTTAATCGTGGGTCTTAGTAGCCTGCTATCAGTTACAGTTTCCCCTTTTTTGCTGTGAAAAACTGTGAATCTACGGCATTATTTAGGATAGAAGCTTATACTTTACAAAATATTTATTTTTTGAACAACAATGTGCAGAAAGTGTGGTGTCACAACTATTTCTCGAAATAATATGCCTTTACCCGGATCCAACACCTTTCCCTATCATCTGTGAGTGTGGTCCCCAGGACCCAGACTACCTGCTGAGCTACCATTCAGGTAACTCTGAATTAAAAATTCGTAACTATACATTGTAAGTACAGTGTCAAGTAGAGGTCGGTGTTTGCAACCAACTTGGAATCGAAGCACTTAACCACAGCAAAATCAATGGGATCTCGCAGTTTTGAAAAACGACACGATCAAACGAAGCTTTGGACGTCATAATGATACTTGTGAAACAATCATCTGTATTTATTTAACTAGGCCAGTCAAGACTTTGAGTCCAAGTAAAAAATGCCTTGAGGATTATAGTGTAGCAGGGGCAGCCAATCAGAAGATTGTAGGTGTGGCTAATTAAAGGGGCATTCAGCTGTCTCTTTTAGGTCTCCCATGAGAGGGAATGTCGTCCCAGTGAATCTGCTCTGTTGTATTCTGTTCGTAAACATTACGTTTGTACATGGTCAGTTCTCCAGCAAGACCTTTTTGTAAACCAGGGAAAAGCATTGTACCGTAACCGTACTCTGACTGACGTAAACTGACGTAAGTACAATGTAATACCAAAGACCCATACAGTATTTCAGTTATTGATGGTCACCATGTCATTGTAATAACCACTTCTCTGCTACACCCTCAGGTCATTGAGTGACAGATTAGCTACAGTAAATTACTGTGAATTTGACAATAGCCCACTAGTAACTAGTAGAAAATCATTCATTGAAAACTAAACATTAACTTGGTGTGTACCAGCTGCCAATAAGCTACAGGAAGATGCATAGTAACCTCTTTTAACAGTGCAACTTTTGATTGTCAGAAGTACTTACAACAATTGAAGCACTGACGTGTCAAATGACGTGCTCAACCTTCATCAACATGATGATACACCCCTTAAACTGGTACAACATTTCCACTGACGGGTTGGCACAGAAATATGACATATTTTAGACCATGCACACAAAAATGCTAATGAGCCCCACCAGTACATTGCCCCCACCTACATTTCAAAGTGCAGAAATGATTGTACTTTATATCGAATATATTGGGTAGAAAAATGTACCTTTTATACTAGATTATCCGCACATGTACCCAAAATGGTACTGACCAAGTGGCGTGGCGGTCTAAGGCACTGCATTGCAGTCCTCGGGCGCTACTACAGCCTTAGTCACAGCTGACCGGAAGCCCCATAGGGTGTAGTGCAATTCGGGTTAGGGGAGGGTTTGGCTCATTGTAAATATGCAAGTCCCAGGCGCCTGCAAGCTGACGTTAGTCAAACAGGGTTTCCTGAGACACGTTGGTATGGCTGACTTCCACATCAAATCAAATCAAATCAAATCAAATTTTATTTGTCACATACACATGGTTAGCAGATGTTAATGCGAGTGTAGCGAAATGCTTGTGCTTCTAGGTCCGACAATGCAGTAATAACAAGTAATCTAACTAACAATTCCAAAACTACTGTCTTGTACACAGTGTAAGGGGATAAAGAATATGTACATAAGGATATATGAATGAGTGATGGTACAGAGCAGCATAGGCAAGATACAGTAGATGGTATCGAGTACAGTATGTACAAATGAGATGAGTATGTAAACAAAGTGGCATAGTTTAAAGTGGCTAGTGATACATGTATTACATAAGGACACAGTCGATGATATAGAGTACAGTATATACGTATGCATATGAGATGAATAATGTAGGGTAAGTAACATTATATAAGGTAGCATTGTTTAAAGTGGCTAGTGATATATTTACATCATTTCCCATCAATTCCCATTATTAAAGTGGCTGGAGTTGAGTCAGTGTCAGTGTGTTGGCAGCAGCCACTCAGTGTTAGTGGTGGCTGTTTAACAGTCTGATGGCCTTGAGATAGAAGCTGTTTTTCAGTCTCTCGGTCCCAGCTTTGATGCACCTGTACTGACCTCGCCTTCTGGATGATAGCGGGGTGAACAGGCAGTGGCTCGGGTGGTTGATGTCCTTGATGATCTTTATGGCCTTCCTGTGACATCGGGTGGTGTAGGTGTCCTGGAGGGCAGGTAGTTTGCCCCCGGTGATGCGTTGTGCAGACCTCACTACCCTCTGGAGAGCCTTACGGTTGAGGGCGGTGCAGTTGCCATACCAGGCGGTGATACAGCCCGCCAGGATGCTCTCGATTGTGCATCTGTAGAAGTTTGTGAGTGCTTTTGGTGACAAGCCGAATTTCTTCAGCCTCCTGAGGTTGAAGAGGCGCTGCTGCGCCTTCTTCACGATGCTGTCTGTGTGAGTGGACCAATTCAGTTTGTCTGTGATGTGTATGCCGAGGAATTTCAAACTTACTACCCTCTCCACTACTGTTCCATCGATGTGGATAGGGGGGTGTTCCCTCTGCTGTTTCCTGAAGTCCACAATCATCTCCTTAGTTTTGTTGACGTTGAGTGTGAGGTTATTTTCCTGACACCACACTCCGAGGGCCCTCACCTCCTCCCTGTAGGCCGTCTCGTCGTTGTTGGTAATCAAGCCTACCACTGTTGTGTCGTCCGCAAACTTGATGATTGAGTTGGAGGCGTGCGTGGCCACGCAGTCGTGGGTGAACAGGGAGTACAGGAGAGGGCTCAGAACGCACCCTTGTGGGGCCCCATTGTTGAGGATCAGCGGGGAGGAGATGTTGTTGCCTACCCTCACCACCTGGGGGCGGCCCGTCAGGAAGTCCAGTACCCAGTTGCACAGGGCGGGGTCGAGACCCAGGGTCTCGAGCTTGATGACGAGCTTGGAGGGTACTATGGTGTTGAATGCCGAGCTGTAGTCGATGAACAGCATTCTCACATAGGTATTCCTCTTGTCCAGATGGGTTAGGGCAGTGTGCAGTGTGGTTGAGATTGCATCGTCTGTGGACCTATTTGGGCAGTAAGCAAATTGGAGTGGGTCTAGGGTGTCAGGTAGGGTGGAGGTGATATGGTCCTTGACTAGTCTCTCAAAGCACTTCATGATGACGGATGTGAGTGCTACGGGGCGGTAGTCGTTTAGCTCAGTTACCTTAGCTTTCTTGGGAACAGGAACAATGGTGGCCCTCTTGAAGCATGTGGGAACAGCAGACTGGTATAGGGATTGATTGAATATGTCCGTAAACACACCGGCCAGCTGGTCTGCGCATGCTCTGAGGGCGCGGCTGGGGATGCCGTCTGGGCCTGCAGCCTTGCGAGGGTTAACACGTTTAAATGTCTTACTCACCTCGGCTGCAGTGAAGGAGAGACCTCATGTTTTCGTTGCAGGCCGTGTCAGTGGCACTGTATTGTCCTCAAAGCGGGCAAAAAAGTTATTTAGTCTGCCTGGGAGCAAGACATCCTGGTCCGTGACTGGGCTGGATTTCTTCCTGTAGTCCGTGATTGACTGTAGACCCTGCCACATGCCTCTTGTGTCTGAGCCGTTGAATTGAGATTCTACTTTGTCTCTGTACTGGCGCTTAGCTTGTTTGATAGCCTTGCGGAGGGAATAGCTGCACTGTTTGTATTCGGTCATGTTACCAGACACCTTGCCCTGATTAAAAGCAGTGGTTCGCGCTTTCAGTTTCACACGAATGCTGCCATCAATCCACGGTTTCTGGTTAGGGAATGTTTTAATCGGTGCTATGGGAACGACATCTTCAACGCACGTTCTAATGAACTCGCACACCGAATCAGCGTATTTGTCAATGTTGTTATCTGACGCAATACGAAACATCTCCCAGTCCACGTGATGGAAGCAGTCTTGGAGTGTGGAGTCAGCTTGGTCGGACCAGCGTTGGACAGACCTCAGCGTGGGAGCCTCTTGTTTTAGTTTCTGTCTGTAGGCAGGGATCAACAAAATGGAGTCGTGGTCAGCTTTTCCGAAAGGGGGGCGGGGCAGGGCCTTATATGCGTCGCAGAAGTTAGAGTAACAATGATCCAAGGTCTTTCCACCCCTGGTTGCGCAATCGATATGCTGATACAATTTAGGGAGTCTTGTTTTCAGATTAGCCTTGTTAAAATCCCCAGCTACAATGAATGCAGCCTCCGGATAAATCGTTTCCAGTTTGCAGAGAGTTAAATAAAATTCGTTCAGAGCCTTCGATGTGTCTGCTTGGGGGGGATATATACGGCTGTGATTATAATCGAAGAGAATTCTCTTGGTAGATAATGCGGTCTACATTTGATTGTGAGGAATTCTAAATCAGGTGAACAGAAGGATTTGAGTTCCTGTATTCCTGTGTTTCTTTCATCACACCATGTCACGTTGGCCATGAGGCATACGCCCCCGCCCCTCTTCTTACCAGAAAGATGTTTGTTTCTGTCAGCGCGATGCGTGGAGAAACCCGTGCACATTAAGTGGGCAGTGTGTTTAGAAGTAGAGTGGGTCATGTTTTGGAGGAAATGGTCTAAAATAATAATAATGGACTTTTTGTAAACCAGGGAAAAGCATTGTACCGTAACTGTACTCTTATTTTTTTAGTATGAGGATATATGTTCTAGGTAAAAAAACGAATATATGGTGGCCCTGCTGAGACATCAATGCACTCCAGACCAAAAGGTTGCAGGTGCAAATCCCCAGAGCGTTTATACACACTTAATGTCAAGTGTCCCTGAGCACTGCTACTTTTTTTGTTGGTGTTGTCAGGTAATCACACAATTATTGACTTGATTCTAGGCAACCTTTAGCAGTGTAGAAATGTATTATTGCCAATAAATCTGTGGCTGATCTCTGTCATGGCCTCAGACCTGGTGGTGTGGCAAGAAATTTGGGCTGGTGGCATCCCCCTTACGGAAAAAATAAGATTTCACATGTGAAAAATATCACATGTGAAGGGTTAAAAAAGCACATGTTTTCATGGCCACAGGCAACCAAGGGGAAATCTAATGAAAAGGTGTTTTTGGAACACTTCACTGGTCACCATAGCAGCACCCACCCTTAGCACGCTCTCCAGCAGGTATATTTCACTGGTCACCCCCAAAGTCAATTCCTCTTTGGCTGCCTTTCCTTTCAGTTCTCTGCTGCCAATGACTGGAACGAATTGCAAAAATCACTGAAGCTGGAGACTCATATCTCTCTCACTAACTTTAAGCACCAGCTGTCAAAGCAGCTCACAGATCACTGCACCTGTACAAAGCCCATCTGTAAATAGCCCATCCAACTACCTCATCCCCATACTGTTCTTTTTTTGTTTGTTGCTCCTTTGCACCCCAGTGTCTCTACTTGCACATTCATCAACTGCACATCTATCACTCCCGTGTTTAATTGGTAAATTGTAATTATTTCACCACTATGGCCTATTTATTGCCTTAACTCCCTTATCTTACCTCATTTGCACACACTGTATATAGACTTTTTTCCTGTTGTGTTATTGACTGTATGTTTGTTTATTCCATGTGTAACTCTGTTGTTGTTTGTGTCGCACAGGTCACAGTTGTAAAGGAGTGTCACGGTCGTCCTCCTCTTCGTCTGAAGAGGAGAGGCGAGAAGGATCAGAGGACCAATATGCGGCGTGGTAAGTGTCCATGGTAAAATCTTTAATAAAGAAAGACTGAACACTATACAAAAGAGTAACAAAAACAATAAACCAAATTCGACCGTGAAGCTACAAAATGAGACCTGTGCTGACACAAGCCACTAACATAGACAATCACCCACAAACAAACAGTGCAACCCAGGCTACCTAAGTATGATTCTCAATCAGAGACAACCAATGACACCTGCCTCTGATTGAGAACCATACTAGGCCGAAAACATAGAAATGCCCCAAAACATAGAAAAACAAACATAGACTGCCCACCCAACTCACACCCTGACCATACTAAATAAATACAAAACAAAGGAAATAAAGGTCAGAACGTGACAGTACACCCCCCCCCCCCCAAAGGTGCGGACTCCGGCCGCAAAACCTTGACCTATAGGGGAGGGTCTGGGTGGGCGTCTGTCCACGGTGGCGGCTCTGGCGCGGGACGCGGACCCCACTTCACCATTGTCTTAGTCCGCCTCCGTGGCTTTCTCACCATGACCACCCCTCTCAATGACCCCACTGGACAGAGGGGCTGCTCGGGACAGAGGGGCAGCTGCTCGGGACAGAGGGGCAGCTGCTCGGGACAGAGGGGCAGCTGCTCTGGGCAGAGGGGCTCCGGCAGCGGCGCCGGGCAGGCGGGAGGCTCCGGCAGCGGCGCCGGGCAGGCGGGAGGCTCCGGCAGCGGCGCCGGGCAGGCGGGAGGCTCCGGCAGCGGCGCCGGGCAGGCGGGAGGCTCCGGCAGCGGCGCCGGGCAGGCGGGAGGCTCCGGCAGCGGCGCCGGACAGGCGGGAGGCTCCGGCAGCGGCGCCGGACAGGCGGGAGGCTCCGGCAGCGGCGCCGGGCAGGCGGGAGGCTCCGGCAGCGGCGCCGGACAGGCGGGAGGCTCCGGCAGCGGCGCCGGACAGGCGGGAGGCTCCGGCAGCGGCGCCGGACAGGCGGGAGGCTCCGGCAGCGGCGCCGGACAGGCGGGAGGCTCCGGCAGAGGCGCCGGACAGGCGGGAGGCTCCGGCAGAGGCGCCGGACAGGCGGGAGGCTCCGGCAGAGGCGCCGGACAGGCGGGAGGCTCCGGCAGAGGCGCCGGACAGGCGGGAGGCTCCGGCAGAGGCGCCGGACAGGCGGGAGGCTCCGGCAGAGGCGCCGGACAGGCGGGAGACTCCGGCAGAGGCGCCGGACAGGCGGGAGACTCCGGCAGAGGCGCCGGACAGGCGGGAGACTCCGGCAGAGGCGCCGGACAGGCGGGAGACTCCGGCAGAGGCGCCGGACAGGCGGGAGACTCCGGCAGAGGCGCCGGACAGGCGGGAGACTCCGGCAGAGGCGCCGGACAGGCGGGAGACTCCGGCAGCAGCGCCGGACAGACAGGACCACCTGCAGGGAGGAGACAGAGAGACAGCCTGGTGCGTGGGGCTGCCACAGGAACCAGCAGGCTGGGGAGACCTTCAGGAGGCTTGGGGTTAAGAGGAGGCACCTGAAAGACCGGGCTGTGGGGGAGCACTGGAGCTCTGGTGCGCAACCTTGGCACCACTTCCCCAGGCTGGACAACCACTCTAGCCCGGACCCTCCAGAGTGCAGGCACAGGTTGAACCGGGCTGTGGGTAAGCACGGGAGATCTAGTGCTTACTACACGCACCTCTCCCTTCGGCTCCATTCCCACATTCGCCCGGCACGAGCGGAGCGCGGGCAGAGGACGCACTGCACCCTCCCAGCGCCCCGGAGACACAGCACGCAGAGCCGGCGCAGGATACCCTGGACCAAAACTGCGTACCGGCGACCAGACCCGCTGAGCAGGCACCATACGCCCTGGCTCGATGCCCGCACTCGCATGACACTCTCGGGGGGCTGTCCTATAGCGCACCGGGCTATGGACACGTACTGGCGACACCGTGCGCTTAACCGCATAACACGGTGCCTGCCCAGTATCCCGCTGCTTATAATAAGCACGAGGAGTGAGCGCAGGTCTGCTACCTGGCTTAGCTCCACCCCTCGTGTGCCCCCCCCAAAAAAAATTTGGGGGGCTGTCTCTCGTACCTGTCGCACTGCCGTGCTGCCTCCTCATATCGCCGCCGCTCAGCTTTCGCTGCCTCCAGCTCTGCTTTGGGGCGGCGATATTCCCCAGCCTGTGCCCAGGGTCCCTCTCCGTTCAGTATCTCCTCCCATGTCCAGGAGTCCTGTGATACCGGCCGCTGTTGTTGCTGCTGCTGCTGCTGTCGTCGCTGTTTTCTACCACGCCGCTTGGTCCTTGGTTGGTGGGTGATTCTGTCACGGTCGTCCTCCTCTTCGTCTGAAGAGGAGAGGCGAGAAGGATCAGAGGACCAATATGCGGCATGGTAAGTGTCCATGGTAAAATCTTTAATAAAGAAAGACTGAACACTATACAAAAGAGTAACAAAAACAATAAACCAAATTCGACCGTGAAGCTACAAAATGAGACCTGTGCTGACACAAGCCACTAACATAGACAATCACCCACAAACAAACAGTGCAACCCAGGCTACCTAAGTATGATTCTCAATCAGAGACAACCAATGACACCTGCCTCTGATTGAGAACCATACTAGGCCGAAAACATAGAAATGCCCCAAAACATAGAAAAACCAACATAGACTGCCCACCCAACTCACACCCTGACCATAATAAATAAATACAAAACAAAGGAAATAAAGGTCAGAACGTGACAAGGAGAACTTGTTCTCAACCAGCCTACCTGGTTAAATACAGTGCCTTGCGAAAGTATTCGGCCCCCTTGAACTTTGCGACCTTTTGCCACATTTCAGGCTTCAAACATAAAGATATAAAACTGTATTTTTTTGTGAAGAATCAACAACAAGTGGGACACAATCATGAAGTGGAACGACATTTATTGGATATTTCAAACTTTTTTAACAAATCAAAAACTGAAAAATTGGGCGTGCAAAATTATTCAGCCCCTTTACTTTCAGTGCAGCAAACTTTCTCCAGAATTTCAGTGAGGATCTCTGCGGGGATCTGCGCCTGTTCCCGGGAGAGCAGAATATCATTCACGTCTGGCTCGTCAGACTTGTTAAAGGAAAAAAAGGATTCTGCCAGTCCGTGGTGAGTAATCATAGTCCTGATGTCCAGAAGTTATTTTTGGTCATAAGAGATGTTAGCGGCAAAATGATGTACAAAATATATATATATATATTTTTTTACAAACAACGCAAAGAAGCAAACAAAAAAATGTGGGGGCATGGGGACATTAAAACGTTCGCCCTCTTATCTGCACTGCTATTGTCACGTTCTGACCTCTATTTCCTTTGTTTTGCATTTATTTAGTATGGTCAGGGCGTGAGTTGGGTGGGCAGTCTATGTTTGTTTTTCTATGTTTTGGGGCAGTTCTATGTTTTCGGCCTAGTATGGTTCTCAATCAGAGGCAGGTGTCATTAGTTGTCTCTGATTGAGAATCATACTTAGGTAGCCTGGGTTTCACTGTTTGTTTGTGGGTGATTGTTCCTGTTTTTGTGTTTGCACCAGACAGGGCTGTTTTGAGTTCTCATGTTTCTTGTTTTTTCGTTAGTTTGTTCATGTATAGTGTCTTCAATAAAATATACAGAATCACCCACCACACTCGGACCGAGCAGCGTGTTAACAGGCAGCAGCGAAAGGAGGACGTTATGGACAGCAATGGCATGGAGTATACTACTTGGGAGGAGATCGACAGGTGGGCGGCCGACCCAGGGAGAGTGCCGGAGCCCGCCTGGGATTCGATGGAGCAGTGCGCGGAAGGTTATCAGAGAATGGAGTTGGCGAAGCAGGCACGGCGGCGCGGAAGGAAGCCCGAGAGGCAGCCCCAAAAATTTCTTGGGGGGGGGGCTAACAGGGAGTATGGCTACGCCAGGTAGGAGACCTGGGCAGACTCCCTGTGCTTACCGGGAGGCTAGAGAGACCGGACAGGCACCGTGTTATGCAGTGGTGCGCACGGTGTCTCCAGTGCGGGTGCATAGCCCGGTACGGTATATTCCAGCTCCGCGTGTCGGCCGGGCATGATTGAGCGTCGAGCCTGATGCCATGAAGCCGGCTCTACGCAGCTGGTCCCCAGTGCGTCTCCTTGGGCCGGCTTACATGGCACCAGCCTTGCGCTCGGTGTCTCCGGTTCGCCTGCATAGCCCAGTGCGGGCTATTCCACCACGCCGCACTGGCAGGGCGACCGTGAGCATTCAACCAGGTAAGGTTGGGCAGGCTCGGTGCTCAAGAGCTCCAGTGCGCCTGCACGGTCCGGTCTTTCCAGTACCACCTCCACACCCCAGCCCTCCGGTAGCAGCTCCCCGCACAAGGCTTCCTGTGCGTGTCCTCGGCCCAGTACCACCAGTGCCAGCACCACGCATCAGGCCTACAGTGCGCCTCGCCTGTCCAGCACTGCCGGAGCCTCCCGCCTGTCCGGCGCCTCTGCCGGAGCCTCCCGCCTGTCCGGAGCCTCCCGCCTGTCCGGCGCCTCTGCCGGAGCCTCCCGCCTCTCCGGCGCTACCAGAGCCTTCCTCCTCTCCAGCGCTGCTGGAGTCTCCCGCCTGTTCGGCGCAAGGAGAGCTACTCAGCCCAGCGTTGCCGGAGCTTCCCGTCTGCCCAGCGCCATCTGAGCTTCCCGTCTGCCCAGCGCCAGCGCCGCCCGTCTGCTGTCCCGAGCTGCTGCCGCCCCTCTGTCCCGAGCTGCTGCCGCCCCTCTGTCCCGAGCTGCTGCCACCCCTCTGTCCCGAGCAGCTGCCGCCCCTCTGTCCCGAGCAGCTGCCGCCCCTCTGTCCCGAGCAGCTGCCGCCCCTCTGTCCCGAGCAGCTGCTTCACCTCTGTCCCGAGCTGCCCCTCTGTCCCAAGCAGCCCCTCTGTCCAGTGGGGTCATTGAGAGGGGTGGGCATGGTGAGTAAGCCACGGAGGCGGACAATAAGGCGGACTAAGACAATGGCGCCAGAGCCGCCACCGCGGACAGACGCCCACCCAGACCCTCCCCTATAGGTCAAGGTTTTGCGGCCGGAGTCCGCACCTTTGGGGGGGGGGTACTGTCACGTTCTGACCTCTATTTCCTTTGTTTTGCATTTATTTAGTATGGTCAGGGCGTGAGTTGGGTGGGCAGTCTATGTTTGTTTTTCTATGTTTTGGGGCAGTTCTATGTTTTCGGCCTAGTATGGTTCTCAATCAGAGGCAGGTGTCATTAGTTGTCTCTGATTGAGAATCATACTTAGGTAGCCTGGGTTTCATTGTTTGTTTGTGGGTGATTGTTCCTGTCTTTGTGTAGTGTTCACCAGATAGGCTGTATTAGGTTTCACGTTCCGTTTGTTGTTTTCGTATTCATTTAGTTATTTCATGTATCGTCATTTATTTCATTAAAGAACATGAGTAACCACCACGCTGCATTTCGGTCCTCTCTTTCAACAAACGAAGAACGCCGTTACAGCTATTTTAGTTATCAGTTAATCTGACTATTCTCACCATTAATGAATGTTTTTCTGTATAGTTGTCTAATGTTGGTGCGGCATACAGTATTATTCTCTTTCGATGTTATTCCTGAAATATAGGGTTTCTTGAGAGTATTTTTACCAAACGCTGATATTTAGTTTGAAGTCCAAAGTACAGGTGAAATCAGTCATTGACACAGATCTGGTGGCATAGCAGAAATATTGGAATGCTGTGAACCAAGAGGTTGTGAGTTCATATCCCATGTGAGGACATGTTGAATAATAACTACTGTATAAAAAAAACATACACAATTAAGTCATATGTGAAATGAAAACACTATGTTAAAAGCACTATGTGTATCATAATGACTTATTTTAGTTTTTACATGTGAAGTGTTCCAAATACACAATTTCACATGTGAAATTTGACATATGAAATTGTGTTTTTTCCATAAGGGAAAGTAAAAAATGTGTGTGAAATCATCAATGAACAGTAGGCTATAGGGGAAAAATCCTTAGAATGGAACTTTTACTCTCCTTCTGTCTAAGTCCCTTGAAATGTTTTTCTTGGCCCTGGAATCAATCACAGAGTTCAGACAGAAAGAAAAATGTCATCACCAATCAGGCGTCATACTCTTATGAGTGTGCCTATGTGTCAATTAGTGCTACTAATCAGAGTTAAACAGACTTCCATGTCTACATCCAGACAGAGTAGAATCAAATTAATGCACCCAGCATGTTAATTACCCTGTGACAAGGGACTGTAACCTCTGACCCTTCTGATATGGAATTATGTAGACACTCAAGTCAGTGTGAGAGATATACAGTATGACAGTGTGTGAGATATAATAGCCGACCAGATATCCATGACTGCTGCTACATGTTCTATTAAAGGCTAATAATCTCTGTTGGTGGCTGTGGTGTTGTTTAATATGCTGTGATTATTAAGAGAGAAGTGATCTGACAGAGGTGAAAACACATTTCTGTTAGCTGTATGGTATAATTACACTGCGGGAGTATATCACAGGTGAAATGCTACTGATGTGACTCACATTAGAATGAATGGGCCGCTTTGCTCTGCTCCATCCAAACTATTTGTTCATAACAAAGGTTTGTAGCATTAGTAAAGATATGATCAATACGCTTGGATGATATAGTTCCTGTAGTCTTTGTAAACACTCTGGTGGATTGATAATTGCTATATCCAGCTATTTGAGTAATGGGCTACACTATCAACAGCATTGATGGAATTAGCGCAAACACTCCATAGAGATAAAGATATTATCAACCTACCAGAGTTTTTATAAAATGTACAGGAACTACATCATCCAACTGATATTGATCATATCTTCACTAATACTGCAAAACTTTGTTCTAAAGCTTTATCCACTACCATTGGAAGTAGTTTTTATTTTGTATTTTTTTATTTCACCTTTATTTAACCAGGTAGGCAAGTTGAGAACAAGTTCTCATTTACAATTGCGACCTGGCCAAGATAAAGCAAAGCAGTTCGACACATACAACGACACAGAGTTACACATGGAGTAAAACAAACATACAGTCAATAATACAGTGGAAACAAGTCTATATACGATGTGAGCAAATGAGGTGAGATAAGGGAGGTAAAGGCAACAAAAAAAAGCCATGGTGGCAAAGTAAATACAATATAGCAAGTAAAACACTGGAATGGTAGATTTGCAGTGGAAGAATGTGCAAAGTAGAAATAAAAATAATGGGGTGCAAAGGAGAAAAATAAATAAATAAAATAAATACAGTAGGGAAAGAAGTAGTTGTTTGGGCTAAATTATAGGTGGGCTATGTACAGGTGCAGTAATCTGTGAGCTGCTCTGACAGCTGGTGCTTAAAGCTAGTGAGGGAAATAAGTGTTTCCAGTTTCAGAGATATTTGTAGTTCGTTCCTGTCATTAGCAGCAGAGAACTGGAAGGAGAGGTGGCCAAAGAAAGAATTGGTTTTGGGGGTGACCAGAGAGATATACCTGCTGGAGTGCGTGCTACAGGTGGGTGATGCTATGGTGACCAGCGAGCTGAGATAAGGGGGGACTTTACCTAGCAGGGTCTTGTAGATGACATGGAGCCAGTGGGTTTGGCGACGAGTATGAAGCGAGGGCCAGCCAATGAGAGCGTACAGGTCGCAATGGTGGGTAGTATATGGGGCTTTGGTGACAAAACGGATGGCACTGTGATAGACTACATCCAATTTGTTGAGTAGGGTATTGGACGCTATTTTGTAAATTACATCGCCGAAGGATTGGTAGGATGGTCAGTTTTACAAGGGTATGTTTGGCAGCATGAGTGAAGGATGCTTTGTTGCGAAATAGGAAGCCAATTCTAGATTTAACTTTGGATTGGAGATGTTTGATGTGGGTCTGGAAGGAGAGTTTACAGTCTAACCAGACACCTAGGTATTTGTAGTTGTCCACGTATTCTAAGTCAGAGCCGTCCAGAGTAGTGATGTTGGACAGGCAGGCAGGTGCAGACAGCGATCGGTTGAAGAGCATGCATTTAGTTTTACTTGTATTTAAGAGCAATTGGAGGCCACAGAAGGAGATTTGTGTGGCATTGAAGCTTGCCTGGAGGGTTGTTAACACAGTGTCCAAAGAAGGGCCATAAGTATACAGAATGGTGTCGTCTGTGTAGAGGTGGATCAGAGACTCACCAGCAGCAAGAGCAACATCATTGATGTATACAGAGAAGAGAGTCGGTCCAAGAATTGAACCCTGTGGCACCCCCATAGAGACTGCCAGGGGTCCGGACAGCAGACCCTCCGATTTGACACACTGAACTCTATCATTGAAGTAGTTGGTGAACCAGGCGAGGCAATCATTTGAGAAACCAAGGCTGTCGAGTCTGCCGATGAGGATGTGGGGATTGACAGAGTTGAATGCCTTAGCCAGATCAATAAATACGGCTGCACAGTAATGTTTCTTATCGATGGCGGTTAAGATATAATTTAGGACCTTGAGCGTGGCTGAGGTGCACCCATGATCAGCTC
The DNA here is from genome assembly GCF_045791955.1 of Oncorhynchus clarkii lewisi. Lineage (NCBI taxonomy): Eukaryota > Metazoa > Chordata > Actinopteri > Salmoniformes > Salmonidae > Oncorhynchus > Oncorhynchus clarkii. The sequence goes on along the minus strand of NC_092179.1, from coordinate 8,438,059 downwards.
TGAAACCAGATTGCATAGCAGAGAAGGTATGGTGAGATTCTAAATGGTCGGTAATCTGTTTGTTGACTTGGCTTTTGAAGACCTTAGAAAGGCAGGGTAGGATAGATATAGGTCTGTAGCTGTTTGTAGTGACCATAATATAGTGGCTATATCCAGAAAAGCCAAGGTTCCAAAGGCTGAGCCTAAAATATTGTATAAGAGATCATAAAAAAAAGGTTTTATAATGATTCCTATGTTGACGATTTGGTAGCCTGATGTGTGCAATGAGGAGCATCCAGACGCTGCACTTGATGCATTTATGAAATTGTTACTTCCAGTTATCAATAAGCATGCACCTATTAGGAAACTGACTTAAATCTGTCAAGGCCCTCTGGATTGATAAGGAATTTAAAAACGAAATGGTTTTGAGAGAAATCAAGCAAAGAGAGTGGCAAATTCATCTGGCTGCACATCTGATTGGAAGACATATTGTAAAATTGAGAAATTATGTGACTAAACTAAAATTATATTATGAAACTAATTTAAATGATATAAAGTATGATGGACAAAAGTTTTGGGGTACTTTAAATTAAATTATGGGAAGAAAGACTAAATCAACTTCATCTGTATTGAATCAGAACGCTTGTTCATCACAAAACCTTTTGATATTGCCACATTTGTTATGACTATTTCATTGGAAAAGTGGGAAAACTTAGGCATGAAATGTGAACAACAAACTGTGGTCATCATATTAATGCATAACATACCTAATAATTAAATGCATTTTTTATTTTATTTTGTAAAGTTAGTGTGGAGAGTTGGATAAATAATTGCTGTCCATCAATCATGACAAACCACCTGGTAATGACAACCTATATGGAAAGCTACTGAGTGTGTTAGTGGACTGTATTGCCACTCCTATTTGCCACATTTTTCATCTGAGCCTGGAGAAAAGTTTGTCTACAGACCTTTAGGGAAGCTAAAGTCATTCCGCTACCCAAAAATGTGTAAAGCTCCCTTTGCTGGCTTTAACAGCCAACCAATCAACTTGCCAGTTCTTAGCAAACTTGTGTTGTGTTGTGTTTGACCAGATACAATGCTATCTCTGTGAACAATTGAACAACTGACTTTCAGCATGCTTATATGGAAGGTCACTCAACATGTAATGCACTCGCTCAAATGACTGATGATTGGCTGAAAGATGTCGATAATAAGATATTATTGACCATCATTTTTTTTTTTACATCATCTGCCATATCATGGCTAGATAGCTATCTACCTAATAGAACACAGAGGGTATTCTTTAATGATAGCTTAGCTTATAGTAAACCATGTAAAGTGTGGTATTCCACAAGGGAGCTGTCTTGGCCCTTCTCTATTTTAGTTTTTTTTTTACAAATGATCTACCATTAGCATTAAACAAAACCTGTGTGTCTATGTACACAGATGATTCAACATGATACATGTCAGCATCCACAGCTAGTGAAAAACATAAACAAATAGTTGCAGTCAGTTTTAGAATGGGTGGCTAGGAATCAACTTGTCCTGAACATACAGTATTTAAAACCAAAAGCCATGTATTTGTCACAAATCACTCTCTAGGTACTTGACCTCAGCTGAATCTGGTTATGAATAATGTGGCTGTAGAGCAAGTAGAAGAGACTAAACTTCTTGGTCTTACCTTAGATTGCAAACTGTCAGGGTCAAGGCATATTGGTTATATTGTTGTAAAGATGGGGAGAGGTTTGTCTGTGATGAAGAGATGCTCTTATTTTTTAACATCACATGCAACCAAACAAGTCCCGTAAGCTCTGATTTTGTCGCATCTTGACTATTGCCCAGTTGTTTCAGCAAGTGTGGCAAAAAGGACCTAGAAAAGCTGCAGCTAGCCCAGAACAGAGCAGCATGTCTGGCCTTCACATGTACGTGGAGGGCAAATGTCAATTATGTCAGTCCTTCCTGATTCAGATTGGAGGGGAGATTGACTGCATCACTCAATGTCGGTCTTTGTAAGAACTATTGACGTGCTGAAAGAACTGAATTGTCTGTTAACACACAGCTCAAAAACCAATACATACCTCACGAGACACAGTCTCTTCACAGTCCCCAAGTCCAGAACAGAGGCTGGGAGATGCACACAGCTGTATAGAGCAATGACTACATGGAATTCTCTTTTTCACCTCAGGTAACTCGTGCAAGCAATAAAAAAAAAACAGTTTTAAAAAAACAGATAAAACAACACCTCAAGAAACAATGAGGAATGTGAAGACACACACACACACACACACACACACACACACACACACACACACACACACACACACACACACACACACACACACACACACACACACACACACATTATTCTTAGTAGTACTATTTATTTTTTTTAAAAAATTTTTTTTTGAGTAAATAGTCGCATTGTTCTTTAGTCGTGGTGTTCTTAGTTTAAATGTCTGTTGCTGCTCCTGATTTTGTCATGTTCTATGTTTTGTGTGGACCCCAGGAAGAACAACTGCTGCTTCTTCAACAGCTCATGGGGATCTGAATAAAAATCTTAAATCTGCATTGTTTACAGGGTTGAAGGCCTGGACGCTTTCATTATATTACGAACCCTTAAAAAACATGTCTATGTGATGCAATGCTGATAAGGTCTGTAGTACACTTCTGAAACAGAGTTTTCTGTTTCAATATAATAATAGAACGTATCCAGAAGTCTTCCAGGGTAATAGTTCTCTCCTCAGTCAAAGGCAATTCTCAACTTGAATTGCCTGTATTAAATAGCCATTGAGGCAAATGACCAAAGGTGGCCTGAAAAGCAAAGGTTGTACTTGGCATCTGAAGGTGCTATAGCCACAATGAATGTGTTATTTCTCTCATACATACTCTATCCCTCCCTGCTGTGATATTGATGTATTTGATTCATTTCTGGACCTCATATCTATTTCGAACATTTCTATGAGCTGTTCGGAAGGGCCTTTTCTTTTTCTTCTGGAGCGCTGTTCAAAGACATGTCCAACTAGCTATTAGCAGCAAGCAATGATCTCCAAATGGAAGGAATATGGTGATGTGGTGTGAGTGATAGATGGCAGCCTGCATGACTGTCTAGCTGGTTGGATGGATGGATGGAGAGAGAGAGAGAGAGAGTGTGTGTAATGGAGTAGGTCATTGTATCGTCGGTGATATTGTCACTGATAGACAACTCTCATCAGCAATCAGTATTGCAATGCATCAACAACATCTCCGTCGATGTGAATGACCCCTGTCTAATTGACTACTCTTGACGTACATTATCCTAGAGGTAGGCTATGTGCGTGTTATTCATTTGAAGAGCTTGACACACCTTCTTTTGAAGAGCTTGACCCCCATCACACAGTGGCAGCCATGTTTGGGGGCTTAATGGTTGGTCTGTGTTTGGCATCATCAGCTTAATTAACCTCTGTGCTATTTTTTTAATATCCTCTCATGTCTGGGTTAAAAAGCAGTGGAATACAGGTGTCATTTTCTGCTGGCATTGGGAATGGTATTAATCAAACACAGGTTAATGTAGTGCGTCACACCCTCCCGATCCAATACCTGAAATGACATGTATCTGTTGAGTAACTCATGTATTATAGTGTATGTCTGCGTGTATAATATGTATGCCTCATTGAGTCTACATGTTAATTATAATTTGTAAAGCATTTAGAAGTATTCATAAGCGTACTGGTTTGTTCATGATAAGTTAATTTGATTTAAGATATAAAAGAGCTCAGCATTGTCTCTGCATGTCTGAAACTATTAATGATGTGGAGTGTTTGTATTTGTATTTATTATGGATCTCCATTATCTGTTTCCAAGGCAGAAGCTACTCTTCCTGGGGTCCAGCACAATTAAGGCAGTTTATACCATTTTAAAAACATGACATTACATTCATTACAGAATTCACAACACACTAAGTGTGTGCCCTTAGGCCCATGCTCCACTACCACTTATCTGCAACACAAAATCCATGTGTACGCGTGTGTATAGTGCCGATGTTATCATGTGTGTGTATGCATGTGTCTGTGCCTGTTTGTTTTACTTCACAGTCCCCGCTGTTCCATAAGGTGTATTTGTACCTACTTTTTAAATCTGATTCTACTGCTTGTATCAGTTACCTGCTGTGGAATAGAATTCCATGTAGTCATGGCTCTATGTAGTACTGTGCGCCTCCCATAGTCTGTTCTGGACTTGGGGACTGTGAAGAGACCTCTGGTGCCATGTCTTGTGGGGTATACATGGGTGTCCGAGCTGTGTGCTAGTATTTTAAACAGACAGCTCGGTATCTTCAGCTTGTCAACACCTCTTACAAAAACAAGTAATGATGAAGTTAATCTCTCTTCCACTTTGAGCCATGAGAAATTGACATGCATGTCATTAATGTTAGCTCTACATGTACATTTAAGGGCCAGCCGTGCTGCCCTGTCCTTAACCAACTGCAATTTTCCCAAGTCCCTCTTACTGCAACAAAACCAGGGCCTGTAGGACCCGCCTTGTTGATAGTGTTGTTAAGAAGGTAGAGCTGCGCTTTATTGTGGACTTCTCCCCATTTTAGCTACTGTTGTATCAATATGTTTTGACCATCACAGTTTACAATCCAGGGTTACTCCAAGCAGTTTAGTCAACCTAACTTGCTCAATTTCCACATTATTCATTACGAGATGTAGTTGAGGTTTAAGTCGTGAATGATTCGTCTCCCAAAGACAATGCTTTTAGGTTTGCAAATATTTAGGACTAACTTATTCCTTGCTACCCATTCCGATACTAATTGCAGTTCTTTGTTAAGTGTTGCAGTCGTTTCAGTCGCTGTAGTAGCTGATGCATATAGTGTTGAGTCATCCGCATACATAGACACACTGGCCTTACTCAAAGTGGCATGTCGTTTGTAAAGATTGAAAAAAGCAAGGGGCCTATAAACAGCTACCCTGGGGAATTCCTGCTTCTAGATGGATTATGTTTGAGAGGCTTCCATTAAAGAACACCCTCTGTGTTCTGTTAGACAAGTAACTCTTTATCCACATTATAGCAGGGGGTGTAAAGCCATAACACATACGTTTTTCCAGCAGTAGACTATGATCGATAATGTCAAAAGTTGCACTGAAGTCTAACAAAACAGCCCCTGCATCATTTTATCATCAATTTCTCTCAGCCAATCATCAGTCATTTGTGTAAGTGCCGTGCTTGTTGAGTGTGCTTCCCTATATGCGTGCTGAAAGTCTGTTACCAATTTGTTTACTGTGAAATAGCATTGTATCTGGTCAAACACCATTTTTTCCAGAAGTTTACTAAGGGTTGGTAACAGGCTGATTGTCAGCTATTTGAGCAAGTAAGGAGCGCTAGCAGAATGACTTTGGCTTCCCTCCAGGCCTGAGGGCACACACTTTCTAGTAGGCTTAAATTGAAGATGTGGCAAATAGGAGTGGCGATATTTCCCTCAGTAATTTTCCATCCAGATTGTCAGACCCCGGTGGCTTGTCATTGTTGATAGACAACAATAATTTCTTCACCTCTTCCGCACTGACTTTACGGAATTCAAAAGTACAATTCTTGTCTTTCATAATTTGATCAGATATACTTAGATGTGTAGTGTCAGCGTTTGTTGCTGGCATGTCATCTCTAAGTTTGTTTATCCAGCCAATGAAACATTAATTAAAGTAGATGGCAATATCAGTGGGTTTTTTGAAGAATGAGCCATCTGATTCAATGAATGATGGAGCCGAGATGACTTTCTTTCCCAGAATGTCATTTAAAGTGCTCCAACACGTTTTTACTATCATTCTATATATCATTTATCTTTGTTTCATAGTATACTTTATTTTTTTATTTAGCTTAGTCACATGATTTCTTAATTTGCAGTACGTTTGCCAATCAGTTGGGCTGCCAGACTTAATTGCCATACCTTGTGCCTCATCCCTCTCAACCATACAATTTTTCAATTCCTCATCAATCCAAGGGTATTTAACAGTTTTTACAGTAATTTTCTTAATGGGTGCGTGCTTATTAGTAACTGGAATAAGCAATTTCATAGACGTGTCAAGATTAGCGTCCAGTTCCTCCTCATTACACACCACAGACCAGCAAATATTCTTTACATCATCAACATATGAATCACTACAAAACTTCTTGTATGACTTTTTATACACTATATTAGGCCCAGCCTCTGGAACTTTGGTTTTCCTAGATATGGCTACTATATTGTGGTCACTACATCCGACGGGTCTGGATACTGCTTTAAAGCACATTTCTGCAGCATTAGTAAAGATGTGATCAATACATGTTGATGGTTTAATTCCTGTGCTGTTTGTAACTACCCTGGTAGGTTGACTGACAACCTGAACCAGGTTGCAGGCACTGGTTACAGTTTGAAGTGTTTTCTTGAGTGGGAAGGTTGATGAGAGTCAGTCAATATTTAAATCACCCAGAAAATATACTTCTCTGTTGATATCACATACATAATCAAGCATTTCACACATGTTATCCAGATACTGACTGTTAGCACTTGGTGGTCTATAGTAGATTCCCACAAGAATGGGCTTTTGGTGAGGCAGATGAACCTGTAGCCATATTACTTCAATAGTATTAGATCTTCTCTAAGCTTTACAGGAATGTGGTTCTGAATATAGACCGCAACACCGACTCTGTTGGCATTTCTGTCTTTTCTGTAGATGTTATAACCATGTATTGCTGCCACTGTATCATCAAAGGTATTATCTAAGTGGGTTTCAGAGATAGTCAGAATATGAATGTCATCTGTCACAAGCAAGTTATTGACTTCATGGACCTTGTTTCTCAGGCTGCATTGTTAATATGGGCTATTTTTTTTAGCACTTTTCTTGGTTGCTTGATTGTTTTTAATGCTTTACTGGGAAGCTTCTCAGAAGTAGACTTGATAATGCAGGGTGAGCAGCACAAAGTGGTCTTCCTACTACACAGCACACCGCCTCATTGTTAACAGTGTAACTCTGGTTCAAGGAAGTGCAACCTGTGTGACCCAGCAGTTTCACCCAGCAGTGTAACCAATGACTTTCAAAAAAATCGATCAACTTTATTACAAAAAAAAAAAAAAAATAACCTACACAACAGACAAACAGAAGGACAAAACGTGTATTTTATATGCCTTATGCACCTGTTTACTTTTTCTTCTTTTTTTACATGACATTTTATTCACATGCAATTGTGGGGTCGAACCTGTTGGGCTCACAGAACAGAGACAAGTATCTCATCCGCCTCTAGTCTGATTTGTGTAACAAACACTTCTTTGTTATTATTCTACACCAAAAGGCACTGCTTTTTTTTTCCTTCCGAAGTTTATGAAAGAACCCCAAAAACTCGAGTTAATGGTTCATAAACATCGTTGTTGTTTTGAAACCTATACATCGGCCTATACAAGGTGGTCATTTCAGCTGAGCATATCCTACATCTGTGGGCTTCCACCCATGCATGACTAGAGAGGCAGATAGCCGGGCGGTTGCAGTAGATCCCGTTTCCCGTAGGTGCTGGAGCCTACGTTGGTGGGGGCGTACACCGTGCCGATGGTGTTGCTGGAGCGGGTCAGGAAGTCGGCCAGTCGCTGGGTCACACAGGTAGCTGTGTTGCACTTCCTTTTCTCTATGTGGTGGCTGATGGGATATGGGAGGACAGCAATCAATTCATCCAATATGTCAAGCAAATGATGCATTACTTATCTAAACCTTTATAGAGTGATGAAGATCAGGAAAATGTAGCAAAGTTATTGGCCTACCAGACATACAGTCGGTAAGTGGATAAAAATAACCACCATAACAATAGCCTACTAGATGATACTAATATGATAATATCACTACTGCAGCTACTAGTAACAATGCTAGTAATAGCAATAAACTATTATTATTATTATTAAGATCACTCTTATTTTATTTTATTAATTTAATTTAATGAATTTAACTATTATCACTATAAATTGAAATATTCTGTGATTTCCCCCCCACAAATGTCAGCTTAGTTCAATTCTGATCCACATGAATCTTCACTGTAGAGTGTTTTTATTATTTAGTGACTGGTTTCCACAGCCTTTTGTTTTGTTTTACTCAACTTCCAGTCAAAGTGTTACCTGAACTTACATTTTTTAGTTGGCCCAAACTGAGTTTTTAACCTACATATTTCACACATGTTCACATACGTGATGGCATTGTGCATGTTCATTTATACATGGTGGGGTAGCACATCGATAGGGATGCCGGGAACCAAGAGATCGTAAGTTAAAATCCCAGGTGAGGACATGTTGAATACAAATTACTGTATAAAATGATCATGCACAATGTAATCATGTTTATGTCAATGTGTAAAATATGTAGGTTGAAAACATTGTATGTTAAAAGCACTATTTGAATGTGTGGGTGTACCTAACCTAGATGTTTTTTAAATTGGAGAAAATTCTGGGCTAACTAAAAATGTTGAGTTCACATAACATTTCTGATAAAACTTTTGACTGACGAGTTGAGTATACTAAAAACAGGCTGTGGATCTATTCACTAAATAATAATGTTCTTACAATGTTGTGTCTGCAAAATTATCAACATTTGCACTCAATCAGCAAATCAATAAAATAGGTGCAACCTTACCTGTTGACAGAGAGCCCTCTCTGTAGACGTGCGGAAATGAGGCCGAGGAAGGGGTTGGAGACGATCCCGGGCACGAGCCAGCCTTCTCTGTCTGGGAGCGCGCTTTCCTGCTCACTAGATGAGGTGAAGTACCTGAATCAGGATGAGGAAAGAGCCAAACCGTCACTCCGACCGATGACTGATGCCCACTTCAAAACATCTGCTCAATTCTCAAGGGCGCAATGGAGTGGCCACTAGTCCCCCTCCAGTACGCACTTTCACATTTACGCGACCACATATTCCTGTCTCTGCCTTGGTAAGACAAAACCCGAACTTTTGGATGTCACGATTGCAATGGATATCCATCTCAATGATCTCATCAATGTCATTAGCCGATTTTAGAGTTAGACTACCCACGTCGTTCATTGATTTCTTACGGTTCAAGATGGATGTGCCAAGTTACTGGATGTGCCAGCTTAACACCAGTGCTATACCAGTTGAGTGATTCATTCACCTGCAAAATTAAACCCGCTTCCTAATGACAATTGAACTTTCGGCAACACGGAACGACACTTGTACAATTACATCACAGAAGTGACACTCAGAAATAACGGAAATAACTGAGGCAGCTTTGCACTCTCACCTGTTGCTAGGGGCGGTGGCGACACAGCGCAGCAGCACGAGAGGCACGAGAAGGAACACGGGCTTCTTCAGGTGACACATCGTGCACGCGAGATCCCTGCATGAAAACAAAAGATTAATCAAGTAAGTAAGTAAGTAAGTAATCACACACGCCATTGAATTGCACATGCCTGGGAATAGGGATGCACATGCCTGTGAATAGTGTAACCTACACCCATCCAATATGTTCAGTGTATGCTACTAGAATACTTTATAATAGAATGACAGCGGAAACAGCCAAAGTTCTGTGGTCTAGAGAACCGTGCAAATCAAAGACCACCAAACAGACACACCACACAGCAGCCTACTCTCAACCCCCACAGGGAAAACAGAGAAAAAAAATACTTTGGATAGTATGGTGTATAAGTGTCCTGGCCTCCAACTCTCTCAGTTCAAATACGAATCCTAATCGTCTGGTCAACTCACCCTCAGTAGTTAAACCCAATCGCCAGTGGATCCTAAGACAGACACGGGCTACTGTCAGTGGTTTCTCACACTGTCACACACATGCTCTCCCACAGATATAGGCTTCACCGTCAACCACTTGTGACATCACCCCCTCCAAATATAGTCCTGCTTTTCCATTAGCAGGGATGAGGTTCACTTCAAGAAACTTGAATCCAGAGCAAGAGTCACCTACTCCACACACACGCGCACACACACACACGTCATCGTATTCGTCATTCTCATCATCAGCGTCATTGGCGGCTGTGATTGGTCTGGCCTGGTAAGCTCACACTCGGGGAGGCAACACATGTGCGGAAACCACACATTCATTTTACATCAAAAATATTGAATTAAGTTCTTTGGGCACAAAGTTAGACGGTGTGTTTTTAGGTGGCTTATATAATGGAGGTAACCTCTTGGCAAAATGTTGGGATAACAACTTCAATATTGCAGATAAGGAGATAACATCTACAATATTGTGGATAATGGGAAATGTAAAGGGGGATACCTAGTCAGTTGTACAACTGAATGCATTCAACTGAAATGTGTCTTCCACATTTAACCCAACCCCTCTGAATCAGAGAGGTGCAGGGGGGCTGCCTTAATCGACATCCCCGTCTTTGGGCACCCGGGGAACAGCGGGTTAACTGCCTTGCTCAGGGGCGGGTTCAGGAACTAGGTTTCACTCCCAGTTCATTTTCAAATGTAGTTACTGGTGAGTGTTTGGAGATTTCTTTAGGAATTAGTATGCACTATCAATAACAC